>NW_027117671.1:0-744535 GCF_038497685.1 Kockiozyma suomiensis
ACCCTACTAAACCCTACTAAACCCTACTAAACCCTACTAAACCCTACTAAACCCTACTAAACCCTACTAAACCCTACTAAACCCTACTAAACCCCCTGCATTGGTAGTAGGGTTGGAAGCTCGGCCTTTATGACCATTGGTGTGCGAAATTGCCGGGATAACGAAAAAGCCGACATTTTTGATGTTTACCTTAAGGAACCTAGGTCTCTACCCCACCGTTTATCAGATATCAAATAGACGCGTTTTAATCACTATTTCCTGTAGATTCAGTCATGCCAAAAGCACAAACGGGATCGCAGCGGGTAGTTAGACCAGGCGCTAGAAAGCGGCGCCCAGCATTGGCCTGTATTCAATGCTACGGACGCAAGCTCAAATGTGGGCGAGAATATCCTGCTTGCAGTCGCTGCGCGAAAGGAGGAAAGGCAGATCAGTGTACCTATCGCGATGATAAATTCCAGATATTACCAACTGAGAGTGACAAGATCATTGAAGAACGTTCAAATAGTGTAGATGACAACAGAGACATCCCCTTGTCGCCACGCGAGGCGCATGGGGAGCCTTCACGTCTGATTTCATCGCAATACAACGGAGACATCATGACATATCTGAAAGGTCAGGGGACACTTACGAAATTTTACGGGTACAGTTATCATCTTAATTTTTATCAACAGGTACGACTTGACTACTCGACTGATTCACACATTTTATTAAGTTCAAAGTAGTTTCCCGGGCTGCGAGCTCATATCCGCCAGATCAAAGCTGGAAACCCTTCAATTAACACACTCCGAGACGAGATATATTCGCGTCTGAATGATGAATATTGGCACTGTTCCTCGCCCAACGTAACTATAAGCGAGAAGAGCCCAAGCAATTTGATTCCTGTCAGACATGTGGCGGACTCATTAGTGCAACTTTATGTTGATCGATTTGAGAGAGCTCATCGGGTATTAAATGTACCTGCTTTTTTACTTGATTATAATCGGCATTGGGAAAATCCATCCTCCACAGATCCTTCTTTCTTCGTGCAGGTTATTCTCGTGATGGCTGCTGCCGCAAGCATTTGTCCCGAAATATGTATTGACGAGATGGCAAAGAAGACCGCACACGCGCATGCAGTATCCTGGGTTGATACAGCTGAAACCTGGTTGAGCTATTCAATCAATAGATATCCTCGTTGTTCAAACTTATTACCAAATTACTGCTTGTTGCTCATCGCGAAGCGTGCACACTGTATACAAGAGAGTTCTCTGTGGACGTCTGCGGGGACTTTTGTCCGATTGACTATGGCAGCGGGGTACCATCGGGAGCCCAGTCCAACAGCAAAAATTTCACCGTATCATCGCGAGATGCGTCGGCGCCTTTGGACGACAGCTATCGAACTTGAACTTCAATGCTCTGTTGAGCGCGGGATGCCTCCAAGTGTCAAATACAGTGACTTCAGTGTTGAGCCACCACTACACATCAATGATGACCAGCTCCAAGAGTCAATTAAAGATAGCCCTACGCAAGTGCCTTTAACTACTTGGACTGACTCTTCTTTCCAGGTTCTACTACGCCGATCATTGAAGGCTAGGTTAGAAATATGTACCTTTATAAATGAAGGTCTTGAACGTGACGATTTGGACAAAATTCAAGTTCTTGGGCAACAACTGTCAAGTGCACTTTCCGAAATACCAGACTGGAATAATCCGCTTGCGGGTCCAAGAGAACAACAGACGGTAACTTATGTTAAGAGGATGCTAAGTGTTTACGTCCAGCAATACATGATTCTTCTTCATATTCCATTTGCAATTCATTCTGAAGAGTCCTACCATTCAGCGGTTTGTCGACGTGCGAGACTGGACTCGGCTGTTATAATAATCGATCATTATACCAAGCTCATAGAGGCACAGATCTTACCCGCCGTTGGCTGCAAGACTAGCTTGGTTCTTGCTGCAATCAATATATGTCACGAGATCTATGTAAGCTGCAGACCTACTGGTGAGTATAAATGTGAGTTTAAATGGGATTTGCCCCGTGTTATAATAGCGAACTCATTCGTCGAGATTCTTAGACGAGGCTTCCGCCACACTCAACGCACTTCCACAATTTGCGGAGCTGCTCATCGGGATTGCAGAAAATGCGCTCCTTATTCTGGAGAAGCAAACGGTTGCGACACTACATGGTCTCGACGAGTACTATTTATTAGCCATGGTCATTAGTTTCGTCAAATCTAAAATGGCGTCGCAGTTCTCCATAATTATCGGACAGGAAGCAGCAGATCGGGTCGTTCGAGTTTCTAGGCTGATGAAGACTGCAATTATCGAGAAAATTTATGACTCAAAGTAAATATTTCTTTGATTTGGCCTATAAAATTAGTTATTGACTACTGTCGCCATAGAGACCCAATCCGACAGGCAACAGACGCAATCTTACAGTCAGCTCCCAATGATGTGAACGAGTTGCTAAATTTACTGGTATGTCTCACAACGGATCGTCGCTATATTTCTTTTCTGATGATGTTTTTCAGGTTCCAGAGGAGCTTGAATTCATGAACGACGATTTTGACTTCGACCTTTTGCTCAATTGAATACAATTTTGTTAGGATGCTACTGTAATCAAAATATAATATTAAGGATTTATGCAAGAAATCTAGATATGATTGAATTTTGAAATGAGATTATCATTTTTAATCTTTTGAATGTTCGAACAATTTTCTCGACGCATAGGCGACAAGAGAAGTATCTGGGAATCATACCAAATGCGTAAGACATCAAAATAAATTCTACAAAACTCAGACTTTGGCAAACAGATTTTTTTGCAGTTGCAGCTTTGCCGTACCTACCAGGAAAGCTCCGAACAAAACTACGACGCCGCTGAAAATTGCAGTCTGTGCGTATGTCCCAAAATTTTGCAGCAATGCGCCGCAAATAGGGGTTCCGGTAAGACCAGCAATTGAAACGATAGCCATTGACATACCGAGATAGGTGCCAATCTGGTTCGACACAGGAGTTACTTGCGCTATACACGAAGACATAAGGGACACAATGCCTCCTGAAAAGAATCCATACAAAACCGCGAAGACAAATATCGACGCGTTTGATGTCATTGCTATCCAGCAAAGTAGCAAAATACCTGTGCACGAGCCGGTGGTGATCAGGACATTATATCGGCCAACATTATCTGCGATCATACCTGGTATGACTCTGCCGAAAACTGAAGCAGCATTGAGAATGGACAAGAGGTATGACGAGAGCTTATCTTCCATTCCGTGTGCCTTGGCATAGCCCGGCAAATAAAAGAAAGGAGTAAAAAGGCCCCACATCATAAAAGCGATACCCAATGTGACAAGTACATATGGACCATGACTGAAAGCTGATGAGAGGAAAATTGTTCCCTGGTAAGCTGGAAGTCGCTCTTTAATGGCGATTACAGAGATGATCATCATGAAGAAGATTATGAATCCGATTATTCGAACAGACCACCCAAATCCGAGAGAGCTGTTTTTCAACATTCTGGTCAGGGCAATGGGGAACAACACGCCTCCCATTGATGATCCCGAAACAGTAACACCGAGAGCCACTGCTCGCTTCTTGAGAAAATAATGGCTGACACATGTCATGGCTGGCGCGAACAACATACCCGAGGCCATACCTCCGAGTATACCTTGGGCAAGCATAAATTGGTAGTATTTCTTGCATAACGATGTCATCATGACCGAAAGGACTACAGCAATTGCGGGTAAATGAACTATCTATCCATAAAAATCTCATTAGTATTTTGGCTTTTGCAGCAAGCAATAAAAAAGGGTGAAAAAAGGGTGGGAGCTTACTTTGGCGCCATGTCGGTCGAACAGTGGCCCACCCACGATGCTTCCAAAGAAAAGAAAGAAGACTTGGACGGATCCAATCCAAGAAATAGACGATGAGGATTTATTTGACATGAAACTGCTAGAATAGTAGTCTTGATAGACACTGATACGCTACTATTAGCCCTTTGTCATATCAACTAGAAATAATGCACATACCCATATGCATTCATGTATCCAAATGTTGAGAATGAGACACACCAGGCTCCGAGTACCACTAACCATGCCCGACTGCCACCTTCAGGGAATTCAGATATGGTTTTCTCGGTGCCTAGCTCAGATGAGTTATTGGCCATAGGCGCCACAGTGGCAAGATTGGGTGCATTTGTAGCAGACATTTAGCACTAAGTGGTGAAAAAGAGGAATGATCGCATAATGTTCAAGAATGACGATTTCAAGCTAGAACCTTGCTTCTTATATGAGTCCATTGTAGAAGTCCTATCGTGCTGTCTGTGTGGACAGCAGGCATATTCGGACATCTTTTTCACGGCATATTTAAAAGGCCGAGATTAAAGACCGAGTTTCACTAGAAGGCGATTCTATAGCAATTACTGGCTTTCACGTGTGAATCCTCTTCTTCCAAATTTGCTCTATGTAAATTACTAGCACCAAATATTTCCGAGTTTCTGTATCGCGGACATGTTATGGCCGATAATCGTTGCTGCCACCTGGTCGATGAGAAAAATTATTTCAATCCTCCCAGAAATCTCGCGTATTACTTAACAGTGATGAGTACAGCTATAAACTCCCTCGTTTCAGAGGTGATAGATAAACCATTAGTTATACTCGGACATTTGGCGAATCAATGGGATCTATCCTAGTCTGAATTTGTTTGTAACGCTGCAGCCAACAAGTTAGTTTGGATTTCGGACTCAGATGAGCAGATCACTGCCCTATACACAGACCATACGGCCAACAATTTAGATTATGCCTTTCTTAGGTCGAGTACTCCTTATTATTTCCGCAAACAGTTTTAGTGGTGCGCCACGGATATCCAGCTGTATCGGATCAATCAGTTCTGTGCTTTGAATCGATCGCGGTATATCCACTGCTTCTATATGATGTCCAGTATTGTTGCACTATCTTTCGTCTGGCGCACAGATGAGTTCAGAGTGATAAGCATGTACACATCGAATTGATATCGCGCTTTAACTCCGCATGCTGTACTGACAGTACCCCCAAAACAATCTCAGGCTAGTAGAAGCATACGCTGGATCATAAAGCTCCAGTGTTTTTATAGCACACATTGTCACTCCGTCCAGTAGTGCAGAGAGCAACTTTAGCCATCGAGATTTTCTGTAACGGCCGGGCTAGAATCTTCGTCGACCTGAGAGCTTAGGTCCGAGCTTCGTTCATGGTCGGCTGGTTGGAGAAGCGATGCATCTGTATTGATCTGTCAAATTTGGTCGCTCGTTGGGTTTAAATTGTTGAAAAAGGAGTGCTTACGTATGGCTACATGACCTTAGAGGCTTTCAAAGACTAGTTGAAGAAATCCTTAACGAAGTTTTATATCAATCGAGAATCAAGTCTTTAAATCTTGAGATCCGTGTCAAGCTCAGAGTCTACATGATACCCTTCATACAATTGATTTTTTGCTTCACAACATTATGATATAATCATACATATGCTCAGTTCTTACATATATGCTGCTGATGCCTTTCTTGCCCTCTTGGCGCGAGCTCGTACTCCCCTGAAAGATGGCATTGATATGTATTCGGTGCGGCATTCAGAATACGTTTGCGTCCCCACATCAATCGCCATTCAAAAAAGCGCAATTGGTAACAAATGAAGGAATGAATACAAATCTACCTCTTGGTAACAGTCAAAGATGTATAATTTCTACAAAATATTTGAAATCAATTCGTCATAGAATACTGCTGAACGACTTTTCGACCTTAACGTTACTGTCAGACGAAATTTGCGCAAATGAGCGCAAATTTCGAGATGGTGGGGTGGAACCGGACTGGGACTAGAGTGTTAGCTCCTTGCCATGATTTTTATGGGCGGCCTGATTTGTGCCTCTTTTCTTGTGGTAGAATTTCTGTCTTATCGATTTTTGATGAACGTAAGGAATGAGGGCTTGACAAGTGCATGATCATCAAAATGCCTTCATGCATTATCGACTTCGACCATATTAAAGGAGCCGCCAGCATACGAACAGGTTCTCTCCCTGAACAGCAAACGAATGTCAAACGTGAAGAGAAACTGAATCTAGAAGAGAAAACTGAAAGAGAGATACTTGAACATCCTGATGAGATCACTGAGGGGGCGCAGATTGGAGTTCAGAAGGCTGAAGCAGCGGCTTTGGTCTGGTCAAAGACTGCTTTATATGCTGTATATGCCTGGTATGTCATATTTATTTAACCGGCTTTAGAATCAATGGTTTTTCAACAGAATGCCCTAACGTGATGCTATGTAGTATCTGGTTATGCTTCTTCCTACTATCTTTGCAATCGTCAATTAGCAACAATATAATTTATTACGCATACGCAAATTTTGCGTCAGCACCTCAAATATCCAGGTCGTTCATTCTCTCATCAGTGATAAGCGGTGTTTTACAACTCCCTATAGCAAAAACCCTGAATTTGTGGGGTCGTGCCGAGGGTTTGCTGACATTTCTCATGGTCTTTGTCGTAGGTCTTATCGTGATCGCGTCATGCACTGGACCGAACGGGTTTGCGGCCGGATATACACTGTATTGGGTTGGATATACTGCGTTGAATCTCATACTAACAACATTTGTTGCTGATGCGTCGGGACTTCGTAATCGGGCGTTTGCGTACGCGTTCATTGGGACGCCGACAATATGTACGGCGTTCGTTGGACCTCTTATTGCGCAATCTTTTGTTGATCATTCTAGCTGGCAATGGTCGTATGGATGCTTTGCAGTTACTTTCTTTTTTGTATTTGTGCCTCTCGCGCTTGTGTTTAAGCTTTATCAGCGCAAGGCGGAGAAGTTGCATCTTTTCGTTCCGGATTCTAGAGGCCGGACGACGATACAGTCTTTTGTGCATTATTTGCATGAGTTTGATATTGTCGGCGCGTTTCTTCTCATGACGGCTTTCGTTTTTGTCCTGTTGCCGTTCAGTCTCGTGACGTATGGGCTGAGCGGATATTCCTCTGCTACGTTCATTGTCATGATTGTCATTGGAGTGCTGCTGTTCCCGGTATTTGCGATATGGGAGAGGTTTTTTGCCACAACTCAGTTTATCAAATGGGAACTGTTTAAAAAGCGAACGGTTGTTGGCGCTTGTATCCTGTCTGCTCTGATATTTTTTAATTATTACGTTTGGGATCAGTATTTTTATTACTATGTGCAGGTGGTTTATAACCTCGACACGTCAAAGACAGGATACATGACCCAGATCTACGGCGTCGGATCGACTATCTGGGCGGTACTCTTTGGAATTTGGATTCGTCAGACAAAGCATTTCAAGAATATATGCCTATACTTTGGCGCGCCATTAATGACCCTAGGCGCCGGTTTGATGATTCATTTCCGTGGGTCTCAAAGTAAGATCGGATATCTTGTGATGAGCCAGATTTTTATCGCTTTTGGAGGCGGCACCCTGGTTATTGGAAACGAGATGTCGGTTATGGCAGCGGCAGATCGTGATGGAGTCCCGCTGATGATTGCAATTATAAGTCTCGCAGCAAGTTTAGGCGGCGCGATAGGGTACGCGGTCGCAGTTGCGATCTATTCGAATGCGTTCCCGCGAGCACTCCTTCAGTCTCTTCCTGCCTCGACGCAAGCGGAATTCAAAAAAATATATGTTGGAGGATCGGCGGTGCAGATGCTATATCCGCCTGGGACGGAGACCAGAGAGGCGATTAATTATGCTTGGGCTTATAGTCAGAAGTATCTCTGCATTGCGGCAGCAGCGTCGATGGGTTTTGCTTTTCCGGCTATTGCGATGTGGAAGAACTATAATGTTGATCGGAAGCAGATGAAGGGGACTGTGATTTGAAGTTTGTCTGTGCTGTAGACAAGGGGAAGTTTGGGGAAAGGCGTAGTTTTTATCTTTGATTCTGATATTATAGACGGCCCGAATTGCTGCAGAAGAAAGTCTAATGTTTAAAGCTAGAAAGAAGACACCTTTTGGAGTCTGATTTTTTATGAAGCAAAGCAGAATTTTACGATTCCACTGTATTCACCGCATACTAGGACAATTTTAAACATACGTACCACAATCTATAATTGAATCTCAATCACTTCTATTATATCAATGAAGAAGTACATTCAACAGTGGAGATCTTTCAATGCTGCGATAGACACAGCAATCCTAAAGATCAACGATCCACTAGGCAGATGATCAATTCTAAAGAGATACTTCATTTAACTCAGTGTGTCGAAGATCTCCAACATATCTGCGGGCTAAAGGATAATCGTGAGAAGTCAAAATCTATCGCTAACCTCATCTATAACTTAGAGTTAATTCCACAAACTCTTTGAATCAGTTATTCTGTTTGATAATCGGTCTCAAGACACTTAAGCGTACTGATATAATAAATCTGAAAGGTTCTTTGTCCGAATAATCTGCTATACGGTCACTAGATGAGGAGTTGGCGACGTGGGAGGGTATCACTTTCTTATCTAAGTGACATACGGCTCCATACTTGATTCAGATTTGTTGTCACTGGTGCCACTACTATACGAATAGTAGCCGGAAATATTCGCTGCTTGCTGGTGCGACCTGACCCCGATATGTTATCTTCAAGCGCCGTCTGCGATTTTAATAT
Organism: Kockiozyma suomiensis; assembly: GCF_038497685.1. Taxonomy (NCBI): domain Eukaryota; kingdom Fungi; phylum Ascomycota; class Lipomycetes; order Lipomycetales; family Lipomycetaceae; genus Kockiozyma; species Kockiozyma suomiensis. The sequence continues at coordinate 8,588 of NW_027117671.1, forward strand.
CTTGTGACTTGTTGATTTAAAAATAGAAGAATTTTTCAAATGCTTCGCTTCACACATTACTAACATAACCATATGATAAAAATTGCACAGAAGATACACTTGACCATTAGAATGGGCGGTTCTTAATTTAAGGTGGTAAATTTCACTGTGAGCTTAGCGCGGCGCTTGGGCCATGGTTAAAGTAACAATTATCCTCAAACCGCCATAATTTGAGAGGTAGAGAACTCCGCGTAAGTTTCCTCTACCTACCGAAAGGAGATGAAAAAGTGTCTGCTTGTTGATGTACCACCAGGGGTTTATCTATGAACTTGATTTCCATAAGCATCATTTTTTTGGCCCATTTTTTTTAATCGGGATTCATAGTAGCGCCCTGTTTGGCGTCACCTGAATCTATATTGATCTAATTGTTTCCAAGCGTAAAACAAGGCCAAGTCTTCTCTAAGTTGAGCAGCTAAAAAAAGATACAATAGTTTCTTACACTATAGACGGGAACATATAGCTATCTCTTTTTTTCTCTTGACTGGGTATCATATACTCAATCACTACGGTGTCTCGCAAAATACTCAATTGTTACAAGGCGAGCACACGAGTTTCTTAGATATTTCAACAGTATTGTCATTTTTATGGTGGGTGAGTAAATAAAAGGCCTTCGACTATATGTTAAGAGGTTCCAACAATTTGAGATAGGCTGATAACCAGCTGTTGAAGTCGTATTTCGACTCAGTATGTGATTCTAACACGCAATGAGCACTAAATGGGTTCAAAGGGGTGGGGTAGAGGGGTTCACTTAAACCATGACTGAAAATCCACATACGAATTTATTAATTTTTGTTGCTGATTTGGCGTTAGTTAAACGTTAGTTAATATTAGGGGTAAATACCGTATCCGGAAGCTAGACGTCGATAAAAATAAGCACGCGAATCGCTTTTTATTTTTTTTTCAAGCGGTTGCTTCTCCGCACAGTAGGTTAGGTGAATTTAGCGTTTTTGGTATACCCCGCACTACCTACAAAGATCACTCGTCCATTGACAATGTAGATTGATCTCTGCGCGGAATATCAAGCGGAACAATTTCGGAAATAAATATCTTTTATACGTCGTTTTGGCCGTTTGCGACAATCCAGGCTGTCAAAGATTGTCCGCATTGTGCAGTATAATGCAACTCAATTAGATTACTGAAACTATAAATATCCATGAGCATTACATAAAAGCATAGATTTTCTTTACCTGGTCTACTTGTCGCAAACGGCAGGTTGCAAATAGAACAGCAAAATGCACTTCAATATCTTTCTCAAAGAAGATGGCACATACCGCCGTCGCTTGAATTCCTACAACACTCTGGTCTGTGCTCTCGCGGGATTGGGATCCCTAACATACGGGTATACTGCATCCATTATTGGATCTACTCTAGGTTAGTTAAAGTGATATTGCCTATTTTCACTTGTTCTTATCATAGACTAATCAGAACAGGCCAGCCATCTTTTATCGAGTACTTTGATCTTGCAAATCCGCGTAATGGCACTGCACTTCAGTCGACTATGGCCGGCCTTTTCCAAGCTGGTGGCTGCATAGGTACAATATTACTACCGAATCTTGCAGATAGATATGGACGGCGTTCTGCTATGGCTGTAGCTGGCCTACTATGTCTTATTTCTGGTGCAGTCATGACCGGAAGCACAAATGTTGCCGAGTTTATTGTCTTCAGATTTTTTGCCGGAGCTGGTGGATTTATGCTTGCCGCTGCAGTGCCGCTATGGATGGGTGAAGTCGTCCCGGTCGACTGGCGCGGCGCCCTCGTCGATATACATGCGATATCGCTCATGGTTGGCTACATGATTCAAGGTTGGGTTGGCTTTGGCTTCTACTTCTGGAAGACTGGCGGATCTAATACTTGGCGTCCGCCCATAGCACTGCAATGCGCATTTTCTATTTTTTTTTTGATATCTCTGTATTGGCTACCAGAGAGTCCGCGTTGGCTTGTCATGCAAGATCGAGTTGACGAGGCACGCGCCGTTCTTGATCGACTTCACTGGGATCCTAAAGATGACAACAATGAATACTCGCGGGCAGAGCTATACCAAATTCAAAAGCAGGTTGCAATCGATAAGACGCTTGATAGTTCTTGGATTCATATGTTCCGTAAACCGTCTTATCGCAAGCGCGCATTTTTTGCCATGGGTACTACTGGTATCATTCAATGCTCCGGCGTCCTTGTGATTAATCTTTATGGACCATCTCTATATAAGCAGCTAGGCTTTAGCCCTATTAAGCAGTTGTTGTACCCTGCAGCATGGCTTACTTTCACCCTAGGGGCAAATGCTATTGCTATCCCATTCATTGATGCGTTCCCAAGAAACAAGTTTTTGGCTGTTGGAGTTGCCGGCTGCACTGCCACGTTAATTGTTGAAGCTGCCTTGGTTGCAAACTTCGTGCCCTCTGATAACGAGAACGCGCTGCTAGCGGCCGTGGCTATGTTTTTTGTTTTTCAACTTTTTTACTCTTTTTTTCTTGATGGTAAGTTATTTATGTTCTTATAATACGTCGAGGAAAAGTTTACTAATGGGATAGGATGTCAATATGCTTTTCTCGGCGAACTGTTTCCGACTCATATTAGAGCAAAAGGCGTTTGCCTGGGTGTCTCATTCCTCTCACTCATGGGTATTGTATGGCTTCAATCTGCTCCAACTGCCTTAAAGTATGATGCCCATTCTCTCATTTGTTAGTATACTTCTCAAACTAACTAATTGCATAGTTCTATCGGCTGGAAGTTTTATATTGCGTTGATAATTCCCGCGGGTTTAGGCTCGGTGGCGATGTGGTTCTTCTGGCCAGACACCAAAGGCATGCCATTAGAAGAAATTGCAGCCTTGTTTGGAGACCAAGATGAGGTGGCTATTTATCAGCGGGAGATTTTCTTTGATCATGAGCATAATGCTTTGATCGACTTGCATGACGGTACAACAGAGAAGCCGGACGCACTTCAAGTTGAGAATACCGCAGCAAGTCCTCCAGCACAGAATACTACGGAGAGTCTTCCAGCGGAGAAAGCTGTTTAATTTTATTACTCGAGTATATAAATGCTAAAATAAAATTTAAAATAATACACTCATCCGCCATCGTTTTCGCTTCTTCCTACTTATCTATGCTATTCGAAGCGAATGCCAATAATGTAAATAGTCGCAGCTCGAAAAATAGAGAAGCAAATACTTTTGTAGTCATGGTGACTAGGGCTTTTTTTTTTGGTCTTTTTGCAGTTTTGAGGTCATCCTTACGCTGCTCGCACGAAATGGAATTTGGCCGAAGTCCCAAGGCAACTTCAGCCCTGATCGAAAACATCCGTGACGTCGGACTGGATTTTTCAGGACACTCACTTTACCCCGCACGTGAATATCAGCTCACTATTCAAGGCGCAGAGGCAACCTCGCTTGTAATAAATGTTAGTCATATCAAAGCTGCAGAGCGCATGGACTCTGAATATTAATAATTTTTCTGATCTTTGAACTCTTTTGCAGTTGAAATGCTAGTATTGCTATTAGACAGTGTCGTTATCAATGGCATATCACATACTTTAGGGCTACTTGTAAACTAGTTGTTGCATGGACAATATGGTTTAATCATCAATCTATTTAGCGGCATACCCCTACCCAATACAGTTCACTCTCCGTCATTCGAATTTAGGCAGTAGTAGCTCGGTTTGGCAGTAGGGTTTATTGCCCCCGACTATTATATCAGAGGGCAATTTGTTATTTTGTTATTTTTTGCTTTATGTTACCTAAACGAAGATAATGTTCAGGATGTAATCTCATTGGCTAACTCCTAAATTAAAGAATGAGAGATAGGGATTACTATAAAATGGTGCGTGCAGAGCTAAACGAAATTTAGTCTAGGGTTTTCCAAATATGTATATTTCCCTACCATTTTTAATATTGGCAGTACATTGAGTTTCCTAAATTAGGCATTCCTAAGCGCTGTCTTGATTTAGTAGCAACTGACATTACAACTGCAATTTATAATAAACGGACAAAATAATTTATATCAAACAAATGACGGCTAAACTGCGTTGTTTTTTTCAAGATGATGAACTTGTTCCTTTGCCTCAGCGATGACATCACCGTTTTCATATCTGAAGCGTGCACCCTCTTTGAGTTGTTCTTCAATGTTGGCAACAAACTCTTTGCTGGTAGAGTCCTTAACCACTTCCCAAAGAGAAGGCCGTCTACCATTTTCCCGATCAGCAAAAAGAAGATCAACAACTTCAAGTGGTCTTTGTGAGGTCTCAGGATAACAAAAGTATATGACAGGAATGGTCGCAAAGTTAAAGACCATGAAAACTATATACGACTTATAGCCTATGTTGGTGATCATCACCGGCGTAATCATGACAACTGTAAAAGTGAATAGCCACTGTGACACAACTGATAAGGCACCGCCGCGGAGGCGCAATTTCAATGGAAGTAGCTCAGAGGGATAAACCCACATGTTTGACTGCCATCCCATTGTAAAAAAGGTCTGAAATATATAGAGCACAGCAGCCGCGGCATAACCTGTTCCTTTTTTGTTCACACCAACAAAAATCGCGGAAAACATCATGCACGCACCCATTCCTCCAGATCCGATCATGAACAACTTTCTGCGGCCAACGCGATCGACCGCCCACCAAGGAATCAGTGAAGACAAAAAATAATAGACTTGAAGACCGCCCGAGACAAGCATCGCATTGTGCGCGGACATACCGATCGAGTTCTCAAACACATAGGGTCCAAGAGAAGACATAACGTTGACACCAGACATCTGCTGAAAGAAGTTCGCAGAGAAAGCAATAGCTACTCGAGTAAAACCAGATATCCCATTATCGCGAAACACGTCAGACCAGCCTCCAACCTCTTCAGACTCAACCGAAATAGCGTATTCGATTTCTTTGATTTCAAACTGAATGTGCTCATCATCTGGCCAACCTCCGCGTAATGCCGCCAAGGCATGGTTTGCTGCCTCATTCTTTCCGACTGACGCAAGGTAGCGAGGAGACTCTGGAAGAAAAGGAAGAAACCCAAACACAGAAAGAGCCAGAATAATTTGAAATCCGACCGGAAATCTCCACTGTATAGACCCTTCATGAAAAGACATTCCATAGACCAGCCAATTGGAGATGATGAGGCCAATAATAAGATTCGACAGCTGCATGGCCATCATTCGACCACGCGACTTGGGGACAGTACATTCAGCAAGCCAGATAGGAATGACAGTTGTGACAATACCGAGGCCAAATCCGGCCACAATACGTCCTACAATAAACTGAGCGCGACTGAAAGATGAGGTTTGAATTACTGCACCGATAATAACAATCGAAAGCCCAATCATGTTGGCAGGCTTGCGACCACCCAGATAATCCGCCATCCAATACTGAAAAAGAGCGCCAAACGTTGCACCAACCTCGTAAGAAGAGACCAAAAATCCGAGAAAGGTAGATTGTGGATTGCCAAAATCGTTCAAGAATTTTTCATTGGTGGTCAATCCGCCCATAAATCCCAAATCATATCCAAAAAGCAGAAATCCGGTGGAGCAGCAGAATGTGACGGCATATAAGAGAGGCTGACCTTTTAACCCGAGATAGGAAGGAGACTTGCCTACATTTTCAGGAGCAAGAGTAGATGCTGGATCTGCCATTCCGATAGCGATATCACTCGGACTATGTGCAGAGAAGATGCGGTCAGAGGGGTCCTGTCCGGTCTATATAAATGTGAAATGCGGACCTTTGCCGATACGAGCTCGGTTTTTGGGCCGCATTTATACAATATATTATTTATTTTCTTTTGCCTAGATTGTAGCTTGAGCAGTTACGATCTAGTAAACTTAGCGAGTCAATGTACACGTGACTTTGTACTGACAGCATTTTGCGGGGTCGAAGCAACAATAAAGGAAGCAAACTTTAACTTTGGTCTTTATTTAGGGTTCGCGAGTCAATCATCAACCTGCGGGTCTAGCGCCGATTAAAATGATCAGTGTCTCGCGTCTGCACTACCATTCGACATAGGCCTTCCAGTAATTAATTTATTCATGTTGTATGCTGCTAAATTAGGTGATGCTGTGTTTTGATTTTTAGTTCTGTTCTCTGTAGTCGACATTAACAAAAACCGGCTTGTTCTCATGGATGACATGTATAGACCAAAGGACAAAATAGAACAGGTATTACTTATGGTAAACCAATGCAAATGATATATTGATACAAGGACCAACTGCCCTGTACAAAATGAAACTAGAAACGTCTATGCCTGCTCTGTGGGATCCTTTTCAACATGTTGAATCTCCGCTTTTGATTCATCTAGAATATTCTCATTCTCATCTCTAAGTCTTGCGTTCTCCTTCAACTGCTCATCTATCCTCTTCACGAACTCCTTGTTCTTGGAGTTGCGAACGACCTCAAAAATAGTGGGGCGAGTTCCATCCTCTTTATCGCCAAACAGCAAGTCGATAACTTCCAAAGGTTGACGAGTTGTCTCGGGATAGCAAAAGTACACCAACGGAAGCGTGCAAAGGTTGAAAATTGCAAAGACTATATACGACTTATAGCCGATATTGTCAATCATGACAGGTGTAATCTCGACAACCACAAAAGTAAACATCCACTGCGATACAACAGACAGTGCACCACCACGTAGACGCAGCTTCAATGGAAGTAACTCAGAGGGATAAATCCACATATTTGATTGCCAACCAAGAGTGAAAAACGTGTGGAAAAGATACAGAACTGCAGCCGCGGCGTAGCCAGTTCCCTTTTTGTCGATACCAACAAAAATCGCGGAAAGAGTCATACACGAAAACATGCCGATAGAACCGGCCATGAAAAGTTTTCTGCGTCCAAATCTGTCTACTGCGTACCAAGGAAATAGTGAAGACAAAAAGTACCAGACCTGAAGACCGCCCGAGACAAGCATAGCATTGTGCGCAGACATACCGATCGAGTTCTGAAATACATAGGGTCCAAGAGAAGACATCACATTGACACCAGACATCTGCTGAAAAAAGTTGGCAGAAAAGGCAATCGCAACACGAGTAAATCCAGAAATACCATTGTCGTGGAAGACATCTGACCAGCCACCGACATCCTCAGACTCGACAGCAATAGCATACTGAATCTCCTTGAATTCAAATGAAATTTCAGGATCGTCGGGGAATCCACCACGCAAGGCAGCAAGAGAATGCTCAGCTGCTTCATGTTTGCCAACAGAGGCAAGATAACGAGGAGACTCAGGTAACCACGGAATAAAGATAAGGACGAGCAGAGCAAAGACTATCTGGAAGGCACAAGGAAGACGCCATTGGATAGATCCACTATGATGTTCGGCCATACCGTAGTCAAGCCAATTTGCAATGATCAAACCAAGAATCATAGTAGACAGCTGCATGGCCATCATGCGGCCGCGCGATTTCGGTACGGTACATTCTGCGAGCCAAATAGGAATGACGGTGGTGACAATACCAAGACCAAATCCAGCAATAAGACGACCAGCAATAAATTGACCCTGCGAAAACGAAGAAGTCTGAATAACAGCACCGATAATCAAGGTTGAGATACCAATGACATTGTTGGGCTTGCGACCACCAAAGTAGTCTCCGACCGCGAACTGCGCTAGAGCGCCGAACATGGCTCCGACCTCATAGGATGAGACGAGAAATCCGAGGAGCTGGGAGTTTGGGTTGTCGAATGTCTCCAAGAATTCTACATTTGTTGTGAGTCCGCCCATGAAGCCAAGGTCGTAGCCGAAGAGCAGGAACGACACCGAGCAGCAAGCCGTAACGGCGTAGAGCAGGGGCTGGCCTTTGAGGCGCAAAAAGGTGGGGGATCCGCGGTTGTCGGCTTCCATGGTGAATTAGTGTCGAAAACAGGTACCCTGAATCGGGGGACAAGGCGAGATGTGGAGCCTTTTATTATGTCTTTTGAATCGGCTCAAGTGCCGCAGTTAAAGTTTTCTTGATCCACCGGAACTTTGTCTCGGCCGCATATGCGGGGCCCCGAACATGGAAAGTTTTTCTGTGGGGACGCTTGATTGTGCCCAGAATAGCAGGGTCTGACTCGGCTGCATTGCCGATGACTCGGGTATATGCCGGACAAATAGTTAAGATTTAGAGCTGTGTTCTAGACGGCATAAACTTCTAATGTTCTGGCGAAAGAGGCTAACCTGCGGAGAAAAGACCGCAATCGATGTAACAGCGCGTATAAACCTCAGCCAGAGGCTCCAAATTTACGATATCCTCATCAACTCACCAACTCAATCCATCATGACTGTCATTCATGTTGACCGCATTAGGGCTGCGACAGATATCTCCTACGCAAAGGCCGTGAGAAAGCCTTTGGAGCCAGCGTTTGTTGTCTACGACCCTGTTTTTGCCGATATTATTGGCAATGATGCCGCAATTGAGCTCGTCGAACATCGCGCTGACGATATGTTTGCGCATGAGGCTGGCGTTTATGTTAAACGAACCAATTCTGTTTATTTCACTGCCAATTTTCAGACATCTGACCCGATTGCTTGCTATGCGGTTGATTGTGACAACCACTCAAAGATCACAAAAGTCGAGTACCCCGAAGTATATCAGGCCAACGGCGCATGCTCATATAAGGACTGTGTTTTGTACTGCTCGCAGGGTGATCGCTCGCACTCGTCTGCTCTTGTCCTTTCGGATCCGGTGACAGGCACTTCTGAAGTGTTGATCAACAATTTTCATGGTCGCGAGTTCAATTCGGTGAATGATGTGGTCATTCACCATCCGACCGGCGATATCTGGTTCACCGATCCAACTTATGGCTACGAGCAGGCCTTTCGACCACCGCCAGTTCTTCCCAACCAAGTTTATCGTTTTGTGCCGGCCACAAAGGAGATCTACTGTCTTGCAGACGGATTCGAGATGTGCAATGGGCTTTGCTTCTCACCGGACTATAAAACTCTTTACGTCACCGATACCGGCGCAGTGCAGGCGCACGCCGGTCCCGGAGATGGTCACTCATTCTCAACGAATCTGCGCAAGCAGGCTACGATCTACGCATACGACGTGACCACACACGCTGGCGGCTCGACGCTCTCCAATCGCAGGACTTTTGCGTTTTGCGATACCGGAATCCCCGACGGAATCAAATGCGACGAAGCCGGAAATGTGTACTCTGGCTGTGGTGATGGCATTCATGTCTGGGATGCCTCCGGCAAGCTCATTGGCAAGATAGTTGTCGGCGGCGTCGCCGCCAACTTCTGTTTTGTCAGGGGGGGCATGTGGGTATTCGGTGAGAAGACGCTATTCTGGGTGAAGATGCACAGCAAAGGTGCACTAGTCAGTATAGAGTGCGAGTAAACTCTCGTTGTCAGGAACGGATTTCGCATATCATGTGGCTTTGACTCAGTCTGCTTTTGGCAGTTCCGAGGGCTTTTAAGAGGTGAGCGAGCGTCTTGATCAGCTGGCCCACAAGGTTATTTTTTGTCGGAAGGCTGCTCATGCCTGAGTCGACTGTAAATATTTATTTTGTTATTAATGCTATCAATATTATCTTTTTGGCATATTTTAGTAGCCGAACTTATCTAGATGGAGAATATCTAGTAACAAGAATTTGCAAAGCGCTAAATGCAAATATTCCTACAAAGCTAGTCGCACTCACAACTGAGAACGCCATAATATACTTTGGCGAATCTTTCTCCGGAAAAAGAAAAGAGCCGCCGATAGTGGCCGCCGTGCCCATTCCGTTCATACATGCCAGCGCAATTCCTCGCGCCTCGCGCTCCATGTATCCGAAAGAAGAAGACGCGTAGGCTAGGCATCCGGCTGTACCCGCCCAGACCGCTGAGCACATGAGCACCATAAACACATAGCGTGCGACGTTGTTGTAAATCGTCGTGATTAGAATCCCGGTGATGCACACGACACCCATGCAGCCAGCGATCAAGTAGCCTCGCTTTTTGTGAAGCTGATGATCGCCAATATATGATGTAGCAAGATTAACGACGAATGCAACAGCGTATATTGGAACTGTCATGTACTGGATTTTTGAAGTTTCGGTGTAACCAAGACTCTTGACGAGGGTGGGGTAAAAGTACGATTGCGACGAGGTTGTGTTTAGGATAGCATATCCGAACGTAAATAGCAATGTTCTCCAGCTAGTCAGGGCAATTTTGAGTGCCTGGAAGTGAGATATCGTAGGCGTGTCATCATCCATGTTTGAGAGTGCCTCATATTGTAGTCGTGCCAGAGCAAGGTCACGCTCACGAGTAGTCATGTATCGAGACTGTGCGGGAAAGTCAAGAAGGGTAAAGTACGATACCAACGACCAACCGCAAGTAGCTGCGCCTTCAACAATAAACAGCCACCGCCAGCCCTCGATCCCGTGAGCTCCTTCCAGATTTCCAGTGATGGCCCCCGCAATCAGGCCACCAAATGCGCCAGCCAAAACCGGAGCTGAGATGTAGATTCCAAATCGCAGAGATTGCTCTGATCGCCGGTACCATGACGAAAACATCAATAGCACACCGGGAGCAAATCCAGCCTCGAAAATGCCGACGATGGCACGCAATGCAACGAGCTGATGGTACGAAGTCACTTGTGACATTGCGCAGGTAGTAACTCCCCACAACAGCATGATTGTTGGCAGGAAAATCGACGGTCTAGTTTTGGAGAGAATCATACTATAACAGCAGGTTAGAACTTTTCATGTTAGAAAAAAAAAATCCGGTACATACTTTGTTGGGATTTCCATAGTGACATAGAAAACAATGGTGATCACGAGAACGATAGAGTACTGATTTGAGTCTAGTTGGAGGTCTTCCATCATTCCTGCAACTTTCGCATTTCCAACACTATGTTTAAAACTGTCAGTATAATTCTATAGCAGAAAGCATAGTCAACTCACTTAATACGATCCAAATAACTCAGAAAGTACATAAGGAAAATCGTAGGCAGCAGAAACAAATCTATCTTCCTTACGAGCCTCTTCTCTTCGTCAGTACCTGGACGATAATCCGGGATAGCCAGACTATCGATAGGCCCATGCTCAAACTGTTCTTGGGCCTCGACTTTCTCTTCATCAAAAATTACCGCAGCATTGTTGACATCATCTGTAGCTGCGGCATCATTACGGCCAAACATCAGCATTATATTCGATATTAAAAAATGAATGGTATAGCAGTAAAATGCATTGGTGCCGGCTCAAGGGTATTTATTCTATCATATACAGCGTTCGGAATATCCTATATTAGATGTGAAGACTTGGCATATCATACAATGCGGGGTAATTCAATTCCCCAGCGTGGGGTACTGTATGGAGTGACACGAAATCAGTGTGCAGCAGCTCTAGGGTTCTCAGGGTTCAAGGACTAGGGTTGGAACAGACTCGGAGTTTGCCCGGTCGAGTACGGCAGGTGTCCGGTGTGCGGTACGCTCCTTCCGCAGGGCTTTCTTTCTCTGAAAACGGAGGGTCAAAAGAAGCTAATATGGGATGGTCATGCTTTTGTCAGATGACCTACTTTCTACCCGTTGCGATGACGATGATAGATTCTTGACTGTTGTCCATATGCGAAAGAGAGTACCATACATGCATTACTGCCTACACTCACTCTCCTGTTCGGAAAGGCTGCAGATACTGACACTGACTAGACGGTTCAGTTCTGTAGATCCAGAAAGAAAACAAACGTGTATAGACGACTCTGGACTAAGATCGTAATATTACCCGATAAACACAGTCCAACAGCTTCTATTGCCTCCAGAATTAGCCGAACTCTATCGTTTTATATTAAATCAGCACTTACAAATATTGCGGAGCTGGTGTTCCAACGCCGGCGCTTTGCCCGGCTGCGTGCTATCGCGTGCGGCTCTATCGCTCGGTCTGTCGACCGAAGAAGCCGCTAGCCGTCCGAGATCTGTTTCATACTAAACTGCTATTATTCTCAGTTTTCTTTTGCTGTGCTGTGCCAATTACTTTCACACATCCAATTCTTCTCAGTCAATCATGGTCACGACTCTCCCTACTATCGGTTTCTGCGGCCTCGGTGCTATGGGCGGCGGTATGGCTCGCAACCTAGCAAAAGAACAGTTCCCCATCCAGGGTTTCGATGTCTACGAGCCCTTGATGGATAAGCTTGTGGCCGCCGGCGGCACAGCTTCTAAATCGCCTGCAGAGGCTGCTAGAGGTAAAGAGTTTCTTATTTTGATGGTGGTCAACGACAAGCAAGCCGACTCTGTTCTGTTTGACGGCGGTGCTGTCGAGGCCATGGACAAGGGAAAGACCATCATCCTTTGCTCGACCGTGCCTCCCGCATACCTTAGCACTTTAAGAGAGCACATTGACGCAGTTGGTCGCTCAGACTTGAAGCTTTTGGACTGTCCGGTCTCTGGTGGTTCGATCCGTGCTGCCGCAGGAACTCTTTCCATCTTCTCATCCGGCCCTGAGGAAGATCTAGACAACGCCGACGTGGTCTTGAAGGCTATGTCTGATCCTCTCTACCGTATCAAAGGCGGGATCTCAATGGGTCAGGTTGCAAAGATGTGTCATCAACACCAGGCCGCTACAAACATCATCATGGCCTCCGAGGCTATGGGTCTTGCCGCCGCCGCCGGTCTCAACACTCAGGAGGTTTACGACAAGGTTTGCAAGTCCATCGGCCGAAGCTGGATGTTTGAGAACCGTGGACCTCACATGCTTGCCAACGACTACTTGACCGTGCACTCTGCTACGACCATCATTCTCAAGGATGCCACTATCGTTACCAACCACGCCAAGGCTGCCTTCTTCCCTCTTCCCCTCGCCAACATGGCCGAGCAGCTTTACATTCAGGGCTGCCACGCTGGCTACGCCAAAGAAGATGACGCTGGACTTTGCCGCATGTTTATGCCCTCACCTACCCTTGTTGGTGAACTGACTGCTTCGACTGCTGCCGGAAAGTACGGCATCACAGTCGACGACATCATCAACTTGATGGCTGGTGTCGAGCTTGCATCTACTCGTGAATGCATGGCTTTTGCCAAGTTCGTCGGTCTAGATCTCGAGCTTCTCACCGACATTATCAATAAGGGCGCTGGCGCATCAAACACTTACGAAAAAGCTGCTGGTGAGATGGTCAAGGCTGGTATCATGGGTTTCAAGCCTGTTGCCGATGCCTCTGAAGTCAGAGATAAGCTCGAGGCTTCCATCAAGAAGACCGAGGTGTTCCACCAGTATTTGCCCATGTCGAGTGCTGCTTTACAAGAATTAAACTATTATTTGTAGTTCGTTTATGTTTTCTATTTCATTTCTTGTGGGGTTCTACTACGGTTGGCATATAAATAAACGGAAATAATTTCAATAGACCTACCTAAAAGAGGCAATATCTTTCCCTAGCTTAATTTGACCCTGAAATTATTCAATACATTATCATAAAACTTGTCATAAAAAAATTCAAAAAACCAAAAAAAAAATAAGTCAGATATTATTTTTATATTACATTGACTTATACATCAAATTCCCCACCCCAATTTGGTGGAATACTGCTCAAAAAATCAAAATTTTCCAAATCCAGATGAGGTAGCGCATTACTCAGCGCACTCTCAGCCAGGGCCGCCTCAACACTGTATTCCTCCATTCCAGACTGTTGATGCTGCATCAGCGCGTTAATTATCATCCCACTCTCAGCGCTGCTATTTGTCGTCGTTGCAGCTGGGGATGACATCTCGGATGCAGCGACAGAAGCCATAGTAGCCGCAGCCGTGGCGGCGGCACTAGCCGCAGCATATTGTGCCTGGGCTCGCTCCAGCATTTCCGAAAGACCGCGTGATATCCTGTTTACTAAATGTTGACGAGTGCAAGGAGCTTTTCTGAATACCTGCACCACCTTTGCAGTAATCTCTAAAACAGCTTGGATATCGACTCTCACATGCAGCGAGTACCTCGTAGCCACCTTCAATAAAAATACAGCAGCAAACGCAAACATTGTGTGAAAATAATGAGGCATCCCTACCAATGACGCTTGCAATTCGTCAGATTCCAATAGTAAATGTAAAGTGTCAAATGCAGTTGAAATCGCCGCTGCTGCGATATCTTCCAAATCTCTAGATAATGTGACATGCTGATTCGCAATCGGCTGTGACGGATCATCATTTCGACTGGTCGTTCCACTCGTAGATCCAACTGTTAATCCTCGAAACGCATGCGAGCATATATAAAATTTCGCAAACCGCCAATGAATTTTTATTGCCTCGCTGGGAAAATCTCCTAACTGCTTGTTCCGAGCAAGTTTGCCAGACCATGCGGCGCCCCATCTGTCCACTTGCATATTGAAATCTCGCAATTGAGGAATCAGAATTCGTGGAATCTGCTTTGTCGTATCAAGGCCAAATAACTCACGAGCCCGTGAAAATATCAACAACAAGTCGATATGCGACACTAGTCGCAAATCAGGCTCGCTAGAATACGAACTGCTCATATGTGCCTCCCAGTTCACAAAATCGCGGCCCACTCCGCTAGGGGCGCCTTGCAAGATTGAAATTTGCTCGTTAGAAAGGTATATTAAAAGCCAAAGTTGTGATTTTTTGAATCCGTCAAGATTAGTTGTCGGTTGAGAAAGATGCGCCATGTGATATTGCATCGAGACTGCCTTGCGCACAACTAATGCTGTCAACATCCAAGCTATATCAGCAAGCCAGTAGCAACCCATGCAAAGAGCTTTGATATCTTCAAATCCTAACCGAGGCCTAAACAACAAACTCGAAACAAGATTTCTTAATTCGTTAGACAACTTATCGAAAACATCTGAACCTAGGGGATCGTGTTGACTCGCCACCACGCATACTGTTAAAGCCAAAAGTGTAGACGTATTTCTTATCGCATTGAAGTCCGCGTATTCTTGCAAATATCCATAAAAAAAGTGATCCAGTCTACTTAAATACACTTTCGTCAATTGACCCGCTTCAGCAAGAGTAATAACTCCGCGGCTTATAAAATCAGGCTCAATGACAAGACCGCTCGCTTGTAAATTCAGGTCGTCTTGAAGTTTTGCCGCCGCTACAGAATCATAGTCATCGCCATCAGGATGAGTGCCTCCGTTTGCGCGTCGCAGTTTATGGTTGGCGCGAGTGACTTCGTAGAGCGATCTAATTGGTGCTGATGCAAGGTTATCGGGACCCAAGTGAACGACATTGGCATTATCAAGCCCTTCATCTTCCCCGGCTTCTCTGCCTACAGTTCCTCTACCATTTTCTTTTAACATTTCTGAACTCTCTCTGACTTTTGCTTCTTCGTCTGCCGTGGCGGATTCGTCTATTGCAAAGATAGGCGGAAGAGACAACGCAGCTCGCGCCTCATTCAACGCAGACTCCATCCTCAAAAAATTTCGGCGCATGCGAGTATTCCAGTGAGCTTGTTCGTTCATGAGACCTTGTAGTGTTTTGTTTGGAGAGCAGATTATTCCTCGTTCGGCGCAGCGCTTGCATGGAGGTAAATCATTTTCCATTATACATTTAATCTAGCACGAAAGTTAGCCTCTCTATAAGAATGGTCAAACTCAATTCATCTTACCTTTTGCTTCCGGCATGCGGGGCAAGCAGTGCTTTTTCTTGTGGTCACCGGCACCATATCGCCATCATCAATTCCTGCACTTGCAGACGCAGTATGAATAATTTTGGATATCGGCACACCACGCCCATTTCCTGAAAATTCGTTGCTACCATGTCTCATTCCATTCGATGTTACAGACGGTGGCGAATTATCCTTTCCTGAAGATTGAGCGTCGTCTGGTGATCGCTGTGAGTTCGCATTCAAGGAGTTTGAGCTTGAGCCTGAGAGTCGCCTTCGGTGCTCTGGCTTCTGCGAAATCTCAGGTTGCTGAGACCCGCTCCACGAGCGTTTAACCATGTTTTAAGTATATGGTTGGAGATGAGAGAGAGCAATAATTATGGTGGAGGGCGGAGGAGGGCCGAGGCTACTGCTGCTACTGCTGCGAGAGGGTCGACTACCTGGTGGGACTTTTTCTACAGCCTGGCCACGATTGGGGGCACTGAAAGCAGACTTAGTACTTAAAAAATAAAGTCACGTGTAACTTTTGATGATGTCTTCTACTATCTCAAATTCGATGTAAAATAAATAATAGTTTTTTTAAAATTATTTTATTTGACTGTAGCCAAATTATCGCTTACAAAGACCTTCAACGAATATAGTTAGATGTCTCGATGGCCCGTAAATTAGTACTTAGTAGTATTTGCCTACTTTAAAGTTTAGTTTAATCCTGTAGAGCTGGGAACTACCACTTCTGCCAATTCAGGAGATAAATGCTTTCATAATTCTATATATTGATTCAAATACTACTTGGTTAACTATATATTAGTTACATAATTTTGATATTCCTTATAGTTTAATTCATTTTCGTGTAGGTACAAACTAAATTCTCAGTTGAATTACAATCGCTTATTAGCAGAAACTTATACTAGCGGACAAAACCAGCAATCAGCTGCTGTAGATAAAATCGAGAGATTTTAATGCTGCTTTTTCCGTTTGCCAGCGTCCGTCTTATGATCTGTTTCAATTTGCATCCTTTCAGTTTGCAATGCATCCAAGTCAGAAAAACAATTATTGCAAGGCAGTCTCATTCAGATCATCTCCTTCACTTTCCACCGTTTCAAGTTTTCAAGCGCAATGCAGCCTCTTTCAAGCGCAATGCAGCCTCCAGATAATATCTATAAGCCTGTCATCGCATGCAAAAGAACCATCTAGCAACCCCATTGCTAGTTTAAACGCTTTTCACGACTATTGTAATTATTTGTACTAAATCAGGATTAGGGCAATAATTGCGTAGCCGTTATGAAGAACCAGATTAAGTTTTATTACAAGAATCCGAAATAGTGTAATGGTTAGCACGGTCCGCTCTCACCGGGCAAATCGGGGTTCAATTCCCCGTTTCGGAGAACATGAGTTCTTCTCGGATCTAAAATTTTTTTCATTATTTTTTTTTTATTAGTTTTTGTTTAGTTTATTACATGCAAATGGTATTTTACTATGTATATCTTTTTACTTGAACAGTGGTAAGCTCGCAGATGGCGACTGCCACAGAATTAAACTGCAGGACACTTGACGGTACCTCACGTGACTTAAACGGCATGATTTAAAGTATACATTTTCTGATTCTCATCTTAGGGATATATTATGAACGAGACGATTAGGTGATGAGTATTGATCTAGACATTCCTGTCTTGAAAAATGAGTACGAAATTTTGCACTTGATAGTTCATCGTAACAATAATCAGCATCGACAAGCAAAATGGTGGAAGTATGTTGGAGTTGTGCATCGCAATGTGCGCAAGCTGATAAATATCCGGCAGCCTCGTCCCGCTGGCAATATAGAGTCAAGACGGAGACATAACCATAGAAAAAAGAAATCTTGGAATAAAGAGGCGCAAGGGATTCAGTCTGAAAGGAAAGACTCGGTGAAATCTAAGAAGAGCGCCACTACAGCAAAGATTGCCGAGAGATCAAGATGGGAAAAACATCTTCTTATAATCGCCGAAAATATTTCAGAGATCAGTGCAGATACAAATAGTAGAAACGGCTCATCTCCAATTAAGAAGCATAAGTCGTCAGATTCTCCACCCGCGGATTTCAATCATGTCAGATGTGCTGAATATCTTGTTTATAAAGTGATTCCAAAAGCACATAATGCGTTTCGAAGGATGATTGCTCGACGACAGTATATTCCTCTAGCTATGGTCCTGATTGCCACTTTTGCCCGAATTTGGAAAGTGCTACGCCAAGATACGAGAATATTCAGGCCAATTAAGGAGCGAGGCAAAATTAAGAACAAATCTGAGAGTGTAGACATTGGACAGATCATCAAGCGAGATGAAATGAGTTCTACGACAGAAGGCTTTGATTTAAGTGACGAATTTTTAAGCGAGGCTGAAGATAGGGGGCTTGACAGCTCTAGCGAAGAAGAGCTTGAAAATGAGGATTCAGGTTTAAAAATTTATGACGATGATGATGGCGACGATCGCTTACATTCGACGCAAAATCAAGAGCTACTTTCCGGTGCTCCATTGAGCAGTTCTGTTAATGGCCTGGCTAGTATAACGAAGGAAAGTAGTGTCATTGAAGAGTTGAAATTTTTTTGATTATTTTCTACCTGGATTGTACTCAGTAATAATAAATGAGTTCATTCCTTCAGGACACAAGCTATTCATATTCTTCGAGCTCATCGATTCCAACAATCCTCTCCTGCTCTTCGTGTTCTTCTTCTTCCTCTTCATCCTCCTCTTCCTCATCGGGCTGCAGTTGTCCCCATAAAGTCCTGACGATGTTTTCCTGCTCATTTTCCGCACTGCCTTGTTGTTCAATTACACCAAACACATCTCCGTATAAAGGCCTATTTGTGGCTTCGTCGACAGGGGGGTTTCCATATCCGCCTGGATGAAAACCCCATTGTGCACCTGCAGGAATAGGAGCATTGAGTCCTGGTATTTTCAGTCCAGGATAGCTAGGAGGAGGCCCTACGCGTTGCATATTCAGAAGCCAAGGTGGAGGCGCACCTGGAGGAATACTCAGCGCTTGCTTCAACTCATCTGAAAGTACACCAGGCCTGCGATCCAGGGGATTAGCTTCACGCTCCTTTCCTTCGTAGTATACTTCTCCAAATGTAGTTAATTTTGGCTTTGTTTGAAACTTGAAAAACGCATCGTGAAGCTTTTGATAATCAATGTCAAGTCGTCCCATTTTAGGCTGTACTCGTTCCCGCATTCTCTGTTTCATTGTCGATTCGTCTTCTTTCGTGTTGTCACGCATGTCCATGATACCTGTATGCTTGATAAAATCCGGCAACTCAAACGGCGGCTTTTCAATACCTCGCTTTGACGCAAGGTAATCACGCTTATAGCTCCAGTGAGCTGGAACTGGAACAACATTTTTCGCTGCCTTCAGTCGTACTAGAAGGATGGGATCGGCGGCATCGGCGTCAAACCACTATATTACATGATTATTATTAGCTTTATCCGGGTACAGAGAATAGACAAAACATTTAGCGCTTGCCTCCACAATATCGGGCCTAGGTGCCAATGCTTTAAGTTGAGCAATAGGAATTTTTCTCAGCTTTCGTAGCTTGTGCTTGCTCATTGCGTGTTCAAGAGCAGCTGCCTCTTGCTCTTCATCTTGTTCCTCTTCATCACTGTAATATATATCTCCTTTAGATTCAACAATCTGTACGTTATCATCCTATACCATAGTTATTTATTTAGCTATCCAATCTTTTTCATCGTCTTATAAGATACAAGATCTAAAAAATACCTCAGTTGTCTTGAATTTATCAAATATATCGCGGTAAGATGCAAAAGTCGGATCATTTAAATCAATATCGACCACAGGAGCATCTAGAACTTCTCTATCTTTCAAACCAACTTCATCTTTTACTTCGTCGTACTGCGCTACCTGCATCGAACAGTTAGCAACCCCGTCATCAACTAGCGATTTATTCCTCTGAAATTCTTGACACTAAGAACAACTTACACTTTCGGCTTCAGATACAACTGCAGAACTTGATACTTCAGTTGTTACGGATGACTCTCGCGAGCTCTGTGACTTTTTCTCTTTTGCTCTTAATCTCTTTTGCTGATTCTTGGAAAGCTTTCGTTTCTTGTTTTCATGAATACCATTTGTAGCTGTATGAGATACGATTGCCGCGGTATCAACATCAGCCATCACAATCTAAGATATATGTACAGATATCAATATGGCTTCTCGTTATTCAATCAGTTGACGATAAATCAAGTCTTGGTTGGTGGATATTTATGATGATTACTTTGTTACAGTCAAGTTCACGGAGATGGAAATCACAATTTAAAGTTTGAGGATTTTTAGCAAACCTAAATATATGGAATCGCAAACGTAAGTCCCTGCTCCAGCTCGAATAGTTATTAGTTGAGTCTGCAAGCAGCTAGCCACGATATAATTCGACGAGTACTCAAAATAATCTTGCGGATATCAGGATTGTGTGGCAAGATGAGTCGGTGTCGGTCGTTTGACCGCTGCCGTGCTAGTCCTAAACTGCGATATCGACGTTTAGCGACACTCGACAAGCCGAGTAGCGGAATTGAATCGAAATTGCTAGAGAATCATGGGAAATTAAAATCAAAATTAGCTCGGTCATTACATGAGAATTATGAAGCAGAAAATGAACAATCAAGATATGGCTACTTAACAGACCAGCTTAAGAGCTATGTCAAGACCGGACATGCGAGCATCGATCAGAAGAGAGCCTACTCAAGTACGCACAGATTTCGTCAGCGTCCAGCGGTTCAAACATTGCCAACGACTAATATATCTGAATTATTGTCCATTGTTCAATCTACAGCTACAACCAATTCCGAGCCTGTGTTAAGACGGCCGCGGATATGGAACGGATATGTTGATCAGCATGATCCTGAAGATATGTTTATGAACAAAGAAAACCAAAAGTTAACAGATAGTATCCTGTGGCTTTCAAGACGGAAGTATGAAACTACTACCGATCGGTATCTTGGTCCGAGAGATCCACGTTATGTTCGGATACTCATTAGGTGCTGGCCACCTCCGAAAGGCTTGAGTCAGTATCTGAAAATCAAAAAATTCATGTCTGGATTTGGTGATCTTTTAGAATTTTACCATCCTCAAGTAAGTCCTTTTGGTATTTTAGGGAAGCATGCTTTATTCTAACCCATGTCATAAAGCTGCACGATTATCGAACGCATTCTAACGGCTACATCGCAATTACATATTTTGATCCCGCCGATACAGTGTATACAGGGCTAGCAGAGGAGTTTAGATGTTTTCACGATATTCCAAACTACTTTCTGAAAGAGAATTTTGAAGACCGTCGCCGTCTTCTCGAATCTCTTGGAATGGATAGTGATGTGCCGCACATTTTTCTCGTCTTGCGACACACGGTTTCAGTCGAGGAACGAGGTATCCGAACTATGCTTAAAAGTGCGCGGGTCAAGAATAATGAACGCAGTATTAATGATCGCGTCAAGTTATTAGATCAGCTTGCAGATAGATTGGTTTATGGATTTGAAGGATTCCACAACAACAGCGATCATCATGTTGATTTTACAAGAGAAGTTCCTTCGAATCTCCTTAATGATTTCAATAGCGGCAATGAAGGGCAATCGTCTGATGTTTCTTCCTCACCCGTGGACGAGTTCTCAAGACCTGAGCAGTAATCTGATACCGGTACAACCGTTGCGGAGAACGATGTTACTCCTGAAGAGACTAATAAAGGGGATTGAATAACGCTGCGCGGACTACACCTCGAGCGAGAACGCAATTTATTTCAGTCATAGCTATAACATAACAATCTATCCAGTCGAATGCTTTAGCCAAGTCGATTCTCGATGCCAGTTTTGGTAAACTGCCTAGCCGTCAGAGACTTAAATGACTGTGACGTTTGTGTAAAACTTTAGTTACAGTTCAGCACTTTTAGTGCAGTTATGTCCTCTCTTTCTTTGTTATTTCTGAGAAAATATAGTCCTGCTGATTTGCAGGAGTCATAAAAGTTGAGCTTAAATTGGCTGCGCACGTAATTGGATTTTGATACCGAAAGGTCTGAGACATCAAAACGATAAGGCTTACGACGCTGATCTCCGGTCCTGTCTCTGATTTGGGAGAGCCCCATGGCGGATACGATATCAGAGTTCAAAAAGTGGCGGATTAGTGAGCTTAGCGGTGCAGACCATAGCGGCGCAAGAGCCCATCCTCAACGCCATGGCGCCCGCCGAGCCCCGCGCCGGCGTCGGCTTGCAGGATGATCAAGCATTTATGTTGGTCGGACATAAGTTACCAAGCATTTCATAGTGGATTATATTCTACAGCGTTTTGTTGTCATGCAACATGTAATTCTTTGCAATTAAATAATATTGGGTAACTGAATATGTATGCACTAATCTCGTTAGATTGGCAAGCTTCACCTACGCGCTTCTGAGTGATTAACGTCAAGATAGAGCAGTCCTTATCGACAGTGGCTGCGCCGCACCGGTTTCGGCACACCGCCCTATCTTTTGCAGTAAGCCGCTATCCAACTCATGAGCAGTCTAATCAGCGTGCGCTACGGGACTATCAAGTATACAGTATTTTATAATCGTAATAAATATGAATGATCGACGCTATCCTTGATCGATATCTGATATGAAGATAAAGATGATTCGGAACTGTGGGGTACAAGTCTGTGATTGCGATATGCGTATCGTATTTGGGCTTCTCCGGCCAACCGACAGGCATTGATTTGACACTTATGATTATTTGCAGGCTAGTCACAGGCGCGAGAGTAATTACCTGTCAAAATGTCTAAACTTAACCTCGTCTGACCGCATTTGACCGCATTTGTATTCGTTTTCTTTTGGTTGAATCACTAGTCATCTGTCTCATCCAACGTCAACTGCAGCAATATAAAACGCGCCGAATCCAAGTCAGCAATAACTCCTCACATTGTACCTTTGTCTACACTCTATTATCACTACGGGTGCGCATGCTCATAATGACCGATGTTAAAGAGAAACATCATGTCAATGCTGGTGAAGTCGAAATAGATAGCGGAGCAGGAAGCATCGAATTTGTATACCAGAAGCCACTTGGATTTTGGGGTAAAATAAACAATTTTCTTCTGCTAGATTCTGCAACCGAAGGCGTATATAGTAATCATGATTTGGATCCCGTCCCCGCTGATGAGCAGCATTGGAATATGAAAGACTGTAAGTCAACTTTTGAGAACTGAGTTGAACGCTATTTAACATGCTCCGATAGATGCTCTTTTTTGGATTTCAGACAATCTGTCCGTTTCTGGATTCAGAAATGCGGCATCAGTCATGCAAGTTGGTCTATCTTGGAAACTTTCCTTACTATGTATTGCCCTCGCGAATATTGTGCAAGGAGCAGTGGTTACGATTAACGGTATAGTTGGAGCCAAATACCATATTCCTTTCTCTATTCAGAGCCGCGCTTCATATGGATATTACCTCTCATATCTCATGATCTTAATGCGGTGTATTGTCGGCATTTTTTGGTATGGAGTTCAATGCTATACAGGTGCAGAATGTGTTCGTAAGTATTACTTTTGAGCTACTAATTGGCTTTTGAAGCGGCTTGCTGACTTTGACTTTCAGAATCGATGCTCTATGCCCTTTGGCCATCTTTCCGCAATGTTAAGAACCGCTTGCCCGAATCTGCTAATATCACGACGCAGCTTATGACTGCTTATGTGATTTACTTTCTCACTTGCCTTCCATTTCACTATGTTGGCGTTCACCGAGTTAAATGGCTTTTCATGCTTAAGTCAATCACGACTCCAATCTGTGCATTTGCAATTATGGGTTGGATGGTGCACCAGGTCGGCGTTGGTCAGACGTCAATTTTCACGACCGGAAATACAATTTCGGGATCGAAGTTAGCATGGACTTTCGTTTCTAGCCTGAATTCAAATATTGGTAGTGGTACAACGCTAATGGTTAATGCTCCTGATTATTCTCGCTATGCCAACAAACGATCAAGCACATATATTACCGCTCTCGCGGTACCATTTACTGCTACCGTTATAACGGTGATTGGTGTCATTGTTGCTGCTGGATCTAAGATTTTGTATGGTCAAATTCTTTGGGATCCGTTAGAGGTCATCGATCGTTGGACTTCATCTGGAGGTCGCGCGGCAGCTTTTTTCTGTGCTCTCAGTTTCTACTTTTCGCAAGTTGGTCTCAATATTGCTGCAAACTCTTTGGCGGCAGCAAATGACTTGAATTGTATTTTCCCTCGTTATATCAATATCCGACGTGGTCAATTTATTGCAGCAATTTTGGGATCGTGGGCATTGACGCCATGGAATATCTTGACGTCTGCTAGCGGCTTCTTGAATTTTATGGGCGGGTACTCAATTTGGCTTGGTCCTCTTCTAGGAATTTTACTTTCCGACTACTATCTTGTTCATTCGCGGAAGTACGATATTCCAGAGCTGTATAATTTTCATGGTCGATATAGATATTACAAAGGTGTTAACTGGCGAGCTTTTCTTGCATTTTTCATTGGTTGGGTCCCACTTTTACCCGGTTTCATCCCTGTCATTCAAGGTGGTTCTGTGACTTCAAATGGCATTGCTCATTTGTATGAAGTAGGATACTTTTATGGAACTCTAAGTGCCATGTTATCCTACTACGTTCTATGTAAATTTTTCCCGCAGTCAGAAACATACATCGAGCAAGGAGTCTGGGCCACCGAGTCAGTTTTCCCTGATGGCATTATGAGCGAAGAGTTTGAAATAGAAGCTGGAGCGGCCATGGGTAACTTCGGGAAAGGCTAGCCGGAGACTTTTCGAAATCAATTTCGTAGTGTTTGATTTTTGACAACTTTACGGCGGTATCTGATTTTTCTATAATATTTAAGGTGTTAAGCGGAGATCGATTTGCTTGTTTCGCGTGTTCATTTTTTTTTTTGTTTTTTCAATACTGATAGATTAGAAACACTAGCTTCTCAATCTTATTATCGATTGCATGTCGCCAACAGCTTTATTACTATATTGTGCTATGTACCATAAACTCTTTATCAGAAAGCATGAATAGAGCACAACAGAGCAGTGCCAGGGCCAAGTGGCGCACCGTGTACGCACTCAGACCCGCGCCTTATCGCGCTCGGGTTTCTTTTTTAGCGGCAGCGCGCTCTGCGCGATAAGCATAGGCCGAAGCCACAAAGACAACTTTCATCAACAGGTGATAACACCGACACAAATGCTTTGGAGAGCTTGGAATATTGAAGTAGAGCTTATCGCTGGTCTTTACTTTGTTTAGAGTATGGATTTGGGACATGATTACTTGGCTAGACGTCACGAGTTCTCTTTATCTGCTGTGGCTTTCGGACCTCTCTCTTATTGGCAGAGCTTGTCAGTTTTGTCTGATAACAGTGTCGCAGACATACACCTCCTCACCTGTTTTCCAGTACAATTAATTTATCGGATTTTATAGTGTAACCCTGAAAACTTGTCATATTTACTTGATGTTTACAGTGTGGTATACCTCGGACTGGAGAAGGTATAGCGACTAGTTATTATTTTGATAAGAGGTCAAGCTCTCTGTACCGTAACCAATCTTGATTCTGTATTTTGTATTCAGAGTCATGTCCTTCATCTGGCTGTCAGTAGATTGCATCATTATGTCGGCGCAACGCAATGAACTTCTTGACTCACGCAATCAATTTTTCTCTAATTTCACAATATCATAATAACAACATATACTCTGCTATCTCGCATACTGACTAGAATATATGACTACTTAGCAAAAGTTGCTAGACTCTATCTCCAGTGTACACCATAATTTCTTTTTTTTTTTGTGCCAAGAGTTCCAAGAACATTTTGTATGTACATGGATTGCAGTAGCACTATACGCTTTTTCTTATCGCGCTTCAAGAGGAGCGGCATGGCTTGCTCCAGATCTATAAGTTCACCTAGATGCCGTCAATCAACGTTGTTTCCCTCTAATTGTTGATTCGAAATCCTAAATCTTTGACACCGATCAATGCAAATGGACAAGGATAACTACGAGGTTCATGTGTCTTCTTTCGACGACGATGTCGCTACCAGTACACCATTAACATTCTGGCAAAAAGTTGACAGATTCATTGCTCTTGATTCAAGGACTGAAGGTGTCAATTCTAATCATGGTACATTCACGAATTTTTTTAGATAGTCTAGTTTTATATGGAGTACTGATAGCTGGCAGACCTTGATCCGGTTCCGTCAGAGGAGCAGAACTGGAACACTAGACATTATGCCCTCTTTTGGATTTCCGATCACTTGTCAGTGTCAGGCTTTCGTTCTGCGGCTTCCGTGATGCAGGTAGGTCTTTCATGGCGTCTTGCTTTGCTGAATATTTCTATCGCCAATTTGGTGCAAGGTTTCTTTATTACTTTGAATGGCCTGGTTGGTGCACAATATCATATTCCATTTTCAATTCAAAGTCGTGCATCATTCGGTTATAATCTTTCATATTTAATGATCTTGATGAGATGTATCGTTGGAATATTTTGGTACGGCATTCAGATTTATACTGGAGCCGAATGTGTACAGTCTATGCTGTACGCACTCTGGCCATCGTTCCATAATGTCGCCAATACTCTTCCAAAATCAGCCAATATTACAACGCAGTTTATGACTGCGTACGTAATCTATTTTGTCTCATGTCTTCCATTCCACTATGTTGGCGTGCATAAATTAAAATGGCTATTTCTTGTCAAAGCGATTACTACTCCGATTTGTGCATTTGCAATCATGGGTTGGATGATTAAAGAAGTTGGTCTTGGTGATATGTTCAATCAAGGAAATACAGTAAAAGGATCAACTCTTGGCTGGACATTTGTTTCATGCTTGAATTCAAATATTGGTAGTGGAACAACATTAATGGTCAATGCGCCAGACTATTCTCGATATGCTAAAAAAGAGTCTAGCACATACATTACAACGTTTGCAGTTCCTTTCACAGCTACTATTATCACTTTTATTGGTGTTGTCTTTGCGGCCGGATCCAAGATTTTGTACGGAACTATTCTTTGGGATCCTTTGCTTATTATCAATAATTGGACTTCTCCCGGTGGTCGCGCTGCCGCCTTTTTTTGCGCCTTTTCCTTTTACTTGTCTCAAGTTGGCCTCAATATTGCTGCAAACTCTCTAGCCGCGGCTAACGACCTGAATTGCATTTTCCCGCGATACATTAATATTCGCCGCGGACAGTTTATCGCTGCTGTGCTTGGATCATGGGCATTGACTCCCTGGAATATTCTGACTTCGGCGACTGGGTTCCTTAACTTTATGTCCGGATATTCTATTTGGCTAGGACCTCTTTTTGGAATTTTAGTGTCTGACTTCTTCTTCGTGCATAAGCGCAAGTACGACATTCCCGGTCTTTACGATTTTAAGGGGCGCTATAATTACAAGTACGGATTCAATTGGAGGGCTTTTGCTGCATTCACATGTGGCTGGGTTCCCCTTCTGCCGGGTTTTATACCCACTATCAACGGCTCGACAGAGGCAAATGAAGGAATCAAGCGGCTTTACAAGCTTGGGTTCTGGTTTGGTACTCTAGTTGGTGCATCGACATACTATCTTTTGTGCAAGTTTTTCCCCGATGAATCGACGTATGTCGAACGCGGGATATATGCTCATGAGATTGAATCGCTGGAATCGGAGCTTGATGTTGAGTACAGGTATGGGATTGGCGACGCTAATGAGTCGCCTGTGTGGTCGGAGAAGAAGGTGTGCTAGTTTTGGTCTTCAATCGACTCTGTGTTTTGCGGTGGCCTAAAGATGGTTGGTTATATATAGAATCTCATCTTTACCTTTTTTTTCTGTGTAAACGTTAAGAGACTCGCGATTTAATATATATCAACAGGAATTTTAAATTACTGCGGTTACTATTTATGTGTGTTATGCCAAAATACTATTTAAAATCTAGCTCACAAATTCAAAAACATTTTCAACACCGCAATCACCCTTGTTCTCTTACACAGAAAATTATAAAAAAAAAAAAGGTGGCACAATATGGAACGCCGATACTTATCTCATTTTCGGCATTAACGAGATCCTATCATCAGAAATGAAAGATATTATCAAGCTCGTCGCCCCAGGTAGGCCCGCAAGTATTGGTTAGATATTTGACTGACGGCGCGTAATCTTTCCAAGGGCAAGATTCAAGAACACAAGCGATTAGGGCTTTTGCGAAAGGCTTACTATTAAGGAGTTAGTAGACTCCCAATTATAAACAATCGTTCTTTAAAGCGTAGAGAGTAGAGATACCTTGTGCATAGACACTCGATCGTTAAGGGATCGCACTTTGCCTTGTCAAGAGATCCAAAGACGCAAAGGCCGGTGCAGTAAGGAGGGTCATTAGATCCTTTATCGTCACCTTTATCGTCTTTACCGGCAAGACAACCGACAATTAGTGTAACAAGGATAGTAAGATAGATGAAGAACTTCATTTGGTGATACGGAACAAGGCTGAACTTGAACAAGGGATTACATGTGGGACAGACAGCTTTATACGGTAATTTTGATCACACATACTATATATATGGGTGTGGACAGTTCAAATAGTGGGCAGCACGCGATTAAATCACTGGTCCAGGAACAGATTTCTGTCCACATTCTCACAGCAACGAAACAAGTTCAACATTCATTTTCTCGCAGAAGAAGAGATTGCCACAGATCAGATTTGCAAACAGAAACAAAGCAAATAGAGTAAAAGGTCATCATTCATTTCAGTAAGATAGCAAATATATTCAATTGGTATGAATACTATGAAGAGTAAGCTGAAGATAATTGGCAGATGTGCTTAGTTATCACATGCCACATGGCAGTGTTCATCGGCTAGGCTGTAGTTTGTTCAACAATTCCACGCTTTGTTCAGTACATTGAATCCAAATATTTGACGATACCGCATACACTAAATTGCGTAGATTTCTCAAAATTTGGAATTCATTTCATTTCAATTAGGCATCCTCACTTTGCTACCAAGCTGCAGAGAAGTTGTGTTGTTGTGAAGAGCGAGTAAGTTTAAATTTTTTCAGCTCTTGCATGACGTCATCAATAAGCCAGCATAATTGACGTTACAGTATAAATCATAGATCTTTTCCCTTTTGAAAGAGTAATAACAAATCATTTGTAATTTGTTTGTTTTTTTTATTGTATCAGATACCACCGCTAATCAACGCCACACGCGGATCTTCTCGATTGGGAGTGCCGCGGCTGCATAAAGAGTTGTGCGTTTACGTAATTATGTGGGGAAGCAACCGCGAAATGTTAGATATAAAACTACCATATCAAGATCTGTTTTTTAGGATTCATGAGAAACTGATCAATGATCATTGTAAATATCTTAGATCTCATGTGAAAAAATTCCTCGATTTTCATTCATGCTAGCTTCGGCTGCAGGTCTCGGCGAGGTACTTTATTGACGGAATATAGTTTCCAAGTGCATTTGAGTACGCATACAAGGAGCGGTTCGGCAAATGATGCAATAAAAAAAATGAATGAATCAGTACTATCTGTAGATAATGTATTACTGAAGTGGACACTAAAATAGACCTGGTACAGAGACGATCGAGAGAAATAGGATCGCATCCTGAGTCATCAAGAGAACCGAATACGCAAGAGACCAGAGCAACAAGGTAGATCTGTGGCGGCCAAAGTGCTGATGCGCATGGTTACAAAGCCGATAAGAGAGAAAGTTTCATTGAAAATGCCGGTCAGGTCAGTTGCACTCATCTGAGTAATTGATTTACAAACGGAGTGACTGCGATATATTCGGACTGGGCAGTATTTTGATGATGTAATTCTGGTCTCACATGCTTCTCGTATCAGAGTATCATTTACTGACGGTATAGTAGAATTCATTGCCAAAGAGGGGCAGATACGTCAAGTCAGGATCGCAGACTGTCTCATATTGCTCGGTCATATAGCGACCACCGAAAAACAGATAAATAAACAAGCAAAACAATCAAATTAAAGCGTTTCCCCTCTATCTCGCTCGACGAATCATTGTCGAAGGTTTATAGCAGGAACTCCCATCCCAGAACAGAGATATGAGAAAACTGTACTTGCAATAAGCTTATGTCAAAGGTATCCGCAGACAGATTATTCGGCATTGACGAGAGTTGACGGTATCTAAAATCCGGCAACACTATATTGACTCTATGCCATGAGTAGTAGTGTCATTCGTATGCTATAGCAAAAGACATAGGAACCGCTTATAAAGCGTCTGCCGCATTATAGTTGCTGCACACGGATAATAAATTTGAATTTCTATCATCACCACTTGTATTGTTTATATGAATGCAATCGTACTACAGGTTAGCTGAGGGCGAGTAAATGAGTAGGAGGCTGGGATTAGTCAGAAATTAGCAGCATGCGAAGTAGCTTTGGACCGATATTGCAATGCAGCCCGGTACAGCGCAGAGGAGACAGAAGCAGGCCTATATCTAAGCGATCAAAGGAGATCAAATGAGATTAATGGGGTAGACCACGGATCAGGGCTCGGGTTGTTCGGTGACTGAGAATGAAATATATAATACATAATTTCTGGCTGCGGTTACTACACGTCACTTACTAGTATCGATTTTGAGAAGTCGGGCTATCAGATAAAAAGGATTATCATAAATATAGCTTTATTTGCTCTTATTTTCTCTGGTCTACTCTACTCCGCCAATCGTCGGTCTTCTTATCGCTCCACAGTTCTTTGTTTGGTTGCATTTGAATGGTCTTCGATTCTTAGCTGCAAAGTCCTCCCGACCACCCCCCCCCTTTTGTACCTCTTTCGCCCTCCAAAATACCCAATTTGGCATCCGACACGAACTGACTACCCCACTAGCTTACTTCCCCATTCTCTTCACCGATGCCCGGCTTTGCTCTGCTCTCGCGCACCACCCGCCCTTTTGCTCTGACCAAGTTTTACGTAATAGTGCGGGGGCACGATGGCGTCAGGCGAGCAGTCCACACAAAGTGTGATCAGCTGTGCCGCAACTTTCTCCGCGTTTAGGCTATCCATCACTTTCTGCTGGGCGTGTAATGCGGGGTTAGCAGTGTGCTAGCTCGCAGGTAGATATAAGTTGCTGCTGATCCCACCTCCTCTGTCTTCTGTCTAGATTTCGATAATATCTGTTTCTCTCGTTTATTTCTCTTGTAAGCAGATACCATGTCAACCTCTCTAGCGAACTTGAGCAAGACCTCGCTTCACCATGACGATCATACTCCGCGTGACGCGAGAACTGTTCCTCTCGACATTGAGCATGAAGGAAGAGAGGGTTACATTCTCGATGCGGGAATGCTTGACAAGAATGACGAGTTTGCAAATACCAATCTCAAGCTTGCAAAAGATGGTCACACGGTACTCATTCCCCAGCCGTCAGATGATCCGCGTGATCCTCTCAACTGGTCGTGGTTTAAAAAGCATGCCGTACTACTGACTATCTCTTTTATTGCTTTGCTGCCTGATTTTGGCAGTGCCGTCGGCGCCGTCATTCTTGTTGCGCAAGGCGAAGAATGGAACATGTCGCCAAACACTGTCAACCATTCGCAGTCTGGTAACGTGTTTATGTTAGGAGCGGGTGGATATTTTGCAATCATTTTTTCAGGGTATTTTGGTAGACTGCCAACTGTGTTCTGGTTTATGTTGATTGCCTTTGCAACGTCGTTTTATCTTACTTTTGCTCCTGATTTCAACAATTTTATGGCGGCGCGTATCTTGAATGGATTCTTTTCGACAGTGACTCAGGGCGGTGGCTTGATGTTTATAAAGGACATGTTTTTCTTTCACGAGCACGCTCGAAAGATCAATATCTGGTCAGGCTTCTTTATTCTCTCTCCATATCTTGGTCCATTTGCAGCGGGTTTTATCGTTAATGTTAACTCTTGGCGCTGGACGTTTGGAATGTACACTATCCTCACAGGCCTTGCCTATGGCTTTCTATTGATCTTTGGTGACGAGACATACTACGATCGCTCGCTGCCCGTAGAGAAGCAGCCTTCTCATGGTTCGCATATCGGGCGACTAATCGGCACTGCTCAGTGGTCTTCGCGACACGCGCGAATTAGTCTTTGGGGTGGATGTCTGCGTTTCTGGCGGGCCACGACTCGGATTCCGGTTGCCGTTATGATGATTTACTATATGTGCACCTTTGCATGGGTTATTGGGATTAATACTACCTTGTCTCTGTTCCTTACACCCGAGGCACCTGCTGGATACGGATTCAGCACCTCGAGTGTTTCGCTGTTTTACTTCACTCCCATGATTGGAGCCGTTCTTGGCGAACTATTTGGACATTTCTTTAATGACTATATGGCCAAACGCTACATTCGTCTGCATCACGGACACTTTGAGCCCGAGGCTCGTCTTTGGGCAATGTATCTCGGAGAACTTTTCATCCTTCCCGGCTTGATTATCTCTGGCTTTGCGTTAGAAAAGCACTGGCATTGGGCTGCGCTTGCCGTTGGATGGGGCATGTTTGTTTTTGGTGTGATGATCAACACTGTTGCCTTACTTGCTTACTTACTAGATTGCTATCCTGAGGCATCAGGTGAGATTGCTGCAAATGTTAATATGGGACGAACAATTGGCGGATTTATCATCTCATATTTTCAAGTTGAGTGGGCACAGAAATCAGGTGCAGATATGTCATTTGGAATTCAGGCTGCGATCAGTGCTGCTGTTTTTGGAGCGATCGTTGTTCTGCAAATTTATGGACGCTCATTGAGGAACTGGAGTGGACCCTTAAGATTCGACACTATACATTAGTTTTTCCTGTTTAATTTCTTTTGTTCTTTTTTTTTTTTGCTATTTGTATTGAGGATATTCACTTCTACTACGCGTATTAGGGATATTTGCATTTGCTACAAACTATATTTCTGCATTTTTTTAATTGTTTCTCAATGCCGTAATCTTAATCATAATAAACTGCGCTATTCCCATATTTGCATAGAAATTAGATCAACTAATCGGACACACAGATCATCGGAATGTCTGCCTATATATTTTAAAAAATTCAATACCGTATTGGCAAAATTCGTATAATCAACTTTGTTGTCACATATACCGATTATTCTTCATTCTTTCAAGGAGAATGTATGTTATGTTGTCGTCCATTACGACTGAATCACTCAACAAAATACAACTGAACAGATACTACTCTAACTTTACTACAAATACAAGCAAATCACACTCTTGATACTCCTTTGATAATATGGGATATATAATAGAAAAGATTATACAAAAGAGATATACTAATACAATTGAAGCTCAATATGTTTTATTCACACTTTTGCAACAATAATAACAACAATGACAGTAAAAAAAGAGAATACATATACTTTTCAATACTTTGTATTTATTTTTTGTAATTTTTTGAAAGAAAACAAATTAGAGCAGTTACTTTTTCAGCTTTTGATCTATAATCACCCACTATAAAAAAACGAGAAAAAAAACCACACTTTCCATCTTTGAGCGCTGTCTTGTAAATAATATAAAATCTTTTTAAATTTCAAAAAAAAAAAGAAACTCGAAATCGTATACTTCATCTTGAACTCGATATCGTACAATGAACAAATAAAAACATATCGATATATAAGCACTACTCAGACTTTGGATCGACTGAGTTATTATACTCAGCTAAAGCAGCAGCAACGTTCGACTCACTCGGTTGCAGCCCACCAGCAGAGTCAAGTTCGTCCATATCAGTAATGGCCGGATCGACAGGAACAGCTAGTTCAGTCTTGATACGTACACGACGCCGACTACTATCTTCCGAGTCGTCATCGAATTGCTGCTGCTGCTGCTCTGAAGTCGAGATAACAGCCGACGAGCTCGTAGTAGCCGCCGCCGCCGCCGCCGCCGCAGCAGCAGCAGCAGCCAACGCGCGCTTCTTACCGCCTCGTTTAGGCTGGTAATCGTCGGGATGCAGACGGCGAATATGCTGCTGCTTGTGGGTCGAACTCTTTGCGCCACGGAAGATGCGTCCGCAGATGTGGCATTCCTCTGATCTGAGTTCAGGCGGAATACCGCCCGACTGCTGGATCTGAGTTTGGCTCGGCTGCTGCTGCTGAGAGTGCTGAAGTTGAGCAGACTGAGGATTGTGGATTTGGTGGGGGATGTGCTGAGGACGACGCTTTGGTTGCTGCTGATGTTGTTGCAGTTGCTGATGATGATGATGATGTTGTTGTTGTTGTTGTTGTTGTTGTTGTTGTTGTTGAAGCTGCACCTGGGCGACGACGGGCTGGCGACGCATTGTGTGGAAGGCGGACTCACCAGCAACGGAAGAAATCAGAGACGGATAAGCGGCAGGGGCTGTGGTGTAGTCTGCAGGAGCGATGGCTGGATCGATTGGGAGGAACGCCGGGTCGATGGCCGCGTCGTCGGGAAGGGAGGAAGAGGACGAGGCGGCGGCTGCAGCGGCTGCGGAGTGCTCGCGGGCTGCCATGCCAGCGAGATCGGCGGCGGAGAGATGTCTGTCAGCGGAGGCCGAAGCGGAGGAAGAAGATGATGAAGAAGAGGAGGCGTTTGTCATCTTGAGACCGTGATGGGCGGAGTGGGAGTGGAGCTTTGCCGAGCGGTGGAAGTAGCGGCCAAAGAGCAGCTTCTGCTTCTGCTTTGCGGGCAGCGGCGGCGGCGAAGGAGAAGAAGAAGAAGAGGAAGAAGAAGAAGACGCGGCGGCCTCGACGGTTTCGATGGCGTCGCAGATGGCGAGCAGG
The DNA here is from genome assembly GCF_038497685.1 of Kockiozyma suomiensis. Taxonomy (NCBI): domain Eukaryota; kingdom Fungi; phylum Ascomycota; class Lipomycetes; order Lipomycetales; family Lipomycetaceae; genus Kockiozyma; species Kockiozyma suomiensis. Next base: position 42,807 of record NW_027117671.1, read on the forward strand.
CCCACGGACTCGTGGAAGGACATGGGCTGGGACGGGCCGGGGCTCAGCAGCGGCTCATGGATGGACGGGCAGGAGCACGGCGAGGAGAGTAGAGAATAGAGAAAAAGAGTGCGTGGTAGCGGAGAGGGAGAATGCTCTAGGGTTTTAGGGATTGTGCGAGACCCAGGTGCGGAGTGCGAAGGACGACAAGGGTGCGAGACAAGGAAGAGGCCGTGATGCGGAGCTGCGGACGCAAGGAGACGTGCTGTTTTGGTATAGTATGCACAGGTATAATTAGCTTTAATATTAAGTATTTATATACCCATCTCTAACTGGGAGTTGTTGGGAGCATCGAGCAGCTGTGAGAGCCCGCGCAGGTGCCTCTCGACCGCGCACGCTCATTGGCTGACGCAATTGGCCTATTTTAGTGTCTCTGGCGCTCGCATTTCAGTCAATTATCTTATATTTGCAAGTATTTACTGCGCAATTCGCAGCGGAAGACCGAGTCAAGGCCGCGCTGGAGTTGGCCGAGATCGGCGCTGCTTTGTTTACGCGCTTTGCACCGTGACTGCTTTTCTCCCAAGTCACGCCCATCACATAGGTCACATAAATCACATAGATCACATGACAAAACCTACAATTTTTTTTATTATCCAATAAATGCATAATCAGCTACTCTATATCTACTTGTTGCTCACTCGCCGTCGCTTGCTCTGCTTCTCGTAACCACCGGTCTTCTTGCTGCGGCCGCTGCTGCTGCTTGTCGAGCCATCATTCTTCTTCATCGCAGCAGATCCGACACTCAGATTCACTCGTGGAGGCACTCGGAACCCAAACGCCCTGCCCACCTTTGCCAGATCAAGCTTGTCGACCTGATATACCGTCTTGAGATGATGACTTGCGTATGCCTGCACGTAAGCGCGATAGCCGTCTTTTGCGCTCTCTTGTAGCCAATGGTTTCCGGCTACAAGTTTCTCAAGTTGACCCTGTACATTGGCAATCTTGTTGACCGGAAACTCGTACTCGTTCAGCGGCACCTTAGCCGCCTTTAGATATCGCAGAAACCCAAGCTCAGACGGAAGCAAAAACATCAGTGACTTGCCTTTCCCCTCTGTTCCACGGGCTGTGCGGCCGACGCGGTGAATGTAGTCGCGCGGGTCATCTGGTGGATCGAATTGGATGATCCAGTCGACGGCCGGGATATCGAGTCCTCGCGCCGCCACATCTGTGCACACCAAGATTCCCTGCTTTGCATTGCAAAACTCAAAAAAAGTATTTGTTCGCTTTTGCTGCTTCTGCTTGCCATGCAAATCGAGTACTGGCAAATCTATGTAGTTCAACAGCTCGCCAAAGTACTTTACACAATTGCACGAACTCAAAAACACAATAATTTTCTTTTTCTTCATATTGCGCTTCAAAAATGAGAATAAAAGTAAAAATCGTTGGTCGGATTCGCACACGACGTATCCTTGCTCGAGTCCTTCAACGGTGGACACGTCATGTCCTTGCTCGACATTGATATACAGCGGACCAGGCCGCAGCGAGATCCGCGCCAGATCCTCAACCTTAGTAGTTTGTGTGGCAGAAAATAACATGCTCTGTCTGTCTTCCTTGGGCAAAATTTTCACAATCTGTCGCATCTCATCCTCGAATCCAATTTCTAGAATCCGATCAGCCTCGTCAATCACGAGCGCCTTGCAATTCCTAAACACAAACCCCGGCGTGTTCTGCAAGTGATCAAGTAATCTTCCCGGAGTCGCAATCAGCATATTCACGCCCTTCGCCAATTTTTCGGCCTCAGCTCGTCTATTAGCGCCGCCAATCACGATCCCAAACGTCTGCGAATGATGCGCCATTAATTCTCTTGCTACTCCAAAAATCTGTAACGCGAGTTCACGCGTTGGCGACACCACAATCACACCGGTTCCATTTCTTGGTTTGAATTTTAATGCGCGGAGCATTTCGATTGCCGGAATAAGAAACGCGAGAGTCTTGCCTGATCCAGTCTTTGCCGCGCCTAGGACGTCACGGCCAGCTAAGAGTGGTGGAATTGTGCGAGCTTGGACTGGAGTCATGGTTGTGAATTTCATATCTTGAGTTAGAGCCCGAAGAGTCGGCTCAGAGAGGTTGAGTTCAGAGAATTTTGTTGCTGTCGATGTAGGCTCTGTTGCACTATTTCGACTTTGACTTTTAATCTCAATACTCTCTTCTTTTGCCTTGTCCTCTTCTTCCTCTTCTTCGTCATCCTCAACAACTTCCTCGTCATCATCTTCATCTTCATCATCTTCATCAGCATCGGACGGCTGCTTCGCAAGCGCACTTTCAATATCCGCAAACTGAGCATCAAGCTGATCAACATCATCAACCTCATCCTCACTTCCCTCCACATCCTTCACGCTCTTCTTCTTATTCTCATTCTTTTTGAGTTTCTTTTCCTTCTCGATATGCTTTCGTTTTCTTGATGTAGTCGAAGTAGATGAAGGCATCTCTCGTATTAATTAGATTGAAATCACTTCTAGTTAATCTGATTGAAATTTGTGGGTGGGAAAATTGAAAATATCCTCCGTTGGGAGTTTTATAAATTTTTTTCCTTCTACATAATGAGCTGCGCCACCGTGCGCCACATGCGGCGGAATTTGTTAAGCTAGTTTGTATTTAATCCTTCAAATTCGTTAATACTTATCAATAACGAGCACTAATAATGATAACAGCAGTAATAATAGTAATAATAATATTAGACATCTAATCAATCTTTTTACATTTAATCGTCAAAATTTTTTTAGAGTTAAACAAAATAAAACAAAACTCCAAGATTTATACAAAAAATTACTAAATCATAACAGCTTCCTGCTCAATAAATCAGCAATTCAGCAAAAACACAAGAAATAATGATCATTTAGGAGGTGATATAATGATTTCATCGTCAGAAGAAGATCCATCATCTTGCTCCAATTTCGGCAACCCCTCAGTCAGCAAGAGATTATCATCAGCTTGCAAATCTCCAACAAGAATCTTTTCGCCCATCAAATATCTCAAACAAGGTTCTAAACAGAACATTCCTCTCGCAGTCAATATGTCGGCAATACTACGGACTTGCGACTCGATACCAGCAAGTTCTGGTTCTGATATGTCTTTGCTCTGCTCGAGTTCCATACGCGGGGAAGGTCCTCCCTTTTGCGGATAATCACTAGGAAATGACGCCTGAAGCCGTATAAATACAAGAGAATTGTCGGTACCCCATGGGCCGTTCAAAGTAAGAACAATCTCCCCTTTTCCAACATCAATCTTTTCAAAAACAACTTTTGGAAACTTGTGGCCGACAATACTCACTTCCTCACCAAAATTCTCTGGAACACCACTACCACTTGCATAGGATCCTCGTTCGGAGAACGTGGCGACAGCATTAGCTTCATCGTCAGTTCGCTCAAATGCTGCCCGACCAATACGCACTCCCGACAACCAGTTCAAATGCGAGATCTTATCTTGTCGCTTGACCCCACGCGTCATATACCGACTCTGTGCGCGGTTTGTTCTCGAACGCGCGCCGCCAGCTGCACTGCTGGTCCGAGCCGACGGATGTCGAATATGTAATGGCGACAGCGCAGCCGACGCCGTCGTCTCGAATTTCTCTTGCTCTCGGTTAAACGACACATAGGGTGTCCCCAGCCTCGTAAGCTTAAAGGGTAAAGGTTGGCCCTTGATATGTCCAACACCAGCTACTGCATCCTCGTCAACTTGCCATAGCCGCAAATCTCGATCTTTAGACCACGTTACGAGTTGGAACTCCCGATTGTCAACCCCAGCTTCGCCTCCTCGCGAGCGCCAGAGAAATTCCTTTAGTGGCTCAGTATGGCCAATGAATGATGCAACTGGCTGCATTTCTTCATTCTTGGTACTGCTCGTATTGTTGACTAGGTATAATGCGTTACGACCGCCGCGCTGCGGCATTATAAGACAGCCGTCGCCAAATGGTGTATGCCGCGCTTTCCAAACGGGGAAACCGGTGTTTATAACTCGAGTAGGCACATCCTCTGCATTCGAGTAGTCCCAATATTTGACGGTCTTGTCGAGAGAGCATGTGATAAGTCTTGTCTCGCTTCGACGGTCAAAGTCTACGCCGTGAATTTTTGTCGCATGTGCAGCGATCGAGCGCAGAGGTTTTGCACCAAATCTGTCGTCCCAGATGCGCACGAAGCGGTCGTGTGCAGAGGCTACAACATGTCCATTCTGCCTATTCCATTTCACTTGCGTCGCACTCGCGCGCCAGTCGCAGAAACTCTGAACGGGTTTAGCCGGCGTGCGCATATCCCAGCAATGCACGAAGGCATCTACCGCGCACGTAGCCAGACGTTCTGGATCATGCGCATGGAAGTTGATGTCGGTGATTGCTCTCGTGTGCGCATGCAAAACGTGCTCTATTGCGTTGGCTGACGGCAGCGCAAGGTTCCAGACCATGGCCTTTTGATTCGATGTCGAAATCACCCAGCTGTGCTTCGCGGCGTGAGGTGACCATTGAACGTCAGCAACTTCCCACAGTGTTGTATGACGGATAAATCGGGGAGGTCGGTGAGGATCGTCGAGGTCAACTATGTAGAGTCCGCTACGCCTGTATGTGAATCTGTTAGAAATAATGATCATGTCTCTTCGAATATTGAAGAAACGTACGAGGCGAGAACGACATCGCGTCCTGAAGGGGAAATCGACCTATACAAAAATTAACAAAATTTCTTTTTTCAATCAGTTTAAAGAGTGAATTAAAGCATACATTGCATTCACTGGTCGGTCTAGATGCAACGACAAAGATGTGCCAAATGTCTTGCTCTGCCACGGCGAAGGCCTCCTCTGAGCATCACCGTCGTGTTGCATCGCTGCACTTTAATTAATAAGAAAAAATCAAAATTTTCCTTTCTGTTACTATAATATCTTCTTCATGTTACTCATGCTATAAGTAAAGATATGAGTGGGTATCTCTGATCTGTCTTGTCTGCTCTGTCGTTAAATATCTGAGGCAGGATGTCGGTCATCTGAGTCAGCCGCAGATAAATTCAAATCAGTTTCATATCTACAAACCCCACAGTTTTGGCGACCAAGCGCCTGAAGATCACTCACCACTGAAATAAGGATCACGAGGAAGCCTCCTCGCCTTTTTCTTTGCTCAGCAAACTTCTTTTTGATTTGTTTTTGTTCAAACCGATTTTTAATTCTCTTAATCTGCTGGAGTGATATAGGGCTAGATATTTCCACCTGCTGTTTCGTATTCCTACATTCAATCTCGTGCGTACATCAAAGTGCACTTTCTACTGTTTAAACACACGAGTGTATAAATCACTTGGTTTGCATAGTTTGGTAGAAGATACCCAGCCTCAAGCAAACATTCAATTGCGAATCTTCTACAAAAGAAATGACGGACCAATCAGCAAAAGAAAATGCTCAGAAACTAGAGAATGCAATTCGAGCGTTTCAGACTAAAAACCCCGTTCCGGCTATCGATCTGACGCAGTATACTATGGATGACGGGACAGTTGTGTCCACGACAGAGCGAATTGCGAAGGGTTTGTCGGTACTGGAAAAATTCTAGTTTGGTTCCATTCACTAAGTATTTTCTCAAATAGATGTACAAGCGCCGGCGACGTTCACGCCGACAAACGAGCAAGTATTCGACGCCAACGATCCGTCAAAACCTAATCTACAATTTCTTAAGCAGCACTTCGCGCGCGAAGGCAGACTTAGCGAAGAGCAAGCATCCTACATTATTCGCAAAGGCTCAGAAATTCTACGACAAGAGCCAACCCTTCTTGAGCTTGACGCGCCGCTGATTGTCTGTGGCGACGTGCATGGACAATATTATGATCTCATGAAGCTATTCGAAGTAGGCGGCGATCCGGCAAATACGCGGTATCTTTTCCTAGGAGATTACGTTGATCGTGGGAGCTTTTCTACTGAATGCGTGCTGTATTTGTGGTCACTCAAGATTTGGTATCCAAATACATTCTGGCTGCTGCGCGGTAATCATGAGTGTCGGCATTTAACTGATTTCTTCACGTTCCGTATCGAGTGCAAGCACAAGTACTCTGAAGAATTTTACGAGACCTGTCTTGAGTCCTTTTGTGCGCTCCCATTAGGAGCCGTTATGAATAGTCAATTTCTGTGTATCCACGGCGGTCTTTCGCCAGATCTGCAGACGCTCGACGATATTCGCTCAATCAACCGTTTCCGCGAACCACCGTCGCATGGTCTCATGTGTGATATCCTCTGGGCTGATCCACTTGAAGAATTTGGCAGCGAGCAGACAGACGAGCATTTTAAAGTCAATCGCGCTCGAGGGTGCTCTTACTCGTTTTCATACGCCGCCACATGCTCATTTCTCGAAAAGAATAATTTACTGTCAGTCATCCGCGCGCACGAGGCTCAGGATGCCGGATATCGCATGTACCGCAAGACAAAGACTACCGGATTTCCTTCGCTGATGACTATTTTCTCGGCGCCAAATTACACAGATACATATCATAACAAGGCGGCGGTACTGAAGTACGAAAACAACGTGATGAATATTCGTCAGTTTAATTGCTCTCCACATCCGTATTGGTTACCGAATTTCATGGATGTCTTCACTTGGTCTTTGCCATTTGTGGGGTCAAAGATCACAGAAATGTTGATTGCGATCTTGAATATCTGCACAAAAGAGGAACTCGACGAACAAACCCCGATATCTGGTGAAGATTCAGAATTATATCGTACCGTGTCGGCAGCAACAGCTGCAGGAAGCCGGCAAACGAGTGAAGACAAAGAAGAGTTAGAAGATATCGAATCACAGAATCGCAAAGCTCTCAAGCAAAAGATTCTCGCGATCGGTAGAGTATCGCGAATGTTCCAGCTTCTGCGCGAGGAATCGGAAACCGTATCTGAAATCAAATCTGTTATCGGTGGTCCACTTCCATCCGGTACATTAATGCTCGGCACGCAGGGATTAAAAGACGTAATGTCTACATTTGACGAGGCCAAGAAACTTGATCGAATGAATGAAGGTATGCCGCCTAGTAACGAAGATGTACAGCGCGAAAAAGAAATTCTCGAGAAGGAAAAATTGGAAAGAGTTATGCATGAAGTTGATTCTGATGAGGATTTACAGCGTCTTGCTAGACGATTGAGTTGGGATCGTTCGTAGAGAGATTTCACCCTCTATTTAATCTTATTTTAATTTTTTTTTTTTTTAATGTTTTGTTTTCAAAGTACTTTAGTATTCAACGTAATAATCTATATTCTACAATCCCACAAGAAGATTAAAGAAAAAACTTAACACACGCCTCATAAAATATGTACAAAAACAATACATACATCAAAGCTGAATATTCTTTTTGAGACAAAAATTAGATAATCCAATAGTATATGTACACCACAAAATACATCTTTTATCTTCTTGAGAAAATCCACTTATAAAACCACGCCCCCATCATTAAATAAAAAAAAAGTGTAGAAAAAAATTCTATAAACAGACCATTGACACATGCAGGGAATAAAGCAACAACAGTAAAAATATAACGCCATTATCCCATAACAAAAAAGATTAGATCATAAGTCAAACCATAACTTCAGCAGCTTTGCTACGCCCAGCAGACGACACCGAAGCTTGATCGCTATCAGATGTAGCCGGTGTATCAACCGAGGCGCGCTTCTCAGCCGAGAGTTTGGCAGCTGCTTGCCCTTGATGAGGATGCTGTTGCTCGATCGAGGCGCGCGGGATTGGGGCCTCATTACTTAGCAATGCCGAAGTTTCGTCGCTCGAAATAGAGGCATCGTTAAGGGAGAGCTCTTCGACTGCAAGATCAAGCGCGGCCAGGCGCTTGGCTTCGAGACGCTTCTTACGCCAGTAGTAAACGTACTGCGCGAAAATTCCAACGTCAAGTAAAGTCTGGCATGTACCACCAATTTGATAGTAATACGCCTGACCGTCGATGTAGTAAAAAAGAGTCTTGACAAAGTCGCCAGAGACCCAAGCGAAAAGAAGAGTGAAACGAAAACCCGAGAGAGAATGACGCGAATAATTCAGTAAAAGCTGAGGAAGCGGCAGTACGGCCTCAAGGCCAACAGCAGTTCGCTCGATTAATGAGAACCATGTGTCGAATGAGCGCAGGAGCAGTTGCAGAATGGCAAGTGAGCCAGCAAAAATCACGATGCACTAAGGCGATATTTTGGTTAGCAAAATTATTAATTGTAAGAACGAATAAAATACTCTCAGGAGACCGCGTTATCAGTGTGCACTATCGATAAGCACTATCATTGAGCAAAGAAAGTAAACAAACACGCCACCGATTCGCGCGCGTGTCTCGAAACAGACTTGAGAAAAGATGGATAAACAATCGATAAGCGTGGCCGCTGCGGCTGACACGTGACTGCGATAAGAGATACCACGGCATATGCGGCTAAACGCTCGTACCCGGTTCGCCCCAGCAGAAAAAAAACACCATATACCACGATTGAATGAAGCGCATTAAAGAAGGGCACAGAGATAACACGGATGCAGACTGAAAGAGAGATAAATAATGAGAGAGCAGTACGTACGAGGTAAAACTTCCAATCGCTTTTCCATTGCCAAAAGTGAAAGGGTCTTTTGAAAGGAATAAAGACATCCTCCATAGACCGAGCGCGTCGCCACGCGGCAGGCATATACATAAGAGCCAGCTTTAGATAAACAAGTTGAACACCAAGCATAGAACAAGACTGCAAGAATATAGGCAGTTCGAGATCTCGACCAAACCAGAAAAAGATTCGCAAGGTTGAGACTGCGATCAACAATGCGCATGTGTCTAGCGCGAATCCATCTGATGACTTGCGACGCCAGACATAGAACATCTGATCAGCATATGAGGTAATGGGAGAGGCTGTGAGGAAGGCAGCGATGATGTAGTTGAGAGGGATGCCGAGGATGACAATGTCAGCGGTACCAGAAGTCGACATGGCGGGTGACGCAAGAAGACGGGTGACAGAGAAAGAAGGAGAGAGGAAGAGAGAAGAAGAGAAGAGAGAAGGAGAGATATCACGCGGATATCGCGAGGAGTTGAGGAGGACGAGTTGTGGGATAAGCGCGAAACGATAGAGGTGTAGGCTGAGTGATAGCGAGCGATAGCAAAGAGAGAGAAGGACGTGCGCCGGCAGCTGCTGGCAGTGCTTTTGTAGCCTAAGAGTGTGGACGCGCCTATGTTTAGCCGCAAAACGTGTTGCAGCTTTTAGCGGTAGACACCGGGTCGCCACGCAGTCGCACGGCTCCGGCGGAAAGACAGAGGTCGCTTTGAGTACACCTACACTACTCATTATCTTGCAAATTACTATAGACAGCACTAGCTACATCACAGAAGACTTCTAGCTATATTCGAACACAATTCAGCAGAATTGACCAGAGACAGCCGGCATTTACTCTGAGAGGAAACCCCTTACCCAATGTATGCGGGACGATGACGAATAGATCCGCGCACAGTCGCCACCCAGTCTGCCGTCATTGCGGATACTCTCCACCATATAAGCTGGCATATACTATTACCGACTGCGATACAGCAGCACTTCATCTCACAGTACAAGACAAAGAGGGCAGCCAGCACACAAAACATTACTTAAGCAATTATGCAATCAGATTACATAATATATTGCATAATGGAAGCTGAAGGCGAGCGCCGTCAGCTTAAAAGTATAAACTGTAATAGGCTGAGGCAAACGAGAAACCCTACGCCTTCGAATCTTCCTAAAGTGGTAGCAGATCTGGAATTGGACTAGGGTTTATGTGACAACGTTCTTCGTGAAATGTAGGAGAGCCGTTAGAATAGCTGCCGTTCACCTACCGCTCAACAGTTTGATTTGTTTACATTCTAGACTCACGCTGTGAATCTTTTGCTTGCGTAGCACGTATCAGCAAAGAAAGAGCTACAAGAAAAGCTGAAGAAAGCAAAGAAAGACAGAGGTGGTGGAGGGAAAAACCCTAGGGTATTCTAGGGTTTAAATAGCACGCTGATCTGCATCTCTGCCAACACTTCGCATCTTCGGCTCCACTCTCTTAGCTCGCACTAAATTAGCTTTTGTGCTCGATCGATGGCGCCTAGTCCTATTCAGCCCGACGTCCGTCTGTTCAGTGTCGCTGACGTCACTCTAACCCTCAAATTCCCCTGCGCTAACCCTAATTCATCACGCACTAGTCTGTGTCTGGTTTAGCCCGCAGATGCGCGAGACATGTCCGCGATGGGTCCCCCGGTTTTCTTCTTATTCAGCCGAGTCTTTTATTAACTACCTCCTTCTTCCTCAGATCTCTTCTCTGTTTACTCAGTTTTCTACTCTGTTTATTTAGCACTTCTCTCTCTTGTAGAAATGGCCCTTCTGCACTTCCTGGCCATCCTTGCCACCTTCACAAGCCTCGCAGCTGCCTCCGTCCCTGTCACCCTCCACGCCGTTACGGGTAATCCATACCTATCGCACGTCGGGCTCTATGCGCTTCACGAAGGTGCCGGGACAAGCTACTTCTTCCTAGGCTCGCGGGGAGACTACAAGGGCGATATCTTGCACTACGACAGAGCAAACGGCTCTTTCCACACCGATTTTGCTCTTTCTACTCCTCCTTATTATCTCACCGTGCTCGACCACGTTGTCCAATTCACAGAGTCGCGCCCGGACTTTGGCATCAGCGTCACTCCAATGGGTCTGTTTTCTATCGCCGGCTCGACGAAGAACTTCTTTGCCTGCAAAGAAGACGTCATCCGTGATCCGTTTGGCTACTCCAGAAGTCACTACGTCGCCATGTATTTCCCTGCTGAGGTACCCGTCTCATGTGTACCGTTCTCCATCCGGGTCAAGAGCGTCACAGTACCTGTCGAAGAGCAGCAAGTCTTGCGTCGCGCGCGGAGGCAGTTTTAACGTTTGTTGTGTGTTCTTACGATTATCATCATGTTATGATCCTGGTTCGGATGGTAATGATATTGCATTGGCGTTTTGCTTCACTTGTTTGAAATGTTTATTTTGCATTTTCTATTACATTTACCTTGCATTTAAGATGTACTACAGAATCTTATAATTAATACCCAATTTCTCAACATATATCTTGCATTTAGAGAGTACTTCAGAAGCGTTATAAATTGACACACTTTATCTTATGAAATAGAGTTTTACAATTTTGAATTATCTTAATAAAATGAACCCCACTGAGCAAGTGATTCACCTGACGTGCCAGATAATGTTTAGTAGAATGGAAAGACAAAAGTAAACAATGCACATTTACTAAAAATAATAGAAAAAAAAAAAAAAAACGCCAATACATAACATCTATATTGATACAATGAATTACTTTGACCGCTTCACAGCTCCCCACGTAATACCCCTAGCGTTACCGCCTTGCGATATAGCATCGGCATTATTTTCATTCGTAGCTGTCGCAGAAGATGATGATGACGATGAGACAGAGGTGTTGGCCTGCGGGGGAGCTAATCCTAGCGCGGCCAAGCGACGACGACGTTCAATGTCTGTTTCGTCGGCGAAGGAGATGCGTGAGGGCGCTTCTTGCGAGCTACGACTTCGTGAGGTTGATGCACCACCATCGGAAGTATAGTCTTCGTCGTCTTCGTCGTCGTCGTCTTCTTCCTCTTCGTCGTCGTCATCATCGTCTTCTTCGTCATCGTAGTCGCCATCGTCATACTCGCCATTGGAATCGTCTTCCTCTTCCTCTTCCTCTTCATCCTCATTAGCAGCCTCTCCCAACGCGGCTAATCGTCTCTTGCGTTCCGCTGGCGTCTCCTCATCTTCCTCGTCCTCTGAAGTTCTCCTCAGTGCAGCTAATCTTCTCTTGCGCTCCGCTGGCGTCTCCTCATCTTCCTCGTCCTCTGAAGTTCTCCTCAGTGCAGCTAATCTTCTCTTGCGCTCCGCTGGCGTCTCCTCATCATCCTCATCAACATGTCTTGCGCTTTTCGGCGGGTGCACTGGTAATAAATCCTCATCCGCGCGTCGCTGCAAGAAATTCCTCGGCAAATCTTCCTTCTCAATTCCGCCAGCAGAGTTGGTCCCGGCACTACCTCCCACCGTCGAACCAGAAGAGCTAGCCGCTCCACGCGCTGAAGACGAGTCTATTCTCTGCATCTCTAGGTCTTCAAGCGTATGGATTCCCGCAGCTCCGGACGTCGTTTCAGAAGATGACGCCTGCGACGCGACTGGCCCACGACGTAAACCGACCCACGACAACGCACGGTCAAGACTGCTCTCACCCGGCCGCGACGCTCCGGTATGGTGTCGGTTAATATGGTATCGTCTAATCACTTCGCCTTCTTCGTTCTCGACTATGATCTCGTCATCTAATTGATACGCGATAGCCTGAGTGCGATGCTCATTATGCGCAGCCTCCACATCGCCATCTTCTTTTTGTTGATGTCGTCGTTGTCGCAGCAGTAGTTTGCGTTGACGACTAGCAAATGAGTCTTCAGAGTCGATCGGCACCAGCGGCTCATTCCACGCACTAGGCTTGCCGGACGAGCTATTAATAGTTGTCAACACTTCACCATTCTCATCTTCAACAATAAAGTTATCGCCTTCTTGATAAACGTTATGTTTGGCAGGATTTATCCGCTCCTCGATATCTTCCTCTAAGTTATTTTGAAGAAGTTCATCCGGAATTTCAGCGCCGGCGGGGAAATCGGCTGCTGAAATCTCGGTGGTCTTTTCTTTGCGCTTCCGCTGCGCCTTCCTCGACTTGCTTTTCTTTGGATGGGCCATCCGACCGACGGCCTTCGCGGGAGGCCGACGCAGTTCTTCACCTTCTGTCGTCGCAAGTCCTGCCGCATTGCGATGGAAGAGACGATTAATCGCGTCATTTTGCGTCGTCTCGACTTTTCGAAACGAAACACTCGTCGACGTATCTATCCGGGGCAATCGCTGTAACCACGATGGTCCGCTCTGGTTGCCGGTCGTGACCGACATCGTAATGGCCATCGTATTGAGGCGTTTTCCTAGCGTAAAGACCGCGATAGACGATCCGTGAACAATTATAGAAGCGATAATCATAAAAGAGACAATCGGCCATATTGTAGCCACAATCATGTAATTCTCTGATCCTTCGCCAGGTAATTCGGCCATCGGAGTCGGATCATCATGTTCTAGTTCTGCGCGGGCTAGAATTGCAATGAAGACGGCGCCGACACCAATAGGTCCAAAGTGGCCACAGAACAAGGCCTCACGCCAGGTTCTGATATCGGGAATGAATGGCTTCATGGCGAGCATGATTGGAATTCGGCGAAAGAGAATAATTAAAATTGCAATGATTGATAGTTTCCAAGGACTCAAGCCGAGTTCCGGCGAGTTGTAAAGATGCCAGGGCACTATCGAACCAAAGTAGACAAAGTATGCCAAGTTGAGTAAGAGATCAATAACGTTAGAGACATGCGACTCTTCAGTCTTGTGCGTGAACCATCCATCCCAAGCAAAAGCGGCACCGGCAGAGAACGCAACGAGTAAATCGTCAGTTCCGAGGATTGATCCTACGCCGGTACAGAAGAGCGCAAGAACGAAATAAAATACAAGAAATGACTCGCGATCAATAAGATTGTGTTTTTCGGCAAATTTAATCGCGTGCCGACCGCTGTATCCGATTAAGGCGCCCAGAAGGCAGCCAAATACGCATTCGTATAGTACGGTTAATGTTATCCAATGCTCTATGATTTTACCTGCTTGCCCTTCATATCTAATCAGATAAAGAGCAAGATCTAGAAAATAGGAGATTTAATAAGCACAAGATGAATATATGATAAAATGTAAAACAGTATTATACTCACAAACAAAAGGAAAGGCCATGCCGTCGTTACAGCCTGACTCTGCAGAGAGAATATTCCTCAAATGACCAGGCACACGCTTTGAGAATTTTCCTTTACCAACAACTGCCGAAGCAAGAACAGGGTCGGTAGCGGTTATACAAGCTGCGATGCAGAGCGCCTCGACCCAGCGTAGCGTAGGCACTAATTTCCAGATAAAGACAGAGGCGATGAGCCAACCAAACGTCATAACCGGCACAAGGAGCATAAACACCGACATCGCATGCCTGAGCATGTATTTTTTTGGCAGTTCGACCGCGACGGCAAAAATTTGCACGATCAACACGACGCGCGTAATTTCGAGGGTTATGAAGTCAACGTTTCCCCACGTTGCCGGATCGAAGAGGTTTGCTGCATATGGACCAAATATTACACCTGTGATGGTTGCGACAGCTGAAAGAAATGTTAGAATGACAAATTTCTGGCCTGCTAGACTGCATAAAGAGTGAAGTATTCAAAGAAAGGAACCTACTAGCTTCACCAATATAGAGCTTCTCTTTGACGAAGAGAGAGATGAGAGAGAATATGGTGGTAAAACCGCCAATAATGGCATACGCCAGATGTGGCTTGTCAATCCACAGTTGGTCCCAGGCCATTACAAGCTAAGTTGTGATGTATTGGAGAAGAAGGAGGGATGAGAGTGGAGACGAAGACGAAAAGAAGCCGACAAACATCGACGCTTTCCTGTTCGAGGCGCAGCGCCGCACGACCGCCCTGCCATAGTCTGGTTTAGAATCATGAGGGAGAATAAGATATCGAGATTAGTATTAGTTGGATATTGTAATTATTGATGCTAGCTACTGTTTTTTTCTTGTCAGTGGGATCTGTTAACTGAACTTTTTGCAAAGAAGAGTAAGCGGAGACTACTGAATACTGAATTGCTACTACTGATGAGTTCCAATCATCATGTCTTCAGCAACCTTGTTTGGCTGGTCTTTCTTTTCTTTTTATTAGTTCATATACGAAAAATTACTGCTGATAACGATAGCGTAGAAAGAATGGCGTGCTTTTCATAACTTGCTCCAATTGCCCTCTGTTATGGTTTCAGTGCCAAGAATACCGGGATACCCATATAGTAGTAAAGCAATAATTGTATTTTGTCCACTCATTAACTTCTAAGTATTTCTTGTTTGATCAAATATCTATTATTGCATCGTACGTTGAATAGTCATTCTTTCTCTATGCAGTGATGGCTTTGAGTCGCATGAGTGGTTCGGTCTGTGGAGAATCTGGCTTGGCAAACAGATATCTCCTGGTATCAGTTCTCCACTCAGTTTTTTCTTTGCAACGGATAGCTTCTGATATTAAGTCTCTACTCAGTTTTTCTTTGCAGCTGACAGCTTTTGATATGAAGTCTCCACTCAGTCTTTCTTTTATTCATTATATAGAATAGCAATAATCAACAAGTAATGCTTGTATTTATATCTGTATCTTGCCTTATCTATATGCAATGTACTGTACCAGTCAGTTACATTGTTGTTGATCATGTCTTTTGATACATATTCCCGGTTACCTTTCCTCGTCCGTCTCCGCGATTGGTCTAATCGTTTATGCTGAAATTGAACCAGAAACAGCATATCAGTCTATTACATGAGTAAGAAATTAGCACCTTCTTTTTTTGTCTTATCTCTTGTCTTTATCTGTGCTCCCGCCTGCTCTACAAGACCAAATCATCTTTCCTAGTCATTCACATAATCCCAAATTTGTCGACCTTTTCCCGCAGATGTGTTTTCTGCTTGTCAGCAAATATTTCTTGTCCTGAACAATCGCTTGTCCATCGCCTCTAACAAACTTTGGCGATCATTGAATGCATGACGTCATTCGTTTTGAAAGAGCCCTTCTCCTTTCCTTTTCAGTAATACTATTGCTATCCTCACACTGGCTGACTTTCAAATCACCATTATCATATTTCTAGTAATCAGTTACAACTATCAATTTAACATATGACACACGTTAGTAAAGTCTATATTCTCATTTATTTGTATTAGAAGCACAGAGCCGCACGCAAAGTCATTCTTCAGTCGCCGCACTGTGCTTTATGCTAAAAAAACCTAGAATATTTTAGACTATTTACACACAAACAAACAGTTTACTCTCAGATTTTTTTTCTTCATAGTGTATAGCCTAGCATTTAATAGAACATCTTATTCCTCTTTCTTTGCGCTCTTCCATCCGAGTGCACTTAATCGCTCAGGTAGAATTGGATGCGAGTAATGGTAGCTGCTATACAACCAGTCCGCGTCCATCGTGCTCAAATTTTGAATGTGAAGCTTGATCAGCGCATTGCAAAGATCCTCGGCATAGTTAAGTTTAACTGCAAACGCATCTATACATTATCTTGTTAGAGAAAAGCAGCGAGTATATAAAATCATATTGCGACTAACCGGCTTGATACTCAAACTTGCGACTCAACACACTCATGCTGTATTGCAACAAGCTGTTCAACGGAGCTGCATAACGTCATTAGTAACATTTCTTGCAAGAGTGGCTGTATATATGAAAGCGCTTACTCAAAATATCACCAAACAAGATAAAGCCAATCATTACCGGCATCTGCGATCCGAAGCCGAAGCTCTGATAAAGAGACTGATTTTTGATAAACACCGAGAACGCGACAAATAATGAAAAAATGTACGCTTGGTTAATCAACAAGAACTGCGTAGTATGCGATAAACTCCAATGTCCCAACTCATGAGCAAGTACAGCCACAATTTCAATTGGCTCAAATTTCTCGAGGAGAGTGTCATAAATCACAATTCGCTTAGCCCAAGGCAATCCGTAAAAGTAAGCATTACTATGTGCAGATCGTTTGGATCCATCAATTTGGTAGACTTCTCGCAAAGGAAACTTGAGTTTGGCGGCTAGATTCTCGACTTCAGTCTTGACTTGGCTTTCTTTCATCGGAGTAACTTTGTTGAATAGTGGTTCAATAACAATCGGATAAACGGTGACCATAAATAGCTGAAACACAAACGCAAAGACCCAGAGATAGTAAAAGAAATTGGCACCAAAGTAATCAACAATCTTCAGAAAAGCAGCTATCAAAGGTCCTCCAATCACAGCGGTAAGAATCTGACCTTTAATAAGATCGGACGCAAAAAGAGACGGTGTTTGCTTGTTAAACCCAAACTTCTCTTCAAGTACAAATGTAGAGTAGATTGATACTGGAAGTGAAATCAAAGTCGAAAGAATATTGTATCCAAGGAAGAACGTGACTGATTGAGTGACCACACCAGAAAATCGAGCAGGAGCATACAACGAAACTAAACTTCCAGCAACATTCCAAAATTTGGGCAGTACATCTGCCAAGATTACAGCAGTGTCAATTATCGAGGAATAAACACTACTCACAAATCCAAACTCTGCCTTCGCTCGCCCATACGTCTGAGTCTTTGTAAATGTTTCTTGATCTATGGCTCCTTCAAGAGTCTTGGGCGGTGTCGTGCGTTTGAGAACCTGATATTGACGATAGCTTAAATACGATTCAAAGGCAAATTTAGTTGCTGAAAATCCAAGAACAAGATATTTCCAGTTGAATCCAGGCTTGTCGAGTGCAGCCGCCAGGGACTGTCGATCCAATATTGTCAGCAATTTATCATTTATTTGAATTTATTTATAAAATATCTCCAATAGTAAAAACAGCGTCTAAATATTACTTACCGGAAGAAATCCAGCGAGACTCATTATTGCAAATACTGTTCTAATGAGTATTAGCTAGATCAGGAGTATTGTGTAACAAAAAAACATCGTAGTCGCGGCTAGTCAGACTAAACCATAACTTTGGCACCTAGCCCTGATATTCACTATAATCGCTCTTACTACTTCCATTCTCACTTTTAAGCAGTATTGATTAATGAATACAATTTGTTGCATTGTTGCATAAATAATGATTTTATTTCAAAATTACACAAATCCTGTGAGGGCGCATAAATAAGAGTAAAGCGCCATTACTACTGCTCTTAATGATCATGATACATTCTCATACTCCATCAGCAGATCCATTTTCACCTCATCAAAGATTTCCGCAGCATTCGGATTAATCAATTGAACAAAATCCCGTAGCGACGGCTGCTCTACCGCATCAATCGATGTACTTGCGATTAGTCGCGCGAGTGCATCTCTGAGGACCTGGCCGTCTGGCACATACTGTAAATCACGAACCAGATTAGCATCACGCTATGTTATTAGAAAACAAAAAACTCACCGGTTCGGATTCTTTCACCACCAACGAGCTCGCTTGAGGGGCCAGTAATGTTCTACTATTTACTTGATCAGCGTTTCGCTCTCCCTGTCCATCTAACGGTAGAGCAATCTTAGACTTAGGAGCTAGCCGGCATTGTGCATCAGCAGGCAAATCAAGTAAATGGTGGACTCTCAGGTGTCTTAACAAATTCTTGGTTGAAGATGAATCCATCGAATAGCTCACTCCGCAATGCTGCCCATTTGTATTAACTGTACAAAATGCTCTATTCATTTTCAAGTCTTTTTTGAAGAATTTCCAAGCAATTGATATTCTATTCGTTCGTGAACTCGGTAGATCATCATTCATTAAAGTCGATAGTTTGGACGCAAAAGGACAAGGATTCAATGTAGTTTCAGGAGTCGCGGATGACAACGTATGAACTGGCAAATGCTGTGACTGAGGTGATATGATTTGAGAATCTTCAGAACAGTTTGAAGCTTCTTCCAGTTTATCTACCACTATCTCAAACGGAAACAGCCATGAATGAGCTCTCTGCAGATGACGAAGCAGATTCTTCGTCGATCCATGTGGATCGTTTGCGTATGAGATATTACACTTGCGCTCAAGGTGACCCAAAACCATTTCTGCTCGACATACAAGCCTGCCAGTCTCTGCATCATCTTTGAAAAATTTCCGCACAGTAGAGGGCTTTAAAATCCCGCGCCCACGACGCCGACTGGAACTCTGATCTAGGGCGACAACCTCAGGTTCAGCTGGTGTAACCGCCTCTAAACAGCCAAATGCCTGGGGAGCAGATACATCAAGTAAAAAACTATGGTGGCGTGAGATGTGGCGAAGAAGATTCTTTGTCGAACCAGACGAATCAAGAGTGTATGTGACTCCGCAAAGACGAGTCGCTACTCCGCGTCCAATCGGAACCTTGCACATTGCCTTTTTTTCTTCTGGACGTTTATCAAAGTATTGCCAGACTATAGATCTCATTCCGTCTGACTCAGAACGCCTAGTTGTCTGTTGTGCGGGCCGAGACAGGGTCCTTTCCACTGACTTTGATAGAAAGTCGAGTCCGCCATCAAGTAGCTCAGCGTGATCTTTCTGGAGGTGGTAAAGCAGATTGGTCGTTAAGCCGGGAGCACTAATGACATATATTTGCCCACAGGTATGTGCGTAGGATCCTCTGCCAATAGACGCTTGGCATACCAGACGATTAAATACCTCGTCCACGGAGTAGAACCGGTGGATTATCGACTGCACCGATAAGTGATGCTGCATTAATGACGACTGTTGCGAAGTGACTTCGTCTGTGGGCTCTGTCATGTTGGAAATATCTGCTAAAGAGGCAGCCGGAGACAAAGAGCGCAGCATCTGTTTATATTGCTTTCCTCTGCTAACCTGCTTTCTAAAAATGATGAGTGACTATTTGTTACATGTTTCCATTTTCTTCCTCCTAGTATTCGCACTATAATCCACTTACACAAATATTTACGTAATATTCAGGGGTAAACCTAAACCAGCAAATCCAGAAACGACTCCCAATTTTTTTTCTCTCCGAGAATTATTTCATTTTCACGCAGCAAATAGCAAAATAAAAAGCGCAGCTCTCGTTGCTGTTTGCATATCATACACTTACTAATGTCGTTAATATCTCAACCATACACAATATACACACTTCCAGCTATTTCTGGTGCAAATAAAGCAACCTCATTCCACGTTTCGTCGCCGAAATCAAGTACCATCGATCTAGCTGTCTCAGCGGCAGGTATTTCTCGTCATATTTTGCGACCGGCTCCACGGCTTGTCTCTTCGGTTGCTATATCTCCTCTAGCGGAAATACTGTGTCCAGTCATTGTTCTTGAAAGTCAAAAAAAAAATACTGGTGTAGTTGTATTCGCGGCCATTCGTGAGCGCAAGCGTACGGTATATCTGAGAAGAATAGAGGAAAATGGAGAAGTGACTGAGCTTGAATTGCCGGGTGGGACTATTTCTGCTTTGAAAATGATTAGCGAAAATGTTGTAGCCGTTGTATACAAGGGCGGCAAGATTTCAGCTTACAGACTGGTAGATACAGTTATCAGTGACGAAGCTGAAGACAGCGAGATGGTTGACGAAGATGAAGAGAAAGATGAGCAACCTTTGTTAGACGCTAAATATCGACGGGAATTCCAGTGCCTTTGGGATATCAAGCCCTACGACAGTAAGGAAAATGAAGTTATTTTCTATGATTTTTTTAGTTCGGGTTCAGATCTATTTTTATTACTTGTCTGCCGCTCAAGCGCTGATGCAATCGATGTGCGCAAATTTCAAATATTTGCCACTGATGCTGTGCAATCAGATCAATGGAATCTTGTGTTAAAGAAGCAGCCAAATGTAAGACTATAGAGCTTGATTTTGTGTGGTTAAATATACTAACTATTGCAGGAACTCGTTCAATACCACGAGTCTGGCGTCCTGTTTGTTCTTTCCGGAACTTCTCTCGAAGCTATCACTATTCCTGGCCTAATTCACACTTCTGTTGATCTTGCTCCCTTTTTGTTAGATCAGACTCGAGATAAGAAGCTCTCTAAAAAACATCACAAGTCGTTTTCAAGTTCTGCAGAACAACTCTCATTCGTGCCTTCTGGAAAATCATCTGTACTGCTATCAACCGGATCCTCGCTGTTGCTAATCAACTGGCAATACAAAACCGTTATGGCATCACTTGAACAATCAGAAGCGAGCGAGACTTTTGTTGAGTTAAAATTATTAAAGCGCGTTGGGAAACGAACGGCTATCGGAGTTTCTAAAACTGGCCAGGTGCAGGTTATCACATTTGCGGTGGGATCTGGAAAGCTTCTGGAGTGTTTTACTGGTAATGTGAAGACTATTCCAAAGCAAAACAGCGACAAGTCTCTTCTTGCTGATATATTATTTGTAAGTATTTCCATGATACCTTTTATGGCTTTTCTAATATTATTTTTTTTAGAACCGCGAAACTGTTTCTAAAAAATACAAAGAGCTGGCAAAAGAGGCATATTCAATGTCTTCCGCCGAATTTAACAAAGTTGCCTCACAAATCAAAACTCTGCGGTCGAAAGGCGACGTAGCGGGGTTCAATTCGCGCGTATTTTTATACCTCACTAATCAAGATCGATGGTACGATGCTGACGAGACTGCGCCAAATGTTCGAGATAAATCGGTTCTTGCTTCGTCTCCGTATTACGACGCAAAGACTGCGTTGCAAGTCGATGCTGAGCTTATAAGCGCTATCGCTCATTCGATTTTCGTGACAAAAAATAGTAGAGTCAAATTGAGTGATGAGTTTATTCCACGACTGACATTGGGTTATATTCTTAGTCACCCGCTATTACCGGTCGGAGGCCTGCCCGGTCTTCTTTCCGCTTTAGAGGAATATGATGTTCAATTTTTGCTGACGTCGCTGAATATGACGCAAAGTCTTCCAATTTCTGAAATCGTGGCAATTTTAGTTTCCACGCTGACAAAAAAATCTAGAGAATCTAAAGTTTATGCCGATATTATTCGACAATCAGTTTTAAGACTTGAGCATGATTTTTCGTATCGTTCAATTGTCAGAACAATTAGTGTTAACTATACAATTGCCGAAATTCAAGCAGCACTTGAAGCGTTACTTGCTTTTATCTCATCTGCAAAATCAGATGAATCAGAGGAATTTGACGTGTATCATATTTTATCATGTTTTGTTGATGCTGCTGGATTATTTTCATTACAACCTGATATACTTGACAAAACGTCGAAGTTGGTTGAACAACAGATAACAGATATACAAGGACGAATTGAAGTTTTGGAGATAGTTGATTCCGCACTTGAATGGTGCCGAGCAAAAAAGTTGAACAAGAAGAACAAAAAGTTTGCTGGTGTACCAGCTATTCGTGCTAGAAATTGAGTGATTTTAATCTTTTTATCAATGCGGAAAGAATTTAAACTGTTTCGTCTATTTACAAATTCATAACTCCTTATAATTCGTCACGTTGAGTACATTACCGATTGAAATGCTTTTTTTTTCACAAAATAAACATGAAACGTAGCTGATCTATGCACGTATAAAAAATGCTAACGAAAAAAGAAAGGTATAAGTAAAATAAAATAACACCATCTGCCAAATACTAGAGAAATCCACCTATGATGAAGGCGTAAAACATTTTACGCAGAATTCCATAGGAGCCAAATATTCAAGTCTCTATGCACAAAAAACAAAACAAAAAAGAAAAACAAAAACAAAAACAAAAAAAAAAGGAAATAGAATAAAGACGTTTTCTCATTTCTCAACAATTCCATCAAGAAAATTCTTGATCATGTTCAATACATCAAGCTTGATTTCGTCGGGAACGGAATCAAGAGCTTTGGGTTCAATGTCATCGACAAGTTTGTCGAAGTTTGGGTTATCCTGAAAACGGAGTTTTTCTGTTTTAAGGTAGAAAAGAAAAACAGTTAGTGAAATCGAGTATTTAATGTATATAAAGACAAATAATTACCTGAAGCAAGTTGGTTGACTTGATCATACCATCCTGATTCAACCAACTTTTGCCTCAAATGTGTCGAAATTCTAAAACAACATTAGCAAATAAATACCACCACTTTAATAAAATAGAAAAAAAGAATAAACAAACCTTTCGTATTCACCAGACTCTACTAATTTTTGATGTACTTTTGCTCGGATCTGAGAGTCAGCCATCCTTGTTATTTCTCACTTTTCTAATTCCGCAAAGACAAAGTACGAAGCAGCCAGATGACTATACGTCCGTTTTCAAATTCCACACTGCAGATATTGCTTATATACAAATTATCCGCCCGCGATAAATCCTTTGTTTCCGATATAAACGTATGAACTTGTCCGAAATGCGACTGATTCAAGTTGAATGGGGTGCTCGATTGCGTGTGCTCAGTCTTCAAACCGGAACCTAAACCCGTGCGGCTCGATTTGTAACTGATCTGATGGTAAGTCTGTCTACAATTCGAATAGTGCAAGAATAAGAGTATTAAAGAATATATATTTGGATAGGTACAGTAATGCAATTAGATTCATACAAAAAATTGTGATAGAGAGGTGATAGACAAGCACTGATGGTCAAAATAAAAGGACAAAATAGATCATAAAACATCACCGAAGAGTAAGAATCTCCGTCATAAACTGCTCAAAATTGATTCGGACTGTGCCTATGATTTGAACGAATAGAATAATCAGCATAAATTCAGCATCATATTTATGATACAAGAAGAGCCTACCTGAAGAGTCCGGGCCGTATTTGTTGAAGTTCGCAGATAAATGCAAAAGCATTACACACGATTGGACAAATAAATCAAAAGTCATAAAATCATTATCACGTTTAACGAATGACTGGAAAATAAATTTAGTGAATTCTGGCGTGAGATTGTATCCAAAAGCTAAAGTTAAAGCCTTGTTAAAATTGAAAGCCGAATTATAAGAATAAAGAAAAGTGAATACCTTTCAGGGCAAGATCAAACTCTTGAAGTGAAATCGTAAACGTATGATCAAGGTCAAACTCTTTGAATCGCTCTTGCCATTTAGAAAGATAGTCCCATAGCCGCTCTGATTTTATTTAAATAAGTAAAAATTACAAAATGAATACAAAAAGGTACGAACCAAATTCTTGCACATTAATCGTGCCAGATCTGTCAGAGTCAAACATTTGAAACATCAGTTTGACTGTTGCAGGGTCAAATTTCGAACGATCAAAATTTAGAAGCGCGCTTCGTAATTCACGTTCGGAAAGTCTACCATTGTCTGAGAGTGGCATTAGTAGTTGTCAATTTTTATTTTATTGTAGCAATCCACTTACTATTAACATCTACACTTCTGAATATTTGTCTTACAGAATCAGCAGGAGCGGGAGTTGGTGCTGGAGGTGGCAGTATAGGCTTAACAGAAGGTGGTCTCTGCTGGAATGACTGCGGAGGGCCAGGTCTTTGCTGCGACTGCGGGGGATACGCTTGGTATTGCTGTTGTTGCTGCTGTGATTGCGGTCGCCATTGTTGATCTTGATAGTTGTTTACATGGCTTTGAGGATGACTTTGGTAATTGGAGTACGGTTGTTGGGATTGCTGCGCTGGATGTCGAGATTGCTGGAATTGTTGCGCAGGCTTCTGTTGCGGCGGATACTGTTGCTGCGGATACTGCTGCTGCTGATATTGCGGTTGATACTGCTGTTGATGCTGCTGAGATTGATGATGTTGCTGTTGCTGATGAAGAGGTGGTTTCTGCTGCTGTGGTCTAGCGTGTTGACCAGGATGCTCATGTGAACGATGCGAGACCTGCCTAGGATGAGTTGATTGAGGTTGAGGTCTTGTCTGCTCATGGTATTCAGCCGGGGTAGGCATCGGCTATACGAGTAGATTAGAAAAGCGATCAAAATTTTCCTTACACGAAATACTCACAGGAAGTCCATCGCTCGACATTCTCGTTGATGGTTAAGAACAGATCAATAAAGCAGCAAAGTTAAAAAGAGAGAGTTAGAAGAAGATGATGAGGTTAAGTCTTTAAATGCTCGCTAGTAAATGTAGCTGCGGCTGCAGACTGGACGAGGCGCGGCTGGGCTGAGTTTATACACGCGTCTGCTATTGCAGCTTGTGCAGTTTGTGCTTCGCTATAGCTATTCAGAAATAAAAAAACAAGAAAGAAATCCAAAAAGCGGAAATCATTCAAAGAAAACGAAGTAAGAGTGGAGAAATCAATGCTGCTGTATTTCCAGTTTGCGCCAATCCTATTTCCAAGTCGACCCTGACTTGTCCCTTCGCTCCAGCCGCATATCTCTACAATACCCTCATATAATATTGTATATGGTATTATATAATATATGTACTTTAGTTACGTAATATATAAATCCGCTAAATTTGGCAGATAAATTGGTTATAGTAGATTTATTTAATCAGCGTAGATCCGTTACTATTTAAAACTACTCTGAAGCAATTTGCTGTAACGCAGCACGGTGGATACGGGATACTAATTGAGGCAGGGCGCGTCGCAAAATAGTAAACAAAACACGCTGCGTTGGTTCGTGCATCCCTGTCACACTTCATCCGTTCCTTCTCTGCTCTCTTCTCCTTTGTTTACCTTTTCTAACTCTGGCCCCACGCGTATCTGCTTATTTTTTGGTTCTTTATCTTGCTGTCTATTGCGTAGGCTTGTTCAGATTCGCTTCCTCTGTCTTAGTTTCACTGCTGCGCGTAAGTGGCTGCTGTTTGTAGGTCAATTTTCTTTCTGACTCTTTGTAGATGCCGTTACCAGTTAAGGCGCGTCATTGACTTCATTTTTCCTCGAACTTGGCTAGTTTCCTGTTCGCGGCTCATTATTTGACGACAGTCTTACGCTCTTGTGCCATCGATTGTCTGCAACTGCTGCTGCTGCTGCATTTTGCTGCTACCTCATAACTGTTTCGTAACGATGTCGAGCTCGTCATCTTCACAGTACGTCACCGAGAACAATAATTCCAGAAAGAATGCGTATGTTTCTGCCGTTGTGCTGTTGAACTTTGCGTCGTTTCTGTGCTGACTTTACTTTTTTAGTGTTGTGATAAAAGTTGGCATGATTGGAGACGCGCAGATTGGCAAGACATCGTTGATGGTAAAATATGTCGAGGGCAGCTTCGACGAAGACTATATACAGACATTAGGTAATTTTATTTTTTGTCATTTTTCTTTCAATAATATTTGTATTGACTTCTGCTTTAGGCGTCAATTTTATGGAAAAGACGATATCGATCCGAGATACAGATATAACATTCTCGATTTGGGATTTGGGTGGCCAACGAGAGTTTGTCAATATGTTGCCTCTTGTATCAAATGATGCTGTGGCAATCCTATTTATGTTTGATTTAACTCGCAAATCAACTTTGAATTCGATAAAGGAGTGGTACAGGCAAGCAAGGGGGTTCAATAAGGTATGTTGCAATAGTTCGCCGTGGCAGTTGGATCAGAGGATAGCTAACACTCGATAGACTGCAATCCCATTTTTGGTGGGAACAAAATATGACACATTTGCTCTCTTCCCTCGCGAGGACCAAGAGGAAATTACGAAGCAGGTTAGTTTTGATTACGCCTAGAAAGAATATTCATGAATACACATTGACTGTTAAATCTAGGCTCGACGATTTGCAAAGGTTATGAAAGCCAGCCTGATATTTTGTTCTGCAAGCCATTCTATCAACATTCAAAAGGTACAGTATTCTGTTAACTGATTTGCTTTCGAGCAACTGAATCTGACTTGTTTTTAGATTTTCAAAATTGTGCTATCAAAAGCTTTTGACTTAAAATGTACAATTCCTGAAATCACGGCCGTCGGCGATCCCTTGTTAATCTACAGGGACGTCTGAATCTCATATATACAAAAATTTCTCTTTTTGGAAACCTGTTACCTTTTGATTACATGTTTCTGTTGGTTTTGGTTTGAGTAATTTGATTGCATAATTCGTTTAACTTGGGTACTTTTTTATCTTTGCTTTCATTAATTCATCATTTTAAGTGCTTTATATATTTTTGGAATCTCTTTTTTTTTTTTTGTTGATATACCACAGATACTCGAATATATTTTGTGTTTGGTACTTTTGCTGAACGCAGTCAGTTTCTCGATTCCGAATCCACGGTCGCCACGGCTGCCGCTCTTTTTACTAGAGTCTTGACTAGGATCTTGACTGAAATTTGTAATTTGACTACACAGACAATCAAGACATTCTAGAATACTCTTGTTCATAAACAAACCTAGACAATCAAGTCTTGCAACAGAATGGATTACTCAGGTCATGTATGCGTTACCCGGAGCAAGTACAGTAAGCAAGTCCGGCTGTTCTGTGGCCTTCCGACGACACCTGGCTTTACTCTCCACTCTCCCTCTCTCCCAATCATCACCACCCTTGTCTATCTCGCACCCTTCTCTCTACCCTCGGTCGACTTCCCAATCTTATTTTTTGATCCGTAGCAAACATCTGATATCAGTCCCTGCCCGATCTTAATCATGTCCTCCGAATCCCCCGAGAAGAAGCACCACGCTAATCTCGCCGATGCCTCTGGTGCTGAGCAGTCAAAGGAGGACGCCACCGCGACCGCCATTCTCCGCAAGAAGAAGAAAGATAATGGTATTGTCCTTTCCTTAGTTACTTATTTGTCTGCTTCTCCTGCAGTGTTCTGCTTCGGGATCTGATAGCATCGGGTGAATGGATGCCTGCTTGAGACGTGGTGATAGCGATGTGGGGTCATCCTCTTCTATGGCGACATACTCTTCCTGTCTCCCGTATTCACTCGTGCTCCATCGTATCTGGGGTTCGCTATCTAATATCTCCTGGATATGATTGATTGTCAAACGACCCTATCTTCCTACCTGCAGATCGGCTCTCAGTCTTAGAAATACTAACACTTTCTTTTCTATAGCCTTGATCGTTGACGATGCCGTCAATGATGACAATTCCGTCATCACACTTTCTCCCAACACTATGGATCTCCTCCAATTCTTCCGTGGTGATGTCGTTATCGTCAAGGGAAAGAAGAGGAAGGATACCGCATTGATCGTGCTCGCCGACGAAGAGGTTGAGGACGGCGTTGCGCGCGTCAATCGCGTCGTCAGAAACAACCTCCGCGTCAGATTGGGTGATATCATCACCGTTCACGCATTCCCCGGTATTAAATACGTATGTTGTTAATTCGCTTACTATCATCCTTTGCCACTCAAAATCTGATCACGAGACTGACGATCGTATTAATTTAGGCCAAAAGAATCTCCTGCCTGCCTATCGCCGACACTGTCGAGGGCATCACTGGATCGTTGTTTGATGTTTACTTGAAGCCATACTTTTTGGAAGCCTACCGACCCGTTCGGAAAGGTGATCTTTTTACTGTGCGCGGTGGAATGCGACAGGTCGAATTCAAGATTGTTGATATGGAGCCATCAGACTATGGCATCGTCGCACAAGAGACCGTCATCCACGTAAGTTGTCTTCTTTTTTTTTCAATCATTTTTATAAATTTTGTTAACTAATCGGATTAATATATTACAGTGCGAAGGCGAGCCTATCAACAGAGAAGACGAAGAGAATAATCTCAATGAGGTTGGATATGATGACATTGGTGGCTGCCGAAAGCAAATGGCTCAGATTCGTGAACTTGTTGAGTTGCCTCTTCGCCACCCGCAGTTGTTCAAGAGCATTGGTATCAAACCGCCGCGCGGAATTCTCATGTTTGGTCCTCCCGGAACGGGCAAGACGCTCATGGCTCGTGCTGTTGCGAACGAGACTGGTGCTTTCTTCTTTCTGATCAATGGTCCTGAGATTATGTCGAAGATGGCCGGAGAGTCCGAGAGCAATCTTCGCAAGGCGTTTGAGGAGGCCGAAAAGAACGCACCGGCAATTATTTTCATTGATGAAATTGATTCTATTGCGCCTAAGCGTGACAAGACCAATGGTGAGGTTGAGAGACGCGTTGTTTCTCAACTTCTGACATTGATGGACGGTATGAAAGCGCGCGCAAATGTTGTTGTCATTGCGGCGACTAACAGACCTAATGCGATTGATCCTGCACTTCGTCGATTTGGACGATTCGATCGTGAGGTTGATATTGGTATTCCTGATCCTACTGGACGACTTGAGATTTTGCGTATTCACACAAAGAACATGAAGCTTGGTGATGATGTTGACCTTGAGACGATTGCGGCCGAGACTCATGGATATGTTGGATCTGATTTGGCTTCGCTGTGCTCCGAGGCTGCCATGCAGCAGATTCGTGAGAAAATGGATCTTATTGATCTTGAGGAGGAGACTATTGATGCTGAGGTTTTGGACAGCTTGGGAGTGACGATGGATAACTTCCGATTTGCTCTGGGTGCCTCGAACCCTTCTGCGCTGCGCGAGACTGTTGTGCAGAGCGTCAATGTGACTTGGGACGATATTGGAGGATTGGACAAGGTCAAGCAGGAACTCAAAGAGACTGTGGAATACCCCGTGTTGCATCCCGAGTCGTATGCCAAGTTTGGATTGTCGCCATCGCGAGGAGTGTTGTTTTATGGACCTCCTGGAACTGGTAAGACATTGCTTGCCAAGGCAGTTGCGACCGAAGTTTCTGCGAATTTCATTTCTGTCAAGGGCCCTGAGTTACTTTCGATGTGGTTTGGAGAATCCGAGTCCAATATCCGGGATATCTTTGACAAGGCGCGTGCAGCGGCACCTTGTGTAGTGTTTTTGGATGAGTTGGATTCGATTGCCAAGTCGCGTGGAGGGTCGATGGGAGATGCCGGTGGAGCGTCAGACCGAGTAGTGAACCAGCTCTTGACGGAGATGGACGGTATGGGCGCGAAGAAGAATGTATTTGTGATTGGAGCTACGAATCGGCCTGATCAGATTGATCCCGCTTTGCTTCGTCCAGGACGACTTGATCAGCTGATTTATGTGCCATTGCCCGATGAGGAGTCACGTCTCTCCATTTTGAAGGCGCAGTTACGAAACACTCCTCTTGAGCCAGGTCTGAACTTGCGAGAGATTGCGCAGATCACGCACGGATTTTCGGGAGCCGATTTGTCATACATTGTGCAGCGGGCGGCGAAATTTGCAATCAAAGACAGCATTGTCGCTGCCGAGGCCGCGGAGAAGGAGGCTGGAGAAGAGGATATTGCGATGGAAGATCCGGTTCCGTATGTGAATAAGAGCCATTTCGAGGAGGCTATGATTACAGCGCGACGAAGTGTTAGCGATGCGGACTTGCGTCGGTACGAGGCGTATGCGAATACGTTGCAGATGTCGCGGGGTGGATTTGGCAATTTCCGTTTCAGCAATGATGAGGCAGAGGCCGCTGCTGCCGCGGGCGGTACTACTGTTGAGAGTCAGTCTGCAGCCTTTGGAGCCGAGGAAGGAGACGATGATTTGTATAATTAGACGTCTTTTCATTTTCTATTTCGATTTTTTCATCTGCTTTTGAATTATATGAAGAAGTATGACGACTTAAGAATAGTTGATTTTGTTTTGAGAGAGTATTTGTTTTTATGTTTTGTATTGAAAGTGAAGTTATTAGTAAAGTAGTATTATAAGTTTTATAGCGATCTCGAATGAATTACGTCATTTATTTACTGCATTATTTGAAGGAGTGAGTGTAAGTAATGAAAGGGTTTTGTGTAACTATCAAAACAAATAACGCCGAAAAGAAAAAAATAGGTAGACTCGAGTAGAGCCAAATATACTCGACTAGCTGCAACGACGACAAATCAGATCTAACAGAAAGAAAACCCGAATTGAATAGTATTATCTAAAAATAAAAGAAAGAATGGTTGAGGATACAAATTCCGATAGGGTTGAGAAACCAGCGGTTGTGCGATCGCGAACGTCGTCGGTTGGACAATTCACACTTGGCGACACTGCGCCGGGCTTATCTACGATGTCACCCACAAAGACGCAGTTGCGTGGAAGTCTGAATCGGCAGCGGGCATTGTCGAAAGGCGATAGTGAGACGACAGCGGGAGGTGACAGTGGAGTGAAGCGAGATGCAGGTGGTAGTGCTTCTTCGGAATTGGAATCTGTGGGAGGTCAGGAGAAAGGTATTGGTGGTGTCATGAAGACGTGGATGACTTTCCGCGAGGTGATTTATCGCAAGACGTGGGGTGTGTATTGTGCATCATTTATTGAGTGTGAGTTTTAGAGGCTAACAGAGAGAATGATGTTAGTGCTGCCGTTGCTGTTGCTGCTTATTCCGCCGACGCTGTTTGCGGCGTCAAACGACAAAAGTCCTGCGAATCCGCTTTACGGGATGCTATTCTCCTCGTATCGAATTGAGCCCGAGCAAGAAGGCGGAGTAGTGATGTACGGTAAAGGCAAGAAAGACTTCTTGTTTGTAGGATACTACATGATTGTGCTGAGTTTTGTGCGGGAGTTCGTGATGCAGCAGATTCTCGAGCCACTTGCACTATGGAATGGACTCAAGCGCGAGGGAAAGATCAAGCGATTTATGGAGCAAACGTATGTGATTTTTTACACTGGGATCGTTGGACCGTGGGGATTAGCAATTATGCATCATATGCCGCTGTGGTACTTTGAGACGCGGCCGATGTACGAAACGCCGCATCTTTCTCATGAACTTGACTTCAAGCTGTATTATTTGCTACAGGCGGCATTCTGGGGCCAGCAGTCGGTTGTGTTGATGTTGCAACTTGAGAAGCCGCGCAAGGACTTCAAGGAGCTTGTGTTTCATCATATTGTTACAATCGCGCTTATATTCTGCTCGTACCGATTTCACTTTACGTGGATTGGATTGGAGATTTATATCACGATGGATCTAAGTGATCTTACGCTGGCGATAAGCAAGACCTTAAACTATCTCAACCACTGGTTCACTGCACCGTTCTTTGTGATTTTCACGTGCTCGTGGATATACTTGCGGCACTATCTCAATCTGCGAATTCTTTGGAGCGTTGCCACAGAGTTCCGCACAGTGGGAGACTTCACTTTGAATTGGGAGACGGAGCAGTACAAGTGCTGGATCTCGCAGTACATTACGTTTGGGCTGCTGCTTGCGCTGCAGCTGGTGAATCTGTACTGGCTGTTTTTGGTGCTGCGCATTGCCTATCGACTGGTATTTAAAGAGCAGTTGCGCGACGACCGTAGTGATGATGATGAGGAGGAGGAGGAGGAAGAGGATAAGAAGAAGAATGAATAAGAGTGATGATGACTTACTGATAAGAGCGGGCGGGATAAGCGAGGGAGCTGAGTCGAGTTCCTGGTTCCTGCGCCAGCCGCGGGAGCTATAATTAGCACGAGCAGAAGTAGTATATTAAAAATACAGGCACGTCTTATTGTATTATATTCATTAATATAAAAGGATACAGAAAGATCGATCGAATGAGGATCAATGATTATATCGTATTATACTCCAATGAATATATGCGAAACACTGATAGCTTAGATACTTCAAAGTATTATTACTAAGTAATCTGCGACGTCACCGTGCGGCGTACTCGCGTTGCTATACTTAGCATAACCGCCTCTTTCTAGCTTCACATCTTTCTCTTTCCTTCACTCTCCTAATACCTCTCTACTCTTATCCTTTTTACTTTTTCTCTTCTACGTCTCTACTATGGGAAGACGAAAAATATCAATTAAGCCTCTCAAAGACGAGCGCAACCGCTCAGTCACATTCCACAAACGCAAAACAGGCCTTTTCAAAAAGGCCCACGAGCTCAGCGTGCTCTGCTCAGTCGACATCGCAGTCATCATTTTTGGCAACAACAAAAGACTCTACGAGTTCTCGTCTTGCGATACTCATCAGTTAATCGAAAGATACAACAATGTACGTCTCTTCCTATTACTCTTTGCTAATCGATTCCCTGCTCATATCACGCCCTTCTCGACTTGTAGACTACCCTCCACGAGTCAAAAGGGCCTGCCGATTTCAACAAAAACCCAGACCTTACCGATGACGATAATTTCTCAGAAAACGTTTCCCCCGAACCGCCTGAACACAAGCAGATCATTCCCGACTCGCAAATGCAGCCTTCGCTGTCAGACGGAGTTGGTATGGCAGCCGCCGTGCTCACCTCGTACTCTGGAGGTGCTCGCCACCAGAGCCAGCCGCCACCGCAACCACAACTGCAACCACAACCACATCCACATCCACATCCACATCCACATCCACATCCACAGCAAGATCGTTATTCATTTTATTACTCTCGTAACCCGCCGACTCAGTATGCTGAATACTACTCTAGTGTCGCCGACCAGCGTTCGCAGACTGTGCCACCGCAGTTCGGCTACGATCAGCAGTCCTCTCTGGTCTCCAAAGCGGCTCCTTCCTCTCGCTTTCAATCCGTCTCAGGCGATAGTCCACAGACAAGCTACCCTCCTGTAGATGCTACTCCCGGTACTTCTACTATGCGTCCCAAGCTCAAACTGAGAATCCCCCCCGAGAGCAGTGATCAACAGCAGCAGCAAAAAAAACAGGAAGATCAACAGCAAGATCAACAACAGCAACAACTACATTCTCAACAGCAGCAGCAATCAAATATCAAATCTGAGCCATCTTCAGACTCGACAGCTTCCGCTACAAATTCGGCTCCGCCGCTCTCAGCTCATAAAGAACTCTCTTCTCCCGTCGTTCTCTTACCTCCGCCTTCTCCCTCTACCTATCTCAACTCGAACTCGCTTAGCGGACCTGGAAACCCTTTTGCTCGACCTCAGGCTTTAAATACTTCCTCTTCAAGTCACGGTCTTTTCCCACCGGCCGCGTCTGGTTCTTCGCAGCAGCAGCAGCTGCTGCTGCCGCAGTCCTCTCAGGGTATCTCGTCAAATTTTCCCACCACTTCAGCCACTCTCGCGCAAAACCGTGAACAGACTCCTGTCTCTGCGCTACCTTCGCGTTATATCTCTGATCTTTTACCATCGCCTTCAATGTTTTCCGCGCCTGCTGACTGGGGTATGCAATACAGTGCCAAGAACGGTGTAATGGGACAGGATTTGCTTCCTAGTCCGTTGCAATTCCATACTCCGGTCGTATTTTCCGCCGCGCAGTCTTTTAATCGTGATCGAGCTTCTGCCGTCGAAAGATCCGGTGCGGCGCAATTCGGAGAACCGCCGATTGAACAGGGTAGTAGCAGCGGATCAAATTTAAAGAGGCGAGGATGGAGTGATGAAGACGATCCCGACAATCCAGTCGAGAAACGCACAAAGACATGAGGTCGTATACTTTTTTTTTAATTGTAATTTTTATTCTGTATATACTTTTTTTTCAGCTTTCTGGCTCGTCATATTTGCATCTATTGTTTTTGTTTATAATAGTTTTGGATTATGACCAATGTTTTTTTTTCTGGCGTTTCTTTTTTGTGTGACTAATCAGTACATAGTAGAGCCTAATATAATGCTAATAGATAGTAAACAAAAAAACTTATTGTGCAAATCATATGTCCTGCTCACTTGTCCTATATATTTCTTCAGCTTTTTTCACTCTAGCGACGAGGTCAACAACATGGAAATCCTGCTCAACAACCCCATTCTGTTCATGTAATTCCTGCAATGCTCCTTCTAATTTATACAAATACTCTTTATTCTCCCCAGACGGTCCTTTCGAAATACATATCAGCCTCGCCAACGCATCAAGGTCATCTTCGACTCCAGCAAAGGCATGGTTATCCGGTGTACCTATATATACTATCGATGGAATCTGTATTGCCTCACCCGTAGTCTTGTCGACAGAGTGTACAGGTACAAGGTGTACTGTGTAGCCATTCTGCTCACGCAAATCGAGTGCAGCTGATACGACAGGCACTTGCTCTGGTATTATCTTGTAGGCAACCCCTATAATTCAGTCCGCCACAGTTAGCATTCCATTCGCGTCCGTATTTTGCTTCTTGGTATATTTAAGGATATATTACCGTATGTCCGACACTCTTCACGCTCATATGCGGCATGCGGATCCCGCGTCGCAATCCCATTCCTCCAAAACTCCCGCTCAATTAATGTGACAACCCGTCCAGGCGCATCAGGTGTTCCCCGATGATCATGCGACATTTGCCAGAATCGCCGAACATACCCGGTAATATATCCAGCCACAGCTTTCTCAACTCCTGGCGGCGGTTTGAAAATAAGAGAACCGTATCCAAAAATCCAGAACTCTTCATGCCCAACTTGCCTCACGGGATCGGTTAATTTCAGTGCTATCGTTGTTATTTTTTGGTGGTGTATTGTGGCGTCGGGGCTGCTGGAGCATGTTGTTGACGATAAAAGTTGAGCTGGCGACATTACTCAGTCCGAAATTAAAAGCAAAGAAAAAATCAAAGAAAGAAAAGAAAATTTATAGCTATTTAGAAAAAAGAAGTATAGCTCTCTGCTCTATTTTATTGACTGAACTGTTTCGTCCATTATAAACACCGAATGACGCGATCAAGAATTACGCGCGGCTTATTCTACCTCAAGAGCTTAGTTGAAGTTTGCGATTCATGTGCTGGCACTTTACTTCAACTATTTAAATATGCAAATATATTATTTATTATTATTACTATTATATATCTTCGATATGCTCATGAAGAATGTAGAATATGACACATTAAAAAAAATTAATAAAAATATCCATCAGTATGCAAAGTCATAGACATTTATTACTTTCCAAAATTTTGAATCAACCGCTTAAACGGTCTCGTGATACCCTTCCAGCTCATAACTCTCGCCACATAGTACACCAAATACGGCATAACATACGCAACGCCAGTAAACATAATGTATAAACCGATATCACGCCATCTGGTGCTATAGCTCCATCCAAGACTATCCAAAAAGTCGTCGCCGTTCTTGAACTTGCAGAATCGGCAATTGGCACCAGCCTCGGGATTTAGCAGCACACCACGGCTCGAATTATCCACCCAGTCTTGAGCAAACGCACCACACGATTTTCCGTCTGGAGGAGAGAAAATTGCCAGCTCGGACTCATCACACGTGACACCAACATTGTGCTCGGCGGTAACGACGAGCGCGCGGATGATGTACGCAACTGGGTTAGCCCAATACAGAAATTTAGAATAAAACCCATTCAAACTAGACAGAGGAATCGTGATACCAACAACGGCCTGCGTGATGACAAAAAATAACGGATTGATCACTCCAGCCGCATCAGTTGATGGAACAAACGCTCCAAGTAAAATCGCACTTGAGGCATGCCAGAGCTGCATGAGCAGGATACAAAAGTACGCAAATCCAGCCGCATAAGTATCCATCGACAAACCAGGCATGTACCAAATAGTAGGGAAGAAAATAACCGACGAAAGAAGCATGTATGGAATTGGTACGAGTAGATACGCAGTGACCATCGCAACCCACGAAAATACCTTGGAGTTTCGCTCTCTCAAATCAAACAGATCGCGCGCATCAATAAAGTGAATTTCAAGCGAATTCAAAATAGGAATAATTTGCAACAATGTAAAGAACATCGAAAATGCTCGCGACTGCATACCCAAAATAGAATTGTCTAGCTGAAAGAATAAGATACCGGCTGAAATACCAGCAGTGAGAGAGGCAAACACAATCGAAAACCCGATTGACGGCGTTCTCCACAACGTCCACCAAAGTCTAATCGTGACAGCCTTAATCTGCTCTCTTAATGGAGCAGCAAACTCCAGCTCTTCTTTAGCCTCGCCAGTTCCAACCTGAGGACGATGCGTCTGCCAGCGACTGATGTAATCTGCAATTTCCTGACGTCGGGTCGCAATCTCGGGCGAGTCAAGCCACAGCTGAGTCCAATCAATCTTTGATCGTCGACCAGCTCCAGCGCCAATGACTTCCAAAATATACTCGGCTGGATTAGCATCGGCAGCAGGGGGGCGGCCGTATCGCGAAAAGTATTCGATAACAGTGTCTCCATTGTCGCCAATCGGTCCAAAATAGACAGTCTTACCACCGCGGTAGAGAAGTAGCAGATTGTCAAACTGAGAAAAAAGAATAGCAGACGGCTGGTGGATTGTGCAAATAACACCAAGATTAGCCTGCTTGGCAAGTCTCTTCAAGAAGGAAACAATAGCAAAGGCGCCCTCTGAGTCCAATCCTGAAGTCGGCTCGTCCAAAAACAAAAGATCTGGCTTAGCAGCAAGCTCAACTCCTATAGTGACACGTTTCCGCTCTTCGACAGATAATCCGCTTCCGACTTCGTCAATAATAGCATCCGCAATTGACCTCAGATCCAGCAAGTCGATCACCTCTTCGACGAAGTCATATTTTTCTTTCAAAGGCACCTCACGCGGCTGACGCAGTCGTGCTGAGAATCTAAAGGCTTCACGAATAGTCTGCTTTTGCTCATGCAGATCCTGCTGCTCAACAAATCCAGTAGTGCGCTGGAATGACTTGCTCAGAGGATATCCGTTCAGAAGGAAGTCTCCTGTAACATGACCGACACGCATCCGCTGTGAAATTGCGTTTAAAAGTGTAGTCTTGCCAGCACCAGACGAACCCATAAGAGCAAGCAACTTTCCAGGAACAGCATACCCTTCCACGTTGTTCAACAGCTGCTTGTCACCATCTGGTGTTGGAACAACAAACGAAACTTCACGGAAGGTGAACAGAGATCCTTCGCAATTCTCGACCTTATCCATCTCAGCTTCTTCTATCTCCTCGGCAATCTTTTCAACACTATGAGAGTTCTCTGTCAAAGAATCCTTGGAAGGCAGTTTGGCAAAATTTTTGACTTGACCAGATCCAGAGTTGTACGTCAAAACCTCCGAGACGATCATATTTATAGCAAGAAAAAAAAACCAAAATCCAAAAGTGATACCGACATCGCGCCACAAATGGCTCTGCTTGTACCCAAACTGCATCTCAAGGTAGCTATCCCCGCTGACATAGGATTCTCCCGGTACTGACCCAGGTAAAGTACATGCTTGGTTCTCAAGCCCAACTCCAGGTATGTTTGGTACACGTTGCGAATCCGCACAAAGCATCTCGCGGCCATGGAACTCATTGGCCATGAGTGCCTCGAATGAGTACGTCAGAGGATTTAAGTAGTAAAACCATCTATACCACCATGGCATCTTAAACGAAGGAAGTACATAACCAGTCCAAAAAGCCAATGCATTCAGGACCGCAGCCACAAGCCTTAAACATGCGTCAATATTATCTGAAAAGGCAGCAATACAGCGATAAAAAGCCATGAGATTGAAAGTCGAAATCATAACGATAAATAGATGCGCAAAGAACTGACCAGCTGTGCGGTTGAGGTTCGACAAGAAGTAGGTAATGATAACATAAAGTGCAATCTGAATCGTCAGAATCGGCAAGTCTGAAATTGTTTTTGCCAATCCCAGAGCGGCAGGACGAAACATGCCGAAATTACGATGCTTGTTGAAGAGGGGGCGCTTATCAATAATATTACCAGACTCGACTTGAAGACACCACCCGTTGAAGACAAGAGAAAAGAAAATGATACCACCACGATTGAAAGCCCCGGAAGCGTCTTCAGAGATGTTGAAAAAAAGAGAACCAAATATGAACCCGACGGCAACAGAGTTGATGATTTTCGTACGCAAGAGCACCTGATCTTGCCACTGGAGCTGCAATTCACGGATGACCAAAAGATGAACTTGACGTAAGAACGAAACGGTATATGGTGATGACGAGTTTGACTTTTGCTTGTCGACTGCCTCTGAGAAGGCAGCAGCAGAGGCATGACCAGTATTTTCAAGTTCCGCATGATAAAGCTCGATATCCTTGAGGGTCTGTTCGTAGAATCGGGAGGCCTTAAAGGAAGCTTCAAAGTCTTCTGCAGTACGGGGAACTCGACCTTCATAACCGGGACGAATGCGACGCTCGGCAGGCCTGGTAATTGAAGTCAAAAAATCCGCAGTGGTCATACGAGGAGCCGCGATAAAACCCAGCTCTTCAAAATAAGCTCTGGCTTGGCTAGCGGGACCAAAGTATATTTGGCGACCGGCATAGACAAGGCAAACCTTGTCAAACTCTTTGTAAATACCCTCTCCCGCTTGATAGAGGGTAACGACCGTGGTCGAGTGTGTGACATTGGTAAGGATGCGAAGGGAGCGGATGTAGTCAACAGCAGTCGAAGAGTCGAGACCGCGGGTGGAGTTATCAAAGGCAACGATTGCGGCACGATTAGCAAGGACCTAGAGTTTAGTAATAGTTAATATTTATCTGCCAGTCGAAAGGAAAACAAATAACTTTATAGCTAGTCACCACATACTTCGGCTATAGAAACACGCTTGCGTTCACCACCAGAAACACCGCGGGCTTTAGAGTCGCCACCAACAAAAGTGTTCATAGTGTGCTCAATGCCAAACATTTTGCCGTAAAGTTCACGGAGCTTTTCGACGAACTCCCAGGCAGACTCATTGGCCGGTCTGTTTGACGGGGTCTTAAGACGTAGAGCAAAGCGAAGGGTCTGCGCAACGGTCAATGTAGAAAAATGGAGATCATCTTCGTCATTGAAAATAATCTCCCCTCGGTAACGGTTTTTAGCAATAGTGGGCTCAATTCCGTCATAGAGGACGTCACCACCAACACTAGAGTATCCTTCCCGCTGGTTTGTGAGAGCGCGCAAGAGTGTAGTTGTACCAGAACCCGGAGGGCCGAGGACGAGGAGCATCTCGCCTGCACGAACGAGGCCTGAGAAGTCGTGCAGGATAGTGCGAGTGTGGGCACGGGTGCGAAGAGGTGGGATAAAGGAGCGGAGGAGCTCGAGAACTACACCGCCTGCAAAGGCATAGGTAAGAGAGTCTAGGAAAGTAGGGACCTTTGTGGCACCAGAGCCGCCACCTTCAACAGAGAGATGTTTGAAGGATACACCGACCTGTAAAGAAGAAGAGAAAATTTAGCAAAGAGGGCGCAAACAAGAGGAGCCAAATACAATGTTCAAACATACGCGCTTCGGGTGGACGCCCGATTCGCGGTCCTTTGCAGTTTCGTTACGAATCCATGACTCGAGATCAAAGGTGTCTTCCGAGTCGTCTGCGAACTCGCCACCATGCTCGCTGAGGGCGACCGATGTAGCGTGACTGGGAAGCTTCTCCAGGTCGAGATTCGAGCGGTGCGATAGGCGGGAGATGCGCGAGAGCTCGCGACGAAGGTCGTCAAACTCTTCAAGAGCGTGCTGGACGTCTACTCCGGGGCCGTCTGCCTGCTCGCCCCAGCGGCCGTCGCTGGTAAACTCGGCCATGGGAAGATTCGTAGAAAGGAAGGAAGAAGAGCGAAGAAGTAGTGAAAGGCTAGGAAGGTGTAAAAAAGGCGAGCATTGGGTACGTTTTTCAGGCTGAATAACTGACTTCATCCACAGGTCAAAAATTGCTGCTTAGCATGCGGCTCATCCGTTATCTCTTTGTTCGGTGCACCGGCCGACATCATTTCCTGATCGGGACTAATAACTTCTTTGTGTAGCCTTTCGTCTCGGCCGGTAATCGGCTCGCGAAAGGCGGAAATAAGACACGCCGATAATGTCTTGTTCCCGGATAAATCTCCACGTGTGCTTATGTCATCTGTATACTGCATTCAATGAACTCTATCTACACATTACTACTTACTGCCGTATCCAAATCGCAGGCCCTTCCACTGACCGCTCCGTATCTTCATTAAATCCGTCGTGCCACCGCCCAATGACCGCCTTCGAGCCCGGAAGAACAACTGCGCGGTGGATCCACCGCTGCTCCTCAAAATAATCGTCCTCTAGCTCGAATTCGAGCTGGCGCATCGAGAACCGCGCCCAGCCGTGCACGCCCATCACAGCAGTCTCTATTGGCTCAATCTCGATCACGCACCGCCGTTGCTCGGTCAGACCTGTGAGCTGATGGGAAGTCCCTGTTGCGCGTAGTGACACAGGCCCGCAGATCTCGTCCGGCAGGTCGACGTGCCAGTCCACAATGTCACCTATAATCGACCGTCGCGTGTCAGACGTCAGCGGTGCGGATCTGAAAAGTTCAAAATCCCAGTAATTGAAAAAAGCGTAGGCGCCAATGTACACGCGCGCATCGTCTTCCCCCGCATCGTCCTTCGGCGACTCATCGGTGCGGTCGTCGCCATCATCATTGTCGTCGTTACGAACAGAGACTGTACCACCGACGTGTGGTCGCAACGTCCTCAGCGTCTCCACCGGATCCATGCCTTTGCGTACCCGCTGCAGTCCGCTCTGCATATTCATCATCTGCCAAAATGTGACAAGCGCGGCCACAACGTGCACGTTTGGAAGACCTGTTTTGGGCGAAAACAGCGGGTGCCTAGGAGAGTCATACACAATGCGGTAGATTGGATCAAGCGGGCTCGCAACTATGCCTGGAAAGCCTGCTGCTGGCATTACTATCGACTTCAGCAGGTGAAACCGTGCCATCTGCTTCTCGTCTTCGAGCACGCTCTCATCCCTCGGCTGATGGAACATAAACTCATCCACTAGCCCGCTCGCCTCCAGCAGCTTGTAATTGCGCTCTTTGTGGTCAGCAAGCAACCCAATCAGCACATTCATGTCAGCAGCAGAAAACGGTCGCTGTCGTAGCACTCTCATTCGATTCTGATATGTGCTCCGATAGTCGTACGACACCTCTGTCGGCACTTCATTGTTTATATCCTGATCCTGCTTGTCAATTTCAATTTTCCCCTCGTCCTCTTTGTGAACGCCAGCATCAACACTTTCGACTGCCTCAATTCGACTACTAAGTATTTCGTTTATATTGCTCGTACTAAAAACGGGTGGATCAAACACGCTCAGAAGACGTGCACGCCAGAGGTGTCTATTATCCAGCAGCCGACTGCGCATCGCTGTCGAGGTTGCGCAAAAGGCCGCGAGCGCGGCGTCGGGTAAATCGCGCGCAATTGCCTGCAGTACCTCTATCGGCAGATCTTCAAGCGACACCCGCATTTGCCTTGGCCCAGAATTCCGACGTCAAAGGTAATGGAAAGTGGGGAAAGATGGATGGATTGAGTGGAGTGGTAAAGAAAAAAAACGGAACGTGAACGGTGGTCTGACGCCACAACCGATCAAACTTTGTTTCTTGCAGCCCGGACCAGCGCTCGGGACGCCGGCCAGAGCAGCACGTGCCAATTAAAACTTGTCGATCCGCCCTCGACCATAGACTCTATTTGAATTTTAATATACCTTATTTCGGTGCAGAGCAGTTTTTTGGTCATTTACGTATTTTGATGATGAGCTATATATTATTGTTCATCTTGTAGAGGGCAGACTACGGCCAGTTTATGCGATGGCTGTGTGACAACGGCACCGGGAATCAGAATCCTAAATGGGAAATTATTGATATGCAACCCAATCAGTAGCAGTGACGCTAATTCACCCGCGCATGCATCCAATCATGCATCCAGTCTCTCTTTGTTCCGCCACTGCTCCTGATAATATTTAATAAGGCCCCGCTTTTTGGTTATATCCAGCGATTGCTGTGTTTGCTATCTAGAAGCAGTCATCTGCTCAAATCTCTTGCTGAACTTGGGTCTTCTCAATAAAATATCACATGTCTCTTACATGACGGCTAAATTCTGCTGCCTCTATCGTCTTCTTAAACAGAAATCTAATGCACATGCAATGATATTTGCGGGCGCAATTAAAGCTTACAGGCAGCAGCAGCTTTACGCCACCGTTGCTTCTCAGACTGTGCTACGCAAGCAGAAAGCTACGCTACTTGATCAATTTTGGTCTGTGATACAAACAGGTTCACAAATCCCTGATATTGAGTATCAGATAATGAAGAGTCTAGTACCAGCACTTGATCTTTTTAGGTGTGTCTACCCTCAGCGTCTCACCCAATTACAGGATTGGGACATTGACAGTGCGGTAAGGCATAAGATGAACAGCGATTGGCGGCATTTCGCCAAACCAAGAGGGAAGATACAGGCCCTTAGCGGTTTTGACTGAGTATTCTTGAAAGGATTGCTACGTATTTTCTCCAATTTACTTGCCGGGTTAATCAATTTCTGTCTGTGTATGACTTGCAAATTACTTGATGTTATCTAACATGAAAATCTATTATTACCATCTCAAGTGAAACATTTTTTCGTACGAGTTGTGTAGTTTCTTAGAGGTCTATAGGTTAGATGTCGAAAGAGGGTGATATGGGCGGAGACGACGTACGACGTTTGACATGGGAAATCTTCGTCTGCGATCACAATCTGGAATTTGTTGCATGTATAATTCCGTTCAGTCATGAACTATTCCTACACTACATCACCACTTTCCGTTCGAATTCCCTCAGAAAATTCTGATCTAGTCTTCTTTTTTTTAGTAGTCAATTTGATGATGGTATTTGAAAATGCTGTCACACTACTGTGGCTCACTGATGCGGAGGCCATATCAAACCAAATGCGGACTTACAATCTACAAATTGCGTAAACTGTGAATCATGCGGCTTTCGACTACAACTGCCCGAAATATATTGAGATTCAAATCAGCATTTTTCATCCCCTTTCTAGTCAGCGGACTGACGATCAATTGGAGATGGATCAGAAAGCCTGAAAGAGCGTACTAAAGCATGCAAGAAGCCATTTCGATAATCAACAAGCCATTTGCATAATGCAAGATGAATAAAGTCAACTCGACACCCCATAAAATTAAAGGTATGATAATCCCACTCCCTCAAGACTTTTGAGTAACTCAAAGACTCTGTTGATATAATCCCTTTCCAATAACTTTCATCATTGCCTCTACTTGCAGCACCCGCCTCTCGACACATACCTCGTTTGTCCCTCTCCATTCCGAAATTCCTGCTCAGCGCGTGCTGGGCATTGTTAATTGCTCAAATCCCGCACATTTTCTATGAACTCGTCTAAAGAGAAGATAGATATGGAGAATCACATTTAGATGTTTTTTTGCTTGACCACAAGAATTGCTGAATTGCTATAGCCTAATATTTACAATGAAAAAGGAACCAAACAAGCAGACTTGCCTTATCCAATTGAATGCTCTCTGATACAGTATACACTTCCGTCTTGCTCTATCTTGGCTGGGGATTTCGATGCTCATTTCTGCTGGTAGACTACTGATGTCTATCATGAGTACAACTCCAAGCTCTCGTGCCTTATCTTCAGGCATATAGTTTGGTGTTAGCTAATGATCTCAATCAATTTCATGCTGCTTAAGGACAGCTGGCTCAGGTGTTGATCTTACTTATGATGATCATGATGCTAACTAAAATCCATTGTCAATATGCATCATTTAAATTATGACAGACACTCTGACTTATCCTCACCCAAACAAAACAAAACAAAATAAACTGAAATTAAGGCATTGAAGAACATTTTGGGTGTTTTTTTGAAATTTTCGCACAACAACAGATATTCATGCATTTCACAAAGTTCCACAGAACTGCTTGCTATATGAATAGCCGTCAGTAATTCGCTATCGCTTGATCTAGTATCTTGATAGTTATATCTCTGATTCCAATTATGAGATACAACATGTGCTATATCTAAATATCTTCCAG
Source organism: Kockiozyma suomiensis (assembly GCF_038497685.1). Lineage (NCBI taxonomy): Eukaryota > Fungi > Ascomycota > Lipomycetes > Lipomycetales > Lipomycetaceae > Kockiozyma > Kockiozyma suomiensis. The sequence continues at coordinate 86,707 of NW_027117671.1, forward strand.
TTTCAGCATTGTAGGTACATGTACAGTTTGTCTAGTACAGAGTCTCAGTATCTGCATGCATCTCTTCCAAAGAGGACATAAGAACCTTGAGGCTTCTTTTTTGGAAATTGGGTTCTGATGTCAGTCAGAAGGTCATTGCAACAAATTAATAAAGAGTACTCTGGAAGGCTATTGTATGATTTGTGTTTGTCTATATATTGAGCATGTATCCCCCTTATGTTTTGTAACATTAATAACAACAATCTTAACACAAACCTCTCAAGTGATCTCACCATATGGATAAAAGATCCATCAACTTTGTAATGTCTGACTCTCCTGCTGGCAAGCAGCATTTGCCAGATTTCTGTCCATATAATAGTTGAAGTGTGATTTGTTGGCACAATTCTGACTAATTGCAAGTCATGCTCACACCAATAATCACTGAATGGCTTGAGGGCATGCATTGATATGCAACTCTTAAAATAGCCATGTCAGTGTGAAAACTAACAATGCAGCTCGCAATATTGTGGTGGATATTGACCAATGGCTGCTCAATAGCTAGATGAGGAGTCCCTTTGGATATAGAAATTAAGTAGCATCAAAAATCACTCTGAGTATGTATAGCATGCTTTTTTACTTATCCAGACTGTTGGTGTCAGATGCATGCATGTTATTATTGTAACCACCAATATAATTATGGACTCAGGTGTCACAGCCATTCTCATTAACAGTGTACCCCAATTGGTATGATATCAAGTGGTCATAGCTCCCATGTCCAATTCTAAACTCCATGGCCACCATTTTTGGCATACCCCATGTTAGACAAAAGAACTGTGACAAGGCCATTGTTCACTGATGTAACACATCTTAACACATTATGATCTAAGCTGCCTTTGTACTCATCAATTTCCCCGTCATCACCAAGAGCTATTACAACTATCCTGTTTAACTCAACAGTGAAATCATAACTCATTTCAGTACTGTTCAAACACTCAATAATCCTGCTTTTACCAGTCTATCATTGCTAACAATGGTACCATTGTAGTTGAGTTGGCACACAACCACCTGTGATAGATGTCATCATTCTGCATAAAAGTCTTACAAATGCTGCTTGTCAGTGAAAGAATCAGACATAGCAACATTTATATAGTTGTTATCCAAGTTGATGAGATTGCTTATTGAGGGTTTTGTCTTAGGTTGTAAATATTAAAACTGATATCGTTACTAAATACTAGGGAGGGAGGCGGTCATTATATAGACAAAGGACAATCAAGCCACTTCCTGAACAGCCTCGTTAAGTCACCCTCTGTAACTTTCCTCGGCTTTCTCTAAGACTTTTCCTGATATTGGAACACAATTTCCAACATTGTTTTCTCGTTTTCATATCCTTCCATCATCCCTCTGACTGCTTTAGGTGAAAATTGCTGACCACATGAGTTTCCTGCCGATGAACTCAGGCTGTACTTCCAAAGATCCCAATCCCAAACCAAGGCTCATATGGGGTCCTGTTCTTTTCTATAGGTTAGCCTGTAATTCTGTTGATAAAGTGCACTGTGTGTACAGTTGACAGCTTCTGCCAAAACTTTGCTTATTTGCTTCAATCAACATACTCAATACCTTTTCTATCAATGTTCTATTCATTCTTTCTGCAAATCCATTCTGTTGTGGAGTTTCTGGAAGGCACTGTTGTTTGATGCTCAATCCCTTGATCCCACAAATAGTCTTCAAGATTAGTTGAGATATATTCCCCACCATTGTCAGTATACAGTGTAGCTAGCTGTCTTCAACTGAAGTTTACTGCTTGACTGAGCAACTTATGTACTAATTGCTGCTGCTGCATCTGACTTATTCTTCAGATAGTGTCCGGACAGTCACATAATGTGAATAGTCATCAATTATAGTCTTAAGGTTTCTGTGACCATACAAAAAAGGACTCACTGCTCCATAAACATCACTATGCACCAACTCTAAAGGCCAAGCTTTCTGTCTTAGTTGTGCTTTCACTCAAAGGTACTCTGCACGATTTTGCAGCTGCACAAGAGCCACATTTGCATACTGGGACATGATCATCTAAGCCCCTGACTACTTTATGCTTTTGCATTTGTTCAAGTATCTGATCAGAAACATGTCCCAGCCTCTTGTGCCAGATAGCACTGGCTGCATTCACTTGAAACACTGAGAGCTGTCCTGCAAACTTGTTCCATTTTGAATTTTCAGGCTTTCTTTGTTACTCACAAAGCACCTCAGGCCCGCAACAATGGTCCACACTCCTGCATCCTTATGCAGCATTCCTGTAAATACAAGTTCTATCTCTGCATCTGGTACATGCAGCACATCTTTTTAAACCACTTTGTAGGTCTTTCCTTTGTCAATCACCTTGGCTTCTGCATTGCAATCCTGGCTCACAACTCTCATGTATTGCACATTAGCAACCTCCAAGACCAAATCTAGAGGTTGGTAATCCTCTAGACATGTTCTATCAAATGTCATGCCTTACAGCTCCCAGGTCAATGAATCACCCTCCATCCTCAAGTGCTCCCCACCAAAATTATTAACCACTCACTGCCTCTGCTTTCTGAACTTGCTGAACTTGCTGCTGCAGCCTGGAAATGAGAGTACTTGCTACTTTCCTTCAGTTCCTTCAGTTTCTCCAGCTCTGGACAGTGTCTCCTGATGTGTCCCTCTTCATGGCAGTTAAATATAATACCCTTCTTCTTCCTGGAGGTTCTTACTGCAAGTGTGCTGTCTGCTTCTACTAGCACTGATTTGATTCTCTTGAAATTTTCTTGTCAAGAATGTTCTCACACCATTGACAGCATCTGCCTCTGTGAGCTTGGTCTTCTGCTGCCCCAAAACAGCAATTGTTCCTTCAAGCTCATCTAGCAATTCTCTAAGGAAGATAAAGGAGTATATGTAATGTATTATGACATCCACTTTGATCCAGCTGCTCCTTCAAGCTTGCAAACTTGCGCTTAAAGGCTCCAAATCTTGGTGGTGTTTGTGTCATTCAGACGAAAAGCTTTGCAACTAAAGATGCCTTCACTCCTATTGCATTACTCATGTGCACTGTGAAATATTCCCAAGACTTACTGGCATTATTGCCCTTTGGATAGAAGCAACTTCTAGTCTAAACAATAGTCATTAACACAAGGATTGTCTCTCTATTGATAGTTTCAAATTCAGAATGCTGCCAGAATGCTGCCAGAATGCTGCCAGAATGCTGCTCCAATGACTGCTGTTGCGAGTCATACAGCTCAGGCCTGACTAGCAACTCTTCACAATCGCTTTTGCATGAGAACCATCTTCAAGGCAAAGGCCTATTCAGAGAAGGTCATACACAGCATTAAGAGTTGGCAACTTCAAATCAGAGTCTAGGAACATTACAAGGCTTGTAACCTCTTGCAAATGCTTCTTGTCAGTGGAAGAATTAGATATAGCAATGTTGATAGAGGTGTTATCTGTAATGATCAGATAGTTGTTTAAATGCTTGATGTTTAATATAAAACCACAAGATACAAGCTCAATATATAGACAATAAAAGAGCTCCTAACCCTTGCTCAGCACTGGCCTAAGTCACACACTGGTCCCTTGCTAACATTGGAAAGATTTTGCAATGGGATAGTACAGACATAATGTTCATGGACAATGCTATTGGAAATTGTGTTCCAGTGTCAGGAAAAGTCTTAGAGAAAGCTGAGGAAAGTTCCAGAGGGTGACTTAACAAGGCTGTTCAGGAAGTGGCTTGATTGTCCTTTGTCTATATAATGACTGCCTCCCTCCCTAGTATTTAGTAACGATATCAGTTTCAATATTTACAACCTAAGACAAAACCCTAGGAATAAGCAATCTCATCAACTTGGATAACAACTATATAAACTTTGCTATGTCTGACTCTTTCACTGACAAGCAGCATTTGCAAGAAATGCTCGATTTGAAGATGTGTTGGTTTACAAGATGAGCTCTGACATGGGCTGTAAAAACGTATAGTGCGGCAGAACCCGGATCAATCGAGCAGGCAAAGTCATGCACTGAATCAATACATTGGAAACAGGCTTGTGAAGATGTGCTCATGTCTCTGAGAGGAAATCATGTATGGAAATGGAGTAAGTTGTGTAGTGGTTGAAAGGCTAATGATTACCTCTAAATGGGTATTCAAAAGAAATATGGCAATGATGTATAACTCACAAGATATAAAGCATGAATTGTGGCTTGAATCCATTCAATAATATGGAATTGATTATGAAGAAACCTTTGCACCAGTGATCAGATTTGAGTCAATCAGAGTATTCTTAGCACATGCAGTAATCAATAAATACCATACTCACCAGATGGATATCAGGACAGCATTTCTCAATGGCAAGTTGAATGAAGACACAAATACTTGCTGCCCTAAGCAGGATGCTATCAGTACAATATCAGTACAATGGAAAAATGTGGAGACTCCAGAGAAGTCTTTATGGGCTAAAGCAGGCCCCTAGGTGCTGGAATGAGCTTCTACATGAATATCTACTGAAATTTGGCTTTCAACCATTAAGATATACAGAAACAGCCATGTGAATCTACTATTGGCAGTATTTGTGGATGATCTAATAATGACAGGAAAGGACTAATTTAGAGATATAAACAATTTCAAAGAGAGTATGAGAAAAAGATTTCAACTGACAGACAGGTCACATGGGAGAAACAAGTTACTTTATTGGTTAGAGAGAAACAGATAAGACGGGGTCCCCACACTCACAATTCATGAGAGGATATATGCAAAACAGGGATTGGAGAGTTTTGGGATGCAGGATAGCAATCCAGTATCAGCACCTGCAGATTAAAGTGTGACATTATCTGAAAACATGATTCTAAGGGATGAACATGAGGAGAATGAAATGTAGAAAATATTCTATCAGAGTGCAGTTGCAAACTTGATTTATTTGGCAATTGGAACAAGACTGGGTATTGCAAGAGCAGTGAAAGAAGTCTCAAGGTTTAATTAAATCAAACTATGGAAAACAGCATTGGGCAGCCAGCTGTTAAGAGAAGCTTGAGGATACATCAGAGGAACTCTAAGCATGTGGGAATCACATCACATTCAGCAACAACCAGGGAAGTTTTAGATGTAAATTATGCAACTGATATTGATGAAGAGAAATCAACTTCTAGACACTTGTTTGTATTCGGAGAGGAGCGATCAGCTGGAAATCCAAGAGACAGAAGGGGTGGAAATTGTGTTCCGATGTCCGGAAGAAGCTCAAGAGGAATCTCAGGGTAGGGAGGGCTTAGCAAGGCTCTAGAGAACTTCAGGAAGAGGCTCAGCAAGGAGTCCTAAAGAATAGGTCTTTAAAAATAGCTCTTATTTTGCCTATATATTGTGACCATCCATATCTCCAGCTCCAGTAGCAATTAACAGCAATAATAATAATTTAAACACAAACCCCTCAAGGAGTGCTCTCATCAACATGGATATAAAGTCTATCAACTTTTCTATGTCTGATTCTTCCACTGAAATGCTGTATTTACAAGACTTCTGATTTGTAAAACCTTCCGCCCCATTTTAACCCATAGACTACTACTTACTGACATTGAAACACAATTTCAACACTTGCAGCTAACAGAAGTTTGTACAATAGAAGACGTTGAGGATAAGTCAGAGTGTCTGTTATAACTTAGTAGGGTTGGCAATCTCATTTAGTCTACCACACAAATGATTTGATAATATTTTGGTCCAGGAGAACAGTAAGAATCAACTTGGAACTGCAGGAGTCTGAATTAAATGGCCATTATTTGAGATGTCACTCATCATTATCAAATTATATTTAGGTTTTTCTGCATATACAGAGTTTCATAATGTGTCTGGAAACTGAAACTTTGTAACTTTGTTCCTTTATGATTGTATACATTATTAGCATAAATGTAAAAGATGGTGACATGATTCACTTCCTGTAAGAATAAAATATGGATCAGAGATATTGATACTCTACTTGCTTCACAGTTGACAGCTTGTCCATTATATTATATTAATTTTGGGGAATGTGAATACCAACCAAAGAGGCCAAGTGAGGAAATGTGCACTATGGTATAAACTTGTCAAGGTCAATTGTAGTACCAATAAGTTTGCGAATGTATTTAAAAGCCAGGTATAAAGCTGCAGGATATTTATTATTGCCATTGGCAGAGACCAACCTTAATAATGGAATAGTGCAGCCTTACAACCTCTACATGGTTGACATGGAACTTCAACCAGCTATAGTTTAGTCATCTTACTGGATGCTCAACTCTCACTGTCTTTTACTATCAGCACTCGGACTATCCATCTCTCTATCTTCATGACCATCACTTGAGCGTGGTCTGTCATTAGAGAATTCATTTGTCTACAGTGATCATGAGCAAATTATAATTACTGCAGTATCATATATAATATCATATATATAATACATGAAATGAATACTAAATACTCAAATATTAAATACTCAAATATTCGACCAACAAAATTTTAAACATTCACCATGACAAACTTCTTTTAAAAGAATGACTTTCTGCTTCAGCAGTAAACAATTATTAATTGAGTTTATAAACAAAAACATCTCTCAGAAAACAGATATGTAATTCTGGATTCTCTCTTTTTGGTTCTGAGCGATCTGCGGGGAGAGATTGTTAACGACCGGCAAGACTAGCATTCAAAAATCGGCAAAACTTACGCATTCGGCGATCCATGTGATGTTTCTGATCTCCTGTTCCTTAGCTTTAATCCACGCCCAAATGGCACTGTAAGTGAACTGCTGAGTAAAAGCATTTCTGCACAGTTCCATCTCACGTAGGTAAAAATGATCCTCCAACGACTTATTGTTCGAGGTATCAAAAAATCCCTTATAGTCACCAACGGCTTCCACAGTCATACGAACCTAAGAAAGATATGATTAGCTTGATCTACCACAGCAGCTTTCAGGTAACAAATCATACCTGTTCAATATCATCAGCGGATGCGAGAGCCTCTGTTCCTTGAGGATACAGCTTTCCAAATTTAGGGGCAAGCTGTAGACGCTCCTCTCGAGTAATTTCTGTGCCAAACGAGTTGAGACTGATGTTGATTACACGTCTATCACCCTCAAAATCGAGTAAAGCAGCCATAATTTCATTGGAGGGGTTTGGTAGATTTTTGCAGAAAGCATAAAAATCTTCCAAGTAGGCTCGGTAGAGTGTGTTGCGAATAATCTCAATGTTGAGATCATCCAAATCGGCGGCCGATAAGCAGTCCTTGAAGTATGGCGCCAGAGGAGTATCGATCAATACAGTATTGTACAACTCCTCAACATTAGTCGCAACGCACAAAGCAGGAAGTGATTCAAACCATCCAAGAGGATTGCATCTCTCCAATAATTCATGCGTATCGCGTTCATGAAGAGTTCCTGTAATTAGCAAGGCAACGTTGTCAATCATGTAAGCATAAGTAATGAAGTCCATAAATTTACTGAGAGGCTGAACGGCTTGCTTCTGAATGTAACGAAATTCTTCAATAAGCTTCTCATTTGCTTTCTCGGCGATGATGGAAGTTGAAAGAGAGCCAGGAACATTGGCAAGGAAATTTCCGTAATCGGTTGCGGAGAGCTGTAACTTCAGATCTATATTGAGTGTTAGAAAGAAGACGTATGCTGACAAAAAATTGCAACGATTGCTGTCTTACCCTCGAGAGTATCACATTGGGTCAAATTGGCATAATTGGCTCCAGTTAAAAGAGCTGAGCGATAACCTCGTACAATTCCTTCGATGTAGCCGCTATATACAGGAGCTAGTTAGCTAGTCTTTCTCATACATAAATATATTATCACAAGTCCATTATAGAGGTACTTAGAATACGAGAAAATACTCACTTATCGTTGTTGAAAAAGACGCCTTCCATCTTATACAAGAGTAGTCAAAGAGAAAAAAAACTAAACTAGAAGTCGGTTCTTGACCAGTCAGCTGCAATTCCACTAAATGCCAAGCGTTTAAAAATATATATTGAGCTAATATTAGCACTTGTAAGTCGAAAAAAGCTGCTTACCAAGTTCAGGTAGTTGGATGGGGAGAGAAACCGCAATAACGAGGGAAGCCGGATAGAGAGAGATTGAAGACACCCTCGGGCCACCTTGATTGATAGTGGCACTTGAGATATGGCCGGAACAACGCCCTCAACCGCTCATATCTTAAAACGTGAGTGTATATGCATTTATGCCATATTCGCACTGATGCGGCTTGCAACCGTACCCTTCGCAAAGCGCCGCATAGCATCGCGTACCACCCACCTTAAACCATGCAGCATAGTTCCTTCAGCTTCAAATAATGTTATTTTTTAAAGCTACTGCTACCAAGATTGGATCGAGATTTTGAAATTACTCTCGATTATGCGTTTGGAAGGTCGATGAATTGAGAGAAACGAAATATATATTAGATAGTCGCGCTCAGTTTACTGAAGCAATATTTCAGTCGCTTGTTAGAATTGGCGCCGCTACACTATTTACAGAACATGGATTCTTTGATAGATGTCATATCTGATAGTATTCCTGCTGAAGTTCTTGAGCAAATTCAAGCATGGCATGATTCCGACGATTATTTTCACCATCTCCGTGGACTTTCGACCGAATCTATGTCTGTTGAATCTGTTCAGCTGTCCTCGAGTCTTCAGGCCATTGACAAATCTTTAACGCAGCTAGCCGTTCAGTCTCGTCCACATCTAATCTCAACTTCATCTACTCTTGAATCATTTACTCAAAAATTTGAGTCCCTAACTATCGCTGTGCCCTATCTTTCAGAAGTCGTTCCTGATTTGGAGATGAGCGTTGCACACTTCTCTCCAGTAAATGATCGCGGAGCGTCAGCAACTTTATTATCCAACGTCGATAAAATTCTAGATATTCTTGAACTGCCAACATTAATTCTTACATGTGTGCGAAATGGGTATTACGCCGAGGCTTTGGATTTAGTCGGCCATGTCAGACGATTGACTATCAGATATCGCAACGCAAAAGTTCTCATGATGATACAGAATGAGGTGGAAAATGCTCTCTTGGAAATGACCACTTTACTTTTGAAATTATTAAGGGAAAACGTACAGCTTCCCACAGCTATAAAAGTGATATCGTACCTAAAACGTTTGCAACCATTTCAATCCTCTGCAAATTCAACATTGGAGCTTCAACATATATATCTTTTGTCGCGCTCGATTCACCTACGAAGCCAGTTAAAGTCTCTTGAGCCGTTACAGTCTCTTCCAGAAAAATATTTAAAGAAATATATTGAATGCTTCAGAGAATTTGTATTTGCAGCTGTGGTAGGATTTCGCTCTATTTTCCCAAAAGAAGGCGCAAGTATCATCGACGACTCCGAAATTCAGACCCAACCCCCTTTTTCAAGCTTCCGGAAAGGTGTGCTAGTGGACGGTGGCGAGCAATTACTGTCGTCATTTATATTCGTCGTGACTGCTGATCTGAAGCGCACCATTGACAGTTTCTTGCCTCTTATTTCGGATAGATCTACTTATTCGTCACTCTATCTACAAACCATTTACGCATCCCAATCACTGGCAAGAATAGGCGGAGAATTTTGGGGGATATTGGCTGGTGACAGTGACTCTCAGTATCAGGCGATGGGCGATAGCGGGAATCCATGGATAACAGCATTGGAGAAGCAAAGAGACTTAGCAAAAAAGTTGAAGCCATTTTAATGTCGATGTTAGTAGTAACTATTTTATAAATGCATCAAAATCTAATTATAAAGTCTGTAGAATTGCTACAAAGTTAGCTGAGCATGCAACAGGAAAACTGATCAATGTAAAGAGTGAGTGCTAATCACGATCACTAAAATCAAGAGGATCGTTAAAGATGTCTTCATGAGAGGGAGACACAGGAGAAGAAGATAAGGATAATGGCGGAGATGATGACAGATTGATAACAGGCGGCGATGACGATAGATTGACAACAGTTGGCGACAAGGTTATATTGGTAGTGCATAAAGGTGCTGGGGTAATACTGAGCTTGAGTCTATAAAATAGGTGTTAGTCGCCACAGATGCATATACAACGCAAACAACTGAGAAGTTGCGTCTGACCTTGATGTGCATGATGACTCAGGGTATGCCGAGGGTGATGATAAAATACTTGGTTTGCATCTATAATCAGTGTCAGTTATTACATATGCATATATAATGTTGTATCACTGACCTTGGTGTGCGTGGAGGTTCAGGATATGCTGTCGCTGGCTTGTGATTTTCTTTATCAGCAGTGATGAACGTAGCTAACGTACAGCTTTGCGCCAGTAGTCGTTTCGATTTATTTTTCCTCCCTGTAACAGAAGCCCTGTATTCCATGACTAATTTCCTCGCGCTGTTCGAGCGCATAACAATATAGTCGGCTATCCATATTCTCTGTGGTTTCGAATTGCTAGCTGCGATATGCTCCGCATTCTCTTCATCCAACTTCACAATTTCAAACGGATCTATGGACCAACGAATTTCGGAGATTTTCAATCGATAATGACAACGAGTGCCATTAACTTCTAACAAACCACTGTCCAGATCTCTTGATAGCCGGTTGACCAGAAGTGCAGGTGCCAAGTATTTTGCAAATTGGGCGTAGTCAAAGGCCAAGTATGTCTGCGCAAATCTATATAGGCTCTCGATATTAGTGGTTGAACTCCAATTTATAGGCTTAGTTGAATTCGAAATTGCAGGCTTCAAATAGGATTCGAAGAGCTCTCTGGAAGGGAAGCTTTCATCGAATACAATAGCGTAGTGCTTGCTGGAAAACTGACTGTTTTTGTTGGATCTTAAAACTTTGGCTAGGTCTGCCTTCCAAAGTTTTACAGATTCTGGATCCCAATGGCATTCAAGAAGTTTTTCACCGTATCCAGCCTTTGCAATTTCCAGGGCTGTCTTTATTCCGCAGTTCTTGACACCTTCTGGACAATAATCCGCCCCAGACAGCATCGCAACGAGCACAATACCTGGTACCGTAATAGTCATGTTTTCTTCTCCGATCGAATAGACACTGGAAAATATTGCCGCGGGTGACTCTTTCGATCCGGGTCCGCTTGGGGATAGAGTCCTGAGCAAATTACGACAGCCAAACATAAAAGCGTCCACATCATCCGTGACAACAAAATCTACCAGTCGATTTCTTTCGAGCCATGCACACTCTGCTTCGGCCTCACCCAACGCATCTATGATTTCGAACCCAAAATTCCTTATTAAAGCCTTTATCCAGTTACGATTAGATATGAAGGCCGATCTAACGCGCTTATTGCGTTTAAACGGTGGCTTATCATCGCCATCAAATACAAATACAACATCCACATGGGCACCGAGAAGTGCGACAAGTCTGCGAAAGCATATCGTTTTCTCGATATGCTTCGGAGACCCGTCGGAGTTTGTTTCAGATCGAGCAGTCTTGTTTTTAAAGGCCCAGAGATTTCCGTCAATAGCTAGACGTAATTTACGCCCATCAGTTCGCAGCTTTTCTTCGGCAAGACGTGAGACGCCTAGCATATCCATTGTTAAATTATTTAATACACGTATTAGTTAGAAAGAACTCACAATCTTCTACAGCGATATCTTGGAATACCACCCAAAGACTAAAGGATTAGCGAAATCACATTAGTAAATCGTTGGAACCACAGCATTTTAAAGATCTGAATGCCGAGATACTTTTTTATACCCATGCAGATAAATACGGGACTGCCCTCCTGCTATCAAAATTGATACCAGTGAAAACAGAACAAAACTTATTTGATAGCTACCAAGTTGCAATATCTTTCACTGCCGACTTCCAACATTAAAATTGATAGATATCAGTCAGTATAACAGAGAATATGAAATGCATGGAATAGCGAGACAGTCAGCGGACTCTTTGTAATAATATAAGCTATGTATCTGATTTCTCGCTCCGTTAATTGAACTCCTTGCTTTGTTTACGCGCTCTTAAAAGCAATTTATCACGTGATTATTTTTGATAACTAGGAGTAATCTAAAAACTAAGTTGTAGAAAAAGTCCCAATGAACTCTGCGAAGAAAATATATCTCACAACGGCAAAAACATCAAAAACTACAATTTATCACTTGGGTTTTTTCATTAAGTTCGCAACAGCCATATTTTATTAACTGGCTAGACCTGTTGATTGGGCCTTAGAAAATCACGATGGTATAGCCGACGAAGTTTGCTACTTTGTTATGTTTCAAATACTAATTAACGCCAGATCATAAAAACTCTTAGTCGCTCGTCTGATACTTACTTACCGGCTCGCAGCACTGAGATTTCACGAGTATCGAGAAATCTGGACCCCAGTCTTCATCCTTTCGAACGTGCTCGTGAATATACGCGTGCTCTTAATGCCACAAAACTGGTAAGTTCAAGTATGGGATCTTCTGTTTGCAAGCATACTTATTATTTGCCAGGAATCTGTCTTTGCTGCACCTTTTGTGGGCCAGTTAGGGAATGGTCACACCGATGGTGTCTATTCCTTAGCAAAAGATTTTGGAAAGATAAATTCAGTAGCTAGTGGAAGCGGAGATGGAACTGTCAAATTTTGGGATTTAACTTCTAGAGATCAACATGCCTCCATTTCTGCACATAAAGGTATAGTCAAAGGTCTTACGGTAACACTAGAGGGAAATTTATTGTCATGCGGGATGGATAGCACAGTCAAACTCTGGGATGTATCTGCTCCTGACTCCTCTGTGCCTCTGAAGACCTTTCTTGGATCGAGTGGCTTTACGGGGGTTGACCATCATCGGTCCAGACCTACATTTGCCACATCATCGTCAAAAGTAGAAGTCTGGGATCTGAATCGCTCTAAGCCCATTTCTGACTTATCCTGGGGAGCTGACAATGTTAATACTGTCAAGTTCAACCAGTCAGAGCAATCTATTTTGGCTTCTACAGGCAGCGACAGATCTATTGTTATTCACGACACAAGGTCAAGCTCGCCGGTTCAGAAACTAGTTACGTCTATGCGTTCGAATGCGATATCTTGGAATCCAATGGAAGCCTTCGTATTTGCTGCAGCGAATGAAGATTTCAATACTTATTTATATGACATGAGAAAGCTTACTCGGTCTCTGAACGTCTACAAGAATCATGTGGCTGCGGTAATGGATGTGGATTTTTCACCCACAGGACAAGAATTAGTGACAGGTTCCTATGATAAAACTCTGCGGATATTCAGGGTGAGAGATGGCCATTCGCGTGATGTGTATCATACAAAACGAATGCAAAGATTATTTTGCGTCAAGTTTACAATGGATGCGAAATATATTCTATCTGGCTCTGACGAAGGAAATATCAGAGTATGGCGCTCCGAAGCTTCTTCTAGATCTGGTGCACAATCAGCTCGCCAGAGAACAAAACTTGAATATGATGCGGCTTTAAAAGAGAGATATAAGAACATGCCTGAAATCCGCAGAATTAGCCGGCATCGTCATGTTCCGTCTCATATCAAAACTGCTACTGATATCATGAAAATCGAGATTGCAAGTAGGGAAAGAAAAGAGGAAAATGTTCGGAGGAGAAGCAAGAAAGGATCTGTTCCCTATAGCAAGGAAAGAGAGAAGCATATACTTGGCGTGGCTTTGAAAGAATAATAAGACATGTATCGAACCACACATCGCAGCTTCGCTCAATATTTCACTAGATAATTGATGCTGTTTATGCATTTGATGCGACCAACTTTTGTTTCTACTGTATTGGTCGTATCTTGTTTGTAGATACGGAGCTGGATACGTGTATAGCTAGAGAATATATTCTTCATGAAATGAAATATAGTATTTTATAAACATAGCCACAATTTCGGTGAGCCCAATCCTATCAATTTACAACGACAACAAAACTTTTCATTTGTTAATTTAAAAGCGCAGCTTGGTGAAAAACCACTTGTTTCGTCCGCTCTGTAACAACCAGTTAAAATTCGTTACTATAAATCGTAGTCAAAAGATATCTTACCTGGTATCTCTCTTCAAAAGCCTTCTTGATGGCCTTCTTAGCATCCTCCCTTTGAGATGGTTCCTTGAAAGTGTCGTTGGTAACGACGCTCTTGAGAGACTCAAGATCCAGTGTGTATCGAGTAGGCATCAAGTGATTGTAGTTAACAACCTTGATGAAGGGCTTTATCTTCGATCTCTTCGCGACCTTCTTAGATCCCATTCCTTTAGTGACCTTCAAAGGATAACGCTCAACTCCGGCAACAAGAGCATGTCCGAATGGGTGACTCTTAGTACCGTCGTCCTGTGGCTTGATGATTACGACCTTTTTGCCAGCGTATCTACCGTTGACAACAATGGCTATAACCAAGCAGTCAGTAAAACAATATACATACAACAGAACCATATATAAATATTAAATCATACCAACTTTGCCCTGCTTCAAAAATTTGGAACCCATGCTTACTGCGGTTGTCAAGACTGTGTGCGTACCAATGACTATACTCAGCTTGCTGAAGTCAATGAAATTCCCAGTCAGATTTGCGATGCCAGTGTTGTCGATATAGGGTTCAGTAGAGGAGCTTTGCGTGACTGCGTTTTTAACCCTATCTAGTCTTAATATCGCTTATCTGTTTATTACTAATACTATCACGTGATAAAACGTTAATCGTTCCGTTTCCAGGCCAACGAAGGATAAGCGCACAGGCGTAAACAAAACAAATGAAACTTGCCAGTCCAATTAAATCACTGCCGCGAAACATTCACGCATACAGCCAGCAATACTTAGTTGTGTACACAGTCAGGACGGCATCTTACCACCTTGCTTTAAGAGCATTAAGAGCATTAGGGTTATTTAGTATTATTGCTGCGATAAACGAGATTGATCACTACATCTCCGGCATATTGATCGAATTTACAGTAGCACCTCTTTGGCTTCGAATATGAGCCCCCCACAACCAATATTAAAGCACTCTGACTCATCTTTGTCATTGAACACAATACCGATGTTAGAACTTTCTTTTTCATATTAACAAAGAGACTAATGATACTGATATAATATTCAAATTAGGTGGGATTCATCGGACCCTGACAGACGTCCTCCTCCTCTACCACTTGCTCCGGACTCACAAAATCTAGCATCACCTGTAAGAGGGAACCAGCTTTCTAGTTCTTCTTTGAGATCGCGAAATGGATCACCAATGCGACCTACACTGAGGCCGATATCTCAAGGATACGGTGGCTTCGATAGTGTCCAAGCCACTGACATACTATTGCTCGTCAGCAAAATACAAGAACAGTTAAAAGATATTGATGCAACTATCAAGTCGTCTGATTATACTATTAGAAAGGCTGAAAAAGAAGTTGAGAGTCTTTTGCGAAGATCCAAAGATAATGCTGGCGATCTGGTATCTTTGCGTGAAAAAGTCCTCAACACAGAGCACATATTGAATAACCAACTGAGTGGCATAGTCGATGCAGTGTCGGTTTCGCCCAAGTCAGTTGCTCAAGATATCAAAAAATATCTTCGAGATGATTTGAAGGGTGGAGACTGGGCCAGATATAATCAACAAGTGAAGAGTCTGGAAGATACTGTT
Source organism: Kockiozyma suomiensis (assembly GCF_038497685.1). Lineage (NCBI taxonomy): Eukaryota > Fungi > Ascomycota > Lipomycetes > Lipomycetales > Lipomycetaceae > Kockiozyma > Kockiozyma suomiensis. The sequence goes on from NW_027117671.1 coordinate 102,213, forward strand.
GATAATCTCTTTAACAGCATCGGCAAACTAAGCGTAAATCTTGAAAATCAAAATCAGGCGATCAAAGGAATTAAAACTGATGGAAGTGACAATCAGTCTTTGAGCCTAGTTCAATCTCATATTGGCGAAATGCAACGATTAATGGGTGGTCAATCTGAGTCTCTCAACAAAATTTTGCTAGCATGCTCGGCCGCTAGTGAAACTACTAGTGAGAATTTGAAGCAAGATGAGCTCAGCGACTTGCTTCCTGCTCTGAAGTCTGTAGAGGCATCTAATTCCAGAAATTTCCAGGAGATGAAAGATCGAGACAAACGATTGTGGGATATATCCTGCCAGCTGCGCGACTTGATGACCAAGAACTTACCTGATCAGATGCAAAAACTGGCAGGCGACAAAGAAGAAGTCTTTGAGATGCTGAAAAATATATCTGGAACTCAAACAGCGGTCGCAGAATCGCTAACAAAAATCGATGTCTCGGAAAATTCACCTTTGTTTGAGAGCGTGAACAGTCGTCTTAATCATATTGATGAAAGAATGACTGATACTGGCAACGCGATACTTTCTAGTGTGCAGAGTCTTCTTCAGGACCATGTTTCCCTGGTTGAGAGCAAAGTTCAGAGTGTTGATCTGTTTCAGACAGAGTCTACACAGAAATTGAGTGCGCTGACTGCCACCCTCGAAGATATCAAAACAACTACTATCTCTAGCTCGGAATCGATCACCCAAAATAGTCCTCAGCTCTATAGTAAATTAGACAGCGTTGCGGATGATATAAAAACGCTATCTGCTAATTTGCAACCCTTGTCACTATTGCCTGACATCTATTCCAATTTTATGGAAACTGCAGCTCGCTCTACTACTTACTTGCCTGACGAACAAGCACGATTGACAGGTGAGATTGAAGATCTCCGACAAGAAAAGGCTAGAATGGCACAGGAGTTGGCCTTATTAGAAGCGACTGTTACATCGCGCACCAAAGAACTGGATTTGCTGGAGAAAAGAGCGCACAATTTCCAGCAAAAACTCAATGAGAATCTTCTCTCTCAGCTGAAATTTCGTGACAGTTCAGGCATCAATGTATCGGCTTTGCAAAAGGTATAGTTATAACTATGAGTCCATCTAGAGCTGTGAACATGAAGCTAACTATAAATTTCTAGGATACCTACAAGCATGGTGCTGTCGATGAATTGCACAAGAGACGCGAGCAAAATTCTAGAGAAATCAGCGATGAATCGATCTCAATAGACCTTCCTCTTAGTGTCTCAAATAGCATACAAGTAGATAGCCGTCGCTCCTCCTGGAGCCGAAAACTGGGAGGGATGTTTGGGAACGGAAAGGAGAACGAACTGACTATATCTAAGCGAGGTACGACTGCTGGATATATCAATCGCAAAGGGAGGAGTGTTAGTGAGCGTTTAAATTTTTGATCGGTATAATAATGATAAGCAACGGCAAATTATAGTTGCAGCGAAATTTTTGTTGGTTTGGACAGATTTGTAAATGAAGTGATGCGACAGCAAGTTAAATTAAGATTAGTAAATCATCCAGTTGTAAGACGTAAGTAGTATAGCGACGTTCACGCATGCTAGGCATACAAAGGCCAATGCCCTATACTTAAAGGTTCCACAAAGATAATTATTGAATAGTGATACATTCATTAACCGCGCAATCCTATTAAAATGCCTAATGTTCTTTGCTAGCTCTCGGAGTGAAAGAATCTCTTTGCTTTGCAATTATTGACAGTCCATCACGTTCGGAGGATTCTCTCTGACGTGAAAGATCCCCGAGGTTAGTTTTAGAGCTGGAGATACGGCTTAATAGCCTCTGCCCTGCTGGAGTCAGAATCGCTCGCCGAACGTCGCGACCAGTGTTGAATTTTGGAATCGCACTAGTTATCCTATTCGCAGCAGTATCACTTTCGCGTTTTGCCCGCTTAGATTTTTGAGAAACTATCTTGTGATGCAGTTCGTCTCTTTTAGGCGTGTCAGCCATTTTAAAGCGCGACTTGACAGGAGTAGCAGACAGGCTTCCCCAGGTCATCGGAGGGACCCCTAATTCTGAGGGTGAAGGTGATGGCGCCCCTGAGACAAATGAATAGCCACGAACACTGGGGGAACTACTCGAAACGGAAGAACGCATATCATGTGGTGACTGGATTTCTGTAATGTTTGCAGACCCTGAGTCCTGTGTTTCATCGAGATCAAGTCGGGTATTCGATCTCTTGATTTCTTTAAGCTTTGCAGCCGCTATTGCTGAAGGGAGTAAATGCCCAGTTGTAGGTTTGAATAGCAGTCCGTTCCGAGCACCACTTATTCTCACCTGCGGGGCATTCGGGCGATTGTCTGCGGCCAAAACTAAAGCAGTAGTAGAAGACTGATCCTCGTCAATCATAGGCTTGAGCTCTAAAAAATCGGCTCCTCTTCGGCCAGTAATTTTGTTTCCATTCCATTGCCACGAATATTTCTGTCTGTTTGCGTTGTTTATGCCGGAAATCAAATCACTGAATGACTTGTTATCCTCTGATGTATATTTTCCTTGAAACTGGTCCAGCGACAGAGATTCATCAGGCAATTCGGACAAGGATGGATACGACTTTGGTCCAGAATTTTCAGCAGTATTTAACAAGAAGTTATCAGGTATGTCTGCGTCTGATCCATCGGTCTCGTCATCTGAGAAGAGGCTATCGCTTGCCACATTCTCATTCAGACGCGGAGTATCTGCTCGAATATCAGAGTGAGATTGAGGCAACGGAGTAGCCTGCTGTGCATCTTGGGTTCCTAGACCATTTTTTTTCTCCCTTTGTTTCCTTTTTATTCTATGGATGTATTCACGTCGGACGCCATCAGGCTGTTGTAAGCGCTCTAACTTCCTTTGCAGCCTTGCCGCCCGTATTTCATCACCCGCTGCCAAAGCATCAAGATGAGCATTTTTACACTTCAAAATCACAAGATCCGGAAAATAATCTCTTTTCAATATGCGTGAAATTGAGTCTGTATACGCTTCCTCGTCGATCGGTATAATCGGATGAAATTGACTGGAATTATTATGCGACTGAGTCTGGATAGATGGCTGTAGTTGAGTGGTTTGTTCCTGATTCTTGATATTTTCCAAATTTCTCTGTAAGGACATTTATATTTGACGGATACACAACTGCGGGATCGACAACTATATCGAGATATTGCTCATGAATATAGTTTTCTTTGATTGATTTTGCTTCTTCAGTTCGAAGATTGGGAGAGGAGGCAAAATGAATCACCTGATGTGGAAAATAATTATTACTACAATTCCAAATCTACTTCGCCAAATTGTGCGTAAAACTCCAAACTGCATTTTGCATTTCAGCAGCCGCTACTCTAAGCAAAGAGTTATATTTGTCTTGGTAGTAATCAGTTCATGATAGACGTATATTTCTACAATTTCAATGAAACTTAGCCGGTGTTCATTTACTTATAAATCTGCTTGCTTGAATCAGTTTGCTCCACACTGCCGATTTAGTTCGGGCCTATCACCGGCTGAACGGTCTAAAATTCGGTCTATATTTGCAATTGCTACAAAGGAATTTATAGGGGTTGCAAGAACATTTGAAGAGATTCCAGATCTCGGTTCCACACCTCAAGTGCGTTTCTCCATCTTTCTAAGGCGATATCGTTAATCAAATATTATAGATTGCGTTGATAGGTAGAACCAATGTGGGGGTATGTAATATGCCAGTGTGTCTGTTGATCTTATAACTGAATTTTGTCTTGTTTTCAGAAGTCATCCCTACTGAAGTCACTTCTGTGGCCCAATAGTAAAAAGTCAATGACTCACCTTAAATCCTCGAGAAAGCCTGGCAGTACCAAATTTCTCACTTTTTACTCTTTCTCTCTAAAATCATCATCACAGCGGGAGCTAGTCTTAGTAGATCTACCGGGTTATGGCTATGGATCGACGAATCAGCAAGGCGCTACTATCGAAGAATACCTTCGCTCAACATCAACTTTGCGAGTGGTTTATCTTCTAATCGATTCAAATGTTCATATAAAAAAAACAGACTTGATGGTGGTTAGCCTTCTTAATCAGTACAACGTAGCTTGGCACGTTGTGGGCACCAAATGGGATAAAAACAGAACGAAGTCCGAGAAGGGCACTGATTCATCTATGCGTCACCAGCTACAAAGATTTGTGGTCGAACATGGGCGTTCTGCCTCAGAACATATATTCGCGACTTCTTCCAAATCTTCAATTGGAATCGATGAGTTACGACAGTCTATACTTAAAAGTATCGATGTTATATGACCTTTTATATATCCGACTATTAATGAACAGAAAGGGTAGCAACTATATGAACCCTCCGAAGATATCAACCAATGGCGCAAGAACTTTGGAATATGACTTATTAAATACTAAAAAATCAATTCAAGGCAAAACAATACGAGTATATCCCAAACTGCCTACTCTTACAAGAACCAACGAATAGAGCATATTTCTTACGCATTAAGAGGCTTCTTGGCCACGAAGAGCATCATAGGCGTGAAAAGTTCCAACTGTGGCAAATCAGCGTTAGCAAACCTCATCTAGATATTGGATCTCACAGTTATAGAACATACCTTTGCACCTAGAACTAAATTAACAGCTGCCTCTTCTAAAGCTTCAGTCACTTTTTGAGATCCGGGAGGGGCGAGATGTAGTTTCTCCAACAAGCCCACAGACTTCATAGTGACTTGTCTTCCGAGCCAGCTAGTACGGAAAATAGTGGCCACATCTCCTAGAGTCCGGCAGTACTTCCACTCGCCACTCAGAGGATAATACCAAGGCACCTCATCGTCCTTCTCCGCCAAGTCTTCTTCGTGAACAATCTCAAATCCGACATTTTTGAGTGCTTCTCTGGCAACATCAACCTTTACCATTTTGGGAATACCATCACCAATTTCGATACCATAACAGACTTCACGGTGGATTGGAATCGACTCGTCATACTTGTCGGTCATAACCCATTCGTAAACACCGAAGGTACCGCCCGGCTTAAGAACCTTGTAAATTTCACCGTAAACACCTTCTAAGGTGGGCGCATGCACGGTAGCTTCAATGGCGTAAACGGCATCAAAAGTTTCAGGCTCGAAGTCCATTTGCATGAAATCACCCTTAACAAAGTTCAATTGTTTCTCCAAATTAAGCTTTTTCGCATAGTTGTTGGCACGTTCAACCTCTGAATCAAACAAAAACCAATTAGCCTATATGAAGACTTCTGCACTCGAATGAAACTTACGATAGTCGTTGTTATTCAAACCTGTAATATTGCACTCAGTGAAACGCGCAATTTCCTGAGCAGGACCTCCAACGCCACATCCAACATCAAGAACTTTCATTCCTTGGGACAATCCCATTTTGAGAGCAAGATAGTGCTCGTGTCTGCAAAAGTCAGTCGGTGTTTTGGAAAACCTGGAATATAGACAGAAAAATTACCTGGCAATCGACTGTTTGAAAGCTTCACCTTTATAAAAGCGCGAGAAATGGAATGACGCACCCCAACCGTACTCGTAGACTGAACAATGGTTAGACATGAAAAAAATATTATTTTTACCAGGCTGCTTACAGTCGGTCACCAAGTTATAATAATGTTTGGTCAAAGTCGCGTACTCGCTCAAACGGTTCTGAAGAGAGTTAGTCGAGAACAGATAAGTGGACAAAATAGGTAAAAGACCTTTTTATCCTCCTCAGTCTCATTACTGGGTCGCTTATTATCCCAATGCTTAAAGTACTCGTCAACGGCAGCCTGCTGTGCATCATCATTCTTGCTAATGGCAGATAAGAAGCCGGTACGCGAGGTGGAGTCTTTTCCATGCATAGCATCTTTGAATTGCGCATCCTGAGCGCGGTTCTGCTTCTGGGGTACAAAGGCGGTAGACATCTTGCTATTAAAAACAAACAAAAAAGTTATATCAAAAGATGGGGGAAAGAACCGGTGCAAAATTTATAAAGAGAGACGAGTGGTAGGTGGGGCGTAGATAAAGGTAACAGAGATTATTGAGCGAAGAAGCCGAACGACGGCGGCGTCGGATTGTTTAGTGTGGGCGAACTCGGATTCGCTAACATTCTCGCTGAGTTAGGGTCTCCCGAATTCGTATTCGCTCTCTGGCCTGTACAGGAAACCCTAATCATTCTGATGGTGACAGCCGAGAGCGCTCGACAGCAATAACTTTATTCTGTTGTAACTAAGTAATTTGTTTTCTAACTCAAAAGAAATTGTTTGTCTGTAAATAGATCAATTTCGTGAAATCTTGGTCTATATTGATCATCAACGGTATGCCGATGACAAAAATTTTGCCTCTTTCGCTTCTCGTCAAAGAAAGCAAGAGTGCTCTCGAGAGAGACTTAACAATCACATAACAATACAAAGCAGTAAAATTTAGTTAGAAGGGCTCCACGTGACTGCTAAACTTAGCGCTATAGGTTTCTTGAAGTACGTAATTTCTAACGCGATTCCTTATGGCCCAATGGCAAGGCGTCCGCCTACGACATCTGCAAAGGTAGAGTGAGCGGGAGATTCCAGGTTCGACCCCTGGTGAGGAAGGATTAATCACCTTCTTCGCAAGTACGCGATTTTTTTTTGCTCTAATTTTTTGCTCTAATTTTTTGCTCTAATTTTTTGCTCTAATTTTTGCTCTAATTTTTGCTCTAATTTTTGTGCTCTTTCTTGCTTTTACAGCTGGGGATTTTTTCTTTCTAAATTCGTTCACGCGGTCACAAAGATATTTTTGCATCCACTTTACAAGACTGAAATCGGTATGGTACCGTTCGTCAAAAACATTAAAACAGCTAATCATAGAGGCGCAAAAAAGTAGAATACGGAATTGATACAAAAATTTATTTTAGTATTCCTTGTAAACTCGTTTCTAACCAAAATACTGTCATATCAATTCACAGATATGAACAGAACAAAAAAGACTTTACTCTAGTTGCTAGTGGCTATCTCAAGCGCGAGATTTATACTGGTACCTGCAAACCATAGTCCAATACTAGCAAGTCCGATCCTTCGCGTCAATCGCCAATTACTTAAAGGAACACAAACCAAAAACAGCAGTAGATTCAAAAAGAGGGTGGATGCGGAAATAATGAGAGAAGAAGAAATTTCGAATTCGTATGCATCACCGTCGGTGTAATCGCCAATACCCGGTAACAGTATTAAACCAGAGATACCAATACCAACAAGAATATTCAACATAGGGCTGCCAAAGCAGGCGCTAATAGCCATCATAGGATACCCCATTCGCGCTACCGTGATATTAGCAATGTAATCTGCCAGGGAGTTCCCCTAATAAAACTTTGTTAGCATTTTTTGCGGTAGCAAGTAATTTCATCAGTGTGTTGTATCATACAAGAGCAAACACCGTCAAACCCAGAATAGCGTCACTGATGCCAAAGATAACTCCATATGCTTTGAGAATTCCTACTGCTTCGACTGCAACAGTCGATATCCATGATATGCTAACAACAAACCCAATAAAACAAAGAATCGGAAGCAATTTCAGTGGAGCAACGTTGCTTTCGGTAAAGTATGCAACTAGACAAGAAAGTAGTATGCCACCAAAAACCACAAAAAACAAGTTCGAGCGAAAATCATCCGCATCATACATATTCATAACATACACAGCTACAGGTGCGCATACACATTGTACACATAACAGCCATTTGATCCAGCCGCGATATTGCGACGCACGCGGCGCATTGCTACCGTTGACAGTTCCTGTGTCATCGTCGATACTGTTCGACTCGATCTGTAGAGTCGGAACGTCACTCTCAGAACTTATAGCTGATTCATTTATGACCTCTTGTATTCTATGATCTGTCTCTATCACCGGAATTGTCACTGTAAGAAGCAAGACGGTAGGAACGGCAAGTAAACTGATGAAGATATTTATTGGTGTCTTTTCTTTTATTTCCCCAACGGTAGGGAACAGAACCTTTCTTCCTTCCCATATAGCACCAATCCAGGATTGACTGGAAATTTGCGTTTGTACCGACGAATTCATTTCAGATATATCTGATAAAGAACCTGGAGAGGTCGTGGGAAGACTTAGATGTTGGCTTGCCGTTAAAGGAGATATCAGTGTTTCAGCTTCACGTATCCTGTCAGAGTCAGGAAGAAGCTCATCCTCGTGAAGCTGACTGGAGCCGACTGGCAATTCACTTGAATCACGAGCCGAACTGGGTTGGAAAGCCAGAAATCTGTCAAATGGGGAAGGTGACCTCGATTTCTTACTAATCGCACTACCCGAACGCGCGTGTCTCTCTCGTCCAGAGCGCAGCTGAGGCAATTGCAATGAAGTCAAACTGGTAGCAGTCATAGGGCTAGCATCTAGGGTATGGCTTTCACTCGTGATTACAGATAGCGATGGTCGATGCCCCGATCCTTCTCGATAAGATGGTCTCTGATATACGTCCAATTCCGAAGTCATCGATGCATTGGAAGCACTATGTGATGCTGAATCTATGTGTGATAAGACAGATGTCTGCGACCGCAATGTACCATCCGACAATTCCAGACGGGCAACGTCTGTTGAAGACAGCGATCGGACATGTCGCGGGTGAATATTTTCTGTACGACCGCTCCGCGACTTTAATCGCAGATCGTTTGCATGGTGAGCAGAATTGAAATATCCGGAGTTAGAAGACGTATGTCTATGATGGCGTCTTCTCTCACTTTTATAATACGACGGAACACCTTGGCTCACAGATCTCGCATGACGTAAATATTGAAGTCCGGAGCTTTCTTCTAACGGCGACTTGTTTTCCATGCGTCCCCGCTCTACAGCTGAGCGCAGATCAAGAGCTCCCATCAAGGACGGCCTTATTGGAGTAGTTGACGTGTAGCTCCCGGGTGACTCGTTGTAGCCATGCCTGCCGTGAGGTCTTTGCGCATTGCTGGCATTATTATTTCCATCATTTCTGTCATCTTGAATGTCTCGTAGAGCATACCTGTCAATAGCGCGCTCTATTTCAATGCTGGTGGAACGGGGTTCGCGTCCCAACAAAGGAGCCGATTCTAGGTCATCGTTTACAAGCCCACCACTATTCACAACATCCGAGAAATATGAGGAATTGTCACTATCAGATCTCGCTCTTTGAAAAGAAGTTGCGCCAGAATCAGATCCGCTTTGGTAAGTCTGTACTGGTTCTTCGAGACGAATCTCTCGAGCAAACCACCAATGCCACGTGACAACGAAGATTACATATGTAAAATAAAAAGCCACCATAGCTGCGCATTCCCATAAAGCAATATATCCATCCTGTAAGCAGTACATGGCGAAAGCTACTGCAACAGTAAAAAACCCTAAATCGCGTAGAAAAGATGCTTTATTGACCGAGAACGGACATATAATAGCCATGGATCCAGCAACAACGGATGTTATAAATGATGCAGAACCAATTAGCTCACCGACAGCTAAAGACCCACTACCAGCTTTCATCGCAGCGTAAGTGCTGAATACATCCGGAGAGCCATTGCCAAGGGCAAGAAGTGTAACACCCGCCAAGCTTTCCGACATGCCAAAGATTTGAGAGATTGTATTCAGATTTGGGCACAGGAAATCTGAGGCAGTGATTCCTATAGTAGTAAAGACGGCTATCAACCAAATCAAAATAAGGGTAAAGGCAATTAGGCGTAATTCTTTAGCAGTGCAATAATACAACTCAACGTAATTAAAAAAGCCAACCTTTTCCTCGGCACAATACGTTCTTGCAAAAGCACACTGATCAGCTGCTTTTGTTATATCCTTGCACTAGAAAAGAGGAGCTCAGTATTAAAATGTCAATAGATTATCAGCAAGATGTAGCTAATTACTCACTTCTATTCCATCGACAGCAATAGAATATGATAATAGATCGTGCGGTGACTTCTGCGCAGTGACAAGAGGGGAAGCAGGCGCAATGATTGACAAAGCATTTGTCACAGTGGTTTTGACATAGACTAGACATATTATTGACAGCAAACATAAAAATATCTGCAATCGAGTAGAGGAGCCCTGGGAGCGATAGCGCTTTTGCGACATCATGCGTTGATAGGCGTCCTGCGTATGATGCGCGCTACGTTCAATTTTTTGACGAAATAGTAGAAGAGCTCATATCAAAACTGTTCATATCCATTTTAGCATTTACGCACAAATTTGCTCCTGACAATATTCTCAACTCTTCAACAATTGGGACGATGGTGGTTGAGATTGATTTTCGTGATAGAGATTATTCGCATTCGTCAGAGGCACGTGCATATTGAGGTCTAGCCCAGTCCCAGCGCGTCGTCGGTGTCTTTGGGTTATGAAAACCCTATCCTTATTCTGTTGCCATGTCAACAATAATCAAACACCCATCAAAACAAAAGAGCCGCACCTCAGGTTGACATTAGCATCGTACTCTATCTTCACTGCTAATTTCGATAGTTCTATAACCATCTTCTGTCCTCTTGCATCAAGAAACAGCATATATCAATATCTGATATATTTGTGATGGCTCGCCAACAAGCTAGTAATGCCGACAACTCTGGTACAGGCCGTGCGCCAGGTCGATCTCGCAAGGTGCTCAACAACGGTCAATTCCCGTCTCCATCCAAGCTACGAACGACAGTAGTCGATGCTCCTATTCTTAATGACGATAACTCAGAGAAAATAAGCCGGAGTAGTCTTAAACGCAATGTCCTCGACGAAATCAATCGCAATATTATTGCAGCCGCCTCTCCAGTACACAGGCCACAGCCGGATAGCGATTTAGCTGACAGCAGCCCAAGAGTTCCACTTCTGTCAAATTTTGAAGAGTGGATGAAGCTTGCTACGGATAATGTACGTATATTTCTATTAGTGCTCTTATCCACAAATCAAATTAACGTTTAAATAGAAAATCAATGCTGCCAACAGCTGGAACTTTGCGCTGATTGACTACTTTCACGACATGTCTTTACTCAAAGAGGGCGATGGCATCAATTTTCAGAAGGCCTCATGTACTTTGGATGGTTGTGTCAAGATTTATACCTCACGTATCGATTCTGTAGCCACCGAAACTGGAAAGCTTTTAAGTGGACTCACAGATAATGCGACTAGACAGAAAAATTCAACAACCGACAAAGAACGTGCCGCCGATGAAGATAACTCCGATGACGAATTTGAAAGTTCTAAGAAGCCCAAACGCCGCATTCGATCTGAACATACCTTGGCGAAAGACTTCGAGGCTATCCAGCTCAAAAAACTTGATCTGGAATTTTCTGTTGATCCGCTCTTCAAGAAAGCCACTGCAGATTTCGATGAAGGCGGTGCTAAAGGAATGCTTCTCAATCATCTTTTTATTGATGCCACTGGTCGTGTTGTCTTTGACACGAACAAGGAAGTCAAAGCAGACCTAGTGGATGACAACAGTACACACAATACAGACTATTGCGCGGCCAAGGAGCTCGATTTATCAGCGCTCAAAGGTAAAGAATGATTTGAGATTTACAATTGATGTATTGCTAATTTTTGCTGTTAAGACCGTTTCTTTGGCGATATCCTTGCAGACCTTGATGGAAAGTTTATAAGTCCTTCGCTAAAAGATTTCGAATTTCCAGCAGACGCTAATACCGTTCCAACGGATATACCCTTTCTGAAAGAGTTTGAAGACATGGAAGATGAGTTTAACAGACCTGATCGCCACAATGACGGTTATATTGATGATGCGGATCATTATCTACATGAGGACACGACCTTTGTTCCTGATGCAGTTGCTCGCGAGGAATTTGGAAATGGCGGTGATCTTTGGCTTGAAGATATTCGATCTGGCTCCCAGGTACCAGAATACCGGGACACGTATGAAATGAACGAAATTGAAGTCGACGACAATTCTGATGACGAGAATCCAGCTATTGGATCATACGTTCTTCGGTTTGCCAAAGAAAGCAACCACAGCAAGAACAATGACACAGATATTTTTGCATATTTTGATGAAAATATCAAGAAGAACTGGGCAGGAACTCAAAACTGGAAAATTGAACGAATGAAAAGAGAAAATATTGAGCCTAAGCGGTCCGCCCCTACACGACAGGCTAAGAAGAAGGAAGATCTTGAAATTAATTTTCTGGAAGGAACTGCAGAAGATGATATTTTTGACAACGGAAACCCGAGCAGCATACAGCTTGCAAGATCCCAATGGAGGTCAGACACAAGAAATTTGTTACCAGACGATATCAACTTCAACTCCAAAAATCTCCTAAGACTATTTTTGAAACCTCAGATTGAGCTCCGATTTCTCAACCCCAACGAGAAATTGTCCAAAACTGGTACCCAGCTGCTCTTACAGACCGCAGCTCGCAACCAAGAATTTGGTTCATCAAACATAGCTCTACAAAATTCTGGTAGTGGCATGCACGATGACGACGACAACGTTGGCCATTTTGGATATGGTGAACATATTGACGATTCTGATGTTGCATTTCAACCTAACTACGACGCCAACTTTTTCGATGAAAGAGGATCAGAAACTGTCAATGATCCGGAAGGCATTTTTGTAGATGCAGCAGAAACTCTGGATCCACTATCTGGAGCTGTAATTCATGAAAAAGACCTAGCCAGCGCTGACTCAAAGGACTATTTTTTGAATCTAGCTGGTAATCGCACTGCGGCGATTAAAGCCGAAGAGGAATTTGAATTTGGAAGCCAGTTGGTGCTCAACAGCAGTCGCACTTTCAAAGCTGATTACGTCAACTACGCTCGGGTAGCTAAAAAAGTAGACGTCAAAAGACTCAAAGACAATCTCTGGATCAGACTGGAGAGCGACGAAACTGCTCCCAATCCCGTGATTCCCGAGAGCCGTTCTAAGTCATCTATTGCAAGACCTGAAAATATTGATTCCGCGAATACAACTGACCGAAAATTTTCGGAGTTGGTCGGCGGACTGAGCACTATGTATCCAACGAAAGCTTTAGCAGACATCTCTACAAGCTTTTGCTTTATTTGCCTGCTTCATCTGGCAAACGAACGTGGTTTAAGCATTGAAAATGACGCCGATTTGTCGGATTTAGCTATACGAAGGGACCCCGAGGCTGTCATAGAACAGTACTGAATTTTTTTGTTTGCGATTTCAAAGGAGTGTTAATGGAAGTGCTATATTATATTATATAAACAAACTAGCTTTAATCAGGTCAAAGACGGTAATAAAACAAGGTTGTCAATAACTACTTAACACTAATAGATTCGTGTTTACTCCCGTCTGCAAATGACATTCATTAGATTCGTACATTCGAAACCTGCAGCTTTAGCCAAATCGACTACTCTAACTCCATCTAAACTCAAAACACCGACACCCAATGCTACCAGCTTAATTTCCGTTTCATGAATTGCACCTGGACCTAGGGGGCCAACCCGTATATCGTTAACCAAGGAGACCAACTCGTCGGCTTCTATTTTTCCAGATGTATGCATACTTTGTAAGGCCGCATCGTCTATCACAATCGAAGATGAAGCCAGCAGCTGTTGCGGTTGAGAAGATTGTGTTTGTGAAAGCGGCTCACGCGGCAAAGATTTTAAGTTGTTGGTTTTCCATTTTTTTGGCTGAATAATTAGAGCAATACGTTTGGATGAGCGCGAGTTATTAGAAATGAAAACTTTCCACGTGAATATTTCACCGGCAAGAACTTGAGTTGGGCCAGTGAATGTGATGCTTAAGCCCTCATGCGAAATTTCTCTTAAAGCGGCAGAAGGATATGCAGGCTGTTGTAGCTGCTGTTGAAAACCAAGAGATACTTGTGACGCCATGGTAGGAGATAAAATTTGATGGTTTCCCGATTGCGCCATATGAGCTGCAGGCGGATGCGTTGGGAGGCTCCAATGGTCTCCACTAAGCATTGGGGATAAATCAGCATTCATAGAAGATCCAATGCTAGGAGAACGTAGCTGCTGCATTTGTAGCCATGCGGATGAGCTCCTGCCTGAGACAGACCTGAAGCCTCCATTGGAAGGTAGGGGTAGCGAATCTGAGCCAAACTGCGACTGAGCTACGCGAGACTGGTCATTAGCCTGCTGTACCGAAGCTGTAACACCAGTATTGTCGATGGCAAAATCAATAACTGTATTCCACACTGTTCTAACCAGTGGACCCATAGAATCGACATAGTCCATACTTGAATAGTGAGATATGCTTTCAGACTTAGACTTCAAAACTGGGGTATACTCCACTTTTATTGACACAGATCTTATCATGTCTTGCCTACTAGCAATTTGCTCTGTTTGTGATATCCCGCTATTCCTGTTTTGAGATCCAATCGTATTTGATGACCCGGTATGAACAGCTATCGGCACCAAACGAAAAATCTCTGATATTCCATCCATAGGTTGGCATCGCATAGGGAACTTGTGGGTAGGTAATTGAAGCTGGTCTACTTTGCCACCGACAACCGCGAATTCTATTGATCGAATAATGACATCAACCTTTGCATATGCGGTGATGTCGATGTCCAGATTGGCAAGTACCACATTTTCATCCTCCGAAAGTGTAGTCCCACTAGGTAAACGGGAACTTCGGAGTCGTAAAGCAATACAAGGAAATACCGGAATGTATATCTTATTGGATAATCCCGGTAATTTGATAACTTCCGGAGGCAAGGCTGACCCAGAATAACCAGCGTTGCGTGCAGTTGGTGAGAGAATTTTGGTGGCCGATAAGGTGGGAGGATCAGGTAGAGTGCCAAATTTTATGTCGTGGGACAAGCCGTCCAAAAGGTTCATTCCAGACAGAGGCGCTAAGGGAACCAAATACTCTTCTGATGGCTGCTCTTCAATGACGAGCGAGCTTTCGGGATCGCTATCCTCATCTGATAGTGATGGCGTCCATAAAGAAATCGCCCCTCCTTCAGTTGCTTTTGCTCGAAGACTGGCTCGGGCAAAAATTGCAATGCGCGGAGAAATCAGTCTGGTCTTTGGACGCGTTAAAAGCACTTCGACCAGCCAGACTGCAGACCAGCCACTGCTTGCGTCATCAAAAAGTTGTCTGTCGCCTTCTACACTAGAAGAATCCTGAATCTCATTTGGATTTCCGTGATCATTCTTTGGTTTGGCACAAATAACGCGGATTAGAGATGTGTGGTCGACCACAGTAGAAAAGATAGGATGCTTAGTCTCTTGCAGCTCCTGTACTTTGGTCTGCTGTTGCTGGGGAAAACCAAGAGACGAATATCGTGCATTAGCAAAACTTGCCGCAGAAACATCAACAGATATTGCAAGACGAGCCAAATAGCTATTAAAATTTAAAGGGGTCATATCTGGAACCTCAGAGGTTGAGAGACGCAGATGAATGTAGACAGGTAATCTTTCGTCTATTTCAAGTACATTAGTAGCCATGCGGGTTCTCTATTAGTCAAATTAACAAACCATAGAAAACCGAGCTCCTCGGAGACTTCTGCAGTATTGCATCAGCTACATTGCGTAGATTAGTACTCGAACCAGACAGATCAGGGACATGCACGGTGAGGTTTCCAGTTGAAAGTACTTCCAAACTTGTACGTTTCGATTGAGCGGTTTCGGCGGCAGCCATTTTGTATGACTCCAAAATTTAAAAGCTTTCTAAATAATCCCCAAAAATATGAAATGGCATTAAAACTAGCAATCTGTCGATACCCTTTTGACCTGGCAAATTTGGCCGGGACGCGTCGCTCTCAGACTCACATGAGTAGCGCGCGAAAAGCTGGTCTGAGGTCGGTCCGCGCGGCGCAATCCATACGCAACTCCCGGGGACACCTATTAAATAAGATAACATTCCCAATCAAACCAGCTGAGTCGAATCTCAGCAGTTGTTTATATTGTTACGGAAGATAAAAGGCGATTTTATTCTTACTGATCTTGAAAATCCGAAGATCTTCCCGAATCAATACTTTTGAAGGCCATTAGCTTTCTCACACGCGACTGTCGACGTCAGCTTCGTCATGGTAAAGCCCACCTCATGGCTGCGTGGCAAATCCGCCAATCTGACCAACAGCAAGTCGTCAAAGTCACTAAACTCTTTAGAGGAAGGGGCTGTTTGTAAGATATCTAATCTACTGTATATGCCAATATATTAATTTAATTGAATAATGAAATTTAGTGTCGAAGGCGTTGAAGGCTATGGACTGTATCATGGCTGATGATCTGGAAGAAGCGAACAAAATTTTAGATGAATGCGCTACAAAGTCGGCTTATCCGGATGTATGTTATCTGTTTTTTTGGTTGATTATGCATGCGATACTAAAAATCTGTGCTCAGCTCGGAAGAGGCGTGTTAGCCTTCATTTCAGCCACTCTAGGCTTCGAGGCCGACGTGATCAAAAATGGTATATTACCGTGTTAATGACCGTCATAACCGCAGTTGATTTTGCTAACGATATCCAATAGCCACCGAAAAACTCAACTGCGCAGAGTCTTCTGCTATCAAATATCGTCTGAGGGCCCAGAAATCTCATTATAAATCCAGTGCATTTGCCCCGGGTACCGAGTATTATCTGGCAGTTGCAGAAGCACATCTTATGGGTGCTGTAGTCTTATTCTTAAGTGAAAGTGCAATTTCTAGTGTCAAGTCATTTTACAAACTTCGGCGAGCATATCAGATTCTTGCTGAGATTTACAACAGTAGTCTAGAAGGTGGAACAGAGGCTCAGGCGATCCCCGTCGCTGACAAGAAAAGTTCTGACCCAGAGAAAGATTATTTGGAAGGAAATGGCGAGGAGGAAAATGAGGATCAAAACTTTGATGATTTAGATCAGTCACTAGAGGCGCTCGATCTACAGCTATCCCTAGATCAGGAACTTGAGACCTGCGACGACGATTTCTTAGCCAAGCAGTCAGACAAACTCGCGGATCTTCCTCCAGAAATCAAATTCAAACCGTTTGCCATGTCACTGCCGAAAAGTACCGGTGAAACTTATTTAACTGAAGAATTTATCAAATCCGGTGTAAATTTGTGCTTCGGCGTCTTGCAACTAGTCATTTCCATGATCCCTCCAGCTCTTGGAAAAATTTTGTCTATAATTGGATTTAAGGGTGACAAAGACGCCAGCATCTTAATGCTATGGGAGGCAACAAAATCGGATAACATACACGGGGCGTTAGCTCTTCTGACATTGTTGCTGTACTACACTGGGCCTGCACAAACATGCGACATAGAAGTGGAGGGTGCCTACCCCAAAGCAAGACTGATAGAAGAATTAGAAAAAACTCGCAAAAAATTTCCTCATAGTGCTCTTTGGCTATTACAGGAGGCGCGAATGAAAGGCATGAATGGTAATCTTCCGGAGGTCATCAAGACTCTTCAATCTCCTATGAAGATCCAGATGAGGCAGATAGAAGCTTTGGTTGTTTTTGAAATGGCAATGGGCTATCTAGACATGCATGAGTTTGAGGAAGCTGGCCGAAAATTTATTTTGATGACACACTTGAACACTTGGTCGCATGCACTATATCACTACGTTGCTGGCGCTTGCTATGTCGAGCTATACAGAAAAGAAATTCGCTCCGATAATCCTGATGTGGCCAAAAGAGACAAGTATAAAAAGAAGGCGGAAAGATACTTGATGGATGCTCCTTCTTTAGTTGGGCGTCGAAAAGTCATTGGACGTCCAATGCCTTTAGAGATGTATCTTTCCCGCAAAATTGCTAAATGGAAATCTTGGATACCTGCCAATGACAAAACAGCAAGTATAGTGGACTATGTGGGAGGTAGCCCCGCTAATGAAATTATCTACTTCTGGAACGGTTACAAACGGATGCCCGAAGAGCAGCTCTTACAATCACTACAGGAACTGAACTTTTACCATGTGGCAAAACCAGCGACTGTTGATCTGAATTCAATTTCTGTTAACGACTCTGATTTTTTCAAAGAATCGGCTGCAAAGATCCCTCAATTAGCCGAGGTTGATGAATTGGCGGTCAAGAATTTGCTGCAGAGTATAATCTTGCGGCATCTGGGGCAACAGGAGGCAGGACTGAAATTGCTCACAGACGCAGTCATGCCTATACAGAGAATTCAAGTGAAGGGAAAAGAAGATTGGATAGTTCCTTGTGGAATTTACGAACGAGCGGTATTTGAATGGACTATACATGGAGAAGCGGGAAAAGACGAGACAGAGAAATGGCTCACCAGGGCCGCAAACTATGGTCACGAGTACGATCTCAGCACTCGAATTGGGTCTAGAATTCAGACTGGACTGGAGATGCTTAAGAGCGTTCGAATTTAGTGTTATAATTTTTCATTTTATATTTATTGTTCTGATAAGAGTATGGACTTAAATACATGCGAGCAATGTATTATGCGGCGAGCAGTGCGGCGTTGTCCCAGTTGTAAACCCTAGTAAATTAGAAGTGCGCCGAATAGTTACGTTTTCTACAATAAGTGTACTATCAAAGACCCTGAAACACGAGAGCAAATTACGTGACATTATAAGAGATATTGATAAACTGCTCAATGAGTAATAAGCAGTTAGAGAAAACCATTTCTCGCGTCCGTCAACGGTAGGTGGCGTTACATTCTTTGAATGACGCTTGAGCGACTGATGTCTCTTTTTATCATCATACTAAGATCAACATCTAGGATTGCGGACCGTCAATATTACGAGGCTCAGCAAGCCATCAAAACAGTTGTTGCTCGACTCAATAAAGCCCAGCAGTATGATCAGGCCATTGAGACTCTTTACCAAGGAGCGCAAGAACTATTGACGGTAGGAGAGGATGGCAGCGGTGGTGAGCTAGCTCGCTATCTCGTTGATACTTATAAACTAGCAAGCGTTCCAGTCAGCCCTATCTCTAAAGGTATGTCAATTGGATTTGATTAAACAGGAGCTTTGGCTAACTTCGAAAACAGCGCGGATCATACAATTATTTAAAAGATTCAAGCCGGATGACTTACGCAGAAAGGACTTTGTTCAAGATGCTCTTCAGTGGTCGGCTGCTGACGACTACCCTTTCGGTGACCCAGAACTATATCATGTATTTGGATCAGTATATGCTAATGGTTGGTTTCAAAAATGTCATGGCCTAGATTGAGGATAAGCTGCTAATTCTTGTACAGAGGACAAAACTTACGAAGCGGAGCGCTATCTTCTGATGGGAACAAAGGAAAGCGCAACCGTTTTGGCAAATCTTCTTTTTGAATGGTTCTCCGATGATTTTGATTTACCAATGGCACCATATTATATATCTCGAGCCGTGCTCGGCTATCTGTCAGCTGGAAATATACGAGATGCTGCAAAATCGCTTAACATTTTTATCGAAAGACTCCTCGAATCCGGCCGGATATCAAACTCACAGAAGGTTTCATCTTCCTCTGGTGATGAGATTTTTATATTTTCAGAATTACCTCTTCTTAACTTTTTTGAGCTGCTAATTAAAGCATGTCAGCGTGGAAACCAGGATCTGTATCGTCGTCTTCGATTACGATACAAGAATGCAATCAATGATGCGGGATGTCTAGACAAAGCTCTCGATAAGATAGGTCTTATTTTCTTTAATATTCAACCAAGAGGACAGGGAGATATGTTACAAAATTTAATGGGAAGCTTTTTTGGCAGTGGCTCTACGACGGGTGCCACCAACGCGCCTCGTCAAATCGGCGCCGAGCTTGATTAGGCTGTGAGCATTCTACTAGTTGTATGAACTTGATACTTTGACAAGTTTAACCTCTATGAGAACGAGATGGCTCGATATGTTTGATGTCGCTGCTTTCAAGCATGTATAGTATCTTTCAATAGTAATTTATATTAACAAAAACAAAAACATCCTCTAGATAATCAATAGAGTGACTGATTTTCGAGAAAACAGAGCGCCGATGTTTGTAGTTGAAAAGTTACTATTTGATTGTCTCATCTATGTTTAGTCATATTATATTTCAACCAGCAAGTTCTACCCAAAAGATAATGTAACAAAGATCTGATCCAATCCTGCGGATTCCGATCGCAATGCCTGCAGCATGAATTACCCACGTTTGTTCTATTAGTCAATATTCGATGTATAAACCTCAGAAAAATCACAGTTCTGAAGGATAGAAAGCGAATGCAATCGCAATAATCATATAGGTGCCCAGAAGCATAGCACCTTCCAGCCAGTTGGAAGTGCCATCCTGAATTTGTGCCTATGATTACCAGTTAGCAACCTCACTAAGAAAATATAATCAAGTAAATACTCACATTTGTTATAAAAACTGAGACAAACAAGACTGCTGTTTCAAATGTGCTGAAGAAGAGGGTCATGGGCTGGCCCATTATCCATCCCAAAATAACAAGAAAAGGGGTTAAGAAGAGAGCAATCTGCATACTTGATCCAATGGCAACACCAATAGCTAATTCCATCTTGTTCTTCATAGCCACCATGACGGCAGTGACATGCTCAGCAGCGTTTCCGACGATTGGCAGCAAGATCAGTCCAATGAAGGTTTTTGAAAGGCCGGTGGAAACGACAAGAGAATCAATTGAATCAACGAGGTAGTCGGCGCAAACTGAAACAATAACCGTGATAGCAGTCAAAGCGATCAAACACGTAGCAACAGACATTTGGGCCGGCTCTTCGTCCTCTGCATCGCCCTCTAAACCCTCAAAGAGCGTCGCATGCGACTTCAACTGGAAGACGAGATACAGGACATAAATTATGAGCAAGACAATGGCAGTTCCACGAGAGACAGCAAGCATACGAGATTCACTGATTCCTCCTTCCTCAACTGAATCGATGGTCGCTCGAAATGCGGCGGGTATCAGCAGTGATGAGGTAGCCAGGGCCATGAGCGAAGACATAGTCTGAGCAACAATGTTGGAAAAATGCTGCTCTTGATAGTACATTCCACCAGCCAAAAAGCAGCATCCTAAAACCAATAAAATGTTTGAAAGAATAGATCCAAGCATAGAAGCCTGAACGATGAGAATCTCTCCTCGAGCCAGAGCAACAACAGCAACAATAAGTTCAACAGCGTTTCCAAAAGTTGCATTAAGAAGGCCACCCAGGGTCTGCCCAACATGTTTTGCAAGCTCCTCTGTTACATAACCCAGAAGAGCGGCAAGAGGAACAATGGCCAAAAAATTGAAAGAGAAGACTAAGTAAGGCGATCCGTGAATCGCACCAAACACGATTCCGACAGGCACAAAAACAAGCAGCACGTTAACGTAGGACGACAGCATAAGTAAGCGCACGACGTGGAGCAGTCCAAAGATTCCGATAGGAGGAGGAGCAGGAATGTCGTCGGGACCGATACCTGAGCCCGGAAGTCCATTGGACTCTTCCTCTTCTTCGATGTCTGCGGTATTGAATGTATTAACGAGCGGAGTTGACTCGGCAGCCTCCATGTGCGTCAGGAGTGAAGCTGAAGAGGCTGTCCGAGGTCCAGCTGGACGAGTGAGCGCTACTTTGGCCTTTTTGAGGTTCTGCATGGCGTAGAGGAAGTGAGTGATGGTAAACAGAAGACACTTGAAAAGAATAAGAAGTTTCACATCCGCCAGCTTCCAGTTGGCCCCACGGCGGGACCGAGATGAGAAGAGCTCGCTCAAATCTAAATCCGGTTTAGGGCGTAACATCGAGCCGCACTGCGCCATCATATTGACGAATTCGGCCGGCGACGCTAAATTTTAGGGCCAATTCTATGCTCAGGGGTGGAAGCCGCGCACTTCCTTTTCTCGCCGCCGGTATCCGGGCCGGCCGGATTCTGTTCAGCTCTGAGCAAAACTAGCGTGGATAAGTTCTCATATTTGTTTGCCAGTAAGACCATGGCCATCTCCACATTCAGATCAACGTGGCTATTGCGTCTACTTAGCTCTACAAACTTCCAGCTGTCGGTCTCCAATTAAGCTTGAATTAAGATTTACAAACAAAGGTTAGGGTGTAATGGATGGAATTATAGTGTAGCTGGAGGAGATTTTCAATCAGGGGCCTGGCTAGCTCAATTGGCAGAGCGTGAGACTCTTAAGGAAATCTTAAAAGTCATCTCAAGGTTGGGGGTTCGAGACCCCCGTTAGGCTGCTTTTTTTTGACTTACAAGCATTGATACTGAACTGAAAAGATTGCAGGTGTCTTTTTTATCTGATAGAATGCTAAAATTCTTGGCCAATCTCCTGCCCGGCGCTGGCGCTGTTTGTGCGTTTATCGTATACATCCGTTTACCATCTGGCAATCGTCCTCAGATAACAAGCGTAGTAGATATCTTACAATACGAGATTCTCAACGCTAGACTCACCATTCAGGTCTCTTATCTTTGTAGCAACCCATGTACTAGCGTACATATTCGTTCTATCGATGCTGGTTTTCTTCTCTCTCACTTGCTCTGCGTGACATTTAAATCCTTCGCGGTCGTAAACCTTGGTGTACCATGGACACTTTGAAGCAGAACGAAACAGAACACGGCCACCATTCTTCAATGCATGGTTCAGAGCTCGGATCTCTCGCGTGGCGTCGACTCCATCTGTATCAAACCAGTCCATGTGGTCCATCACTATAGCGATGGTGACGGAGTGTTTTCGAATACGAGCAACCACATCGACAATTTCATCGGTGTGGATGCGAATACCATCAAGAGCGCCAGGTTTGCAAAGCCTGGTAAATGACTCCCGTTTTAGATATCCAGGGCAGTTGCTAGCAGAGTATCTTCCTTTCAGGCAAAGATAGTAAAAGTAGTTGTCGCTCGAAATGAGTGAGCGCTCAATAATGGGGTCCAAAGTGTCAGTGATATAAGTCAGAAAATCCCCTGCGGTGGAAGAAATCATCTCAGCCTGATGCATGGGAACACCCAGAGCCTTCCACAAAAACATGGGGTTTCGGAGAACAATAGATGCTACCCAAGGATTGATTATTGCTGGGCGGATTTTGGTGTCGTAAATCTTTTTCTGTTCCGCAAGCGAAGTTGCCTTGCACAAGTTCTCCACATCACCCGAGCATCCTGTTATCCAAAAAATGAACTTGGCAATACGAATAGCCCAGCGAGTGGAGCCGGTGTCATAAAGGCCCTTGGATCCTGTGAAGGTTTTCTGGTTACGCAGCCAGTATTGAAGTGCATGAGACGACAACTTAGGTGCAAGCTTTGAGATTAGCAACCCACCAAAATTGGTATGGCGACCTTCGCCAAAAAGCTTCCAGATATCGTGGTACTCAAGTACGGAAAAGGCAGCAAGCTTGAGCTCGACCAAGTGATTTTGATAAGGATTTAAATCCACGCAGTGAATTCTATGAGGAGCCGTAGGTAAAGCGGCATACGTCATGATATTGTCGCCTGCCGAAGTAATAGCAAGCACAGTATCAGTAGGCTTGAATTTCAGAATCCTGTCGTCTTCGCGTGGATCCTCCCATGTGAAAGCATAAATATACTCTCCCGCAAACTGATTATACTTTGCAAGACGTTCGTCATAAAATATGCGCCAGATTTCGGTCTGATAGAAGAACGAGGGTAGCGGAAAGTTACGCTGCAAATTGATTGCAGCAGCTTCATATCCTTTTGAGCGAACAGCGATAATGCAATCTTCATCGATGACAGACAACTCGGGTGAGGTACTAACGGGTAGAAGGTATGGAGATTCGGTGGCCATAGCATCGATCTTACGAGCACGCTCTGAATCACGGCGCTTGAGGCATCCAAGCCAGATGTAATAAGGGATACGTCCGAGAAGGTTGTTGCGTGAGTTGACAGACTTTAC
Organism: Kockiozyma suomiensis; assembly: GCF_038497685.1. NCBI lineage: Eukaryota > Fungi > Ascomycota > Lipomycetes > Lipomycetales > Lipomycetaceae > Kockiozyma > Kockiozyma suomiensis. The sequence continues at coordinate 125,832 of NW_027117671.1, forward strand.
AGTACCAAATTGATATTCAAGGTAGTCACGGCGAGAAGGATCAAGGTACACTCGGTCGAATTCGAACCAGAGACGCCAGAACGTACGAGAAAACCAGTTGACGTGGCGAAGAAGTTCGCCGCCGAGGTTGGAGCGGCCACACAGATTTGCTGTAGATTGGGCATAAAAGTCAACAACTGCAACAACGCCATTGTTGGAAAGGATCTTCTCGATGCGGTCAATGACAGCGTAAAACCTATAAATCGTCAGACAATTACCGATAACTTAAAACTGCAGTCGCAGTAAGCATACATCGGAATCATAGATAGAGAGTAGGACATAGTCACGAGATCTGCAGTCTTAATATCATCCGGAAGGGAGAAGGCGGTCGCATCCGCACAAATAATGTGAACATTGGGCCATTTTTTTGCAGCGAAACGCTTGCGAGCAACCTCACAAAGAGAAGGGGAAAGGTCAATTAAATAGACGGCTTTAAACCCAGAAATCTTCTTGTAGGCATCCATTTGCTCAATGTTCCAGCCTGTGCCCCCACCAATCTATATTTTATTTAACAATCGCTCGATATATCAATCAACAGTAATATACTCACGTCGATCCACACGGGCATGGTGGTGTTCAAGTGCGATGCGGCTAATTGAAGCCTATACAAATCAGTAATGAGACTGGATATCAAAAGTCACCGGCATACATCATCTCGCGACCCTGAAGAAGAGCAGAGCGGGTAAGATCGTAAATAGACGCTTGACTCTGGTAAAAGCTTTCCAAGGCGGCCTGCTGGTCGTTGAGGTCGGCTGCGCCGTTGAATGGCTTGAGGAAGCAGCTCCAGGCAAAAATAATTACGCTTTTTGCATAGGTATAGTTAAGAAGAGCAGCAAGTCCAAAGAGACAGGCGGCAATGGCGAGCCCGACGTACATTACTGAATATTGCTATTAAAGCTGGTCTCAGATGCAGATAAAGACAGACAGAAAGAAAGAAAGAAGCAGTAAAGAACAGGAGAAGCAGAAGAAGCAGAAGCAGTATAGACCGTGCATTTATCCTAACAAAATTTCAGAGCAGCCTCTTGCCAGCTCTCGCTCTCGCGATGGCCGTGGCCGTTCTACGCGCTCTCGTTGGTGCGCGTCGTGGTTGCGACTTGTTGAAGCCCTTTGTCCAATCGCCCAAGCACGCGAACAGCCACGCAGCACATTCTGAGGGGTGTGTATCCATTACTGTCACATGACCACGCGTTCTGATCGAACTTCTTCAAAGCAGATAGTCGTAAACAGAGTCTACAAGCCAGTCATGGACACCTCCACTGTTCCCGACTCTCAGATGCAGCTACATGCATCGTCATCCTCTATCAAACCGGTCGAGCACCTTTCCCGAACAACTTCCGCTGTCAGCAGCCGGTCTGCGGCGCGTTCGACGATGTCCTCGCGTCTATTTGCACCGACCGCAGCTTCTCGTGCTCGTGTGATGGCAACCCTGGGGAAGCCCAATCAGCCAGCGCAAGAGCAGAGAGCTCGGTTAGACCATGATATTTCAAAGTTTAGACTGAGCTCGCAGAGCGCTGATCCTAATCAACTCGCTCCTGCTCCTCGATCTATTGTGACTAAGAGCTCTGCTCAGCGCGCCGCTCAACCCAGTTATGCAGCGTCAACAAAGAGTTCCATGTCTCGATCTTCATCAAAATCTCAATATACTTCTGCTCCCTCGAGTAAACCAACTAAAGTCAGACAATCAGAACACGAACGAGCACGCAGTAGCAGATCTAGTTCCATTACTAGACCAAGCTCTGTCATTCAAAGTCCGAAGCATATTGATCATGCTTCTATTACGCGGCCTAGACATTCTTCTAAACCTAACGCAGGATTTACTGAGAAAACCGAGCAGACGCAACGAGATGATGTGAAATTTCAGAAGATTGGCGACTATGAAACTAAGTTGGCTTCTCTTATCGCCGAACTCGAACAGCTGCGTAGTGCTATAGGCGAAAAAGACAAAGCAATTGAATCTCTTCAAGCTGAAATCGTCGATCTGCAACTGAAAGTTGATGATTACAAGACCGGGCGAAAGAGTCCAAACGGTGGAATTGGTGTGGCCGATATGGTCAGAAAACTCGACTTATCGGTATGTACTGGTTTAATCCTGTTGTCGTCATTTAGATCGTGTGAGCTAACACTCAATTCTAGAACACCACCATCCGAGAGCAAGAGAAAACAATAAATGATCTTCTAGCAAAGGCTAGAAATTTCGATCTTAGTATTTCTCAAATCAAAAAAGAATTGACAGGCTCCAATGAGAAAAATGAGAAAAGTAAGCAAACCGTCTCTGAGCTGCATGCTACTATTGAGTCTTTAAAACTCGAATTAGAGGCTGCTGGTAAACCCTTGATCAATACGAACGAGAAAAGCGAGAAGACAATTTCTGACCAAGGGCTAGCTATCGAGTCCCTGAAACGTGAGCTAGAAGCCGCCAGTAAAGTCATCGGGAGTTTGGATGGAGAAGTGCGCGACCGCGAATCTATGATTGAGAATCTGACTGAAGAGGTTTCACTTCTTAGAGTGCAGACTCAAAAATCTGATGAATCTGCTAAAATTAGAACACTAGAATCAGAGCTCTCCGTGCTACGTGACGAGAGAGTCGCAGAAACTACTCGGGTTGAAATCCTTAGTACTACTATCCAAGCCCAAGGAGAGTTAAATGAGCATTTGAAAGATGAAATATCTAAACTTCAGTTACGACTGTCGGAGCTGCTCTCAGGTCAATCAATATCCAGCATTAATGCTGCAAACTTGGCAGAGGGGCAGACACCAAAGTTACGTGAGAATATAACATCTCCATCTACGAGCTAAATTACGCCGGATAATTGCAGCATAAATATGATGATGCAAAGTTTGATTAGGTTATAGTTAATAATATACATCTTATGTTCGGTTAAGTTACTCGAACACGACCTTTTTACCCTGGAATGGCACAGGCTTGCTCTTAGCTTGCCTCGCCTCCCAAGACGGATGCAAAGGCTTATCTGTCTTTGCTTTGCCCTGTACGCCCAGAGGAGTAGCATTCGCGTTACTTGCACTATTCTGCAACTGTCTTTTGGCAACACGCTCAAGATATTTCTGCTGCTTCTCCTCCTCCTTTGCCTTGCGTGCAGCTTCTTCTTTGGCTACATGTGTAGCTTTCTTTCCGTATTTCTGCTCCCAAATTTTCTGGCGAGCCCGTTGTCCTCTTCTGTTTTTCCGAGGTTTAGCCGAGGCTGGTCTGCGCCTTCCTCCTTCTTCATCAGATAAAAACTCGTCATCAGAGCCCGGAGAAATGTAGCCATTGTTAAGCGATGGGAGAATAATGGTTTTTGCTTTTCTGTCGATTTCAGGCATAGTCTTAGAATGCAACTTGTCTCTCTTACTCTCTTTGTTGCCTTCTTTCTTGGTCTTAATCCGCAAATCAGTTGATATTTCCTCCTCCCCGCTTTCAGAAGTCAAGATGTCATCATCGTCATCAATGTCCTCGTCCGACGGCTCTTGATCTGAAATTTGATTATAATCAGGTTCCTCTCTATCTTCATCGTCGTCGTCACTGTCGTCACTGCAATGAACAAGGCCTCGGTATTGATCCATATCTATCTCACTTTCTTCGTCCTCATCAGAATCCTCACCATCGTCGTCGCTATCTGCATTTTCTGCGTTTGCGCTGTCGCCGGTTAACTCCTTATTTTCGCTCTCTCTATCGCTGTCTTCGTTGTCGTGGGTTTCAGAAAGTTCTTGCACGTTGACATTTTTTGCCTCTCGCTGCTTTTTAGTGTTGAGAGCCAGCTCAACCGCAGATGTGATTCCTAAAACTCCGCTCGTAAGAATTGTTTGTATTGGCCTCATTTTTAGTAACCGCGCTATAATGTCCAATCGCACAATTTCATCTTTTTTCTGCTGGTCTCTATTCGTTGGAACTTTATTTAATCTTTGTTCTAGATTTGGCGTCGATGCATCCGACTTGACAACCGGGGGGGTATCTGGTAGTAGGTCTGATCCAGCAAGAAATTTGTCTTTTTGTAGTTTTTTCAGTATGTGCGTTGAAGCAATTGATGATATGTCCAGATTTTTGGTTATTCGTAGTTCTCCTTCATATTTGGTAACAAAGTCGTCTTTCTCATTTGATCTGGAGTGATTGGTTAGTAAACTATTATGCATTATGCAGACACGAGGATCCTGTACCTAGCCTCCTTCAGTTTTCTCACAATCCTCTGGGTCTCCGATGACTTGGCTTTCTTCAAACCACGCACTAACTCCTTTGCCCAGTAGTAAACCCTCTGTTCGACGAGCTTGCGCTTCAATTCGATAGCTCTACGTTCAATATCTTCCACATCTTTGATCTGTTGAGAGTCGACGCCATTCTCAATCTTTTGACCCTTTCTTTTGATTTTCTCTAATGCAAGTTTAGTGCGGGTTAAACGAGTCTTTTTCAAATTTCCCGCGGAAACAGTTGATTCAAGCATGTCCAGCTCCCAGAGGAGGTTCTCGCGCTTCCTCTTCGCCATTTTAGATTATCAAAAGTGAAAAACGACTTCTAGCTGAAGTAAAAGCCACTTTGTCACTGTTATTTCGACGTAGTGTATTATTTCGTGAAAAAAAGCAGTGTGAAATAGAGATCTGTTTTATTGGTCCAGGAATTTTTTCTATTTGCGAAATTGACAAAAAAAACTCCCAACGATCTTTGGCTCTAAAATTCAATCCGGGTAAACTTCTTAATAAACAAAACCTAATAAGTTCAATTTAAAGCTTATCAACTTCGAGAATGGATGTGCATATTGTCGAAGGCATCAACGATTAAATTCCACGCCTAGTATGCACTCTGCCTTCTTGTGTCTCTATACAACTATTCAACTTAATTCTATTAGAAATGGACGCATATAATAGCTTATCGTGTCATAGAGACCATCTTCTTGAGCAGTACAAAGGAAAGCCAGTTTCCGCACTTCCAACACCGAGCTTTATTGTCGATATGGCAGTAGTTCGTGCGAATTGCAGGCGAATGCTGGATAGATTGGACGATTTGCATATCGGGTTGACATTTAGACCACATGTCAAAACACATAAGGTAGAGATATTTTTATTATTATAGCTATATTAAGAAGAATAGCTGGCTGACTCGTTCGTGTGGCAGACAGTCGAAATTAGTAAGTTGGAGCTGGGGAACGGTGAGAAACATAACTCTATCGTTGCATCTACAATCAGAGAACTGCAAGGAGTGCTTCCGTTAGTAGCTACTGGTGTAGTTAAAGATGCGTTATATGGTGTTCCACCTGCAAAGTCCAAAATTTCAATTCTTGAAGGCATTGCCCGCCAGATGGTCGCTTACAACGCTAAGTTAAGGCTTATGATTGACTCTATCGATCAGTTGAATATGTTGAAAGATTACTCGACGAAGAATCCTGGGATCCCAGCATGGTCTATATTCCTGAAGGTTGATATCGGCGATCACAGAGCGGGACAGGAAGCCACTTCAGCTACATTTGATTCTCTGGTGAAAGAAATAATTACGACCACCGACAAGTATGTAGAACTTCACGGAGTATATGTACATAGAGGCTCGAGTTATGGCTCTGCAGGAGTATATGACGCTCAAGCGCATTTGAAATTGGAAGTCGAAGGTGTCAAGGCTGCTGCTTCAGTGGTGCGAAAGTATTCATCTTCTCGTTATGTTTTATCAATGGGAGCTACACCCACCGCTCATATAGTCAGTAGTGAGGTTAAATCATGGATGAAAGATTTACAAACATATGGTGAAGTTGAAATCCACGCTGGTAATTACGCGCTACTCGATATTCAGCAAGTGGCTACCGGACTCGTTTCTCCATCAGATATTGCTGGCAAGGTGGTTGCTGAGGTATTATCATATTACGCAGATCGCGATGAGTATTTGATCGACGCAGGTGTATTGGCTCTTGCTAGAGAGCCAGGCAGAATTCCTGGTATTGCAATTGTCGAAGGTCAGCCAATGTCCGGAAGTCGCTGGGTTCTCAATCGAGTAAGCCAAGAGCACGGAATTCTTGGTAGAAGAACAGATGCTGTAGACGGATTTATGAGCGCTGATAGTATTGAATCAGTAGACCCCAAATGGGAAATCGGCGACAAGATAGTTCTATTACCACAGCATGCGTGTATCACGTCATCAATGTACCAATGGTATTTTGCCGTGGAGAATGGCGTAGTTGATGAAATTCTGCTTCCATGGAGAGGCTGGTAAATTCTAATGAATTGATTATCAATATTATACATTAACTATTTACATCCTGAGTAGCAGCCCAAACACCTCCCTGAACTATATATACATTTAACTCTTAAGGTCAAGAGCAAGATGATAAAAATCTTCTAAAAGTTTAATAGAATGGTAGTCTAAAAATATCCGACATCTATATTTATCAAACAGACACACCGCTGCGCCGTTTCCAACCCAATAGCCACACAAGAGTGAAGACAAGAAGAGCAAACAAACAGCTTGAACCTGTAATCAGAAATGTGGTTTGATAGCATTGTAATCCGTAGCACAACCGGGAGTTGTCAGAGTAATGATCATAAATCCCGGCATAAATTAACTCATAAACAATAGAACCTACCGCAGGAAATACAAACAGAACTCCCCAGTTGGTACCAAAACGTTCAGCTCCCCAAACAAGCGACACTAAGGTCGGTGCAAGAGTGAAAACGGCTCCATATCCGGCTCCAAGAGTGGCACTCACAACCCAGAACCACGATCCGTTTTCGATTTCAAGTCCTCCAAGTCCTACAAACCAGTGTCCAAAGGCAAGCACGGCAGTAAAAAACAAAAGCACCCACATACGAGAGTACTTCGGACCGCGAGTTGCGATCTGGTCGGATGCTATACCCGCAATGATCCGCATCGCAGAGGATGAAAAAGAGATGATAGCCACATTTGTTGATGCTGAAGGTCCTGGCTTACCAAGTGCACGGATGATGCTGCCCATGTTATTGAGAAACATCTCTCCTGGACCAGTTGTGGTGAACAATCCAAGAGCAAGTCCCCAGGCTGTGATATCTTGAACAAACTCCAGTACCATTTGCTTACGAGTCGTGGCAATAGGCTGATCATCAAAATCATCGGCAATACTGTTGGAGATCGAACTGCCAGCGTCATCCATGCCCGTAGGATGCATACTGATAGCTTCAGAGTTGAGACTATTGGTATCGTTTAACAGAGGTGACTCCTCGTCATCGGTTGATTTTTGAGAACCAGATCGTAATGACTGGGCAGATGCAGATTTTGCAGTCGCCGGAATAGCGGTATTCTCGGGACGATATCCATTTCGATAACCGAATGTAGCTGTCAATCCTACAGCTGCCAAAAATAATGCAAAGAACGTAAAGAGTTGAGGAACATATACATCCCCTGTCTCCTTGTCTGTGAAGAACTGCGCAACAATCTGCGATTGCCATAAACTTGAAAGACCGTAAGCTGTGATAGGTAATCCGAGAGCCAGGCCACGATTAGAAGAGAAGGTCTTTGCGCAAGCAGTGATAGAGCCAAAGTAGATGCAAGCAGTCCCGCCACCAATAAAGAGAAAAGCCACCATCATCGCAGGGTATGGAAGAATACTGGCATACGCCCAAGCCGCAAGTCCGTAGGCGAGACCAAAAAATATGGCTGCAAGAAAGGCGAGAAATGCGGAACCATAAACGTCTGCCGTAATTCCCACGATTCTACAAGTTTCTGGTTAGAATACAGAAAAATTACCATATGTGAATGAATACGCACGGCGTAGTAAGATACATGCCAGCTTCTCCAAGAATGGAAAGCACATTGACCTGGACTTGAGTATAGCCGAGATGGGTCTGGAATTGGGGAGCATACAAGGAGAAGAGCATTATGGATCCGCCACAGATGCTGTATCAGTCAGCATCAGCAATAAGATGAAATCATAAACCAGCTTTAGAATCAGTCTTACCAGCACAACAAAGCTGATGCAAATGTCAATATCTTCTTTGTCAGTTCTGCATGGTCTCTCAAGCTGGGCTCGCTACTATCGACAATCGGTGATTGTGGCGAGTGAGCAGCTGGCTGCGGTGGCCGCTCAAGTATATCTGCAACCGCGACGTCGGCCTCTGCAGATGCGGCCAGAGGATCATCCTCTGGTCGCAGCAGTGGCTCTGTATAGCGTACCATGAAGAAAGCAGGCCACTGATACTTGGTAAAAAGAAGACCAATCGTAGTGTGTGCTGTCTCAGGATTCTGGAGTTTTGCGATAAAGTTTGAGTAATTGCGCCGCACGCCAAAGATAGCCTCGCAACCTCCCGTATCGGCATCTAAAACCAATTACGTATAACGCCATCGTCTTCTCTTCTGATCTGGAATATCTTGTTTGGTACAGAGAATGGCGCGGCTAGATTCACTGCCGGAGGAGCTGCTTGGGAATATTGCTGGGTACCTAGCCCCGCCGTTCACCACTACTGCTTCGCCGCCGATAAAGCGAAACATGTTCTCACTAAGCAAGCAGAAGAAGGACGTTGCCCGAACAAAAATGCCGGCAAAACCAATTCTTGATCCCAAAATTTCTCGAGTGACAAAGACAGTGTCTAATGAGCAATCACGGTCGCCGACAGACTACAAAGACCTCGCCAGCTTGGCTCGCGTGAACCGTCGTCTTCACGCTCTCGTCACGCCTTTGCTATATCAAAATATCACATTGCGGGTATCAGAGGTATCTCCTCCTCTTGTTAGCTTACTCAATACTGCTGGTGGTCCTTCTGGCTCTTTTATACGCTCTGTCTCCATCCGAGATCCTGATCCTGCTGTTCACCCGCGAATCATAAATCCAAAGTATCGCAATAAGCTCATCTTTGCATTCTCAAATTTTCTCATGGATTTCTTCACCCGTCTCTCTATTCATTCAACTCTGGAATGCTTTCATTGGAATGTCTTTGATACACTGATGATTTCGCCATTGTTTATGGATAGCCTACCGTCGGGTATACAAGAGTTCACCCTTGATCAAGGTCGCGTTATTCCGCTTACCAAATTTGACAGTGTTCGCAGATTCGTATACCGAGCGCACATGTTGTCGTGTACCCTAAATTGCATGTACGAGCGACGTATAAGCAGGTTTCTATCACTCAATTTTAGAAATCTGCAGTTTCTTCAACTCCAAAATGTCAACCTTGCAGTCTGTTTTGAATTTCGATCTGAAAGTGGAGGCCTTCAGCAGCTGCGAGCTATTGGGGGCAGAAATAACAGTGAGAGTGATGTTGGCCTAGTTACATCTCCATTTGAAGAGAACAATTTTTCTGGAGAACCACTACCTGAGGCGATTAAGGGCGATCTAGATGAAAAAACAAGCTCTTCTCAAGCTGCGGAATATTATCCACAAGAAGATAGCCCTATTCCAGCAGTCTCTGGAACAACAACACCCGCGGCATCTGTCGTAGCTGTCGAAGAAAGAGAGAACGATAATGATTCACCTCCTTTTGGTTCGGCGGCACAGAGTGAAACGAAGTATAACAGAACTTATAGCTGGCGCAGATCTACTGAACCTTCACTATTGAGACCAACTAGTCGCGAACACAGTCCTGCGCAAACTGCTGCGGAGACAGCTGATAATGCAAGTCGACACAAAAGCTTACCTGCCTTACTGCCACCTACATTTCCGAATCTTGAGGTTGCGTATTTCACCGATTTTTTCACCTCCTCTTCAGTTGCAACATTTTCATGCGAATGGTTAGCTATCCTACTGGCAGATCACGTTAACAATAAGAATCTTTGTATAAAATACGCGAGTAGATCGGTCAGTAAAGACGCAGTTTTTGCTCGAGAATGGGGTCTCGAAGTGCCGACACCTGGAGTTGTGGGTTTGAATGGACAACCATTGACAGATGAGGAGAATTTCAGACGCGCCGGCTACGCCGCTGGAAACAAATCTGGAAAATGGAAAGGATGGAACTGGGAGTATTCTACACTTAAGGGTTGGAGCTTTATGACACAGGAAATTCCTGAATAGTCATGAATGGAGATACATTAAGAGGGCTTTTAAGGGTTTTAGATGGTACAAGCGAAGTGGCTGCTTTTTCTCAGTAGTTAATCATTCGCATAGCGATATCTGGGGTAGTACTTGGTGTGTTTTTTATTGGTTGTTTTTTTATTTTGAGAGAGTTTGTATTTGGTACTTTGGCGTAGAATAGCTTTTGATACATTTTAAGATACATAGAATATATGTTAGATATATCCGTAGTGATGATAGAAGCGCATCAGTTGATTCCCTTGCTTGATTTGAGAATCTTGATATCGCGCGGCTCAATTGGTTGGGAGTTCATGAAATTTATTTCAAAGTCGTTTGGAAAAAATATATCAACCTAGACGCGCGCTATTGTCCAGACGCAGTAGAATGGCGACGATAGGCAAGGGCCTATCTGGCTGCTATTTACGGTCACGGGTGCAGACCGTCTGTATTATACGGCCATATTGGCTGCAAATGGGGTCTGTTCGGCAAAAGTCGACGAATATCAAAAAAAAGACCAAAGCTACGTCTACGCACAAGACGACGGATCCAAGTACAGCAGACGAGCACAACGAAGATCTTAAACGACTAAATTCTCTAATTCAGAATTATACCAGAGTTGGCAGTAAAAACAAGCTTGATAACACTTCTATAATCAATGGGATTCTAGGGCGAATAGCACAACGTCGCGAGCGGCTCGAGTATATCGCAAAGCAATCCAATCTGTTTAACAATCCATACTCAGGTACTCATACTGACGGCAAAATTGTTACCAAAGATGACGCTGCCATGCAAAAAATTGATCTTGGAGACTTAATTTGTTCCAATTCACAAGAAATGGGCGTTGTCGTCAAGACCTTTATTGTCGGATTTTCGGCAAAGTTATTGGTTCTGACACTTACTCGGTCGCTGCAGATCTGGAGTAGAGCTGATGTCGGTTTCCATATCAAGAATTTTATTCCCGAAACTGTGGCATCAGATTGCGTGGTATCAATGACCCTAAAGAAGACAGATCAACTACTCGAGTACCCGAACGTCATTGTCGACCAGACTGCGTCTAGAAATTCAATTGCGGATGACGAGTTTTTGGTTCTAGTAGCGCCAATACACGTTGCGCAACAGATATGTGGGCCATTACGCAAGTTTGAGACAGAAGTTATGGCCATGCACTCGACGCTGCTACCGTTTCGTACTTCGATTCACGAAACTCTTTCTGGAGATGAAGAGTCGCGAATTTGGCATTTGATTGATATTGCTACTCGATTGCGTGAACCACTGAAAGTACAAAATAGGATGCTTAATATTTTCTACTATGCGGTGCATTTGATGCTTGTTCGAGACCCGATACGATGGCAGATTAGTGGATCTACACATTACAGGCAGCTTGAGTATGCTGCGATGAGTAAAAATAGCGTGAAGCAAGTTGAAAGCGCTATTGAATTACTGCGAGATATAAACGGTGACGCTTCAAAGTCATTCATTAATAAGTGTCGTCGCCTGATACGATACTATCGTCGGCGTAGTATGGCCGAAGCGAGAGGAGAGAAAGTTGAGGAAGTAAACGTCAAGTTCTCCAAGAATGACCAGGCTTTTGTTCGGCTTATTATACTACGGGTTATGCTTAATTTAACGTACCAGGAAGATACCGTTGTGCTGTCTGTCGTAGGCCGATTGCTCAGAGAGATTGATATGTGGGACACGGATGTTTTCCCGGCAGAGATTGCGCAGCAATTGCTGTGGGAGATCGGGGTTATTCCAAGATGGGCCAACATGAGTTTATACAATGTCCTAGACGGCAGAGATATTGCTGATGTATCACAGTTAACATACAAAAATGATAGAGCAGCGACCGGATCACATTCTCAGTTAGAGTACGAAGACAGCATGGCTAGCTTGAGGTATGACTTTGGGGATATGCCCGTTTACTGCGTTGATGGACCCGAAGCCGAAGAAATTGACGATGGATTTTCCATCGAGCCAGTTGAAGATGGCACATGGGTTCATGTACACATTGCGAATCCAACGGCGCTAATCTCTCGCGATCACCCAATAGCAAAGGAAGCAATGAGCAAGTGGGAGACGATTTATTTGTCTGAGGCGTCGCGGGCTATGCTTCCAAGAGAAATTATCTCGGCTTCTGGTTTGAAGAGAGATGAAGGCGAGGACGAACGTATGCCTCGACTAGCCTTGACATTTTCAGCCAAATTGGATGGAAATGGTGAGATAGCCGATTATGCTGTTCGCTCCTCATATATACGCAATATAAAGGCTGTGACATATGGCGATTTGTCTGAGAAAATGAATTGGAAGTACACGACGTATGATTATGGACTACCCAGTCGATATGTGCTGCCATATGCAGACAAAACACAAGTGACTGGATGTTCTGCTGGATGTTTGACTGAGCAGGATAAAACAATATTACAGATAGGGTTTGATACGGCAGAGAATATCAGGGTTGGTCGAGGCAAGGCTGGCGGATTTGTTAACCCGGTACAGCATTACAGTTTGTCAGTTTCAAAAGCAGTGAAGACATATGAAGGAAGAGTTGAGATAATGCCTGTGAGGGCGAGGTATGACTTTGAGTCTCTTGACCCACAGCTGAAACTTTTTCAAGGAATGCATGCGTCACAATATGTGATTGCAGAGTTTATGATGCTTGCCGGACGAGTTGCGACACGATACGCAAGCGAGCGGGGAATTTCCTTACCCTTTCGTCACGGGAGTATTAACGACGGCCAACACCCATCGAGTGATGATTACCGCTCCAGTGGATTTTTGAAGAAAATTTATCCCACAGCATTTACTGCTGCAGATGTGTGGTATAGTGCCAAGGCGGGACCTGCTACCGACATGGGTATTCCAGAAGGTTATGCTCGGGTGACATCCCCTCTACGCCGGTTCCTGGACATGGTTGCGCACTGGCAAATAGAGGCGAGTCTTCGTGGCGAGAAGCAGTTGTACGCTGAATCCGAGATGGTGGATATGATCCGCGGATATGTACGGTTTCAGGAGCGTACGCGTTCATTGAAACGGTCAACAGGATTACAGTGGAAGCTGGAGTACCTTGAGCAACTCTACCGTCAAGGAGAGGCAGAGCTGACGGTGGTAATGATGAGTAACGGCATGTACCCGGAGCCAATGATGGGATACTGCGTGGACTACGACATGATGGTACAGGTTGTTACAGATCGTATGGAAGATATCAAAATTGGAGAGTATATAGTGTGTCGCGAGGTAGAGCAGATTGATATGCTACACAAGCGAGTGGTAGTGAAGGCACCGGAGGAACTTACGGCAGAAACGCGGTACGGTTTTTCCAGGTAAGCAGCGTATTTCTCCTATCTGTTAGCTAAGATTACTGATTCGTGACAGTAGTGAAGAGTAATGACCGGTGTAAATATGTATATATTGTGTATTCTAGAGTTGTACATTAACAAATTTAAGCGAATCTGCATGAGTCACCTAAAAGGGCATTATTACATAATAGTACTCTAACCCTTAGCGGCGGATGGGTTTATCAGACTGCGGCGCTTCGTCACTGGGACCTTCTCCGCTCCTCACCTTCGCCTCCCATTTCTTCTTTATTTTACCACCACCGCCCTTGATTTGAGAGCAGCAACTGCTCTTCAAGTTATTCACCACGTCTGCTGCTGCAACTGAGCCACAGGCCGAGCGGGCGCCGGTCGAGGTTGCCGCCTGGCAGCCGGACGGCGAGGCTGGCGAGTGCTTTGTCTGTCATCGTTCCTTCACGCTTTTCTTCCGTCGGCACCACTGTCGGTGAGTACCCTGCTATTCTTGATTAGTGATGTTTAGAATATTTGCTGAATCTAATTATTCCGTAGAATCTGCGGTCGCGTAGTGTGCGGGTCCTGTGCCACGAACTTCATCCCGTATCCGCCGGGAACATACGCCATTCCTCCCGGTGCGCCGTCAGAGCCGGCAGGAACGCTGCTGCGAACATGCGACGATTGTATCCGTGAGCCGACATCATCAGACCGCGCAAGCTACTCGTCGTTTCCCGCAGCGCCTCGACCACCGCTCTTCGCTAAACGTCCACGCTCGCGCTCTGTCGCTGCACCGTCTGCCTCTGCTCATGCATCCACCTCTTCCTCTTCCTCTCCGCGCCCATCTTCTTCTGCCAATCCCTCTTTGGCGTCATCGTCCTTACCGCAACCCCGATTCTCTTCTTTTCGCTTCTATAGAAGCTCATCGCCCTCCGCGGCTGCTTCATCGCACTCAGAAGCCGCATCAAAGCACTCAACCGTCGAGTCCACTGTACCCTTATCCGCATCTTCCGCGGCAGTCTCGCCTGCTACATCCGGCCACCACCGTGGCTTCCGACTGCTTCGGCGTGAAAATACTGCCGAAGCCTTTTCCGACGATGATGATGATGAAGATGACGACGATCGCTGTCCTATCTGCGGCTACCGTCTATCAAAGTTCAAAGCCGAGGACGAGCGCGAGAGCCACGTTAATTCCTGTCTGACAGGCGCTACTTTCTCGGGATCGCCAGATCAGGCTCGGCGTCGTAATCGCATGGTAGTCTATCGTCTTCCAGAATCTCAACTGGGTAAAGAGTGTGTGATCTGTTTCGAGGAGTTTGAGAAAGACGATTTAGTAGCTCGACTAGAGTGTCTCTGTGTCTACCATCGCAAATGCATCAGGGCTTGGTTTGAGAAGAAAGGCGCAGGTGAATGTCCTATCCACGCTGTTCATGCCTAGCAGTCACCTGTTCCTCGCCTCCTTAACGCGCGTATTGCCATTCATATGGTCTGAATAACCAAAATTTTCGCTTTTCCTATTTCTCTTGCAAGTCTTGTCCTTCCTATACATACTCACTCTTATTTTACTTTTATTTTTACCTTTTTGGATGCTGGTTTCTCTTTTTTTTATGACTTTTTAATATTGCTTTTAGTCATTGGATCTTGGTTGTTGGTTGTTGGTTGTTTCTTGTTTCCTGTTTTATGTTTCTTGACAATGGCATGTGCAAGACTGTGGGTAACGAGCGCATTGTATGTCTACACCGTCATCTAGGTGTCTTATGCTCTGTTGGTACATCGGGCATTTTTGTTTAATCCTGGAATTTCGTAATCTGGTGTATATGACAGTTCTCAAAGAGTTATTTCTGCATGTATAGATAAAAGAAATCTGATTTTAATGAAAACTATCAAAAACGCTCACAGACCTAAACTACTAAGAAAAAAAAATATTAAAGAGTTCTTGGACTAGACTGAATATACAAAGTACCATGTCCGAACAATATGACAGACCGGAAAACTAAATCACTGCGGTTCCCTTATCTAACAAAAATCACACACAAAAGCATTTGCAAAATAAATAAGACCGAAGCTACTAAAGATTCAGGGAAAAAAGACTACCACAATGCCTAAAAATCAACCAACAACTTTCACGTATTGTCTCTTACTCCCTTTAAGACTTTGGACGACGACGAGGAATATCAAATTCGTGGCTTGCTTGTTGTCCCGGAAGAATCGGTGCAATAGATAAAATTTCTTGAGTCTGCTCTTCGGCTGACTTGCCATCAAGATCCTTGTGGATGATCCATTCCAAAGGCGCAGGCGCCTCCTTGAATAGTCTCGGATGACACTCGACTCCTTCCTCCTCACGCGTCTTCGCCTCTTGACGCTGTCGATCTTCTATCGCAAACTTTTCATCCGTCGCAACGGTATGATCCTTCCGTGCAAGTGCGTTCGTAACCTTCAACCACAGTCTTCGAGACTCTAACGCTCCTTGCTCTTCGATCGGTCGTACGAGAGGGAAAGAAGGCTTGGCCTTGTGCGTGTCGAAAAAGACAGACTTGACGCCAGTCTTCATGTTTTTGATCTCCATGACTTCATTCCACTTTCCACTGATTTCATACAGCACATCTCCAGACGACTGACGCATGATCTTGCCCTGAATCGCATTGTACGTACCGGTAACAAATCCCTTCACCTTAAACTCGATATCCGCAATAAGATCGTTACCAGGGCACTTCACCAGCGAATGATCACCAAGCTCATATTTTAATTTACCAATCAAAATATTTCTCGCATAAATGTTTGGCTGTGTAAGCTCATACTTCTCGACGTTGCCTTTGAAATCCGTTTTGTCCAGAAACTTTAGATATCCGTGTCCCTCCATCAAACTCGCAGCTGAGTTTCCCAGAAAGCGGGAGCGCGGCACGAGGGTTCCGTCGACTCGAATATGATTTTCAGGAGACATGTAAAAATAGCTAGACTTGGGTGGATGGTGTGAAGTCTGTTCGGCAATATAGTATGCTCGCGTATTGTTAGGCAGGTCCCAGTAGCAAGTGAAATACTCGTTTAAGACCGGATTCAGAGGTTTTTTGACTGCTTTTGGTGCAATATGCCATCCGGATAGATACCACTATATAATCATATAAGTTAGAGGCTCAACTCTCAAGCTGTATAAAAATTTAGCGACACATGTGACTGACTCTGACAACGCCAAGCATACGCTCGACAGGATCCTCTGCAGCATGTGCCTGCAGCAACAGCTCGGGATGGTTTAGCTGATTCGTAATACGCTCTAACATGGATTTGCGTTCAAGAATGAACGTTGGAAGCGTGATTCGGGACAAGTCAGATCCAGGGCGTAGCGAGGAGATGATCGACAGCAGCATATTGTGCTGGTCTCCTTCAACCTCGTCAACATCTAAAATGCCAATGTTAGATTACTGTCTCATCATACATAAAAGACAAAACAAACGTACCGTCGACCGAGACGACCTCGAGGTTCTCCTTGTCTAGAGTAAAAAGATGGTGACGTCAGCTCCTGCATATGAAAATACGGTCGGAATCTTTCACAAGATGCACCCCTAGCCTCCAAAAGCGCAGCCTAGTAGTCGAGTAGTATTTGCAGGTTCAAGGTACATGTCGCGTATATTCCGAGTCGCCTTGAGACCCGCTAATTAGTGCTCAAGACTGCGGCTTTCTGGCAAGCCAATCCAGGGAAGGACTACTCACGATTCTTTGTTCCAAAGACCATTGTCTAGAGCTGCGAGTTTAAAAATGCTGAGGAAGTTTATAGAAGAGATAGGAAGGAGACCACAAAAGACACCAGATTGATCAACGAGAGGAAGTAGGCGGCAGGCGTTAAATCGAGGGAATCGCAATCTTTTGTCGGTAGTCGAGATGTGGTGAAGTGCTGGCAGACAGGGCCGTACGCCCTAGCCCCAATAATTCCTAGATAGGTAATTATTTGCACAACCGATTTGGGAGATTTGTACTGCACGTGAAAATCTTATTTATCGATTTATCTACCTGCGCCTGCTGGTTATCGGCTCTGCTCTGCTCAGTCTGCCTATGGTTTATAGCGCTGCCTATATCTACAAATCTACGTATCTGAGATTTATAAATATAAATAGAAGAAGTTTTCCTGACTTGAAGTTGATCTATAAAAACACACTATCGCCAGCACAATAGAATATATACTATAAAGCGCCAAATTCCCATCTAAAAGTAAAACGCGATAGCAAAACAGTAACAGCGACACTTGCAGTAGATGGGTATCGTAAAAACAGCTGGAGGTAACTTATACAGTGCTCAGAATTCTACGCCGCTCCAGACGCGCCTGCGCCTGCGCTCAACGATGCGTACTTGCCAATACCCGTCGCACCACCTGCGCCATAGAAGTACACTACAACACCAGCAATAACGCCGCCTAATAAAACACTCGTCAGCACAAGCCCAAGGATGTTCCACATTATTTTCTGCCGACGCAAAGAGATCTCCAGTTGTCTCTCAGGCGATGTCTCCTCTGTCAACTGCGTCTCAACGGCGACTCCTTTGTGAATTGCCCAAAGACGAGCAGGCGTGTTGTATGCCGATCGGCTCGAAAACGTCACATAGATTGGGTAGACGAGGTATCTCCACCACAATGGCACATTTTCACAGCTCAGCTCGCTATCCTGCGAGCTATTTTTGTGCTCGGTAAGCAATCTGAGTGGATTGTGCAAACGAGGACGTAAACTGACTGGTTCAGATGACGGGCCAGGATCAGCAGTAGGCTTCCATTTGGTGCTCAAGTGTGCAGGGTCGGGGGCTCTAACTTCCAAAGAACTCAGTTCCAGCTGACCATCAAATTCCGCAAACAGCATCTCGTCGATTTGATCGGTGATATCGCCTAGATCAATCCGATCCTCTTCGACCTCAAACGTCTGAGGGCAGGCTGGAAGAAAAGAAGCGGTAATTGGTAAGGCCTCAGGAATTGTGGAAGTATCTATTATGCTGTCGTCAGTTTGCGCACTATGAGTCTCCACTACCGATTGAGGAGTTGGCAAGGACTTCTGGCTGGCAGAATCAATATCCGATGCAGGCTGGATGGAGATCAACGGAGTAGATGCTTCTGCAATACTTGCAGATTTCTCGCTATTCATTGACGCCATGCGAAGATGCACAGGACATTTCGCCTCGATAATCTGAGGAAAAGTCGAAAATGGAAAAGATTTTCCTGACGAAGCCGTGGAAGGAGACTCGTTGAGGTTGCAAGTGCATCCCATGCTCTTTCCCGCGCTCAATAAATCGACATAAGACTTTGGTTTCGAACTCGCATAGCTAGTCACACTGACGCCAGTGTGAACAGCTTCAGAGGAAGATGACGAAGAAAGAAGAATAGGCGACTTGGGCTTACTTTGGTCTGCCGCGCGCGCAGATACATCAACTGAGAGTGCCATGGGCCGAGATTTTACTGGCTTTTCGTCGTTGACAGCGCCAGGCAATCCATTATCGCATTCCGAAGGAATCCAAGAAGGAGAATTGTTCTCCGCACTACTGATATCAACCATTTCTCGGTCAGATGGGGTATTGATTTCCACTCTCAGATTGTCCCCATCTGTAGAGTCACACTCTGACTCGGCATCGACGCCAGAGTCAAAGATTTTATCTCCAGAGGCAACTCGCCCGTAATAAGCAGACGCGTAATCAAAGTTGTCCTCGGTGGACGCCTCTAAAGGCCACTCTTCAGCAAATGGTTTAGCGGATACTACAAAGTTTTCCTTTTCCGTAGCAATCGGAGAACATATTTGCGCAGCTTCGATATTAGAATTCGCGTCCGAGGTGAGGAGATCGTCGGATGCAGGTTCGTTGACTACTAGTACAAGAAAGTCTTTATCGCATAAAACTTTTTCCCTCCTGTCATCATAAAAGGAGTCGTTGTCGTTTACTCCAGAGCGTCTCCTGCTATAATTTTCCCTCGCAGCGCTGCGGGGGGTATTATGCGAGGTCGGATAAATATCAAAATGCTGAGGTCTCGGATAATCCATAGACGTCGCAGACGAATACGGCGACCTCTGCTTCTCGCTTACGCTACCTGCTGCACTCAAAGGACTTGGCGAAATGCGGAACTGACTCGCATGGGAAGCAGATAGAGGTGAAGCGGAATGACGGCCAACAGTCGAGATCGAGGAAGGGAAGCGGTCATCAGTTGCCGAGAGTTGAAAGACGAGATCAGATGGACTACCGAAGCCACGATCAAATTTCGGATCAGACATTCTTCGACAATCGCCAAAAAAAAGGCTCGTTTTGACTCGTTACAAAGGCGTGATATATGTATGTGCTCTAAAAGGAAAGGCACGAAGGTGAGGAGAAGGAAGAGAGTACGTAAATCAAGAGTATGATACTATTTCAAAGGTGGTCAGCCTGGTTCCCAATCAGTCAAAATACAGATCCAGTGCAAATTTTTCTACCATATTGACTATAGCTTTGAAGCTCCTGTAAAACTATTCTACATATTCTATTATAAAATACAATTTTAATAAATTATTTTGTTTTACTAACAATGACCGTAACGCGTAAGACTTCAATTTTCACAAAAATCGTACTGTGTAAAAATTCTAGCGCCCTCAGCAACTCCATCAAAATTACAAATGATCCCAATACCAGTATTTACAATTGCAACGACCTCATTTAAATTAAAGATAAAACAGGGGGCCAGCATATTGACAGCCTTGCAACAGAGGTTCAGCAGCTACATCGACTCCGCAGAAGTATCGGCGCCTCCTGTAAATATCCATTCATCCTCGTCCAGACTATGTACGATTCTTTTTAAGTCCCGTTTAACGATTCCTTGAAGTTCTAAATGCAATGATTTAACCACGATGAAAAAATAATAAAAGCGTAATAAAATTAAAATCACGCGAGGAAGAAATAAAATGACCTACTTTGATCTGTGTGTTGACGTTCGAGATTGCCGTATGCGCCCTTCAGGTATTTCTTTACTCGATAGTCCAAGGCTATCAGAAATAACAAAAGTTAGAAAATATTGTAAATTAATAAAATAATGAAAAAATGAGATCATATCAGGATCTTCAGAATTATAAACAAGGAAGCACGCACATTCGCTTTCATAGATCTGCTCAGTCAAAGCCACATCTGTCTGCAAATACACCATATCAGGCTCATTAGTGAGCGGATTCCGCACTACTATGTCTCCTCTGTTTTCTAGTATATTGCTAGGCACAGCAGCCGCGGCTATTGGAATAGATTTTGGTGTAGACGGAGACAATGTCCTAGTCGCATTCTTGTGTAGGTGGTGCAAGTGGTGATGGTGGTGATATGCAACAGGAGCAGTAACAGGAGACTGAGGTACATTTCTCTCTATTCTGGATCGTGATGGAAGTCTTCTCCGCACGCGAGGAGGAGTTGTTCCGTCAGCGTGAGCCGTCACTGGTGGACCCACGACAAGGGGTCGTGTGCTCGGAAGGGCAGAGCTGTCTGGAGTAAATAGAGATTCACCAAAGCCGCCATGTCCACCATAAAATGATGCTTGCTCAATTGATGAGGGCAGCGGAGAAGCGCTTCGCCTGCCTCTGGCAGTCGGTGTTTCGATTGATGTGTCTGGAGCAGCTGAGTCTACTGTTACGTTGGACGGTGTCGTTGTTGATGCTGGTACTGAAGGAGCACCCGCGGCAAACCCGCGCAGGATCCGGCGACGGACATCATATACAGGCATTAGAACGCGCGGAGAAGCCAGGCTGGTGGAGTATCGCTCAGGAGCTAGAAAAAGGCTGTAAACAAAGCGAGTGGGAGAGGATGCGGCTTTGATTTCTTATGTCTATATTACATAATCAGTTTCTACACTACGTAAGTAAACTGACTCCCTTAAACGGAATGCGACTATTATTTGCTTCTTTTTAATACAACCGATAGTTTGCAAGCAGCAGACTAATAGTGAACTCATCTGCTAAAGAAATGTTACATGCGATTGAGCGTTGCAACGCGGAGTATTCGTTCCTGTTTCTGTCGCAAAGAGTAGCCACAGAAAAAAAAAAAGCCATTAATGATGCCTTAATGATGCCGATTGCGATATCTTCAGCATACCGTTAATTGATCGCTGCTTGTTTGCAGATAAACGTCAAAGATGGTGACGTGGGTTTAGTAGCACAAGGTTTGCTTATCGAAGATACCGGAACCTGGCCTCGCCTACTTCAAAAACCGCCGCTCGTGCTCTCGGACAGTTTTTCCTCCATCCGCAAGCCCACCCCAATCCACCACTTCTCAACCGCCGCTTCTTAAAGTCTACCATGTCTTCTAATCCCCCTGGAATTTGCTGTCTTTCTGGTGTCAAGCACGGTATGTGTCCTACTGACTGCCTTTTGGTGCTAACGGTGTATACGTCTGGGCTGTCTCGCTAACATTGTGCCTATAGAGGGTGAGCCCGCCGGCGAACTCGTTGACTTCCACGGAAGTAGGTTAATCAATTGCTTTTGTAGCTGTTTTCAGTCGTGCTCTGAATGCCATTGACCTTGCTTGGTGTCAATTGACGTCCATTTCGTTTCGATAGCATTGTGAAGACGTTGTGATTGTGCCTTCTTATCGACGACAGCAGCTCGACTCTATTTTTAATAAGCTGTTCTAACCGATTGTCTATTTAGTCCAAACCTACATCTCAGGCGAGAAGGCAAAAGGCAAGAAGGTCGTTTTTCTTATCACCGATATCTTTGGTGTAGTCTTCAACAACGCTAAGCTGTACGTTTCACCTCTGTTTGAAGGAGAATTCTGATTGCTAACTTTTTCATTCTCAGCATCGCCGATGACTTTGCTGCTCAGGGATACCTTGTTGTTGTTCCCGACCTTTTCAACGGTGACCCTGTTCCCTGGACTTACTTCTCCAAGCTCCAGGAGTTTGACCTCGGTTCCTGGCTCGGAAAGCACCCCAAGGAGGTCACCGAGCCCTTGGTTGAGTCTGTTCTTAGCCACATCAAGGCCGACTTTGCTCCTTCCTCGATCGCCGCTGTCGGCTACTGCTACGGTGCAAAGTACGTTGTTCGTCTGCTTGGAGCCTCCAAGATCGACGTCGGTGCGATTTGCCACCCTTCGTTCGTCGACGACGAGGAGGTCGAGCTCCTCAAGCTTCCCTTGACGATCCAGGCCGCTGAGACCGATCCTATTTTCCCCGTCGAGAACAGAATCAAGACTGAGGCTATTCTCACCAAGAACCAGACTCCCTATGAGATCACCGTCTTCTCCGGTGTTGTTCACGGTTTTGCCGTTCGTGGTGACCCCGCTGTTCCTCAGACCCTTTACGCCAAGGAGCGTGCTTTCCACAACATAGTCACCTTCTTTGACTTCCACACCAAATAAGCAAATCGCTTACAGTGAATGTGGCGAGTCAGTAAGGTTAATGTTTTTGATTTAATAAATAAAAGTAAAATCTACTCTACTCATAGAATTCTCAAACTAATCTGTATAAATCTGTAACCCAATTTCTACAAACAAAAAAGAACACCGTGTGTTTAATCAACTCTTCCACAATTACTGCCATTTGGCACTAGCATACTCCATATCCTCCATGAATGTTTTGCTACTGTGAACTGCTGTACCACCAATGACAATTCTGAGACCAGGCGTAGACGCATTGATTTGTGCAACAAGTTTCGCTTCTTCATACGTAACTCCTCCGACAAAAAACACGACTATATCAGCTGCTTTATCTCGAGAGCTGCCTCCACCCTCAATGAATGGATACAAATGATCTTTCAATCTGCCTTTTACCAAGGCACCAAGAGTGCGCTCTAGTAGGGTAACATGCTGTGTATACACGTTTTCTACACCTTGTAGTCCTTTAAATCCAGACTGGGTGCGAGAAAATATAGAGTCGGCTTTGAATAAATCCTCTTGTCGTTCTCGATCACCTGCATATCTAAGCAGTGTCTTCAGCGCTAGTAATTTTGTGGGAGACACATGAGCGCGGCTTAGTTGGTCGAGAAGAGAAGGTAATTGTGAAGGTTGATCTGACCTTTCGTAGCGTAAAGCGTAGAGTGCTACGAGTCTGACTTTGGTCTCATCCGGTAAATTATGTGTTAAATAAAGCCGTAGTTGCTTAAGATCGTGCGCATGATTTTCGTTACATGCCAAAGACTGCTCAAGTTCACTGATTTCCAGTAAATTATCTGTGTTTACCCTCCTTGAAAGCTCAGAGACAAGAGTGACATGCTTTGTGACGTTTCCAGAAAGTTTTCGGAATTCAGGATATTCTTCGACAAACCGCCTCATATCTGCAATACTCTCGATATTCATATTCGATTTTGTCCTCGCTTGATATTTATCAACATATTCCTTTATTGAAGCTCCCAAATCACCAAAATTCATAAACATGCTGTCGTTATAGAATGGATCTTGATCGGCTGCAAGTACAATCTCTTTCATATCAGGGCGTACATCAGGAACGCCAGATAGGTCGACTCGACCGTTTTTGATACCTAGGTAAGCATGAACCATAGCTTGGTAGGTCCATGGTGTAAGAAGAGGAGTGACAGGGTCATTTTTGCGGTCAAGAATTAGCAATACAGGAGGCGTATCCATGACTCTAAAGTCAAATAGTTTAGGATCTTGTTGAATGTTGTACAGTGTCTCAATTGCAAGACTTTTTGCCAAAGGACTATTTGCTTCATAACGAATAATTGGCTTCTTTTTCAGCGTTAGTAAAACGGAAGTGATCGCTTCAACTGAGCGCATAAAGGGACCTGTCGACCATGACTCGGGGGCATCGCCAAAAATACTGTGTTCTGGTGCAGAGAGATTTAATGCAAATAGATCCTTATTAATAACGAGATAATCCGCAAAAAGCTCCTAGAAATCATGTCAGTTTTCGAACGTGAGAGCACGATAACTCAAAATACATACAACCACAGCCTTGACTACCTCATAGTCGTCTGCCTCTGCCATCCTTTCCAGAGCGCTCTTCTTTATAACATTTGAGAAATATAATTCGTATTCTCCATATTTTGGATCTCGTAGTTCGTCAACTATAATCTGTACTGACTCAGATGTTGGCCGAGCAAACACGACGCATTTTAGATGCCGCATTCTTTCTCTATTAGGATTATCCAGTCGGCTGCAAAGAGTCAGTGATGTGTTGCTAGAATCATTAGCAGGACACTGATGTACATACTCTATCAGGTACACTTCGTTTTTTAGAAGCAAAGACTGTGTAGTTATCATTGAAAGTATTGGAGTCTGTGACAGTTAGTACATCTGTATTCATATACACTCGAAGGAATCATACTGTTTCAGCATCAAGCAACAATATCTTCATCTTCCCGCCAGACGAATCATAAACGCCACTGACGCCATTTCCGGACGATGGCTTTGTGTCCAACAATCTGTCGGAATATGTCTGAGCAGCTTTAAATAGATCCATGTTGGACGCTGTTGCTCGCTGCTGAGTGCTAGCAATGAATACGTAAGACAGCGAGAACGGTCACAATACCGCTCTCAGGGGGAGAAACAAAGCCGTACAGCGCATACATGATAAGGTTTACATTACATCCATATGCGCCTAAAATAGATTGCACTTAGCCTCAAATAGCTATTATGATGCAGTATTTAAACCCAAACTACTCTTGCAGTTAGAGATGCGCTTTCGCGTTCCGCTGGTCATTCGCCGCCTTATAGTTTTTTTTTTAGTACAGCCATAGGCAAACCACTTCTCTCTCCCTCATTTCTATGGATTTTTGGCTTGTCTTGTATCTTAATTAGCAGATTATTCGAGAATACATATTTACAATGATTGGCTTCATAGATGCCGCCGCGGGAGCGGTAGCAAGGAAAGTTGGTCTAGAAACAGATCCACTCAAGTTGTTTTTGACCTTCATTCTCTCATATCCTCTATGTGCGGTGCTCAAACGGCTACCGGACTCAACTCCGGTCTACAAGCAGTTTTTTTGCATCGTGTACGATCAGTGTTTTGCTATAATTCATATTTGTGACATTGAAGAGTACTAATTGGTGACATGTATTATAGAGTATCGGCGTTCTATCTACTTGGCATTTTTGATCTGAAAGACGGCGTACAGACCCTCTTGATATCTTCACTAGGCACATATCTACTTGCAAAATACGTGAAGTCGCCATTGATGCCGTGGGTGGTCTTTGTGTTTGTTATGGGTCATCTGACAGTGAATCATATTGAGCGATACTACAGTCCTGAACAAAAGGGAAGCGATGGTAGAATGGATATCACAGGTTCGCAGATGGTATTGGTTATGAAACTTTCTGCTTTTGGATGGAATGTGCATGATGGAAGACGACCGTCTTCTGAGCTGAGTTCGCTGCAAAAGGACAGAGCACTGACAAAGTTGCCGCCCTTACTCGACTATCTGACTTATGTTTTCTTCTTCCCATCGCTGATGGCCGGTCCTTCATTTGATTACTCGGAGTTCAGACGCTGGCTGGATTTTTCCATATTTGAGGGTGAGTATACGACACCCCATCCAGACGGCAAGCCACGGAAACACAAGCGAAAAATTCCTCGCTCCGGTCGCATAGCAGCGAAGAAGGCAGCTGAAGGAGTGATGTGGATCGGACTATGGATCTTACTGTCGGGAAAGTTTAGTGATAAGGCGCTTTTTACCTCAGAATTCAGAGCTCGATCTTTTCTTTACCGCGCTTTTTTCCTGTGGCCGCTTGGATTTACTTACCGGCTAAAATACTATGGTGCATGGACATTGGCTGAGGGCGCCTGTATTTTATCTGGATTGAGCTATAATGGTATAGATCCTGTGACAAAGAAGCGCAAATGGGATCGAGTGCGGAATATTGATCCTTACCGGCACGAGACCGGCCAGAATGTGCATGCGCTGCTAGAGACATGGAATATGAACACTAATAAATGGCTGAAGACGTATATATATCTGCGCGTTACGCCTAAGGGCAAGAAGCCTGGATTTAAAAGTACGCTGTTTACCTTTGCAACGTCTGCCTTTTGGCATGGTGTGTCTCCTGGATATTATATGACATTCATTACTGGCGCATTCTTGCAGTCCTGTGGACGCAGTGCTAGAAGGTATATCCGGCCATTCTTCATGTCACCAGATTTGAGTCAACCGGGGCCATACAAGCGATATTATGATATATTAACGTATGTTGTGTCACAGATGGCACTACAGTACACCGTACAGCCATTTGTGATTCTTACATTTCGAGGATCACTGTATGTGTGGTCCACAGTATACTTCTACGTGCACATTGGAATTTTTACAATGATTATATTATTTTCACAAAGGAGGGTGAAGAAGTTTATTGAGGCGAAACTTGCCGCACGTACAGAGTCATCTTCGAAGCTTGAGAAACTACGGTTTGAGGTCGAGCAAGCCCGAACAAAGAAGGGACATATTGACGTCGGGAGAGTGCTTGTGCGCGAGCCTACGTTGGGTGTGCCAGATCAGGAGCTCGATGAGGCGCTGGAGCTGATGAGGGATGAGGTTAATGATGATATGACTATGATTAAAAAAGACTTGCAAGAATTTAGACAGCGGGCGTCTAGTAAGTTTGAAGAGACGAAAAAGAGGTCAAATCTACCATCGCGGAGCAGAAAGGAATGAGACGCTGGTATAGTGCATTGTAATTACTGTACCGCCAGGAAAAAAAGAAGAAAGAAAAATTATTAGATGTGAGAAAGGAAATTAAAAAGTCCTCTCATCAAAATATCAATCGAGACCTGTCACTCCGTGCGAAAAAAGGGAAGATGTACATTTAGAGAATAATAGAACAGCCTATAATAAGAAAACCAAGTACTCCAACAGATATAGCCCTCAAAATGCATCACAATAGATGTGACTAGAAATGCATTATTCAAAAATGCGGAAGAAAAAAGAGCCGCTAATGGCTTGAAAGTGCAGCTTCGTAAGATGGTGGCGGCAGGTCGGAGATGTCGTCAGCATCTGCGGCAGCGACCGGCACCTCAGCTCGTACAGAAGGATCAACGACGTTGACGGCGCAACCAGCAGAAGCATAAAGAGGTAGCTCATCAATATGATTAACACCCTCATGCATGCGTTCGCGGATGCGTAGAAATGATTCATCAAATTCAAAGGCACCGCCATCTTTAAAGGTTATTGTGAGCTCAAGAGGAACATTTGGCAAGCCGCCGTCCGCGACGGGAAGAACAACGGCAAACCATTGATTCGGACCAAACCAAGGCTGAACCAAGTGAGCATCGCGGACATTCTTGAGAGGAGCAGCGAAGGAACGGAAGAGTGCGGACTCAGGTGAGTCGGGAAGATAGATGACGCGGTGGGAGGTGAGGATAAGCTTGCCACTAGAGGCATCGAGCTTCGGCGGACGTGTTGTCGAGGGAACATTACCAGGATATATGTTAGACTCTGATCCTGAAATTTTACCTACTGCGCGGATGCGAAGAGATGAGCGCTGCGGAGCTTTATAGATGGTGAGCTCGTTTGGAAGCGGGACGAAGCCCGAACCGTCGAGCATTACCCAGTTGAGCGACATGGAAGCGTTAATGCCGCAGAGAAAAAAAAATCAGTGAAAGTAGATGAACCTCAAAAAAGCGGTTAGATCGTATATGTATCGCTTATGAACCAGGACGAGAGAATGAAAGGAGGAATATAGAAGTGGTTGATCTAATCGGCGCCGGTGGTGACGAATAGCCGAGCGCCAAAAGATAGCAAAGCGCCGAAACCACAGCCTGCACTGCCACTGGGGAAGCACCGCCACATAAATGGTCAGCAGCACCGCCGCACGCTTAGGCTTCTTCGTTAGAGCCTTCCATTTTTTGCTGCTTTCTCTATCGTGCGTGTTCCATCTCTCCTCTGCTCTCACCCGCTTCACCACCCTCTTCCCGCTCTCTCCCTCTCCTGCTTTCGTCGCAGGCAGGCGTACGGCCGCAATGCCCGCTACCAGCGCCTCCCAGCGTCCCGCGCAGCACGAGGTTGACCTGCTCCGCTCCAACCGCGATGCAGACCGCGATGCACACGCACATGCACACGCACTCGACTCCGATACTTCCTCTAGAGCGCACGACATCCAGATTAAGCACTCACACTCCTCCGCCGCCGCTCAATCATCCGCAGACAAGCGCAAGCTTGTCATCGCTTGCATCGCCTGCCGCAAGAAGAAGGTATGTCGTTCGGTCTGCTGCGATGCTATACTGGCAGGCGACAGTGTCTGCATTTGGCCAGAGTTCTGGTGGCCTCTGATTATGCGATAGTACGCACTGTGTTTCTACTGTGCTATCTTTCCCAGTAATCCTTGAGTTATCTTACTATGCTGAATGCAGTCGTCACGCATCCAATACCCTTAGTGCAATTTATGACCGTGCTAACGATCAACTTCAAGGTTAAATGCTCGGGCGATCGTCCTGCTTGCGGCAACTGTCTTCGACTAAATGTTCCATGTCAATATCCCGCTGTTAAAAACAGAGGATCTCGTTTTGGCTACTATGAAATGTTAAACAAGGTAAATCCACACTCCACTTTCTTTTCGCCTTAGCCTCTTCTCCGGACCTATCTTTCGCTACCAATTTGCCCCCCACCTCGCCCGCCCTCTATTCACCTGCATTTTTTTCTGGCACTGTAGCTCTGAACTTTCTGGACTCTTTGATCTCGACTCATGAGCACGGTCCTTTGTGCGACTGACGAATCAGCTTTTCGGAGATGCGTATTCGCATCATGCAACCCGCCGACCAAGACTAGTCGCGAGGCCACCACATCTTGATCTATGCACGACAATTTGATTCAGCGCACAGCGAATTTTTAAGAGTTGAGCTCCAACTTTTAATTCTCCACTATTTGGTTGATTTTTCGACTATTTCGGAGATAGTGGCTGGCTACATACAATAGTACAAAGAGCTTAACCGCGTAGTGCACGCAATGATGCATTTCTGCAATTACTGACTTTACTATCTAGCGTCTAGAAATGATGGAACGACACATCAAACCGCCGGCCATCGGAAATCCGTCGTCTCCATACCACGTCTCCAGGAAGCTTTCGGCTCTCCCGATCGTCAGACCCCCACCCCCACCACTTCCTTCTTCCGCACCATTTTCAAAAAGCAAAAGTGGCAGTAATGAAAGTACCGTCAATGGCAGTACGCAGCGACTGAAACGTAGCGCCGATGGCTCTTTCAAAGGTCTCACATATGGCTATAGCGGTACTCCCAGTAGTGAGGATCTCGAAACTGCATACAACGGATCAAACGGTAATATCACTGCAGAATCAGAATCTCCAACAAGTTCTCGAGATCGACCAGGATCGATCCCGGCTCCATCAAATGTTCAAATGCCTGATTTTGAAATTATCGAGCACCTCACCGAACTGTATTTCAGATATCTTAACAATCAGTCATACGCTTTTCTTCACAAACCCACCTTCATTCCGCGACTTCGCGCAGGACAAGTCAATCCTCTTCTTGTTCTGACCGTCTGTGCTGTGTCTGCTAGATTTTCGAGACATCCGGAACTGTTGACTCAGCCAAGATATGCAGCTGGAGAAACGTTTCTTCTTGAAGCCCGTAAACTTCTGAGTCAGGAGTTTGACGAGCCCACTGTTGAGACTACGCAAGCTTTGTTGATTATGGGCTTTAGCGATTTCTGTGGTTTGAATGGAGGACGCGCGGCTATCTACTCCGGTTTATCAATGCGAATGGCTGCAACGCTAGGTCTCAACAAGGAATTTGATGATCCTGACCTCAGCTGGATAGAGAGAGAAATTCGTCGCAAAACCTGGTGGAGTGTCTTGGTTTTCGATCGTCTGGCACATTCAGGCCCTAAACGTTCATTTTTGCTTATGGAAGAAGAATGCCAGATTTCGTTGCCATCGAGTGATCATGCATTTCTAAATAATATCCCAGTCGTGACTGAAATGCTATCAGGGGAATATCCTCCCAACGACCCCGAACTGCCGCGTGTACCGCTTGACTTACCAGGATACCACATAAAGTCAGTTATCATGTGGGGCCACATTGCATTCTATGTGAACATGGGTCGTAAGAAAGAGAACTTTGCTCCATGGACAGAATACTCAGAGTTTCACAAATTGGAGCGAGAAATCGACAGTTTCTATTCGTCTCTACCAGCGCATCTAGTGTACTCAAGAGACAATCTGGTAGCGCTGGACGCAACCCAACTAGCAGGTACGTTTGTGCATATGCATGTTGCCATTCAACAATGCCTATGCGCACTACATCGATGCGTCTACCCTTATGATCACTCAAATTCTAAATTTGAGGCGCCCCCAATTTCTTTCATTGAAAGGTCTGCAAACAAACTCACAGCCGCTGCTTGCTCGATATCTGGTATCTTGAATGATACTCTGCAAGTTGAAGACGTTCTTCCAGCATCATTTGTAGGCTTTGGCGCCTATAACTCTGCAACTGTTCACATTGTTAATGCTTTCTCTACCGATGCTGCAATTTCACAGATGGCAAAGAAGCATTTAACTGTAAATCTTAAATTTCTGGTTCTGATGCGTGAATATTGGTCAATTGCAGGCAGTTGGTGTACAACTCTAAAAGAGCGCTATTTTCATAAACTACAGCTTGAGCGAAATCCAGATGTTGCTGAGCGTGGATCCCTTATTTCAAGACCGCCATCGCCGACCGTTCGGTACGGAACTCTTGATTTTAACGGCAAAGAAAGTAATAGTCCTGGTCTTGCCAAATCTGACGGTGCTACATCTTCTGGAGAAGGGTCAACTGGCAGAAGAGCGTTGTCGACTTCTGCGACTGCTAATACGTCGGTGGTGGCCGCTCTTGTACAACATCAACAACAACAAGAGGCAGATAAACAGCAGCAACTAATGCAGCAGCAACAGCAGCAACAGCAACAACAGCAACAACAGCAGAGGCAGCATCAGCCTCAGCTTGTAGCGCCTACTCCGATTATGAGTACCAATTTGCAAGAAGTAAGCCGACATTCAGACACCGCGCTTCTACCTCCTCTTCCACCACAGCAACCTGCTACCACATTCACAGAAACCTTGGTATTACCGTCGACTTTCCCTCCTGTTGATGACGAAGTGCCGAATCCGTACTTGTACGATTTTGATGAGACTTGGCTTCGAGCACTCGAGAATAATAAGGATCAGGTTGTTATCGACGCTGATCGTGTAGGCGAGAACTCGTTCTTAGACTTTGGTTCCTCAAACTGGTTTACAGATGCTCAAACATCTCGGCCGTACGATCAAAGTGGGCCACAACCAGACGTTCTTTCACATCAAGTCCAGCAGCTAATGTACCAACAGCAGCAAGCTCAGCAAGAACAGCAAGCCCAGCAATTGGCGAATGGAGGGGCGACCGCGATGGACGGGGATAGCTTCTTTAATGAGATATTTGGTGACATGGTTTGGGATATCAATGGTTCGGGTGCGACACAAGCGGCCACAGACGCAGCAGGACAGTCAAATGACATGAAACTGAAGAGAGGATTGTAAAAAAGGTTGTATCAAGCTACTTGATGAATAGGATTTATTTTGACTGAGCGCGGGGAGTTTTTTTTTTCTCATGAATTGTTTTATTTTTTGATTTTTTTCGTGATACGTGTTTTTTGTCGCTTTTTTTTAGTACCAGACCTACGTCTTGTTTTAGGAGTGTTGTCAAGATATTCAAGATTGACTCGTAGGGCAGCGAGCAGGACAGAAAATTCTACAGAATAATAAGTTTTGGCTGGAGGAGTGTGATACGGTTAACAATTTAAAATCTCATTTTCGTCCCGTTTACATTTAGGAATACGCAGCTTCTGTGCTTGTAGTGAGAAGAAAGTCGAATATACTAAAAGCGAGATAAAAATAACTCCAAAGTCTATAACAATACTAATATACAAAAGTTTGAAATTGATACTTTTTTTGCCAAATCGCGACGAGTTCAGTTACCACGTCCGCGATATAGTCTCCTAGCGCGCGAAGGAGTAGCCGGAGCTGCGTGTAACTTTTCGACCAACACCATAGCATTCTGTGGCTTTACGCGTCCGTACTTGCGCATTCTCACTTCGGTATTATTGTACTCTTCAATATTGCTAGACAGTAATAAATTGATAGTCTGTCTTAATTCAGTGAATGTCGTGAGTAAACTGTTGTCGCCATCATCGTCGGTACTTCTATGGCGAAGTAACATTGGATCTTCCGGTGCAGCGCCGTTTACTGACGTGCTTCGATTTTTCGCATTGCGAGGTGAGAAGGTAGATAAAGCGGTTGAGGTTGAACGAGAATTTTCAGGTTGTCCAAGATCTTGAACAAACATCTCGACGTAATGTACATCACGATCAAAGTTATGAAGTGCGGGTTTGCTGATTCTGCGACCCGCATTCAAGATTAATTCCAACATTGAGGTAGCAAGATGATCGAATGCGTCAAAATACAGGAAACTAGTAATTGACTGAGGAAGGTTAACCAATGTCTGGTTGACGAGTGTCTCTAAGAATCGAACCATATCAATCAAATAACTACTCGGATTCGAATTTTCTGTCGTAGTTTCCCAGTCATACTCTGCAATCTCCAAGAAATCGTCAATCTTTGAATTAATCAACTCGAAAATACGCTGCTCAGCATTCTTTCTGGCGCGCGCAAATTCAGAAACGGCGTCGAGTTTGATTGGCTCAGGCAGATGAATACTGGAGGTCTCGTTTAGTGTTCGCTCGATGGCTGAGGCCGCGCTTTCAAAATACTCCAGATTGATAAATATTTGCACAATCTCCTCTCGATTACTGCTTTTGAGACGAGTGAGTAGTGTAGCACATACTACATCGACCAGCAGTTGATCGACCGACGACCGCAGCGTGGATTCAATTTGACCAGGATTCTGTTCAGTAAACTCATCCGAAAAATTATAGTGCTGATTCACAAAGTTACGCAATTCTGCGCAGCAAAGCGGGTATACCTGTGAGAATGGAAGAATGCACGGGAACGTGACGTTAGACGGATCGATATCGGCTTGGTACCAGCTGATATTGACTACTTGTTCCCAGAGCTCGCGCTGGTTAATGACCATTGGCATGTAATCGTCTTCCATCACACTCTGATTGAATTCTTGCGCAAAGCGCTGCTTAAGGAAATCAGAATACTTTCCAAACAAAGAAAGCATGAAGCTCTGGAGGCGAACAACGGAAAATTCAAAGCTTTCCATAGTTTGAATAAACAGACCTAGCAAGGTGCGAACGCGAAGCAATGTTTCAGGGTTATGTAGTGTTTGTAGAACGGGGTCAATAAGATCTGCTATTCGCTGACACATGGATTCCCATAATCTATCGACCGACTCTGCTGTGCGTACTTTGTATGCCATGCGCACGGTCGCGCGTTCAACTATGGCGAACCCGCATGCGCCGTGTAAAAGGTTCTCTAGAGGAGAGATATCGTCGTCTGTGAAATTTATCGATTGAGGTAATAGTCGTTCAGTGTCTTTGACCCGATCATACTCGTATTGTTCGCGAAATTCGTTGAGCGAGCCGAGGGCAGTGTAAATTAGTATACAGTCGTAGAAGGGAGTCAGATCAACTTTGATATGAGCGTTGTCAAGAGGATCAACTAGATGCATTAAGTCAGAAAAAGTTATTCTAGATGGATAAAATGAAAAGCTAATGCTCTCGTACATTTTTCATCGTCGTCATCCTGCTCCATTGCCAGCTCGACCGCTGAATTCAATTTATAGAAGCGAAGATGAGGATCCTTATCAGCCTTAGCTTTCCATTTTCGTCGTCGCACTTCAGTGGAGCTAAAAGCTATCATCCCAATTTGTGAAGCAACTTCATGCACACTCTGAAGCCAAACTGCCAGGTCAGAAATGACGTCTTGCTTGATTGTGTCTTTCATTAGTGGAACTGAGTGTCTGATACGCTGCGCGAAATCAAATTGGGCAACTTCCTGGAGATGGTTTCTTTGCAGGTCGTCGAGATTCTTGAAAATGTATTAGCGATAAAGCATATTTGATGAAAGCAAGATAAGTAAGCGCACCTTCAAGGCTTGAAAATACTTCTTTTGTTCAATCATGTCGTAAACTTGGTTTGTCATATGAAGCACTTTGAGGCATTGATGAAGGGCAGTAGTAGCATCATCAATATTATTCTTTGCTCCTTGAGAATCTTTCAGCATTTTATTCTATTCCAACGAGTTAACAAGGGCTGCAATCTAACCATTAGTGAGAAATAAAACACATATGTATACACACTCTAGCAACAAATGCGCGGCCAGATTTCTGAATGCTCTGATTGATTTCAAGGACACTAGATAGCATTTGCTCTGAGTTTTGCTTTACTTTGGCCAGCTGATGAACAGCCTTTGTATATTCCTGCTGATTGCTGTTGCAAAGCTCTTGCACTTCGGTCTCCTTCTGTGCTGTTATGGTTGCCAATCTGTCGACAAGAAGATCAACGGCGTTCGCGTTGACTGCATCTTCGACGACAGGAGCAAGCTGCTCAAGAAAATCATCACCTTCAAATGAGTTGAGGAGTGATATAGGATCAGAATTAAGAAGTAAAACTTCCTGAAGATGGTTCATCATGACGTCGGAAGGGTCGACGGCACCAACGGCGGGTAAAGATGCAGAGGGCATTGTCGCGACGGCCGTAGAGGTTGCCATCACGAGGCTCACACACAAGCTCACACACAGACAGCCTTTCCCCCACTATGTATTTGTGGATTATAAGTGCTGCTGAAAAGCAAAGAGGAGGCTTGCTGAGAGGTGTGGAGTCTGAACGCGAAAGCTTACGACGTCGTCATCGAGGGGCTCCTGCCGAGTTTAAGGTTTAAAATGAAGCAGGGTGCACTGCAGTGATTTGTAAAGCATGATTAAGTGATGAACAAAACGTATAATAATAATGCACGACCACAGACTAATCAAAAGGGATAATATTTCAGATGGGATTAAAATAGAATAATTCACAATATGAAAAATATACGCATACACATTACATGTATGTTCCTTGTTAATTTTTCATCAGTTTATTTTGATATATATAATTCAACAGAACCCAATAGAGACAGACAGACATCGTCAAACCATGAATCCATACAAAACTTGTCAGATTACCTTTCATGCCCGCCCAAGGACTGTCACTCCGGAGAGGCATAGTCACAAGGGTGGAGATCATCGAAAACTACTCTACATCTGCAGTAAACTGCAAAATGCAAAAGAAGTCCCAAAGCATCATCCGAGAGCGCACAACAGCCTTAATAATAAGGACAAAAGCTGAACGGTATCTCAGCGAGCTTATTTAGGAGAAAAAAGCTCTCACTCTTGGGCATGAAGGCGCACAACTCATCAACCAAGTTGGATTCAATGGCTTCTTTGAATAAATCAAAGAATGACGTATACTATAGAAATGATCCTACTGCGGAGGGAGTTAGCAAACGCTTTACCAAAGACGCCGAAGAATTTATTATAAGCAAATCATATAGGGGATATCTTACTGAAGTACGTCGACAAAGAAAAAAAAAAAAGCCGTAGGCCGGCGAGCACGAAGCCTTATATAGAAGGCGGCATTAGGGTTACAGTATAACCCTACACAAAAATTTTAAGCTGGATTAGGGTTGTTGCTGTAAGGTTCAAGAAAGCAGTCACGTTTGGCTGGCAGCTTACGGGCGACGGGCTTCGAGTTGGGAGGCTCTACATTGAACTAGCATTGGAAGTCTATCAGGATCCTTCAGCAACCAACACAGTCCACCAACCTAGGACATACACAGATCAACAAAATGCCGGAGACTCACAGACGTAAGTATTGCTTGTTTGTATATGAGAACTCTGCAAGAATAGAGATAATTTGCTTGTCGGAACGAGAGACTGACGAGGATATAATGTAG
Organism: Kockiozyma suomiensis; assembly: GCF_038497685.1. NCBI lineage: Eukaryota > Fungi > Ascomycota > Lipomycetes > Lipomycetales > Lipomycetaceae > Kockiozyma > Kockiozyma suomiensis. The sequence goes on from NW_027117671.1 coordinate 161,866, forward strand.
TTTACGTTAAGGGCAAGCACATCGCTCACCAGCGGGGCAAGCGCAACAGCCACCCCGGCACCTCTTTGGTTCAAATTGGTATGTGACATTCTGATTGATAATTGCTGGACTTGGTGCTGTAGTTAAAGACTGAGATTACTGACTGGTTGTGTCTATAGAGGGTGTTTCGTCTGCTAAGGAGGCCCAGTTTTACTTTGGCAAGCGTGTTGCTTTTGTCTACAGAGCCAAGAAGGAGATCAAGGGATCTAAGATCCGCGTTATATGGGGGTACGTAATTCGCTATTTCATCTTTGTTTTTTTCCGCGAGAAAGAGGCAAAGTGCTGGTCGATAGAATGGTATGGCTTTGCTAACAAATGATACAGCAAGATCACCCGCTCGCACGGTAACAATGGTCTCGTCCGCGCCAACTTCAGATCGAACCTGCCACCAAAGACCTTTGGTGCTAGTGTCAGAATCATGTTGTACCCTTCAAGCATCTAAATAATGAAGAAATTTGACGGCGAGTGTGTCGCGAGAAGCGCTAAGCTGTCAAAAGAAGGGGAAGATTTTGTGTGTGTTTTTGTTAGAAAAAGTACGGTTATCGACATTTCTTCTCATATTGTATTATATTGAATACACATAATGGAACAGTTATTGTGCAAAGTGCTGAAGTAGAAGTAGCTGTAAAGAGAAGAGTTGGTACTTGAGGATAGACGGTAAGCAGATGTAGCTGTAGAGGTAGTTACTCGACAATGATTAGAGGAGAGAGAAACTAGAATGAGTTAGTGATAACAGTTCATCGGAAGAAAAAAGGAAAGAGTGCTTGAATCGTGAGAGTGTGCTCGTAAAAAGCATGCAATTGTGCTACATACAATGAAAATTAATACCCAAGCTAGGACTTGTTCAAGATCAGCCCTTGCAGTCTCGCATATCTCTTTTCTTCTCTTGTCTTTGCATACAAATTTCAGTAATTCGATGTTTGGATCCGCTAAAATTGAGATAAAAGTAGAGGACGCCAGGTTATATAATGATTTAGATTACATAATGATTTGGACAGGATATCAGCGAGTATGGTAGATACATCTAGATCTCAGTAGCAGCACTCTTTCGTGATATTTTAGTGATCAGTTTGTGATCTCTTTAATTGTTTATTAGTGCTGTTTCATCAGACTTGCCCATTCTTTAACTCCAGGTGTCAAATACGAGCCAGCAGACAGCAGTTAGCACACTATTGTTGCACGCAGCAAGCCCAAGATCGACCGTCGCACACCGCCGTCCACAGCAATCCACACCGATTATCACTGACTAGAACTAAGAGTATCCACTAAACTAACTAAAATCCCAGTATTGATCCAGCTGACCGGTGCTGGCTGATAAAAGTAGCCAGAATTGCCGGGGTTCGCTCGCGAGTCGCGTGAAAACAGTCGACACGGCGACGACTTGTCTTCAAGCAGAAATAAATAAACAATCTTGCCCGACTTAAATAACACCTCTCCGCCCGTCATCCTCGCATTTTCTGCCACCGCCCTTGCTCCTCTTCTTCTCCTTTTCTCTTGTTCTACTCTCTGCTCCTGTTCCTTTGCTCTCTTTCTCTCTTTCATGGCATCGTCCGCGACGACCTCCTTCTTCTCTTCGTCCGGTCACGCATTCTTCAGCCAAAATCATAATGCAGAGATCTCGCTCGGTCTAGCTCCTCCCGCCCTGCCCACCCCCATCGGCACCCGCCCATCCGCCACTCCCTCGCCCCCCTCCAACGACAGCTCATCCTCGTTCGAGTCCGCACAGTCTCGTCGCACCAGATCCCCTCTCGGCGACTTTGACGAGCGTCAGGCTATCCCCTCCGCCTTGCTCGACTCTCCGCCTGTTGGAGGCTACAGGGCCTCTGATCCGCGCCGTCTCAATAGTCAGCCGTCCCTGAGCTTTCGGTCAACCTCTTCGCTGAACAGCCAGTCAAACCTCGCTCTCGCCTCTGTACTTTATCCCACCTCTTCATGTACGTCTAGCCTCTTACTCGCTCGCGTTTGTGTACGCTGTGACTCTTGTTGACGTTTGTTTCTGCTAACGTTTACCCCCTCTTCATGCAGCTCAGCAAGCTGACAGCACTTTATTTACCTCTCCAGCCCTCAGACACGCCAGCATCGACAGCGCCACTCAAAACTCATCCGAGTCCTCCTTTCTCGCAGACCAGCGCTTTGATGTAACGGCAAACTTCGAGGGTCCTTCTGTACAGAGTTCTAACTCTTCCTCCTCCCGCTCGTGGAAAGGTAGCTTTGTCTTTAACGATGATCCTATCGCCTCTGCAAGGCCTTACCCCATGAAAAGCTCTCGCAGTACTGGCAGCCTCACCGTCGTGCGCGAGCACTCTCACTCAACCTTCGCTGCCGACGGCCACTCCTCATCCTCGCAGCTGCAGAACTTGCCTCCCAGCCGCTATCTCAAGCTTTCCGGCCTACCCAAAACGGCCGATCCAGGGTTTCTTGCCGAAAATCTTAGCGTATTTATCTCTCATTACAGGCACAGTTGCAGAACAGAAACTAACAGTCATCGCTCCGAAACAGGCATTTGGCGAACTCCGTGGTATCTATACTCGCGAGATGCCGCTCAACGGAACCATCATCGTGGCTTACTATGACCTCCGTCATGCTGTTACTGCGTACAAAGCCATTTGCTCTCAGCCCATCATGGGCTATCTTCTACATCCACAATTTTTTCCAAAAAACTATCTCATTCAGGTACGTGCTTGCTCTTATTTCTCTGCATTCTTTGTGCCAGAAGTTTAAATAGTGCCCTAACCCGACAACCTATGCTGAAGATTAGCGAGAGCGGCATCGACATCCCATTCCTGGCCCATGGCGACGATGATCTTACCATTTATTTCAGCCATGGGTCTCCCGAAGAAGCGAGAGGTATACTGGAGAAGTATTTGCCAAAGTTTGGTAGCGTCCTGTCGCTCAGAATCGAAAGCGACACTAGTATTTCCTGCGAGTTCTTTGATCTGCGTCATTCTGCTATGGCCGCCGAGAGCTTGAACGGAGCTGTCATTCGGGTATGCGTATTTTCCATATGACGGGAAATGAAAGCGAAAAAAAATTCTGACTGTATTGAATTGTTAGGATGTGGCATTTTATGTGTCTTATATGCCTGTCGACGCCCATTATAAATCTGAGAGTTCAGTAAACTACAACGGATCTCCGCCAGGTACCGCGCATAACCTGACGGGATATGCCGCCGATGACCGCCATCACCACAAGGGTCTTTCCGTTCATGCTCCCGTTTTTGAAGTTGGAAAGCTCCCTATGTCTTCTTATAGAGATGAGGACTCTCGCAGTCCTTTGCGGTCGCACGGCAATTTCTCAGAGCCTCAGAGCCCGCTCGACATGTACAGGCATGAGCATCTGAACGCCGATTATCCTTTCGCAGGCGGGCTTTCGCGCCATGAATCATTCATCTCCTCCCGTCCCCGCAGACTGGAATCGGGTTACAGGATCGATTATCGTCCATCGCCTACTCTGCCCTACAATCGAACTTCTCCTCTGGCGCGAGGATTCTCAAGCGACTATGATGCGGCTGAGGCGTCTCTTAGTAAGATAGTTCTAGGACTCCCTATTATTTCTACGGCATGGTGGAAAACTAACGTGAAATAATCCTCTAGCGTTCCAAGTTGAGAATATTCCAGACGCGTCTATCCGTGGCTATAGCGTATACACCAACGCAACTGTGCCAAAGAATAATGTCGTCGATCTGGAGCGCATTGCTAGGGGCCTTGATACTCGCACAACTCTCATGCTGCGCAACATCCCCAATAAAGTGGACCAGCAGATGCTCAAAGATTACATCGATGTGACCAACCGAGGAACTTATGACTTTTTATGTATGTAGCTTACCTCAATATTTTCGGCAAACCCTGCTTTTATCTAACCATTATGCTGTATAGACTTACGAATTGATTTTTTGAACAAGTGCAAGTCAGTGACTCTTTCTCAATTTTTGCTAGTAATACAGGTACTAATTATAATTTTTTAGTGTTGGCTACGCATTTATTTCGTTTACGTCACCTGAGGCGATCATCACTTTTGCTAAAGCAAGAGCAGGAACTAAATGGTACTGTTTTATGTAACTTTTACTCTTTGTATTAAATTCACTAACTCTATGAAGGAACCGTTTTAACTCAGAAAAAATCTGTGATATTTCTTATGCAAACATATACGTGGCCGATTATATCTCAGTTTTCTATGTGCATATTTACTAACATTTATTGTTTACTCAGGGCAAAGAATGTCTTATTGAGAAATTTCGAAATTCTAGTGTGATGGATCAGGACGCCGCCTATCGTCCAAAAATCTATTACTCTGATGGTCCCCACAAGGGTGATGAGGAAGAATTCCCACCTCCTAATAATTTGAACCGAAAGCTGCGCTCAATTGCTAGCATTCAACAGATTGGTAATAATTATATTGAGCAGAGGTGTATTCGTAGTCTTTCATGGAATCAAGCTAATATAGGTATATTAGGACTCTTTCCTCCTGGCAGCAACAGCGGAAACTGGCGACGCGTTCCTCGCTACTGAACTTCTTTTTAGTCTTGCTCTGAATCATATCCTTTTTTGCTCTCATGTAGAAAGATGTTTGCTGTGTTACTGCTTAATATATCTCGCTGTAAGACGAGATTTTGAACTTTTTGTTTCATTTGATTATATATCATTCTGCTTTGAGTTTTCCTGATTCTGTCTACTTGCAGTCTTACCTTTTTGTTGGAAGACATCAAAGTTTGTATGCTTACTGATTTGCTCTTTTGATGTTTAAGTTAACGATTGAATATCTTTTTTTGATTTCTATGTGATTGGTGGCACGGCAAGTCTGTACGTTGCTATAAGATAAGACGACTTGCTGTTTTGTTTGTCGTTTGGCAAGACTTGTTAAGTTGGGGCTTTTGAAATTTATTTTGTTTTTTTTTTCTTGATGACGCTGTTGTTGTAATCTCGTGTGTTTATGAGTAAAGTTCTGAGTACTGTATTGTTTATTGCTGCTGTTGTATCAATTTTTTTCTTCTTTTTGCGATGAACATAATGTCAATGGTTCTAAAAGAGACTGATTATCAAAACTCTGTGCTTCATACGAATCAACTGGCTACAAGGCCATCCTAAATTTGACGGCTTGACGGCAACAATCATATATGCAATTGAGTCAATTCTGGTACATTTTAATAGCCGACTTGGGGATCTCTGTTTCAAATCTGTGTAAAATTAGTGAAAGTGTCCGAGAGAGTGAAATGGCGTTATAAAATATTAAAATGGGTAGCAGTAATCATGCGTTAGCCGAAACAAAACTCCAAACGCCGTAATATACAAATGTTAAGCCTCTGAGCCATTCACATTTCGTCATCTGCATCGTTTCCAACGTCGTCAGCTTCGACGCCGGATTCCTGCTTCTGTAGCATTTCTTTCCATTTTTTTGCAAACTCTGCGATTCCGACTCCGCCCTTTATACTTGCATCGACGACATCACTCGGAACCATGCTCTCTGAAAATGGTTTGGTAGAGAAAGAATGGATACCGTCTTCTGCTGTTGCGAGTCGTAACTCGGGATCAGAGGTGGGTGAGAGGTGAAGCAGTTCTTGCCAGGAAAAGAGGAGGGAGTCTGTTGTTGGACTAAAAGGGTTGATATCAACAAGCCAAACCTTTGGATTTTCTGTCTGAGGCTTGGGAATGTAGACGTCAAAGACAAAATTATCTAGTGAGAATGTGGATTCAGGGTTTTGCAAGACGGTGGTGAAGAACGATGAAATAAGACAGAGTAAGAGAGAGCGAATGGGCAACAAGAAGTCAAAGTAAGCCGATGAGCGTTGCGATATGGCGATTATTGAGCGATTGCGAACAAAAGCGCGGAACTCCATTGAAGGATTAAACTCGATCCATTTTTTGAGAACCAGTTCCAGCTGTGACCATTCGAGAGGAGTCTTGTTGTCGATACAGTTGTCGAATGCGTGATTCAGGTCGTGGGTTATAAAATCTGAGGCTTTGAGGAGGAGGTATATGTCGTTGGGAGTCACGCATTTCAAGGTATTGGTTGTGGTAATCCATGTAGCGTCCTTTTTTTGACAATTTCTCGTTAGTAGTCGTCATTGATTGTAAAGAGAGAGAGCGAGCAAGAGAGGTTCACATACGCGCGGAGATGACCAATTTAACTTAGGCATCACGGATCCATAATTACCTATAATATCGCGGATTTTCTGATCCAGCTCAGGAAACGACTCCGCCAAATCGTTATCACTATCCTCATCGCTCCATTCGCTTTGCTCAGTATCTTGTGGATCAGTATTATCCCCTGATGTACTGATATTGCTTGGTGGATCAGTTGTTTCCGATTCTAGAATCTCGGTGATTCGACTTGATTCATGCTCTGAATCTGAGCTCCACTCCGCTCCGTCACTGAATTATCTTCTTAGAATAGCATGTACAAGTTACGGGTTTCGTATACATGTTGCTTACCCGTCAGATGGAAGGAATATGCCGTCTGAGTTCAAATACTTTACAAATCCTTCCCCAAGAGGTTTAAACACCGTCGCTTTCGGAATGTGTTTTTTGAAAAGTGTATGCCAGCTAGAGAATTGGCACGCAAGTATGTCCTTTCTAAGCAGTTGAGGAAATTCATTGAGATTATTTTGAGATTGACTGGGAGAGTTTTGGTGTTCAATAGTAGATGGAATTTGGAGTTGAGGATCAGTTTCTGTTGTTCCATCGGTTACTGAAAATTCAGTGAAGTCGATACCATCAAAATCTTCTTCTCCGGAATCCGGAGGCGTCAAGGGATCATTTGACATCATCGTTTTCGGTAATATTTGTACGTTCGGTCGTCAAGTAAGAACTATGAGTGTTGTTCAGTGCAAGAAATTTATTAATAGTGCATGAAGATCCATAATAGTCAGTAGAGCATAATTTATCGTGTAACTGCAAATATGGGGATACGATTACTAATACCGCGGTTGAGTGCGGCTTGCGATAAACTTTCGCGACATCTTTTTGTAGAATTATAATTTCATCTAGTTTTCAGTCAGAATTTCTGCTCCTTCCCACTATGATTTTGCACAATTCTTTATTGAAAACTTTGGACCCTTGTGACTTGAGATTGATATTTTTGAATTTGTTTGGGGAATGAAGAATAGTTCTGTATGAAAATTAGCACAACACGACGAGAATGTGGGTAAACAGTCCCTGCCCCTCTCTTATCGAAGGCTTTGGGTTGTTTGCCTTGCTTGCTGTATTTTATCATGAGAGATCTGCATAAAATATACTGCTGTCATTGGGAATGCCGAATCTGTCTGAATTTACTTGCTGTGCCAATTATATCTGTGATGGAGAGATCTGTAATTTAAGAGTATCGCTTTCTGTGAGAACCGGGTTGGCGTGCTTGTATATTTAGTACAATCTCTGAATTCTGAGCTTTTACTCCGTAAAGAATGATAACGCACGACTTTCTTTATCAGATAAGTGTCCTGGTGATCGAGATGTGTATTGATATATCGTGAGAATTATGGCGCGCGGCTAGCGAATGTTATCTGCGTGCTCTACTCCAATGCTACAGCATCAACTATATAAAATGACTGAAAAATCTCATAAAATAAAGACGGAGAACAGCTTTGTTATTGATTCCTGTTTTTTTTGAGATTACGGAAGACATTCGCTACGCGACGTGCTATGTCTCGAAGGGTATTAGACTCGTGTCCTTTCTTTGACTCCATCTGTTTTCTTCTCTACGATTGTTATGTATGATTTAATAATTAGCTGTCAATATTCTATTTATTGTACCGCGCATTGCAATGCACATGGAAATCACAAAACAGCTATGGTGGCCTACTTTCTTCGTGACGTTGAGGGTGGCTAGATAGAAAGAGCGCACTTCAGACTGACCCCGCGAGCTCTAAGGATCACGAGATTGACTGGGTTGCCCAGCCAACGGGTTTGTTGTGCTTGACTGTGTGATGTTGTGGCCTTCCAATGCACGTAGTGACCGCGTGATGTGTGATTATCGTCCGATCCGATCGATCTGGTTGAGGGTTGGGTAAGTCTGGAGCAGACAGGAATTGTGCAAAGTCTCGATATCGAGCGGAGCTTACTGGCTGGAAAGTTCGTTATTTGAATAACGAAAACAGGGATTTAAGGCTCATAACCAGGAGAGTTTAGTCTTGGAAGCATAATGAAGTCGGATAATTCAGGATAAGAATCGTCTGTACAAATATGACTCAGGATTGCGGTTTTATGGTGGTTTTAATCGATCGAAGTCGCGCATTCTACTACATATTGTTACGTGTCATTGATGTCAGGCATTTTGCAAATTCTAAGACGTTTGCGCAATATCCAGGCTGGTGACGCGTCGCTTTCGGGCACATCGCGAGTCTTGAGTGCACTCAGCCGTGTTTTCTGTTTTAGTCGTTTGATGAGCTTTCCATTTTATGAAATAGCGCTACTAGCCGGGTCTGACACCTGGGCTATTCTATTCTGCCTTGTCCCTCAAAGGACTGGTGTTGCGGCTATCGCGGAGATGCCAGCGGATAGTTCGCGCTCTTGTAGCTGCATCTTCCTATGGCAGTGGGATTTCGGACGTGACACTAAATACCAAGTCGGCGAATAATTTTTATGCTAATACTGATGAAGGTCACCTATTGCCGTTATAGCGATCCCTATCTATTTCACTAAAAATGCTTTTCTAATCTTGCAAAACAAATTTTTTTCCGAACTGTCTGTGTTCACTGTCCTGTGCTTCTGCTTTGCTGATTTCTGCTGTCTCTGCTTTACAATAATAATGTCTGCCGATCCATATTAGAGTTTTTGTGATAGATAATAGGCTTAATGTATGACGATGCTATTATAATTACTATTTAGTATACTGTAGTGATTGTAGCTACCTAAAGACCTTGTTTCTACCTATTGCTTCCCAATTTGCATTACACTTACGGTGAAGGCACTTCCATTTGCGGCGGACTGTATATGACGCGCTAGCTACCTACTCTTTAAATCTTCAAGACAATCTTTCCAGTCGATTTTCTCCCTTCAAGATCTGCGGCGGCTGCAGTGTACTCACTGATTGGGTATTCTTTATAGATAGCTATATCCAATTCACCGCTCGCAATCTGATTCCACAGCAAGTCCGAGTAATATTTCATCTTTTCCGGCTCAGCGATATAATTAAATAGAGTAGGTTTGCCGACCAACAGATTCTTTGCAGTGAGGGTTTGTAATGCTAATGGCGGGACAGATCCGCTTGCTTCTCCGAGCAATATCACGTATCCCTTGCATCTGGCACAAGCAATGGAGGCATCGAAGGTACTTTTGCCAACACCATCGTAGACAACATGTACACCTTTTCCCTCTGATGCCGCAAGAACATCAGCGACAAAGTCTGGTGTCTGAACGTAGTTAATAACCGTTTCTGCCCCGGCTTTTTTCGCAATTTCAGCTTTCTCTGCCGTCGATACTGTGCCAATTACATGTGCACCGGCAGCTGCGCAGCATTGGGTGAGAAGTAAGCCTACCCCACCTGCTGCTGCTTGTACAAGTACGTAATCGCCTTTCTTGACTTTATATGCCTCCTCGGCAAACGTTATGGCAGTCAATCCCTGCGAGATGCTAGCGGCAGCAGCTTTAAAGGAGATACTGTCAGGAATTGTACACACGTAGCCATCTGCTGAGAAAGCAGTATACTCTGCAAAGCTAGCGGGCCCTATGCATGCAACGCGGTCGCCTACTGCAAAGTTTGTCACGTCGCTTCCGATTGCAACGACAGTGCCTGCAGATTCGTAGCCTGCAGTGTAGGGGAATGGTGAAGGGAAATATCCTGAGCGAAAGTAAAAGTCAAGGAAGTCTGCAAGAGTATCATGTTAGGTTCACTAACTTGTACAGATTTGATTGAAGATGCAAACTAACTTAGTCCGGCATACTCGTTCTTTACCAAAATTTGTCGAGTCTCAGGTTGTGGAACTGAGGTTTCAGTGTAAGAAATGACTTCAAATCCTCCCTTTTCGGGAACGACGATGGCTTTCTGGGTAGTTGGTATAGACATTTCGCATAGGGAGCGGACTGGAGTGAACAGAAGGAGGGGACATGTCATTATATATTTTCACGAGGGATTTGTTTGGAACATCGGTCATTCTGATGTCGTTTACATATTGTGAACTGTAAGGCTAGCGGAATGAGAATTAAAGCGCAAAAATCAGGTCCCGCAAGAAGGATAATAAATTAGAGGCAACTAAGAACAGCTAAAGATATTCATGACACAGAACCAAACAGTTTGTTAAATACAAATCAAACATAGAACCTTAAAGACTAAATTCTTGTTTGGATCAAGGCAATAGATCTGTAAAGGTCTGCAGATCGTGTAGTACTTTTCGTAGTTTCATTATCTTTATCGCCGTATGTTCTCTGCTGTAATTCCGTTTTGCATGCCTGTTTTTGTATTTCCCTCTGAATTTGCATTGCTTCTCAATCAAACTATCTTATTAATTCTTTTTTTTTGGTGTTATCTATATCTTATTCTTTTCATTTTTATTTTCAAGTGCCGGATTGATGTGAATAAACAAAACCCTGGAACACGGCATTAAATAAATAAACCTATCTCCGTCAAGGTTATATCGGATTTAACGGACTGACAATTCAGCTTTTATTTTTCACATGCAGCACGAATCGTTATTTTTTACTCCTCGCTTATTCTACTTTCGACTGTCCTCTTTAAACAGATTCAGAAAAAGTAAAGAGACATATATTACATTATTCTGCTTTGGTTGTTGATATGATTATATCAGTCTTTGAAAATATACAGATTTGACTTCAAGTAGCGACCATTGCACTGAGCGAACAAATGGCATCAATATTTCGAGAATACACCTGCTCCAGCCTTGATCCCACAGTACATGCTCTCTGATGGACAAGAATATCAACGACCATCGGCACTCGATTATTTATAAATGCCGCATCCCCATCATAAAGTCTATCAATGACATATCCTAGCTCCATGTCTAATACCTCAGCTACTGCTGAGTCAACCAATGCCGAATGTGAACCGGTCGTAGATTCGATTATAGAATGTGCCGATAGCGAAGACCGCTGCGACCGCCAATAATCACAATATACTTCTGATGAAAATGCGCTGGTGAGCGGAGACGTCGAAGGCGGAGAAGGCAAAGCACCTCTTGACAATCCTTGAATTATTTTTCTCGCGCGAGAAAGAACAAATGTTGCTTGTTCCGGCTTGTCATGATTGACAAGCTCGATAGCTTGTAAAAGACACTCAGCAGTAAGCAACTCGATTCGTCGCTGCGAAAGCCCAGGGTTTGATGTTAATGGCGACACTAGCTGTGGCGACAAGGGAGCTGGTTTATTGCGCTTGCGTCTTCGCAAGGGTTCGGGATCTGGCACGCTAAAAATTGGTATCTGCAGCCTTGCAGCACGTTTCACTTTGTGTCGTCGATGCGAGGCGCTGAATTGAAGAAATGAGATCTCTGCTTCTAGAATTAATTCTTTATTATCGCCGTCCAATATAAAAGATTCAACAGCCGGCCGTCGTCGACAGCGCATGAGGGATGACTTTGAGGAAACGGAAGAACCAACTGAGGAAGCTGACGAAGTGGAACCTTGTTTTCTTGATCGGCAAAGAGAAGGAGAGTATGAATAACTCGATCTCCGTGGCGAAGAGCGATCGATTTCAAGCTCATTATCACTGCGCGAACCACATGACTCGCTCTCTCCAGAACCATAACCGATTGAATGTATATCTGACACTATAACATCCCACTGCTCGCGCGGCGGCGACTTATTGATGCTATCTTCAGGTGGAATTGACACTTGTACAATCAGATCTCTCAAATCACCAAAAGCAGTATCTCCAATACAGATCTCTGCTTCACGACCGTTGTCCGCAATACTATACAAAAGACATCCTTCAATTTTTAGTATTCGACCGCCAAACGACGCCGGAACCGTCACAGTAATCCGAACATCACGGTGCGACATTGACATGCAAAGACCTAAGCACCCTGCTATGGACTTGGGCAACTTAGCCCAATCCGAGACAAAGGTGTACAGTCCGCGAGTATGATTGCTTACTTTGACGAGGTCATACGGGTCATGCTCATCTCCGATTCCAAACGTATAGACAACAATCGAAGCATCCGCAGCCTGTTTACAAAGGCGAACAAGAATATCGCGGTGTGAGGCTCGCTCGCTGGCAGGAAGTGTACTTGTAAAATCCGCAGAGTGACTGGCCAAAAATATACGAGACACCGGGTTGCGCGGAGACGACGAATCGGTATAGTCAAGTAAAATTGAAAGCGCCTGCTTAAGGCCTCGAGCAGCAAAATTTCTGCGCGTACCGCTTAAAGAGATAGTTTGTAGCCTTGCGATCGAGGTAGTCCAGCCGTCCCAGCTACTCGGCTTTGGGCCAGCTGGAGTAAGGCTAAAAGCGGATGCATATGAATAAATGACGACCCCAAGACGATCATTTACACCAATCGAATCAAGTAGAAAATTGATTATGTTTTCAATGTTTTTGATTTTTGCGTCGCGGTCTCCAGAATGCCAGAGAGGTAAGGCTACTACGACGTCAATTGATATGTGAGGCAAAAGAGCTGGCGAGATATTTTTCTCCAAAGAGGATATCTCTGTGAGTTTTAAGGACGATGGCTTAGACGGAGCGGGTATTGACAAAGGAATATAGAGAGGTGCAACAGAGGTAAGCAGAGATACAAGCGAATCTGATGAGCGTGACTTTACCAGAGCAGGTTTAGCCTGTAGCATAGCTGCCCTCCAAGTCTCGCGCTCAATCTCTTCTGAGAAAATAAGTCGAAGCTGAGGCATGTCAACACGCGAAAGTGTAAGGATTAACACAAAAGAAGATGCCACAGGTTTGGCACAAACCAATCCCGTGAGATATTTGCTGATACAGAGGGAGGTGTGCACGACAAGTTTATCAGAAGTTTCGGTGCATTCTGTAAGGCATAGAAGATGGTCAACGAACAAAAAGCAACTGAGCTGTTCAACACGGTTCGAAGAGCTCGCAAGACCGAGTTTTCCCCACGCTCGTAATCTTCCGAGTCTGGCATTAAAGTTAGTCACCGACATTCGACCAAATATAACTAGCATTACGCACTTTGCGAGATCCAGCTTGCAAGATCGATCAAGCTGCGCAGCCAACTTTCTCAAAGCAGCATCAGCAGAGAGTGAGTCTCTCAGCGCATTTGATCTCGAAGTGCCCATTGCACCGACCGACGAAGGCGGCAACGTGACTGGTCGCGGAATCTGAACTTGTAGCAGACAAGAAATACATTGCTCAACTGTTTGAAAACGGAGAGCTGTCTGTGATGCAGGAGTGATTGATAATTTTGGTTCAGGTATCCGTGTCTGCGGTGGCGAAGGGGGTCGCAGTGGTGGTGGTGGTGGTGGTGGCAGTGGCGGTGTTGGGGAGTGAAGTTGAAGCTGCTTCTTAAACTCACGACGGCGCTCCACAGGCTTATTTGGACTAGTCGCGCACACCACACATTTCACTTCCGGATCGCCCGTAGCAGCGAAACATTCTCCATGAGCGACGTGTCCGCCGCCACAATGCAGCTCGACGACGCGTTCATGGCTGAGGCGGTACTCGAGGGATTCGTCGCAGAGAACGCAAGTTCCGATCGCACGAGTACGTGCAGCTATAGCAGACAACTGCAGTGGAAGCACGCTGACGGCCGAGGAGATTGCCATCATAATACTTCGACAAGAAGACTGGACTTGAGCATTTGAGGAGACAGAGAGTGAGGCCGCGAAGGTCTATTTTAATTTGCGCAGACTCGGCCGTACCCTGACTGCCACATTTCGCTTGGTCGGAACCCTGACCCGCTGCCCAACCTAATTCATATCCTGCCCACGTGGCGCGCACGGAGCACCAGATGGCATTTCGCACTGGCTGCTCTCTCAGCCATTGTTTATTATCATATCAGATTAAAAATAAAAACATGCACTTCGCTGCTACTTTCCTGTCTATATGCTTTTCTAGACTGCTACTCTCTGAGACGCAGACGAAATTGTATGCTGCCGCGCTAAGATATCGCTTTATCACAGCTGCGGCGTTAATGCAGAAATAGGAGAACTGTGATCTTTCCACATTCAGGTTCTTTGTGATGCGCTGTGCACCTAGCTGCTTAATCCATATATTTACATCAATCTCGAATAAAAAAAAATAAAATAAAAACCCCTATTGCGCCATATGCTTCTCCACGCATTACATAACATAATTCGTAAACAGATTACCCGTAAAATGATTTCTAGCAGCTCAGCTCACTCATCAATCAATATCGCTATCGCTATCGATCGGCAGCTCCTCTGCGTCCTCTATTCCATTCTCATCTCCTGAAGTCCACTCTCGAATAGCTGTAGTCCCAGTTAGCACACTATATCGAGCCTCAATCAAATAGTCATAACATACCTGCTTTATCTTCACTAGCTATGCCAAAACTAGAGACCGCTTGGCGTAGCATATCGATCCTCGCAGCAGTGCCCTCATCCTCCTCGCCAATCACTTGCTCGCACCCTACTAGCACAGCTTCAAGTCCATCAACTGGCGTCACAGATCGTCTCCCATCTCGCCATCGCTTGGCACTGACACTCATCATCGCTTGCACAAGCCGCGAGATTATTTTCTGCTGCTCATTCCCATCGTCGCTTTCCCTGCTTGCAAACAGTAGCACTTTCAGAGCCTGAACCGTCTCGATCCGCACTGCCGCACTCCAGTGTACGAGCAGCAGCGGTGCCCATCCAGCGACAGTAATTCGCACCGCACGCTTCATGCTCTCGCCAGCCTTTCCCATACTAGCTTCAGCAATGAACAACGCGATGGCCTCGCCACAGCGCTCAATCTGAGATTCAATCTCTGCATCAGCTTCTTCTTCATCTTGAGCCTCTTCATCGCTGCCTTCGCTGTCAGAAAGCAGTCCTTTGCGTTCCATAGGAAGCACAATCCGACACAGGCGCTTGCATTCAGCAAAACTAGGTCGATAGACATCTACAAGCTTTAGCAAATATCGCAGAAATGGACGCATTGATACAGAATCCTCGGCAGCCATTGCTGATCGCGTTCCGGTACCAAACATGATTCTTGCATCACTTAGAGGAGAATCTTCTTCGGCACGGGTCAGAAAATCAATAACGAATTGTATCACTTGTTCTGCAGGTACTTCTTGCTCAATCAATAATCGAAGGAAATTGAAACTAGATTGGCGGAAACCTCGGCACAGAAGCTCGTACTCGATGGCTATCATCGGAAGTAACAAATCGCCTCCCTCCTCCCTATACCGCTTGGACACATCCTCACATCGATCTTCCAAACTAGACACAGTCTTACTTGATAAATCGACTCTCTTGATCAATTTCAGAATTAGTACAGCCAGTCCAGCAACATCACCGCGTCCGTCGTACACTGCCGCAATACCGGCTCGAAGAACGCCTGCACACACACACAATGCGGCTTCTTCCACGCCAGTATCAACAATAGCTAGTAGCAGTCCACAAAGATCAGACCAGCTTCCACGCCCAGCCGAAGTTGAGTTCGGTGGGGAGTTTGTATCGGTTCGGCAAAGTAAAACATCCGCGAGCTGCTGCACCAAAGAGCTTATTATGTTCTTTTCAGATACATCGCCTAGTCCGTCTTGTCGACAACTGTCGGTCCATAATTCTAACGAGCCATACATTGTCGCTGCCTTATCTTGTAGCGTAAGCATACAACTCCTGATCAGCCGTGAAACGTCTTCGCGGACCTGGGCATTGGCGCACCGCACTAGTAGACCTCTTGCTGCTACATCGCTATCCGCTAGCCAGGCCAAAAAAGCCATACTGCTCCGAGCAGATTCCGTACAGCACTTTTGTATCGTAGCTAGCATCTCTTCTGCTGCGATGCCGTCCTTTGTTCGTGACGCGACTTGAAATAACGTTTCGAACATAACATGGTCATGCGACGCCCATGCCACACTATCGCATTCAGTACTGTTCCTAGCACTGCAAAGTCTTTCATAAGAATCATTCACAAACTTTAGATGTTCGTAGCCAAACATGCTCCATTTCAAGGTTAACTTCTGATTTTCCTCGCATATTCTTGAATAAAGATCAGAGTTTCGCATGGCATACTCCGCAATCTCCTTGGTCTGCTCAGGCTTAATCTTGTCAATGCGTTCGTAGAACAGCATATATGCTGAGAATGGCTTTTCGACCACTTCGCCGCTCGCATTTAAACATGTCCCGCCGTAAGCCATACTGCCAATCTGCCCTTCTTCAAAACGGGACGTTTCTGCGTCATTGAATTCGACCCAGCCATGTTCATCACGGATATACGAAAAATAGTGGCCCGATTCAGCAGTTCCTGTGTGTACCAGCACTCCAGAAATCCGGAACATGTCACTAACATCCGGCTGGTCGTTTGCTTTCATATCGGCGGCAGTCGCAACGTGCTCAAAAGTATAAGGCGCAATGTCAATCTCTGTAGGAAATTCGAAGTAGTCGTTGATTTTACTACGCTGCATAGTTGCCAGGTCAAAGTCGAACCGCTTCAAATGGAATATCAAATGATCTGGCACTTCTTGAAGACAGTTACGTTTTTCGGCTTCTACATGCGTAGAACACTGAGAGCACCAGTACTTGTTGTCTCCTTCCATGATTTCGCCCTCCACATAAGCGTCTAAACTCTGCTGCAAGTCACATTTACCCTTGATATCGCACTGAATCGCCGAAAACGGCTCTGTTCTCTCAGAAACATGCTCGCATTCTTTTGACTTGATCTGCGTCAAAAGCATGCCACCATAGCAATGGGAAATAGCATCTCTCTTGCTCTTGTCAGCTATTTGCGAGTCTAATCTATCGAACAGCAAATTGTAAAACTCGTCAACATCCATCTGCACAGTGATATCTATTGGATCATTCTCAAAATTCCTGATCGACTGAATGAATCCGCTGGTGTCAAGAAGCTTCACCCAGCTATATCGCATATATGCAAAAAGCTGAACAATTTCGGGAATCAGCTCAGAATTTCCACCCTCGCCAGCTTCCGTCTCAATACCTTCTAATTCAAATATATGACCACGAAACTCTTGGTTCATATACAGCTGATTAATGAATGAGTTTAGATAGCATGTGTTAGCCAGATTTTGTAAGCCAACGTAACCAGCACTAGACCTAATCCAGCGCGAGCGATCTGTCGACCAGCCTTCAAACAATACACGAGGAGCTATGATATTGTCAGTTTCTAGTCAATGGGACTCGATAAAACAATACATACCGGAGGGAAGTAAATTCATTATTTTAGTTAAAACGCGGTGCAAATCTTTGTTTTCTTCAGCCAGCAGATATATTAATTTGTATAGCGATTGTCTTGTATCTGATGCTAAGTAACCTGAATATATCTCACTCTGCTTCGTATCATTGGTGGCAGGAGCCAAAGTTGGAAAGAGTCTTTCTGTAATAGCAGTCAGCCAATTTTGACGAGATCCTAAGCTAGTATTTGGATCACGTCGATGCTCAATGGCGCATATCATCAGCCGCGCGTAACCACTCGTGATGTTGTTGGTTTTCACATTGGTGAGAGACTGTACAATGATTAGAACAAGATAAGACCGCAGTGTCATAAATTTCCGTACCTCTTTGACCTCTTGATCTAACAATATTTGGCACCATTGAATGCATAGTTTGTTCTCGTCAACAGGAAGCTGCGTCTGCACCAGGATTTGTCTACATTATGTCAGAAAAAAAGGCATTGCATAACAACAGATTTGAATACGCATACTTCAGTAAACATGTAGCAAACGTGAAGAACGAATCCGATCGTTCACCAACATCGGAATTCGCAGGTGGAAGAATCTCCTGTACAATATTCCAGAAGAACAATGCAGTATCAGCAATATCAGCAAGCCTTATTTCGCTTCCCTTCTGTTCACTGTCAATGAACGCTAATATAGTGTCGGCATAATATGTCCGCACATGCTCGTTATGAGAAGCCAACAAACAACGGCGGAAAAGAAGTTTGCAGTCATCACTATTGGCTATTGATGTCCACACGCGAGTCTCACTCGTCCCGGAGAGTAATAAAATGTCCAGCACTCTTTCACAGAGTCCAGTGGTACTATCATCAGCGATCAATACCAGGTTAGTCACGAATTTATCAATTTCTTCTTCACTTTCAAAGGTATCTGTGAACATCCCAGTGTCTTCTTTCAGAAACGATTTGATCCTCTCCAAAAGCCTGAGCCGGACAAGACTACGTACTGACGCATTTGAGGATGACACCAGCTCTGGTTGCGCTGCAAACGATGCTAGATTCGAGATCACATATTTGTAGCAATCAGCAACTGTGCTGCTGTCTAACTTCCCTTCTTTGCTAAGAGAATATACAGATTCCAGAATGTAGTCTGAATATAAGATTATGTACGGTTTCTGTAGCGGGTAGAATTCTTCCCAGCGATTGTAGACTTCTCTTGGCTGACAAAATACGTCGAGAATTTTCGCTGCTGGTCCAATTGCAGTCGCAATATCAAGCGCCAGCAAAGCAAATTTATCCGGTAATTGCAGCAGCTTGTACAGGTCATCAAAAGACTCCATGATCTCAGTTTCTGCAGGTCGAAGTGGCGGCAACAACGAGTGTTTTTGAGATATATCAGATTCTGGTGAGGCAGTGGTCTCAGAGCTGGCGTCTGCTGCTTTTTCTTGGATATCAGATAAACGACGCTGAATTTGTACTACGTCGTCATCATTCGCAAAACCGCGAACAACCATAGCAGCAGTCATTTCACGAAATCCAACGTCGCGTAAAGTGCGCATGAAGTCCTTCGACTTTAACTCACTTCCCAGCACGAAAATCCTAAACTGAGTATTTCCTGTAGCGCCTGCAACAACTGAAAATAAGTCTAAAACACTATTTTGGTCTCCCATAGTATGTGACTCAGAAGAGATCGTTTTACCAATATTTAGCTGCAATTTCACTTCAATTTCAGACCCCAAAATTTTCAACCCCGGCGGGGAAGCGAGGCTAGGAATTGCAGTTGCATATCTTCCATTCCGGCAATAAGAGTTCAGGAATGAGTCTAGAAATTTGAAGCTCCGAGCAAATGCCTGTGCCGCATCACTAATATCGACGTTGCTGGTTGCGATATCTAAATTTTCTTATCAGATCTGCTAACAGATGGATAGCAGGGAATACGTACCTTCGCCTGCCGCTTTGATTTCTGCAATGCAGCGACGAACTAATGATCGGTGAAACTTTGAAGCGGTCTCAATTGGCAGCTTCGCAATATATTCAGCCTGCTCTCTTACGTAAGTAACATTTTATCAAATGCAGAAAAGATTGCAGTACTTACATCAATTGTTATCCACACTAAGATGTCCGAGACTTGAGAAAAACAGACCTCATCTTTGGTTCTGAGACAAAAGTACCAGAACGTGTCTAAGCCTGGTAGTGAGAAATCACTTGTCGAAACCATCGCTGCAATATCGATTGATGTGAATTCATAAGAGAAGTAGCTGACGATAAAATTACCGCATGTGGTTGTCAGACACTCGCTAGGAAGAGTTTTGATTTTTTCGAAACAATAGTCCATGAAGTCACAGCGCTGATGAAACCCAAAATTAGCTCGGTATTGCTGCATCATAAAACATATTTATTTCTTACCTGTCGCAAAGAGTTTGCGAGTGAAGCAAATTTTGTCCATAATGTGTCCTTGATCTCACTGCCGTTCAATTCTTCACCGAACAGCGCTGCCCAAATATCCTCCATCTCTGATTTATCAGTTACGCTTTGAGGCGACAATGAAAGCAGTTTCACCAAGCAGTCTTGACGCAAGGTCGCATTCAGTTGGTACAAACCTGTTGATTGAGGATCGTGCTTGCAAAATGCCGACCAGTCTCTAATGTTAGCTACTAGCACCTTATCAAATGAAATTTGGTTGATTAGAGAGACCAGAGACTCGGTGTGAGCAGAGGAAGAATTATCAGCCTCGCCTCTATCGAAATGGTCCAAGTATGATCTGATATAAGTCAAATCTTGAAGAGAATCGGGACCAAAAGTTTTCAAGGAGGTAATGTGACTTTCAAACAGGCCAGCTTTTGACTGCGCATGCGGCGCTATCGTCATCAAAGTGTCAAAGCTACTGGTAAGCACACTAACTAAAGTAGCCGGCTCAACTTTCATATCTTTTTCTTCTTCTAGCGAAACACTTCCAGCTCGCTTTATGACTTGCAACAATACAATATATGGATTCATTGGAATCATAACAACAGAATGTTCTGTTGTGGCTTTAACTGAGTGCTCGTGATATGCGTCAACGATTCCTTTGATTAGTTTAAGCACAATTGGCTCAAGAGTCTTCAGCGGTATTCCTAGCAGTCTGTCGATCAGCCAATTCAGCCAATTTTCAGATAGCCAGTGCGTAATGTTGACAAATATAGAGCATATCGAGTTGAACATCACTGAATTTTCGGTGGACACCATTGCGTCCCATAGAATAACGAAATCTCCCTCGCTGATGACAGAAAAAACAGTCAAAAAGGCAAATATTGAACTACCGAATTGGGTTATTAACGTGCTGTTTGAGTCGGAACTAACAAGTGATTTCGTGAAGCCCATGGAGGTTAATAACGTTGCATAATATGATGTTAAAGAGACCGATAAAGGGGTCGGAGAAGGATTCCATTCGCGAAAAGCAGCCTGAAGATCTGCCAAGATAGCTTTTAGTCCTGCTAGCTTATACTCTGGTCTCGGCGATTGAAAAATTTTGATAAACCAGTAAAACTTGCGAATTTTGATACTACAATTCCGAATGCTTTCAAGTTGACTTTGGTTCGCTGTCTTGGTGATCGGCAACAAAGCTGGGTGAGCCTTCATCAATTCACAATCCGGATAAAGCAATGCAATGTAAAAGGGCTCTGTGAACTTTCCGATGATGGATAAAACTAACGCACGATCTGGAGCGTCAGCCATATCAACGATTCTCCCTAAAGAAAGATCAATTTGTAAAATATAAGTTGAATACTTTGCAACTGGAAACTGAGTAGATGCAGGCGGCTCGTTTGATTTTTCCGAAGACACAGAGACTTCGTCACTGGCATCGTTCTGCGCCAAAAGACGCTGAGTCTCATTCATATACAACGGAATCGACGAAAAAAGCTCCACGTGAGGTAAGATAGCCGTCAATACTGCAGCGCTAATCATCTTTCCAGGATTGGTAGCTTCGGTCCATAGTGCATAAATAGCATCGGTCACGCCTTCAGCATCATAAATTTGCGGAAGGTTGGAAAGTTCGGCACAGCTTTCAGGAGCAGCAATCTCACACATGGTATATAAAGGTTTCTCTTGATCGACCATTATACGACGAAGCACCGTGACGGAATGTGATGATTCCAGCTTTATATCCGAGTTTTCGTTGCTTTGCAGTTTCTTTATATCCAGCTTTAGAAGTAGTACAGAGGCTCGTACAAAAAGAGCATAAAAGCTGCTGCAAATCTCTACTCCTGATTCGCGCCAAAAAGTCCGAGGAAAAGGTTCACTGCGAATGTTAGAGGCTGTTCATTAAAAGCATTTTAGAAATATTAGAATGATACGTACTTGCGATACCAGAGGTCCTCAGCCAGATCCGGTAGCGCGTCGATCAGCCCTACGGCTAGAGCCCAGTGCCTTCCGCGCTCTTCCTCCGTCGAATCAACGACACTAGTTAAATATTCAGTGAGATCTACTATCGCGGATTGTGGATTCCCCCATTGAATCGCACGTCTGCATTGTGAAACGTAGGTCTCAAGCAATTCTGCATATGGTTGATTGGAATCTAATGTAGACAAAAGCCTTCCCATCATACTTTGGCCCTCTTCAGCATCAGTAATTCCAGTGACTTCTTCGATAATTTGGGAAGGAGATATAGGCTCGATATCAATCTGTATAGGAACTGCACCGCTGTCGGAAGATCGTTCTGAAACATCAAGAACTTCGGCTACCGAAATTTTCTCAACTTCAAGTACTTCTGATACCTCGATGTCAGCGTCCTCTTCTGATCCGATATCGACGGGGTTACCATTTGCCTCAGATTTGGTAAGTGCAGTTGTGCCAATTTCCACAACGTCTTCCGATTCGCTATCTGACTCTGAGCCTAATCCCATAGCAAGTCTTTTTCGTGGCTTTTGCTGCTCTAAATCAAGAGATACGCGGCGACTAGAGTCCAGGGAGTCTTTCGACATTGATAGGGGCGAGACTGACCGATTAAGCGAGGGAGTGGTAGGCGACCCTGGATCTAAGCTTTCGGCGTCCTGTTTCGAGCTAGAAGTCATTAATCTTCATAAATCTCTCAAAGTCTTGTTTAGCTGTCCAGATCTTCTGCTGAGCAGGAGCGAGATCAAAGATCGCCGGTGATGGAGATGTGCACGACGCGTCTGATCTAAACGCGAGGTCTGCCTTTGGTGTATCAATGCACTCGTCAGATGCGAACACCACAAGCAAAGATTTGTTGCCTGCGCGTAAATGAATATATTGCTCTTGCAGATTGACTACCGTATCTCAAATGATGATTTTCACGTATAAATAGCCTAGCCAAATCATTGCTTTATTGACGCTGGGAGGGAGTGACCAGGAGGATTACCTAAATACATATATTTTATGCGTTTATGGATTCAATTGTAGAATCTTGAATATTGATTGAAAGCTATAGGTTTAGGTGTTTACTATGAGCTTTTCCCCAGTCGACGTCATATCCATTTTGCGTCTGACTTTTGAGTGTAAGCGTCGTTTTATTCGCTGTCTTGTATAATATACGAATATGATGCATATTTTGCTCATATTAATTAAAAATTAGTAGAGAGTTTATAGCCTGCTGCTCACGATATCAGCGCTGTCAGATCCTGAATACCACCACCGAACAACTCCTTCTGTGCACACTGATGGTATTTCCCCCAATTTAATTCGCTCAGCTACAACTGACCTAGTACCCTCGACACTATCCAACCAGAATTCTATTCTTTCCACAGGCGCACATGCAAGAACAGCATCTACAAATATTTCAGTTAGTAGAGCAGCGTTTGGGCCTCCTGTGATTAGTCCTCTAACGGCCGGCACGATGTGGTCTTCCCCAAAGCTAGGAGCTGCAGAGGAGAGAACTCCGGAGCCAGGTGTAAAGGCGCCAGATAGAGAATTCACGGCAGCTTTTAGTTGTTTGTTGGAAATTATCTGAGACTCGTAAAGTCCTATCACTGAAGATAGATAGGTGCTGTGGATATAGCGCACGTTCTCGTCAGCTAAAGCTGGAATGATAAGTGATGCCAGAAAAACAGCATGTGCTGCCTCATGGATAGCACGACTGATATTGTCGCGCGATGAGCCGACACTGGCTATGATTTTTTGCGCGGGCCGAACAATTTTTGAAAGTACTGGAGAAGGCAGGGGAGTGGATGCAGGAGACGACAGCAGCATTTTTTCGGCTGTATTCAGCTCAAACAAAATTTCCGGCTCGGATTTTGTATTTTGCAAGTCATCTAGAAGATCATCTATTGGCGGGCCACAATTTGAAAGTAAAATGCCGACGGCGGCGCTGTGTAAGTATGACTCAGCAGCAAACCCTCCTACAGCGATGCCATAAATAGTGGTCGATAAATTTCGTAATATCAAAATAATCTGTTTACTGATTCGGATTTCTGATGGATCTTGATTGGCAAATAAATACCATTTCCTGGACCCACGAGATTGAATGCCATCGACGAGACCAGTAAGAATTGCTATTAAACCAAAAGTAGTCTCTTTGGAAACTTCAGTATGGCGCAGACGCACAGAATCGTCAAATAAAACTGCTAAAGGCTGGAGAGATAGACGAATATTTGATGAAGTGGACATGAATCGGTATAGATGGCTAATAAACTGTGCGATTGGGCCAGCGTACGATCTCACATCCGGATGCATTTCGGGCGCAAGCAGCACTTTTGAAAGAATTGATACTAATCCCGGCGAGACAACAATTCTCGATCTAAAATTCTGCTCAGTGCTAGAATATGCTATAGTACCACAGATTGAGAAAGAAACAGGATCGTCCACTTTTGCGGTGTCGCGTGAAATGATATTGAGCAAGTTGATGAATGCGATCTGAGGTTCAGGCATAGCTGCTGCGATAGGCAAAGCGGACATCAACCCAGATAGAGCGCATATGGCCCGGAGAGGAGCGTTTGAGCATGTATTTAAACCTGCAACAGCGGCAATTACAAAGAGTGAAAGATCCTCATCAGTCGATTGGCCATATGAAGCCTGGCGGTTGACACGGGCACGAGCTGCAGACCTGAATGCCTCAGAAACATGTAGCCCGACTGGATGCGCAGAGCCCAAATCATAAGAATCGTAGTATTCGGGCCATATAGCCGGTGATAGAAGGATCATGCGCGTCAGGGCCGCGATGTCGCGGGCATACGTGAGAGTGGGTAGAAGATTAACGCAGTCGCGCAGCAGCGGCAGGGCGCTCGCTGAATCAGCGGCAGGGAACTGTAGCGTCAAAAGCAGCGCAGCCAGCTGCTCAGCTGCAGCTTCGGCAACAAAGTCCATTGTTATCTTGTCAAAAGAAAATCCTGAGGTAGCTGCGAAGAGCCGAGGCGATTGCGCTTCTGTTGAGGCGGGGCAGCTAGCGAGGAACAATTTGTGATCAATAGCGACCTGTGACTATAAGTGACTCGTGTGCCTCTAAGCCAGACGCTCGGACACCACCGCATCACAAACGTCATCACGTAAACACCGACGCCAACGCCGCACTAAGCAGAGTAAACGCCCATTCCTCCATCCATTCCTCTCCTCGTCGCCTCGTCGCCTCGTCGCCTCGTCGCCATAGCTTCTTAGCCTTCCTCCGGCCATGCAGCCAGATTCTCTGCCACTGCTGACGCGCCAGTCATCCTCGTCGTCGCAGTTGCCGGATCTCGAAGTATCTCCGGCTCCTGAAACACCTATACTTCCCTTCAATCAAGCCCAGCAGGGTCTCCGTGTTGACTTGCACTCGCCCGGCGTCACACCGCGAGTCCTCCATACACCTTACAACTCACATGGACCTGGAGCTCGTGTACAGCTTGCGGATCTCTTCGTCACCACTCCAGAGCGTCCGGCGTCTCCTCGTCCGTCTGCCTCCTACGAGTCCAGCCGCTCTACACCGGCTTCCGGGGAATCAGCACCATCAATATCTCTGGCAACTATTGCCCAACCTCCAACAGATGCAAGTACCCGGATGTGGTATGATGACTTTACTACTATTGACTGGGTCCACGACTTCATCAAAGAGTCTTATCGCGTCAAATGGCTTCGTGATCTTCCTGGAATCCGTGGCCGGCTGCAGCGCACGCGATACGCGTCGCAAGGCTGGATCCTCGTCTCAATAATTGCCACTTGTGTTGCTGTTCTTGCATATTTGATTGAGAGTGCGCAGACACGCATATTTGACTGGCGAGAAGGTTATTGCTCATCTAAGTGGTACGCTTCTCAGTACCAATGTTGTCTGGATAGCACAGAAATTTGCACCGCATGGGTCAAATGGAACATTGGTTTTAGCGGAGCAGGCTTTTTGGATTACAGCTTATTTATTGTGTCTTCAGTAATACTTGCTGTCGGCGCCGTCCTCTTGACTCTTACGACAGCCACCAATACTCCGTTCTTAAAATCGCAGGGGCAAAACTCGACGTCGACCGAAGCGTCAGCCGTTAATGCTAATATTCGTGACGGCTCCCCTGTATCCGTCGGAAAATCTGTTACTGGCTATGACTCGACTCGTAAGCCCCAGACTGTCATGTATACCGCGGCTGGTGGGGGCGTGGTGCAGGTATGTTCCTATCTTGCTATAATGTGGTAATAAGTCTAACCTTTGGATCCATTGTAGGTCAAAACCATTCTTTCTGGTTTTGTGATTAAGAAGTTTTTGGGTACATACACTTTATTTATCAAGTCTATTGCTTTAGTCCTGGCGATATCATCTGGTCTCAATGTGGGTAAGGAAGGGCCCTACGTCCATATAGCCGCTTGTGTGGGCAATATTGCGTGCCGACTTTTTGATAAATTTAGAAATAATGACGCCAAGAGGCGTGAAATAATTTCTGCTGCTACTGCGGCTGGGGTTGCTGTTGCATTTGGATCGCCTTTAGGTGGAGTTTTGTTTGCTCTCGAGGAGGTCTCCTATTACTTTCCGCAGAAGACTCTATTTAGATCCTTTTTATGTGCTGTTATCTCTGCTCTTGTTTTAAAATTTTTGAACCCGTATGGAACAGGGAAGATTGTGATTTTTGAGGTGTCTTATAGCCATGATTGGCACACATTTGAATTTTTTGTGTTTGTATTTATTGGATTATGTGGTGGAGTATTGGGTGCTCTTGTTGGCGCCATAGACGACTGGTATATTTGATGCCTTCCACTACTTTGATACTTGATACATATTACTAACTAGATGATTTTTAGGTGGAGCCGCAAAATCAAGGCTGTTCGAAGCGGACATCCTATTCTTGAAGTTATTGGCATGGCTGCGATTACCGCAATGATTTCGTATTTCAATGTGTATACCAAGAAGGCCCCTACAGAACTTCTCTTTGATCTCGCTCGGCAATGCGACTATCAAGCAGCGAGTGGTCCCAGTGATCTGCTGTATGAAAATAATGAGCTATTATGTCCTGAGTCTGTTGACAAGTACTCACGGTCAATTTGGGTGCTTGCAGTGGCTTTGATCGTCAAACTACTACTAACCTCAATGAGCGCTGGATTGACTGTTCCTTCTGGCTTATATGTACCATCGATGGTTATCGGTGCACTATTTGGTAGAATGGTTGGATTGTCCGTTCAATTACTTCAGTATCATCATCCCGACTTATTCCTCTTCAGCTCTTGCCCTGCTGGAAGTACGGCGCATGAGTGTACAATATCTGGCGTGTAT
Source organism: Kockiozyma suomiensis (assembly GCF_038497685.1). NCBI lineage: Eukaryota > Fungi > Ascomycota > Lipomycetes > Lipomycetales > Lipomycetaceae > Kockiozyma > Kockiozyma suomiensis. Next base: position 188,762 of record NW_027117671.1, read on the forward strand.
GCTTTGGTGGGTGCTGGCGCTGTTATGGCCGGTGTAACTCGGATGACTGTTACGTTGGCTGTCATCCTTTTTGAAATCACGGGAAGTCTTGATCATGTACTGCCTATATCTGTAGCTATCTTGGTAGCGAAATGGGTCGCCCAGGTTTTGGAGCCGGAGTCTTTATACGATAAGTTGATGCATAAAAACAACTTTCCGTTTTTGGACAACCAACGGACTCCTGGATTTTCGGCTACATTGCATGAGGTGGTACCTAAAGCCACCATTTCATCTAATAGTCCCGTTGTCGATGTTACTGACTCATCCTACGTGTCTGCGGCAGTATTACGATCTAAATTGACATATCTGCAGGGGCTGGGCGAGTTTGACGGCTCGTTACCAATATTAAAATCTCAAGTACTGGTGGGATTGTTACCAGTTCCGGAACTTGAGTTTGCTTTAGACAAGATAAAGGAAAGTACGGCGGCCGCTAATTCTGTGACTTATGCGGATTTGGCAGAGCTAGAGGATAGTGGTGAGCCGCTTTGCCACATATCTGCTGACGGCAATGAGGTACAACAATTTTACATTGACAGATCTGCGCGACACAAACATTACAAGCGGAAAGTCAGTACTCATGACCTCGACGGCCGTCGTGAAGGGACCACATCAGATACGGCTAGTACAATTACTAGTGTTGAAATTGCCGACTTGACTCCATTCGTTGATCGTGCACCGATTAGTTTAGATATTAACTCACCACTTGCAATGGTTCACTTGTTGTTTGTCAAGATGGGACTGAGAATGGTTTGTGTATTAGAGGATGGGAAATTCTGGGGAGTTTTGCATAAGAAGCGGTTTATTGAATATTGCCGATTTGGCGAGGACAACATGACTACTTGGTTTTAGATCACTTCGTTATCTTTGGTTTGGAATAAAAACTTTTCAGCTTGGGAGTGTTATTAAATGTGTTCCTAGATGTCTTTGTTTGAGTATGATATGATACTGGATTTGATCCGGTCAATGACGCCATCTTGCGAAATATTTTGACTTTAAGTGTGCTCTAGTGTTGATTTATTTTCGCGGGGTTATTATTATATGAGTCCGTACCTCCAAAACCAACCTTAGCTGACAGACTTCATCACTGCTGACCAAAATTGCCATAGAGGGGGAAGTATGTAGTTCAGTGTCATAAGTATATCGCTTTGTAGATTACTTCAATAGTGCTAATCGCTGCTAACAGAAATATGGTGCTTGCCGAAGTACAGAGCTTGTGCGGTGCTTATCGCTAAGCGCATAGCAGTAGATTACAAGATACAAACTATAATCGAACAGACAAAGAAATGGAGACTTCTGATTGATAATGGAGAAGTTTTTTTAGCTTTTGCATAACGATCTCGGACTGTATCTGTCTGATACAGAAATAGTGCTCAAATTAATTGTTAAATGGAAAACCGCTGTGGCGTTTCTCACTGATCCGTGGCAGTGGCTGTATGAATGTTAGACCGGTGCAAAAGCGGAATAATATCAGCCACTGAGTTGGCTATATATGATAAATAGAAGACGTGTGCAAACTTGCAAATTATAGGCTATAATAACAATGCGACGCCGCTTCATAAGCAGCAATCATGAAGCACTATGTGCAAGCTGTGGTAGTTGTCTCGTGTTGTGTTATATTAAAGACGCTAACCAGAGTACAGTATCTCTCCTTTGAACGCTGACTTATCCGTATATATCCCACCCCCGCGTAACATCCTTGCAGCTCTTACTGAGTTCTACCAGTCAGTCGTCTATTGCAAAAAAAAAAAAAAGCACAACTAAAATAAACAGTCTTTTTTCAATACAGAAAACAAAGGCAGCCTCCAGACATCCCGGTTGCTCGCCGGAATTCTCCCTCACGTAGCATAACCGGGATCCACGAATATATAAACTGATAATGTGTCCATACAATAAACCCGTAACGCTTGGCAAATTAGTCCAGACCCAAAGTCAAAGCTTTCGCGGAGTCTTTCGTAAAAATAATTCTATTACTATGCAGAAACGCCGTCGCAACTGCCTTGACAAATGTCATTGATCTGCAATGGCCAATGAGCTCACAGGTGCATGCGGAATCCTCGATTGCGCAAGCGATGGCTTAATGACGCCTGTTTTATGAAGGAAGCTACTGCAGAGAGCTGATAACTTGACGACCCCACAGCAGTATGCTTTGCTATAGTACAGATTTTTATTCCAATCAGTGCTATATCAATCTCAATCGACTCCGGTCAATAGCTCTTGTATGACTGGATACCATCGGTACGAATTATTACTGCGGAACATTAAGGTACTGGGGCGGAGAAGCCACTCGGAAGCCTCAGACAAAGTGGAGTTCTTATCCGGCGTCGCTCCTTATCGTCTTGTGCCTACTGACACCCAAAACCCAGCCCTCTTGGCATCGAAGTCTCAATGTAATTCTGGACTTTCCGCCATCGACGATTTCTAGGAACTTATGAGCAGATATTGAATTGCTGTCTGATGTCCAGATAGTATTGTCCTTCAGTTTGCTACAGTACAGTTATTGGAGCTTTTGGCTCGTATACAAGCTCAGACCGACCTGATTGGGGTGCAATATCTTATCGCGTGCTGTGGCATAGCACAAACCGTACTAGCTCCTTCACACTAGCTTTTTACCCGTGCGCGCACCTTTGAATTTCTTTGTCTCGGCGTCTCTTCTTCGATGGCGAGTGGCGTAAAGAGAAGAAGAGATGAATATTATTTGCTGCTACTGTAACTGTTTGATAGACGACAGATGCGTTCTAAAGCCCAGCTGGCGAAACGAGGGCGGTGAGAAAGCGAATGCGACTCAGACATTAGCTGGGCAGGCAGCTCATACAGACTTCGTACCTGTTTACAGTTTGGTTCAGTATTAGTAACCTTAGTGCTCCACCGTTGCTGAGCCTCGCCGGGATTCAGACTAGCGCCACAAGATTACCGAGAGTCACGGTATCTAATCTAGTAAGTCGGCCCAAACCTGTCTCAGTAGCGCATTCATCATGCATATCGCAAACTCGAACCTCAGAAGTTCTGCACGATTCAGTCTGCTTCATACTCTGCTTTTAGACCGTATTAAAAGTATTAGTATCCTTATTTCTGTAGTTCGTTCATTCTAACAGTTTCTACGGTGGTTGTGGGCAAAATTCTGGTCTGTGGCACCAGAATAGACGTGAAAGAGCGGCACGATACTCTGTATGTGAAGCCCCTTCAACTCCCGAGCTGTCAAAGCTACCGATCGTGAGTGCTGTAACACCAGGAGCAATACACTTTAGTACCCAATTAGCTCCATGCCTATTCGCGCAGCGCTGTCTACTATCAGCTGTCAAACAGATGAGTATAAATAAATGGACTCACTTCCTTCAGCTGTCAATTTCAATTCTAACTGGCCTACTCCACCAAAGTCGCCGACTGAGCTTCCCCAGTCAATAAAATACAGAGAGCTGGCATTTGTTATTTAGCGCCGCTAGTATCAGACCAACAAGCAGATGGCAGACTTAGATGAGCCGAAGGCTCCCGAGTCGGTCTCCATCTCGAGCGCAACGGAGTCCTTTGATGAGAAGAAGACGTCGGGCGTCTATCAAGTTGTTGAATCCGAAAAAGAGAGACTGCATACACACGAGGTCATCATTGAGCGCATGCGTGAAAGCGGAGATATGGACGATATCTTGGCTGAAGGTTATGCGGATTTTTTCATTGACAAGCTGAAAGGGATGTCTTCTGCTGAGGCACTAGAAGTCTTGCGATACTCTTTCGAGTATCATAATACTGACATCAACTTTCCTGAAGCTACCTTGACGCGAATTACTGTGCTTCTTCAAGGTGAAGAATCTTATGGACAGGGTCCTGAGTTGTATGATTTAGATTTGCGTCTTGAAGCCTCACTGATGAAATATCACTCTCCTTATCCCGAGGTTCGTTCTGTCTGCGCTCCTACAGACGATCCTTCTATTCCTGTCGAAACCTTTCGAGCCTATGTCATCGGTATTTTTTGGGTCGCTGTTGGCAGTTTTGTTAATCAATTGTTGTACTTTCGCCAACCATCGTTCTCGCTTACATCTCAGGTGATTCAGCTTCTGCTTGTTCCTTGCGGTCAATTTGCTGCCAGAGTTGTTCCTTCCTATAAAATCAAGATTTGGAAGTATTCATTCGATACTAATCCTGGACCGTGGACCTTTAAGGTATGTTCTTTGCTATTATAACATGATTCGAGTGGTTGCTAACCAATTTGTAATGCGTAGGAGCAAGTATGTTTATTTCTTTTTTCCTTATGTGCAAACATGAACCATTATAGACGATTTCATTTATGTTTCTGTGTAACATTTTCTAACAAGTTTTATAGTTGTTTGCTACTATTTTGACCAACGTCGGATCGCAAAACTCCGTCTGGGGTCAATATGCTCCTGTTATTCGAGAAAAGATTTTTTACGGACAAGAATGGGCTAATGTTGGTTTCACCATTTGCATCAACATCATCTGTCAGTTTTTTGGTCTTGGAACAGCTGGAATTTTGCGTCGATTCTGTGTCTATGAGAGCAAAGCCGTATGGCCAACTCTACTGCCTACTCTGCAACTTAATCGTACTCTTCTTCTTCCTGAGACTAAGAGAGTCATCAACGGCTGGAAGATTACCAAATACAAACTGTTCAATATCTTGCTTGCCATCTCCTTTTTATATTTCTTTATTCCAGATTACTTGTTCACCGCGCTAAGTATGTTCAATTGGATGACCTGGATTGCTCCAAACAACAAGAACCTTGCATTTGTCACTGGTTCCAAAATTGGTATGGGTTTCAACCCCATTGTTTCTTTCGACTGGTCGGTTATAAATTATAGTAAATGTCTTGTGGTTCCATTTTTTACTATTGCCAACCAGTACTGTGGCAGTGTCGTTGCTGCTCTTTGCTGCCTGGGCTTATACTACTCTAATTTCAAATGGAGCGCATACCTACCTCCAAACACTAGTACTGTTTACGACAGATTTGGAGCGACTTATAATCTCTCGAATGTACAAACAAACCAAGTCTTTGATCAGGCGAAGTATGAGGCATATTCAATTCCGTATGTGTCTGCTGGTTATTACATGTATCTTTGTGCTTCTTATACTGTGTACACGTTTGCCTTTGTCTATATTCTCATTGGTGAGTATCATACATTCAAGTCCGCATTCAAGGGATTTTGGGCCAGCTTAAAAGATCGAAGGAAATCAACTTTTTCCTCCTACCGCGATCCTCTGTCAGTAATGATGAGAGAGTACAAAGAGGTGCCGGACTGGTGGTTTCTTATCATCCTTCTTTTGACATTCATGGTTACTTTGCTAGTTATGCGCTACTACCCCACAGGCATGCCTGTCTGGGTTACTATTGTGATTCTCCTTGTTGCGTTGGCTATGCTTGTTCCTTGCATGGTTCTATTTGCGACTACCGGTTATTACATGTCCACAAACATGTTGGGAACCATTCTTGGAGGTTACTTGGTTCCTGGAAATGGTGTTGCTTGCGTCTTTGTTCGTGCTCTTGGATTCTGCGTCGAGGAAGAAGCGGAGACATACGTCGGAGATCAAAAACTCGCTCATTATGCGAAACTTCCTCCCCGTGCTGTATTCCGCGCTCAGGTAATAGCTACTTTCGTTCAAATTTTTACTACTGCGGGAGCTATGGAGGTCACTCACGGACTTGAGAATTTCTGCAGTTGGACTCAAGATTCCAGATTCTACTGCGCGTGGTCTCACAGTATTTACTCTGGAACTTTGCTTTTTGGCGTTGTCGGTCCTTCTCGTATCTTCAACACGCTGTATCCTATGATCAAATGGTGTTTCCTTATTGGCGCAGTTGCTGCACCTCCTGTCTACTTTATTCGTAACAGATATCCTAAATATTTGCGATACATCCATCCTGTTCTTTTCCTTGGAGGTTTCACTAAGTAAGATAATCTCAAATTCGAAATCTTTAATAACTTTCGGTGGTATTAACACTCTCATGTCTAGATTTGGCTCTAACTACAATTTATCGTACTATACCGAAGGATTCTATGTGTCTCTCGCATTTATGTGGTATATCCGTACTCGCTACTTGGCATGGTGGTCGAAGTACAACTACATTATCTCCAGCGGTCTCACTGCTGGTATTGCGTTCTCTGGAATCTTGATTTTCTTGGCGTTGCAGTACAGACCGAAGAAGTTGGTCTGGTGGGGAACCACGGTGCAATCTGCTGGTATTGATGGAGGTGCTAGCGCTTCATTGTTAGAAATTTCTGAACAGGGTTATTTTGGTGTTCCAGCGGGCCAATGGTCTTAGTTTTGAGACAGAAAAAGGTTGTGTTTTAATGTTTGTTTTCTGAAGAGTTGCGGAGTCGTTCGTAATTTGATTGTTTAAAGCCGTGTTTTTATACAATATGAGTTATATTAATTCTTTGGTCATTTCTGAAGCTGTACTTGTTTCCTATCAGCTAATCGATAAATAAAATAACTGCCATCGGCAGTAGCGTATTTTTCAATGCGAACTGGTTGACCCCTGATTCTGGCACGTGATACTAGAGCGCAGATCGGATTTTTTTCACTGCTGTATCTCTGCTAAAACTGACAGTTAACAAGTAGATAAAAATGCTTTATTGCTTGCGGTTATAAACTATAGCTTTTTTAGATATTGCTGGATAATTTTGGAGCTTGGAAAAAAGTTTTAAATAAATGGAAAAAATAGCATCTTTTACAGCTTTCTTGCTCGCCAACGAGATTGATGTGTCTCCAAAATTGGGATTTACTTACTCTCCAGCGCGTGGATATCATGTTCTTCTTTCGTCCAAGTTAAAAAAGGCCATACGATCAGGGACAGTTCTAGTACGGATACCGAAATCTGCTGTACTTTGCGGGAGTACGTCAGTGTTATGCAATCTATTATCAGATGAACAGCTGGGCACTACAGCTGGCTTAGTGCTGTCATACCTTGTGGAGCGTGCGATGGGAAAGCGGTCCCCTTGGTTTGCTTATCTTTCGATGCTTCCAACTTGCGAAGACTCTTGTTTAAGGTTCTGGAGTTTGTCTGAGCGGGAGTGGATAACTGGCACAGATGCGATTGATCTATTGAGGGCTGCTGATACTGATTTGCGGGAGATGTACGATGAAGTAGCGGCGCCTTTCTTCCAGGAGAATGAAGCTGTTTTGAGATCTTTGATTGGTGATGATTCGTCTTTTGAGTGGAAAGTATTTACTAGTCAAAAGACATTTTATGAAGCCGCCTCGGTAGTTGCTGCGCGATGCTTTGAAGTCGACACGTTCATTGGTTTAGGTCTCGTACCTGTCGCCGACCTATTCAACCATTCAGATGACGAGGATATTAGATTTGAAAGTCAGTTTGAAGTATGCGAGGCATGTGGATCGAACACGGCGTGTGAGCACGATGCTCAGAGTATGAAAGATGCTGCTGGAGACAGTGATGAAGAGGATGACGATGAAGAGAATGATGAAATGGATCATGACTATGACAGTGATATAGCTCCCCCTCTTGAAGATGTTTCCAGTAAGGATGACGAGTTATCAGAAGAGAGCGATGACTCAGATTCAGAAGAGCTGTCCGATACATGTGACATTGTAACTAGGAGACACATTCTACCAGCGCCCAATTTATTCAAGCAGAATCGAGAGTTGTTCAACTCTTATGGGTCTCTTAACTCCTCTCATTTGCTTGTTAAATATGGATTCATACTTCGAAATAACATGCATGATTATATTTCTTTGGAGAGAGAAGTTCGGATTCTCTATAAAGAGCTAGGAATTATGTGGCATGGTGATCATGATCATGATTTAGATCCCGATGAAGAGCGGTCAGTTACCGATGATATGGAAATTGATCGAGTTCACGAAGTTAACGGCGTGGTCCATGATGATCATGAAAAAGATCAAGATGGCGAGGAATGGGAAGATGTCGAAAGTGACGGCGGCGATGGCAGCAGTCAGTCGAAGTATGGCAGTGATAGCGGAGAGGGTAGTGATGATGAGGAAGAAGAAGAGGATGAAGAGCTCAAGATTGACAATCAAGGCCGTCTTAATATTCATCTGTGGAATCGGGTTATGGTTGCTTGTATGGCAGCAAATGGTGACGGATTTGAGTCTGAGAGTATTAATCTCGAGCATGAGGCTCTCAGTATATTGAATAACTCGCCCAAGAGATTATTGTCAAAGCAGTCGAACCTCACTCGTCAGGCTCTCGGTACGTTACTGATTCTAATTGAACGCAGACAAGGAAAATATCCTGATGGCGGCCTAACTTCTAAGGAGTATAGTTATATGCTGTCTGAAGAGGTACCTTCAATAGAATTAAGCGCTTCTGACAGTAAACGAAGAATGGCTATGACTGTTTTAGCTAATGAGAAGCAGATGCTTGAAAGGGCGAGAAACAGATGTGAAGTTGCTCTAGGAAAATGATGTACATAACTGTATTATTATCGGAATCTAGTGTGTATATAATGTATATAAGTACAGATAATCTTAATTTGAGCGCTCATCATGCAGTTCTTTTGCTCATTAAAAATGTTTAGTAGTATTTTCCTTTCAATGCAGGCGAGTAATTGTATCCAATATATCCCTCTTTTGCCTTGTTGATATAAAAGGTACTTCTATCATATGGATCCAAAGCCATATTCTCCATATACTTGGCCACTAAATCCGGATTTGAAAGGAAATGACGACCAACAGCAACGATGGAATTGGGATGGGTTGCTGCGTATTCTCTCGCAGTTTTGGGATTATATCCACCAGCAGCGATCCACACACCTTTCCAAAGCTTTCTGAAAGGTTCTGTTGTATCTCCCTCTTCAGGAATCTGATCGTTATTTCCTGCTGCTCTTGGTTCAACCATATGCACATACGCCAATCCCGGGAACTTGTCCTGCAACTGCTCGACAAAGTATGAAAATTGAGGATAGAGATCCTTCATTCTCATGGCTTGAACTTTAGAAAAAGGAGATAATCTGATAGCAACGTTCTCTGCACCAATAGCTTCGACGCATTTCGCGACGACCTCCAATCCAAATCGTGCCCGCTTCTCAATAGTACCACCATACTCATCGGTTCGTAAGTTGGTAACATCCTCCATAAATTGATCAATTAAGTACCCATGAGCTCCATGAATCTCAATTCCATCAAATCCGGCCTGCATGGCATTTTTGGCAGCAGTGCCATATTCTTCTACCACCTGATGGATTTCGTCGATAGTAAGTGGTCTTGGCTTTGGTCTATCTGGCATTTGCACATCGCTCGCACTGAAAACATCACTTTGCTTCACTCCGGGATTTACTCTTCCCAAATTCCATATTTGCAAGAAGATAAATCCCTTCTTTGCATGCACGGCGTCTGTAACTTTCTTCCACCCTGCAATGTGCCTTTCAGTGTAGATACCAGGACTGTTAGGATACCCACCACCCATGTAACTGACATCTGTAGCCTCCGCGATAACAAGAGTACCAGGAACAAGGCATCGCTCAGAGTAATACTGGGGAGCAAGGTCTTCGTTGGGAGTTCCGTCGTCGTCGCAGCGGTAGCGAGTAACTGGAGGGAAAGCCAGGCGGTGGCCCAACGTAACTTTTCCGACCTTGATAGGAGTGAATAGTACCTCTTCTTCCGACATTTCCGGGAAACTAATACAGAATTGTCAATTGGCGACGGAATTGAGCTGCAAGGAGTCAATATAAGATGGAGCACAACTGAATTGACAATGAACGTCAGAACCCAGTGCTCGCTGCATCCAAGGTCTCGATATATTACGAATACGACGATAACAGCTTATTCTAGCGAGCCGTTCACGCATCTGTTCGCTGTGGCTGTTCACATTTAAGCATTTGCGAAGTTTTTCGGATAAATATTGGAAGCATTTGTTTCTCTTTCAAGTTCGTGAATATCATTTTGTTGATATTGCTATTCAATCTTGATGCTTCCTGGACATGTACTTTGCGTAGATAGCACCCGTGAGCCAGATATCAGTTGATCGGCTAGAAAACTAGTAAAGAACTAAAACTAAATATCGAGCAATTTTCAGGATAGCGTGCTCGCGATGAATTTAATATCATGACGGATGATATAAAATACATAATCTTATTCAAAATAGACCGACACAATAAAATACAACCAAATAAATATGCACAAATGGCACAGGAAAATACCTAAAAAAAAACCTTGCAAAAACAGGCGTCCGAACATCCAAATGCGTCTTCCGAAAATATTAACTACAGACCGCAGCAAGACACATTTGTTGTTAGGAGGCCAAGCAGAGCGCCCTTAATATATACGTCGGATTCATCACACCTACAGCCTGACATAATTCAGTTCAGGGAGGCTATAATATCCATAGTCTTCTCTTGATTATACACTGCCGCTCTTTTCTTAACCCAAAAGAGGAAGTTCTCCAGAGTAACTGTAAAACTCGAGCATCTCTTTGCACAGCATAGAATACCATTCGGACGGTTCCCACTATAAGAGGTCGTGTTAGCTAAGACAAATAGGTTTTGACATTCATTATTAGCGTTCCTACCTCATTGCAGCCTTTGCGGCAATGCTTGTCAGGCATTGGCTTCTTTGTTGTGAAATGGACAATAACAGCTTCTGGCCAAAAAGCATCCCATGTTCGCCGATGGTGCTGATACATTATAAGATTGAAATTGTACTTGTAAGGAAGAGCATGGAATCTGAACCTAAAGTATGCGTTCAGAAATGCCTGATCGGCATCGTTTGGCTTGTGCATGCTGGGATCTGAAACTGCAACCACCATATTGTTGAACTCTTCTATTGAAGGTCGGAAACTGATGACGCCAGAGTTGAATCGCGTATCAGTTAAAATGTCCCACCATGTGTCGGGAGTCCCGGCAATTTCTATATATTGACAAAAATCAGCAAAAAGAACTGCATTACAAAAGTAATAAAATGCAAAATACCTCCGGGTTGATCAAAAAGCTCTGCAATGGATGCTTTACACAGCGTATCTGCGTCAATGAAGACAATTCGCTCGTAATTTGTGTACGACCACAAATATAGCTTGTTGAGATTGTAGCGATGATAAGGTCTAATCTTTCCCTTGTCGACGCCCTGAAATTCAAGATCTTTTTCGATCATGATTTTCCATCCGACACGTTCAAGTCGGGTAATATTCTGCGGTGTCACTGCTTCTTTCCCTTCTGTTCGCACCAATAGAATGAGTTCTGCATCAAGAGCCTCGAAGTCGTTGTGTTTTTGCAGAGTGTATCCCAACATCATGGCATACTGAGTAAACCGAGCAGTCATTACACTTGAGGCAACAGCATATCTCGGAGCACGCTTTGTCGTTATGATTGTAGGAATTTCAAGAGTAGCATATGGGTCCGACACGTTAGCTACCGCTGACCTTATGTGAGGAGGTTGCCACACGCTTGGCCCAGCGGATTTACTTGAAGAAGATTCTATGATTCAAAATATAAGCTGCCGTCGGCTAAAGTAATTGGTAGTACAATTGAGGATTAGAATACTTACTGTGTAATGTGATGAACGCGAAGATCAATGCCACTATCAGAAACGCTGGCAGCGTAAAACGTTTGGAGGCCATGTTACAAAAAAAAACCCAGATATCTAATAGCAATTCTCATAAACTAGTAAATTACCATCCGATATTTATTTTGAAAATGCGACTAGTCGCCTTTAGTTAGCAGGACGTGTAAGTAGACTAAGGGGCGATGGCGTATTTTGCGAACAGCAGAGGATAAAAGTTAATTTTTTGCCTGTCGGCTGTAGTCTGGCTGCAGACCCTGATGTTTCAACAAGTGACTTGTTTAGTCAGCGCGTTAATGACCGACTGCATTCTGATTGAATTAATGCTGTAATGTTGTAGAATATCAGGTTATAATTCACTATAGAGCAGAGAATGTCGTCATGGTTTGCGAGCTCAGATCTTTTACGAGTCTCTGTCGAAACTGCTCTGTTCTATGCAGCAGATTTAATGTTTAACACTACCACAGTGCTATCTGAATTAATTCTGATGAAATCTGAATTAACCTGCAAATTTCCCCATCGCTTTCTCTCAAAGTGTACACCCTTTTTCCTCGCTTTCGCAGATCAATTTTAGCTGGATTATCTAATCACACTGCTCTGCGGCTTAAACAGACCCGTTACTTACCGTGTAGATTCGATTTATCCCTTCCAAGCACACTGCATAAATCCGATCGTGTATCGACCTGCAGCACCTCACATTATCCAATAATTGTACGTTTACAATGGCACCGACTATTGCAATTACCGGCTCTGCTAGTGGCATTGGTGCCGCAATTGCCAAGCTCTACGCCTCAAAAGGCTACAATCTCGTTCTCTCCGATTCGGTGCCTAGTGTCCTCAAGAGCACCACCGAGTACATCCAGTCGCAATTCCCTTCCATTCAGATACTATCGCAACAGACCGACGTCAGCAAGCTTTCTGAGCTTGAGAGTCTTCGTGACGCTGCTCTTGCCAAGTTCAAGGCCGTCGATGTCGTCGTTCTTAACGCCGGTGTGCACGGCAACTACAAAACTGAAGAATTTGGTTGGTGGGGAAATCCCGAAGGCATGAGAAAGCTTTTTGATGTCAACCTTTTTGGTGTTATTAACGGAATCTCTGCGTTTTTACCTACGCTTCGCACCCAAGCAAAGGCTGGTTCCACTACGCGTGTTGTCATCACAATCTCCAAGCAGGGTATTTCAAACCCTCCTGGAAACCCAGCCTACAACGCATCTAAGGCTGCTGTGAGATTTTTGGGTGAACAGTTGTCGTACGATCTAAAGGATGAGAACGTGAAAGTGCATATGCTTGCCCCAGGATGGACTTATACCGGAATGGTTGGCGGTGCCCCTGGAATCTACATTGACTCCGTTCACGGATCCAAAAAGCCTGAGGGTGCTTGGACCCCTGATGAGGTTGCTGAGTATTTGGAGAAGGGAATTGCCAAGGAGGATGCTTTCATTATTTGCCCTGATAATGAGACTTCCTCTGAAACTGACAAGATAAGATTTGAGTGGACCGCGGGTGATATCACCGTTCCTCGTCTGCCTCTAAGCAGATGGAGATCGGAGTACAAAGATGAGTACGCTTCTTTTGATGCTGCCAGAAGAAAATAGATGTGTGGAGGCTACAGCTTTTTAAGTGAGTTGAATTTTTTTGTCTCTCTTGGTGTCAAATCAATCATAGTTTATAAATAATATTCAATTGAAAATCATTATAATTTACTCCGTCTCGGGTTCACCCTCAGTAGGTACATCAGCTTGCGGTGTCAATCTAAAAGCATGGCGACGGCTACCGTCCAGACCTGCCCAGTCCACCAAAGCGGAATGCGATGCTCGTCGATTATCCCAAACAGTGATAGTATTCGGCTCCCATGATGCACGAACTTGAATATCGGCTGCGCGACTGGTGAAATCATACAGAAAGTTCAAAATCATGTCAGACTCTTCTCGCTTCAATCCTTTGATATAGCGCGAAAATTGAGGATTGACGAACAAGGCTTTCTTCTTCGTGACGGGATGCTCGCGAATCAGAGGATGAAAATTTTCAACTGGCTCACGACGAACAACTCCACCTGCACTGCGAGACGCGTTGGCTTGAGCAACTCCCGAATGAAGCACTTCAAGTCCGTAAAGTCCCTGTCTAAAAGTCTTAGACAGACGATAATACGCCTCTTGGGTGTCGGTAAAGATAGTGTCGCCACCTGTGTCGGGCCCATCGAGGATTCCTAGAAAAGTTGTTCCAGGAGGTTGTCGCTCGTAAGTCACGTCGGAGTGCCATGCCGTGGAGCTGATGTGATTTTGAAAAAAATCATGCTCAGACGCCTTTGCAGTCGCGGATCGGTAAACAAGGTGGACCTCGGGATATCCTTTGGGAGCACCGGAAGTTGGGTGAATATGATTACGACCAAAGTGAGAAGCATACTCAAGTAACCAGTCGATTGGTTTATCTCTCAAATCCTGCTCCCGGAAAACAACGACACCACGCTCGGCAACAAATCGTGCGAGCTCATCTTTACCTGCCGATGAGAGCTCAGAAAGTTGGACACCTCTGATCTCGGTTCCAAATTTTGGTGTTAAGGACTTGATTTTAAGACTGGTGTTTGACTTTGAAAGCAGATTGGGGAAAGAAGGGTCAGCTCGGAGACCAGGATCAGAGAACTCGAACTCCTCTAGAGGACCAAACTTCTCGTTGGGGTCCCAAGTCGGAAGAAAATGAGCATATTTAGACTACACAGAATCAGCATATTGGAAGAACATTATTTGCATATATATATATGTATATATATACCTCAGCATCTTCTCCAGCGAGAACCAAACGTCCTTTGTCATCAGTGGAGTAGATTTTGGATTTGTCGCCGTGAAAAGACGAGGCGTCAATCTCTTGAATAGTTTCAGTTTTAGACATGGTTGCGATAAATTTAGTAAGTAGACGGAAAGAAAATGGTAGTTGCGCGACAAAACAGTGTTAAGAGCAGAGTCAGATCAGCGTCAGATAATATATATATAATTGAAAGACGTGTTGCAAAAGCTTATGTTTATCGTGACAGAATTGCGTATCCCGTTAACGGATTCGCTACATCTGAATCTGCCGATGCCATTGAGGCGTCGATGGTGAAATATGGCATCATTTCACTAACGAGCATGTGGGGAAACTGGTCGCTTTCTTATCTGCAAATCGCTGGAGCTCAATCCATAGCTACCTCTCGTCTGGTTTAATCAACTGATCATGCCTTTATTCAGATATGAAATTATATTGATATCTTAGCATAAATCCATTTCGCGTTTTCATACCTTGCAAGATGCACAGAGTAAATGACGTGATGCGCCTTCCGTTTCGCGCAATCAACTCATCCTGTATGTCTGACAAATTCATTACTAATCGCACTCTATTTGCCAGAGAGATAACTTTAAATAATAATAATATTAATAATAATATTAATAATAATAATAGTAATATATTTCGTATAACATAACATAATATACAAATAACTATATAAGTGGAGAGGAGTTAAAACAGATAAAGAAATTAAAACCGTAACAAAATGAGATCCCCTAAATGAAATAATCTATGTACATAATAGCATAACCCCAAAACAAAAGAAAGATTTAAAAAACTTGTTGCTTTTTGCTAGTAAAAATAAAAATATAGACTAACCAAACCATGTACTCCTTACCGAATATCTTTATATCTTTGAATTTATTTTATATGAAGTTCTTCAATTGACATAATCGCCTCCCTTTGACTTTGTAGTCTTCGGCAACGATACAATGCGTCCCTCGTCATCCAACGCATAGAGATCACTCAAGTCGGCAGATGTATCGGTAGGAGCCGAGATCTCAGATGATGAAGCGGTGCTTGACGAACGACCACGACGTGTGTATCGAGATTGTCGCCATTCTGCTAAGGCCTGCTTGGCACCCGCCAAAACGGGCTCCGGATAGTTTTGCTTCGTCATCAATGAGAGAACACGCTCGGAGTTTTCATCATCACCACAACTAAGGTATGAAGATACCATGGCTTCATAAGTCGATGGTTCAGCGCTACGACTAGAGTATGCGAGATCAAAGAACGACCGGCTTTTGTTGATATCCACGCTCGCCCAACCGCGAATGAGTGTGTTTGCCATGTACGCCGTCATAGACACTCGATTGTGCTGCATATCATCGAGAATATAATCCGTCTCAGAAACCATTTCATTGGCAATGCAAGCCTCAATTAAGGCCTGGTACATAGACTCGTCGCATCGAGCCCTGTTTGAAGAGGCATACATGTTGAACAACTTGCGAGCCTCTGGGTAGTTTTTCAGAGTGACACCATAGGCCGTAATTAGCGCAGCGTAGTGTTGCGCTGAGACAGTCTTGCCATCCTGCTCAATCATACGCAGAACATTACCAGCACCTTCCATATCGATAGGCTCAATGGTAGTGTATGCATCAATCAGAAGCTTGTATGAGTGCGCAGAAAGATCAAGTCGACGATGCCTCATCATATCGAAGAACTGCAAAGCCTGCTCACGATCCTTGCGGTGAAGAACGTAAAATTGCAGCATTGTGTTGAACGGTGCAATACGCAATTTATAATTTGGAGCAGCCTCCATCTCGGCGAATAGTCTCTCAGCCGTATCACCATCGCCGGCACGACAGCATGCGCTGATCATAGTTCCATAGGTTACTGATGTCTTGCGCAAGTTATAATCGTCCATCTCATTATAGTATGCCAAAGCCTCCTTATACTTTCTCGCCTTGCTGAGCTTCGATAAAAGTGCATTGTAAAGATATGTCGACGGATATACACCGTAAGCACGGGCCTCGGCAAATAGAGAGATAGCCTCCCGAGCTTCATCGTGAGACCCAGCATGCTTCAGTTTGACAATAAAGTTAGCATAGGCATCCGCATCCGGCACAGTGCCGATTTCCATTAACTTGTTCTTGAACTCAACCAGATTCTTTTTATGAGCAAGAGAATCTTTCTCCTGACACTGAAAGTACATTGAAATCATGCTAGAATAAATGGCTTGCCAAACATGGTGCAATGTCGGACGTTCCTGTACAGCGGGAATAGTTTGCTCCAGCAGCGAGAACATGCGCTCAGCCACATGCACAAGTTTATAAAAACCAGCATATTCAATTACCTTCATAGAGACCGACGGTGATATTGTTCGTCCACTTCGATAAGTCTCTTCAATCATAGACATCAAGCTCTCAGGGTCTCTTTCATTATAAGAAATCAGGCTTGACACAGCTTGCGAAATATCAGCATCATAACGTAGCAGTTCCCAAAGCATCTGCTGACGCTTCGCAGACGACAATTCTTGGCTAGCTTCAAACTTGTTTGGCATCGTATCATTTGAAACAAGTGGGATAGGCGCGGTGGCAAACTCCATTGGTACCATAGACGACTCGGGAGGAATGATCTGAGGAGCGGCTAAAGTAACATAATGATTGGTGGCCTTTGACAGAATAATGCCAGAGTTTGCTGCAATTGAGAGTAAAGTGCTTAAATGTTTGATCACAGTGTCGGCAAACTCAGATTTTGGCAGTGTTCCAACTGCACGAGCATGAAGATATACAAGATTGTCAAAATCCGCTATAGGAATCTGCTCATTGCGCGCAAGACTGTTCCATGAAGGAGAAAAGAGTAATTGAAGAGAAATAGGGGGCTGAGGAGCATTCCTAGCAATCTGAACAAAATCAAGGTTTCGCGCAATCACATATGCTCGTGACAAAATACCATTTGGGTCCTCGAACACAGCCCAATTGACAAGAGACAGCATGCGGACCAAGGTTAATTCAAGGAGCTGCTGATAAACCGGAATCTCGGCTTTCTTTGAAAGCTCCGCCATGTCAGATACTAAAACTTGCACGAACATAAATGCTTGATGTGCCATGTCCTCAGTGACGGCAGGGTTCTCAAGAAGATATACAGCAACGTCGCGAACGGTATGCATATCCAATCGCAGATTATTCATCAAAACAGTCTCTAAAATATTAACAACCTTCGACGCGCCCTGAGCGCTATCATCTCTCAGCAACAGCGAAATATAATCTGCAACGCCGCTTGCAGCGCGTGTGATATCACTGCGAGTAAGTAAGTAATCGTATATGTCCTCGGCAATTTCCGAGTGACCCACGAAAGCGTTGGCGGAGAGAAGCTTTGAGATAGCCTCTGGTGATGGAGCAGGTAGCTCATCTTGAGTGATTCTGTTTAGCCACAGCCATGCACTTCGACTTCCCTCAGCTGAGAATACAGACTCTGCGTCACGATCGGAAGTAGTGAACTCCTCAAGGATGGTATCGGCTAGAGGAGTAAACATTGAATTACTGTCAAATGTAGGACGCTCAATCACTTTTTCAAACATCGTCAATGCACCGGCAGAGTCTCCAGATCTGAAATACGCGCGGATGAGCTCACTGTAAACAGCAGTCTCCTTGCGATCCCCGAGTGCGTAAAGATGGGCTTTGTACGACTCAAAAATTTCAACCGCTGAATCGATATCTTTTTGAAAGGCTCTGATAAGATAGATAAATGTGTCGGCTGTGAAGACGCCTTTGCCTTCACGTACAGCGCGTTCTAGAACCTCAAGAACAGAGAGAGACTTGTCAATCTGATTTGTTTCCGCAAGAGCCTCCAAAAGCATGTTATAAATCTCTGGTGAATATTCTTGCAAGCGAACAGTAGTACTCGCAAAAAAAATGTCAAGCGCAAGATTAAGAGAAGGTTCATTATCACTCTGCTGCAAGAATTGGTCGAGTGCCGGATCAATCAGCTTTGAGTTGTGTTTGACAGGGCTGTACCGGTCAACAGCAAGCTTGCGAACCTCAAGATAACGCTCAACAAGAGCCTGAATGATTATGGAATACGTCAGAGTGCTAGGCACCACATTCTCTGATATCATTGTCAGATATACATCGAGCAGAAACTTGACGTTATCCTGAGGCATGGCGGTGCTTCCCGACAGTCGTGTAATAGAACGCAGAACTTCGTTAAATGCTGCTAAGGAGGGTGTCACATTCTGTAATCTAAGCTTGTTGTATATATCGATAACTGAAGTATAATCTTGTGCAGTGAAGAAACTGTGTATGGCATATTCTATCTCTGCTAACTGACGAGCGGCCGGGTCGGTGGTAGCCTCGACCTGAGCTCTCTGAGCATCTATGTAAGGATTCGACTCTGGTGGTAAGTCCTTGGCAGCTTCGGGTGCTGCCGTAGTTGATGAAAAGTGGTTGTATTTTTTGTAAACTTGGACCTGCTGATGCTGTAGCGTAAAAATGTTAGAAATCTAAAGAATACTAAAGTAAAAAAAGAAAGAGATACGAACTTGTTCATTTGACGCAATGATATCAGCAGCAGTAGCATCATCGACCTCTACTATGCGATCGCCTGAGATGAAATTTGCGGTGTCGACACGCCCGTCATCGATCTCTAGCTCGTTGTGAGAGTCCTCGGCGTGTTCGGTGAGACGACGAGCGGTCGAAATTGGACGGGAAGACACAGGCTGCGAAGAGCTGTGAATACGATTTCCAGAGAGATAGACGGTGCTTGAATGCTTGTGTTGGCCAGCAGCCGACTGGCGACGACGGTCATCGTCAGAGGTCGACGAGGTCGAGACAGAGAGTGAGCCGGCGTTGTAAGACGGAGCATATGAGGGGAAGGCGGCTCCATTAGCTGAAGGATGGGAGCCAGATGACGAACCAGGTCCAGAAGAAAATGAGTGGTGGACTGAACGAGAGATGAGCTGCTGAGCCTGTGCAGTTGCCTGCTGACGGGCGAGCTGCTGGGTAGAGACAAAGAAAGCCGGCTGGGCAGAAGTGGCCGTAGAAGCGACGAACAGATTCTTCGCGAGCGCCGAGTGGCGGGCGATGGCAGCAAAGGACTTGAACACCATAATTAGATACTTAAGCCAGCATTCTCGTTTGAGTGTGGAGAATAGTTGGGTGGAGAGGCGTAGTGTTGTGGAGGAGAAGAGTGAGCAGGAAGCTTTTTTAGGCTGACTCTCAAATTAATCGCTCTGAGAGCGCGTTCCGACGTCAGCGAGATGACCCCGTCTCTCACCAGCGCTCCCGATTGATCAATTCTCATTGAGATCAGTCAAAAGCAGCTCTAATATGCTCTCGCATGACTGTTCTACATTTTTATAATTTTACCGAGTATTTTGAATAAACAGCGTTTGCGGAGTGTGGCAGGCTTGAAAATGAGCAATTATATGGGCTAGGGCCTGACTGCGAACCACGAAAAAAATACGGCTCAGCGATGATGTCAGCGGCCGGTGGCCATTGTTTGCCCTCCCTTGGGCCGAGCAACATCTTGCCGAGGAACATCTTGCCAGCTGCTGCTCTTATCCGCGCTCTCGATCAGCCTGCTTCCGTCCATTCTTGGCTGAATCTGTGCTTCGCGAACGAGAAAAGTTGGCAGAACTCCGGAAGCAGCTCTGCTAACATATTCACTGGTCCGGCGTAGCCCCGGAGAGTGCGGCTTATACCCGCTCATTCAGTGAGTCAATAGGATCTAAACCCGCCTAAACCCGCTAACCTGTGCTCTTTTCAATACAGGCGGGCTTTTTCTGCTTTCCGCTCGTTTCAACCACAAACATTTACTGAGCTCATATTAATTTATGTGTGAGGAGTATATTGAATACGAAGCAGTACTAGCATTCCGTCTACTTACAATGCAGTTAATAAAAAACAAAACCTCAAACTCCAAAAAAAATGCCAATGCAGCAATCTGAATTAAGCAATCTCCTTTATCCTTCTCAAGCGTATATATCAAAACACAGTCGTCAGCTTCCAGCCCGCACTAAAGCCCCGCGCAAACACCAGGCAGACAGAAGAAACCATGTACGCAGCCCCGCAAAACGCAACTAGGCCAGTGTAGTTACCATCCATGCGTCTCAAGATCTCGCCTCCAATCGGCACACCGATCAATGATCCAATACTTGCTAGTGAATATGCAGTTCCGTATCGCTTGCCATAGTCCTTGATATCGCAAATCTGAGAAAAGCAGACAGGCGCCAGGGAAATACCACTACCTGATGCAAATCCAAACAGAATCAAATACGTAATAGCACCACCAAAATTCCTTCCATGTGTAGCTGCAATGGGCGCCCAAATACCCAGAGAGAGTAAGCCACATGACATCACCGTCACAATCAACATATTAAAAGTACCGAATTTGTCGGCGACGTAACCAGGGAGCCATCGACCAAAGACAGAGGCCGCATTCATGATGGCTGTCAGTGTATAAGCAAGCTGCTCGTCAACACCCTTGGAGATAGCAAAGGTGATGAAGTAAGTCGATGGGATAAGCAGCGCAAGCTCAAGCAAAAAGTTTCCCACAGCCATAAATGCAAATCGTCTGTCCTTGAAAGCTCTCAGGTCGATTGTCGATCGGCTCGCTGACCCGCCTTTGAAGCGAGACTTGACACACAGCACTGCAAAGACCGAGAAGAACAATACAAAAAAACCGATGACGCGAACAGCCCAGGCAAATCCGATCTTTGGGATCAGCGACCGTAGCAATAATGGAAACAAAATACCACCAAAAGAACCACCGGTTGCAGCAATACCAGTCGCAAGGCCACGACGAAGCTTAAACCATTGTCCTGCGACTGCGACTGCCGGGGTGAATATCATCGAGCCAGATATACCGCCTAAAATGGCGAACGAAAGGAAGTATTGATAATACTCGTGACAGAGACTAAATATCATGACCGCAGCAACTGATCCAACTGATCCGCAAATTACAAGCGGCTTAGCTCCATATTTATCAAAGACAGGACCTAAAATTAACAAATCAGAGTTAACTATTTTGTCTTGAGCACTGGAATCAGACGGGATCATATACGTACCGACCTGCACTCCGCAGAAGAAAAATAAAAACGAATAAGTAGAAAATATCCAAGAAATAGTGCCTTCATCATATTGCGCAAGATCGTTTTCGACCAGGTATGCTTGGAAAACACCTACTGAATTCCATACACCAAAGACTGCTAGCATGGCGCACCAGGCACCGAAGACGACAGTCCATGCCGCAAGGCCGCCCTCTGGGTAATCTTCTTCTATCATTTTCTCGTCCACAGTGCCAGACTCTTCAGCAAGAGTGCTGGCTGAACTATCTGCGATTTCACGATCATTGATAGAAGGGGCAATGATTGAGGACTGTTCCACCAAAAGAGATAATCTGCCAGAAGAATCGCGAACAGAGGCAGAAGTGGAATGATCTGTTGTCATTCTATGTATACTTATTGATGCTGAGATAATAAAAAAAGAGTATATGATAATCAAAAACAGACCAGAACAGAAGTACAGGAACAGCAAACATCGGTCACTTTAACAATCATGAAAGCCTCCTACCGGAGGGGCCCGATGGATAGTCTACGCGTCAACAGGCCTCAGCGCCTGGCGAAGGCTCCATCGGCCGCCACCGGGGCGCCTGCGCGTCCGTAAGGCTTATAGACTAAGCTCTTTATTTTATCTTTTTAAGGTAATATTAAACCTTAATATCATTATTTTCTGCGTGGTTTTTCCTTTACTGTAATTAGAGTTTAAAATTGCAACTTTATTCCCTTTTGGGAAGTTCGCCGACGCTGGCGCAATTCAAAGATGCCCACGCTGCAGTTCGGAGCTCGAACAGCAAACTTCATTTACAGTCTACAGCAGAACTCTTCACTTTGCCGACTTTGATCACTTTTGATATGTTTAATCTGGCCCAGACATCATTGATGTTGCAGATTTGTCTCATCGTCATAGTACTCAATCAGATAGGCTCACTGTGGCTTCGTGCAGGATCATTCTAGCAACTCGTGCTCCTTCCCGGCTGCCTGCGACATCTGCTACATACGATTCCAGCCTTGTTCCTGTCTCCGTTTCCGATCATCCATTGACAACAGTCATTAGTTTATCTTTTCACAATGTTGCATATAAAAGCCCTATAACTGATACTATCAACGCTGGAGTCAGAGTAAACCCTTTCTTGATGAAAAAGAAAGTAAACGGCCACTGCAGTGGTACGATCTTTTTCTTGTTCTAAATCTATCTTTGAATTCACTGCGATTTTTTGATCCTCTCGGTGGCTGCTGATGAAGCAACCAATACAGCTACTCGACGAGTCATATCATACATCATAAATAGCGGGATCACGAATGTGGGCAGATATACCCAGACCAGATTTGTACGATCTTCGTCAGAAAATTCATCTGCAGAGAGATTCTGGAAGCCATACATGAACTCAATAATGCATGCAAGAGTTGTCAAACTGGCATTGACGGCGTAGATGAGAGTCAGAACGTAGATTTGCTTAGAGTCTTTTAATAGGAGCAGAGTTAGATATCGACTTTGTAGATTCGTTTTTATCTTGTTGGAACGAATGTACGTACCTTTATAGAATGCAATTGCAGCGACCACGAAGAAGGGCAGTTGAAATGCAATTTCGATGATAACAAATATCACAAACCAGGCAGGTGGATTTCTAACTAGCGGATCATTGTTCATCTCAATATGTAACTCAAGAAGTGTTGACTGAACATCTAAAAGATATTCATTTGGAATAATTGTAGCACTATCAACAAATGCTGTAATAAGTGTATGAATAATGCTGTTCAATCAGGTTAGATTATATCAGTAAAGTTGCTAGTCTAATAAATACGCGCACAAGTAAGTAAAGTAAAAGCAGTCAATCGGACGACTAAGCAGAGCTTTTCGTGCCATTTTGGCGTGAATTGGAAATACTAAGAACGTTATTCAGTAATTTCGACCTGACAATATTCAACGATGTAATGTTTGCTTAGCGGCTCATCGTCTCCCACGTTCCCGAAAACTTTACCTGCCGATTACAACAAAAAAAAATTGATTTCAAGCGAATACTCATGCATCAACTCACTCCCCAATAACTTTCTTTGTCAACAACTATCATTCGTTTAAGAGCAAAAAATGTCCGTTGTTGGCAGTTTAATTTTTTGTAATGATTGTGGAGCTCTGCTAGACAGCGCAGGATCTTCCAGAAACAGTCTCAACTGCTCACAATGCGGAGCTTCATACGATTCCCAAGGTACAAACCGCTTTATTACTACATGTTTATGCCATTATACTGCTATGAAAGCTAACCTGCGTTTTAATAATACTTACAGCATTTGAGAACCTGACTGTTACTACAAAGTCTTCAGACTCTGCTTTTCCTTCGGCGCTGAGACTGAAACGGTCGGTTGTCAAGACTAGTTTAGGTAGAGATGAGCAGACTGAAGAGGGAGCCACCGTACGTATTTTCCATGGTAGTATTTCTTGCTTAGAGTGATGCGTTTATTAATTTTTGTTTCCAGATCAATGAAAAGTGTCCTCAGTGCGGAAAAGATGAGATGCAGTATTATTCTCTACAGTTACGAAGCGCTGATGAAGGAGTAAGTTTTTACTGATACATTTACTGATACAAAATTTTGAACAATCTCCATTGACAAATATTTTTTAAAGGCAACAATTTTTTATACTTGCACGGATTGTGGATATAAATTTAGTACGAACAATTAGGATTTTTGAAGGGTGGCGATGGCTGTGGTTTGGATTGCCGTGTGTTTTATTCCAAAAGTTTTTAAAGTGATTTGGCATCAAGGCGTTTGGTTCAATTTACAATTTTGGCAATGTGAAGAATTGTTTTTATATAATGGATTTTATTGATTATGATCATCAGACTCTATAAAAAAGAACGCCTATACCCACCCAATAAATATCCAATATGAAACAAAACGCACCAGCCAACGTCAACAATCTCTATCTCTACTAACAGTTTCTCAAGTCTCATTCTAAGCAGCATCATCACACGGACGAGTATCCATTCTTTCCCCATAGTTCCCATCAATCCAGTTATGATAAATTTTAGACCTCTTTGACTGCTCGTCATCTGCAATCTTCAGCGTAGTCGCTACTTCAGGCGCTAGTATATACTGCACGTACTTCACACTGTCTTCGTCAGCAACTTCACTAATTAGATTAATCGCCGTAGGAGCTTTCCCTTTGATATAATTATGGAAATCAACATGCTGCTTATTCGTCATCAACGACTTCTTCTCCGCAGCACTGAGCGGCTCTGGATCCGGGCCCAAGAGGTATTTTCTATACTGCTGAGTCTCAGAAGATGCTACAGTAGGTTTCAAGACACGATTGACAATTTCAGGAATTGCCCGAATCTCACTGTATCGGCCTTTTTCATCTTTTTCGCCTCCATAACACCATAGTGAATCATCAAACCCGTCATCATTATCAAGAGACATAGCAGCTACTTGGCTATAATAATTCTCGCTTCGAGAAGATGAGATCGAGGCTGTATCCAATTCGGGAGGCGGTGAGGGACTCTGCTCGTCCAGCTTTGACGAAAAGTCAATAAAACCAATATCAAGAAATCTGCGGGTACGTCGCGACGTGCTGATCACACTGATTATACTACTTCTGTCGTCGGCAATCTTCTCCTGCTCCATTACCTCACGAGCAGAGGGATGTTGCTCCATGTGTAGTTGTCGTGCTTCGAAGGGACTGAGATTATACTTGCTATTTCCAACAACTCTGAAAAATAAAATATTAGAGACAACAACGCGAAATGATTTACTTCCAAAGCAAAAATACGCACATGGATGGTAAATATCGGAGGGTGGAATTCATGTTATATTGGAACACCTTTGAAAAAGAAGACAGCATCTTCGGTTTATAATACTCCATCCAATAATCGTCGAAAAATCCAGAAAGAGACTTCGGAATCAATTCACTATCCAAAGCAGCCATTTTGGCTCTTATTCCTTCGACTTCACGCTCCGTTAATGTCTTCTGTAAATGGATTGGAGTCCACCATTTACGATAACTTCTGCGCAGTGGCTTTTTAGATCCTCCGGGAACTCCATGGTGAAGATAATAATCGGTACTTAGGTCCCAGAGCATTGGCTGATCCGCTTCAAAGACATAGTTTCCCAGGAAAAGGTTGATTGCTTCCTGTCGCTGGTTGTCTATAAATTAATACAAAGTTAAAAAATCCATCCATCCAAGTTACACGATTTTACAAGTCAGACTTACCAACGAAGGAATTATTATAGTATCGTCTAATACTTTCAATCACATCTCGCGAGTGACTGGTCCATTGATTTATCCGTCTATAAGTCTCCATCGTGTTCACAAGATGCGAACCACCATATTGCAAAGCAATAGTATCACCATGGTCATGATACATCTCTGTCAAAAGATTCACAGCATCCGTATCGTATTCTACGGTAGTGCCATTTATAACGCCCAGTGCATGTAGTTGATATCCTAATGCACGTTTTCCAATAACAAATTGAGCAGCATTCGTGCGGTCAAGGCAGTCAATACAATTGGTTCTGCAAACGCCAGATTGCGTGGACGAAGGCACGGAACCGTTATGGAATATTTTCACGGTTTTCAAAATTTTATCAGCGTACTCTTCAAGAAATTCGATGACCTCTTGATCTCGTCCCTTTGAGGCGCGACTCATGTCCCATGACGTATACAGAATTTTAGCTTTCTCAGGTAAGAATTGATTGAGGTACTCCAAACACTGTTCAAATTCTCGAAGTAAAATAGTTTCACGAGGCGTGCGCTCGCGCGTCTTGATCAGATTGAACACTACAACCGGAGTTCCATATCGTCGAAACTCGTCATCAAAGTGCATTGCGGCGGCGCTAAAAAAAGGATCCACAGCATTTACTGGTCTTTATATTAGCACGAAGATATTTAAAATACTAAGATAGTGATACATACACTCTATAGGTGGCTTCGGCGACATACCGCTCACATCCTGTGTCCAAAATAAAGGAATACTACCTCGGTGCTGAACAAAAGAAGTATACGATTCGTTTGCAAATAATCTGCCATCAGGTGAGTGAAACGATGTAGTAAGCATATCGGATACGATTTGCTCTGTTTCCACATCATTTGCAACATATCCCTGGTCGTTAGCGCCACGTTTCAAAAACCGTGCTCCTGCAAAATAATGAGAGCGGCGGGCAATAACCGCAACTGAAACGTTACGCCCATAAACTGAGATATTAGCCTGATCGATAAATCCATGAACAATAGGCAAACACCACGTCAAAACATCTATATTTGACTCATATACCGGTCGCAGTAGATGATGATTCCAAACAAACATTTCGTTGTATTCTGCGCAAGCCTTCCATTCTGTCGGTGGCATATTAAGTCGTACACGCTCATGCTCACGGTCTAAATTTCGCTGCAAAGTATGTGTGATGTCGTAGGAGTAGCTGAAATAGAATGTTTTGCTTAAATCAAGATTCTGAAACGTGCTCAGAAATCGCGCTTCTTTGGAATTTCGGTGCGGTTTGCGGTAAGTAGCACTAGAGCATAATGGAATTAACTCGGTTGCATCTATATGATAGATGTAGTGCCCACCAAGAAGAGCAACAGCACTTCTCTTTGTAATGACCGACATATAATAGTATTGCGTAAATCTTATGAAACCAATGACACCCCAGGATGTTAATCTCTTTGTTAGTCCTCCAACGGGGTTGCCATCTTGAATAGCCTCTAGTAACTCGATGATTTGAGGGTGAGAATACACGGTATCATCCTGAGTCAGAGATAAAACACCTTGATCAGCTGTAAGATCGATCTTAAGGACACGGAATCGTGTATCGTTCACATTCGAGCCAATGAGATAAAATCTTGTTTTAGTCTCATACAGCGTATATTTGCACATTCGATCAAGTGTCACGTCATTGCTGGCTTCCTCATCATCGTCGCTCTCGTCCTGAACTGACTCCTCAGTATCAGCATCCTCTTCTGGTGGAGACTTGTTGAATATTCCATTGTATTCTTCTTCCTTTATGAAATTTGCAGCAGGGTTGTCAATAGTCTGCGGTGTATTATTCGCAATATTGAGAAATGGCAAAGCCGACGGGATGTTGGTCTTGTATGGGTTATCGGAAGTTGATCCTGTACCGCCTTCATTTCCCGACATTGTTGGATAAATGAGAGCCGGATCCATGGGATCCATCTTGAAGATAGAAACCTTTTAATTCTCTCAATCAGAAAATCAGACTCTACTTATAGTATAGTCGAGGCAATGATAAATCAGTTCTGGATTCCACACCGTCTATCAGGCAGCCTATTAAGGTTTATAGACCGTAAGGAATGATACTAGACCCTTAATCAGTAATATGCATATATGTAAAATAGTGTGCACTTTAAAGTACTATTCGCATTGCTAATTTTATATATACGGTTGTTGCCAAGTGACTGCTGGCCGAGGGTTAATGCCCGAGCGTAAAGGTCCCCCAGACTACGCTACATTTCTTGCGCCTATAAAAATCGTCATCCGTGCTTTTCTCGCGAAAAAATTTTACAGTCAAGAGAAAATTCCAGTAAAAGTTTCATTAACTTTACTGGAGTTTGATTTTAATCCAGCAGTCACATTGTCGGAACTTTCTGCGATTAATCGCCTACGTGCGATCGTATGTTGTATCCGGTTTGGTCTTGAATGTTTGGTTTATTAACGGCAGGCTATAGTCTTCTGCTGCTACTGCGATCCCTCATGTACAAGATTCAGCGACTTCGGGTGCTACTTCTCGGAAAGAGTATACCGAAGAGCAATGGGAACAGATGATGAATGACGTGCGAGTTTCCAAATCGTAAGCTTACCTCTCCTTTATACCTTTTGTTTGAAGCGCGAAATCTCAATTTATTATGATGATTGTAACTACAAGTTGGGAATCTCTCTGACAATTCCTTGGAGAAAAAAAATAATTTACTTGACATCTGATTTGATTGAGTCGATACTAAGACGGAGGAAGCTTCACATGAAAACTTTTTCGCTTACCGTTTTCTAAATAGGAGTTTGAATGCATTGGTTATGAATTATCTCATCATCGAAGGCTATCAATCTGCGGCTTCTAAATTTGCACAGGAGGCTAATATATCGTCATCTGTCGCATTGGATTCTATTGAGGATCGGATCAGAATTCGTGCTGCCATTCACGCTGGACATATTCCAGAGGCCGTCGAGCGGATCAATGACTTGAACCCTGAGGTATGCATCCTTTCAATTTTGTGTTATGTTGTGTTTAGGGCTATTTGGGATGTAGTTGGAGGTCGCTATGATTAATTTGTTCATGCACCACACATAGTCATCTATGATGAAAAAAAGAAACCTTCAGTCTTCAAAATGAGCCAACCTCCTCTACATCTTTTCTAGTCATTGTTACTCAGCAATCATTATTGAAAGACAAGACAATTAATTTTTTTTAATTTTGTATTTAGCTTCTCGACACGAATCCAGAGTTGCATTTTGCTTTATTACGATTGCAGTTGATCGAGCTGATTCGTGATCTCGCATCGACCTCTAACGATGATATCACACCCGCTCTTACCTTTGCTGCGTCACATCTAGCTAGCCGAGCACAAAAGAACCCTGAATTTCTGGCAGATCTTGAACAAACTATGGCATTGCTTTGCTTTAGTCCGAGTAACTTAGTGCCTCAGCTTGCTGAGCTCATGGATCCCGCCTTGCGCCGTCAAGTAGCTAATAAAGTTAACGAGGCTATCCTGGAAGCTCAAGGAGTGATGCGTGAGGCCAAGATTCGTGGATTGGTTCGGGTTTGGGGATGGGCTGATAACGCGATGAGACAGGAAATCGGTGAAGTACCAGCACTTGATTTGAAAAACCTTGCATGATATAAATTCCTTTTTTTTGTACTTTATTGATTTCGATTGGCGTGCATGTCTTG
Organism: Kockiozyma suomiensis; assembly: GCF_038497685.1. Lineage (NCBI taxonomy): Eukaryota > Fungi > Ascomycota > Lipomycetes > Lipomycetales > Lipomycetaceae > Kockiozyma > Kockiozyma suomiensis. The sequence goes on from NW_027117671.1 coordinate 217,990, forward strand.
GATATGGAGTAGTAGGTTTTGCTTACGGTTGCGATTTGGAAGTTGGCTATGGCGGAGTCTTATGTGTTTTTGATATTTCTAGGCGCCTAAGAATGAATCTTTTTTAACCATTGAATAATCTAAAATCACAATACTCTATCTTCCTCTAGTAAATACTGGTATTTGTATTAGCAATGCTCAATGACACTACTTTGTCAGCGTCTATAGCAAGCCCACATAAGTGGGACCAAGATCCTCAACTGCGGCCACAATTTCTCCCCAATTTTTCTCTGCCTCGACATCTCCTAATGTCGTTTTTGTCTTCAATAATTTCGCAGTTGCATAAAGCTTCTTCTTGACGTTGTCCAGGTTTGTTCCATGTTCATCAGATTCACAAGTTTTCTTCCAAGATACTAGTAATCCTTTTAATATTTGAAACTTATATATAGAGATCCTCGGTGCTGTATTTTCAATAATGATATCGAGAGTGTCAAGAGTAGTAACTAGTAACGGAGGGTATGCGGTGATAAACGGATCTGAGAGTATATTAATCAACATTTTGATGCTATTTTGTAAATGGATGACAAAGTAGATTTTCATATTTGATGCAATGACACCAAGTTTTTGTACGAGAAGCTGTGCGATCCTGACTTGCTCTCCGCTGATTGAGATTACGTGGTAAATTCCTTCCACTAGAATCTGACCTAGATATTTGGCATACTTAAGTTTGTATTCTGGCGAACTTAAGCCTACGTTGCCATTCGCCGCTGAGAGATTTGATATAGCTGTTTTGGATCCAATATCTTGAGCTCGAATTGATGCAAGAGTAATAAGCGCATCATATGATTCGTTCAATAGATGTATCGACTCTTCTAATGTGATATTAGATGTTCCAAAGGGCAGATATGAAAGGCAAGCCAACAATGATTCCCAAAATAAATCAGTCAGACCACGAACCAAGATGAACTGGGGTGGTGTCTGAAGAAGAACCATGTGTAATATTTGGCAGCCTCGTGTTTTGTATGCGGGATTAGGATCATCCAGGATAGTTAGAGCAGGAGGGACAACAAGACTCCAGTTATTGACGGTAAACTGAATGTTCTGCACTCATTTCAATCAGTTTTTGTAAATTAGCCACAGAAGAAAATGAAATTACCTTTTCTCGACTCAAAACAAAATAGACCAACGTCGCAGCTTCAGGTCGGAGTACGGCCCAAGACTTGGAATCGTCAGTGTCAAAGGAGGATTCTAGCTCGTGATCCCGATCTTTTGACAATGTACCGATCGATGTCACCCTTTTTTTTCGCAAACACTCAAACACAGGCTTGACAATGTCACTCAGTATATGATGCCCAATCTGTTCGTAGTCTAATTCTGTTTCTTTGCATTGCTCAAGAATTTGGATTGCCAATCGATTAGACGTGCTTGTACACCACGGATCGTCTTCCAAGATATAAGCTGCTGTGGCCGCCACAACCCGACTGCCCTCAAAATCCGGTAGAAATAGTAAAATTTGTTGTAGCGCCTTCATTAATGACTCCGCCGCAAGTCGGAATGCTTGCTGCTGCTTCCAAAGAGTTTTTGTCTCTGCTATATGTAGGTTAGACTCGATCCTTACTTGAAACATAGAAACGTAGCTACAAACCAAAAGAGTCGTCCGACCAAATCCATCTTCCAGGCAGCGGTCGTAGTAAATAACAAATTAGCTCTGTTAGCTCTCGTGAATACGGCAGCCACTCGCTAGTGTCCAAATCAGCAGCCATCTCCTTTATTACAAATTTGAACAGCGCCTCGAAAAGCAATGCCTCAGAAGCAACGCTCGCCCATTTCTGCTCAGAAAAACTCTCCGAATTTTGATTTGACGGTAATAGTAATATTTTGCTAGGCGGTGTCTCACGCAGAAATGTTCGAATTGCAAGTCTAGTGCATAATAAAGCAATTAGTATTTGATGATCTCAAGACGAAAGAAGACTTACTTGTCATCTTCATTTAAGGATCCATAGCTCAATATTCCTGTTGAAAGGTCAAATATGTCCATGATTGCGGAAACGCATCTATCAGAATCGCGATTTCAGGTATTCACGGTAGACGCGATTTGCGCGTTCTGTTAAGATTTGAGCGGTGAAGAGAGCAATATCTAAATGGTTAAGGGTTATTATGAGCCGCATGCAGTGTGTGGCTTTCCCCTAACAGCGACGAGTCAGGCGCCAAATGAGCCAGAAAAGGCAGGTAAAGAGATCCCCACTCAGCTCACAATATCCAAATAGCAGTAGATCAGAATCGTACTCAGCAGTTGCATGATGTGAAATATAGAATAAAGAAAATTGATACTGGCCGGAAAAATATAGCGTTTCTCAGTTCTACATGCGAGCGCAAGATAGTCTGCGATCACCTTCAGCTTTGTTTATGTCTGCAAATCGCGAATTACTTAATTGGCGGTTTTCTAAGCCATTTCTTTTTAATCTAAAACGAATTCTAATAAAAAATCTGCTTCTTCTGGTCGCTAATGCCACATTGAGATTAAATGCTTGGGAGTGTAGGTGGGTAGCTACCCCACTATCGGCAGCCTTTGCGACATAAAATTATATTTATTATCTCGATCGATCTCGACTTATTTTATGCTCTGCTCCGCAAATTATATTGCTCGATATCCTCTCCTCTTCATTCTGTCTATCATGAACCCCTATCCAAAGCTTTCTATTCTTTTGCGTCTACATATCCTCTGAAGACCGAGAAAGAGTTTCAGCACTTCACTGTCGGATGAGGACTCTCCAACGTGACTACTCCCAGTATGCGGTATATCACCTAGCAGTCCGCCTTCTATCAAGCTCATATTTTATACCCTGCTACTTGTCTTTACCAGATCATTCATTCATTCATTCATGATCAGACTTCGCACTGAGGAAATTCATGTAATTCTTCTCTTGACTATCATTTGGAGATCAATCAAGCATAGATGCTAAGTGACACGATGACTGCTCATCACAACCTGTTTCTGTGGCAGCTTTGTATCACATTTCGCGTCATAGCCCCTTTTGCTGTTCATTATTTTCTAATTACCTCCTCTAATGCGACAAACGTCTGCTTGCCGTCGATTCCAATTGAGAAGCGTGCGTTGTATGGAGTTATCTAATACCAAACAACTTGTCACTGCTCCGAAGGGACTTGATATGCAGTTAAGCTTGTTGAAGTGCTCTTGTTCTATCAAGCGTTATACACCAGTGTGGTGCTGATAAGATGACTCTGAGGCGTGGGCAGCAAAGACCACAATGCGGTTTGTTGACATTGCCGTGCCAGCCTTTCAAAGTTCTGCACAACACTTTGTTACGCTCACTTACTCTCACGTATGACCAAGGACGGCTATTTGTTTATCTAAAGAAGCTTCTGAAAAATCTCGCGTTGTATTGATTTAGATTCTAATGATCACGTCGCTAGCTGTTTGAGTGGCCAACATTTCACAGCATTATGGCCAACATCTCACTATAATTCTGTGACCGACTATACGACTTCCCAGCCTAATCTGGATACCAATGTTTATCAATACAAGCTGACAAGTATGGTAACACAGTCTAGAAGGCCGCACTCTGTTATGCATCCTTATATTTTGTTGACATCAATCCGTACCTATGCGTCGATGCGCATGGGCAAACAGAACAGCGACTTACAAATCCAGAAAAGTCAGATGAAGTCAGATATATATGAACGCTCGCCACTCGTCAGAATAACCATCATTTTGCAAAATAAGTATCTCCAGCTCGAAGTCAGTCCAAAATTAGGTAGGAGCCGTTCAATTGCAAAGGCTCGGAAATACGCTATGCTTGGGATAGATATGAACTGCTTGTCTGTGCCGTTGAACCTTCTTTTGGCAAAAGAAGTGGCAAACTTTCTAAAGTTCGCTACCCATTTAGCATATAGCGGGATGTTCTCTGTGCCTTATTATGGAGATGTTCTCACGCAAATTTTGAACAAAATGCTGTGACAGTCACTGCTAACAGTACCCAGTATATTAACCTGTAATGTAAGGGGTTTGTATACTAATCTGCCACCGGCGCTAGTACTGTTCAGACGACCTGATGAAGACCACACGCATTATACTTTCAAATTAACCCTTCGCGTTATCGAACTTCTTTCGTCCTCGGACAAGCGCACAGCTACATCACCACTTTCGACCGCAACCCCGGCGTCGCTTCTTGGCTGCTCCAGCTCTCTACTCTGCAGTTGCGTCTCCGTTTTAAATCAGTGCTGCCGCTCGGTATTTTCCTGCTGCTTTCGTTGAAGCACTGTTAATCGGCAACGCAGCTGAATTACTAGTATCCTGCGGCTTGACAGGGACGTCTCCATCAGGTGGGATAAGTTCGCAGTTCAACATTGCGCACACTTCGCTTTCTCCCCCTCAGAGCGGCATCCTGGCAGCAATAGTATCGGAATAACCGACTGTGTCTCTCTGATTGTCGTTAATGACTTTATTTCGGTTTTTAGTTCCAACATTGCGGATTGCATCTGGTACTTCAATTGAGCGGATAGAACCGGGATTTGAAGTCCTCTATCGGGATATCAAATTGTCCTATCGTTCGCCGACCACATCTGCATTTTCTTCATAGGAGCTTATCGATATAATAATAACACTCCATAATGTCATTACAACCAAATCATTATGGTCCAGACGAGGCGGCCACTATGCTGCTAAATACAGGAATCGCGAAAGCGTACCAACGGCTGGACCTCATGATATCGCGGAATTTCATAGGCGGCGCTTTAACATCTGTTGGTGGCATGGTAACATTGCTTGTGAAAGGAGGTTGTAATGGTATGTTGGAGAAAAACCCAGCGGTTGTCAACTTGCTTGCCGGCCTTGTCTTCCCTGTCGGAGCAGTAATGTCTACATTGACGGGAGGCGAATTGTCGACGGGAAATGTCTTATTTTTATCAGTGGCACTTCTTCAGCGGAAAATTCCGATGTGGAGGGCCCTATACTGCTTTGTGAGTTTTTTTCCGTTTTGTTCGTTGAAGCGTAGACTAACGGTGATTTAGATGGTTTCCTTTTTTGCAAATCTGGCTGGCTCTCTATTCTATCTACTCATTGCACATTACGGCCACATTCTTTCAGATGATCCGTATAGACAGGGTACTATCGTATCTGCACGAGAGAAAGTCATTGATCCGTCAGGTGCGACTGTCTTTGTCCGTGCGATCGGGGCCAACTGGCTTATTTGCATAGGTACATTTACAGCTTTATTATCTCGCACGGCCGTTGCAAAAGTAATTGCCATTTGGATTCCAATTTTTGTTTTCGTTGCTGTTGGCTTTGAAAACTCTGTTGCAAACATGTTTTTGGTGCCTATTGCAATGATTAACGGAGCACCAGTTTCGGTAGGATTATTTATATGGAAGTCACTTATTTTGTCGACACTTGGGAATATTGTTGGAGGATTCTTCTTCGTGGCTGGAGCATACTGGTATATTTATCTGTTTCCTAAAATTTCAGAAGAAGACGATGAGAATTTGAATATGGGTAAGTCTCCCGGTCCGCTACTTCCGATAGCTGAAGGTCACAATCTCGAGCTTGACCCTGTTCTGACTCGTATCTTCACGAGACAAACTGCCACCAGGCATTCTACTGCCTTGTCAAATCACTCTGTGGAATCGTTTAGCAGGCGAAATAATGCGCAAGACAAGCACAACGGCAGCCGCAGTAATGGTGCCACTGAACACTCCACCACCGAGATGGAAAATCCTGCTACTGGATCTAGCACAGATGATGAGAAATCTGAATAGTCCAGTTTTTTGTAATTGTTATGAAGTTTGTTTTTTTGATTGTTGGTATGTATTCAAGGTGATTTAGTAGATTGATAGACGACTCGATAGACCGGTTTTGATGTGTAGCATCATATTTTCATTTAGCATTTTATTGGTGGGCCTTGTGTTTTATTTGATTTTTTTATGGGTGTACTTTGTTTCGAAAATATCGTTTGGTTATGCATTTCATTTTTTTTCTTCATGATTATCATTGCTCTACAGTTTTCCAGATTAGAGCTTTCGGGGATTTGCTTTATCCTGAAATAATGAATAGAGAGGATGTCTGTGGCATTAGACTTAATAGAGTTCATTGGGTGCATCCATCAGAATTGTACCGACTATTCAAGCTGAGCTTTGTCATAATATCGGTAGATGTGAGAAAGATATAGCCTGCGTAATGTAATCAACTATCCGCAGCATCTCTTCAAAAAGAGTAGCTGAGCGGCAGCACTGACAACGTTATAAGGGTTTAGTGTATTACTGTCCCGACGCGTCGGGAACGATCTAGCGTCATTGATGTATTAATGCGTGTAAATGCCGGAGTAATCTAAGAAAGCAGAAATTGCAATTGCAATCACTCGAGGAAATTTTAGTCAGCTGAATACAACGATATTATTTCAATTGTATCAGTAGAATCGTTGAGATGGGGAAGATTGCCGGATCATTTGGAAGTCGTCATCTATTCAGGAGTCTGCGCAGTTCAGGCCAGTCCTCTGTAAGTGGAGCCAATTGCAGAAAGCGTGGCATAAATATCCAACAACGGAATAGCATCCTGAGGACGTCTGACGATTTCAGGCCATTATGTGCCCAGTTTTCAAGTATGACGTATCGATGGAACGAGAATACTACGAAACATGCGGGAAAGTCATCCAAGGAATTTAAAGCTGAGGCAGAGCAAATAATACAAGGAGCGCAAGACGTTTTATTTCCTACTCCTGAAAAGAAGATAAATGATGACGAGAAGAATAAAGAACATGAAGATGAATTAAAAAGGGGCAATTATAGATCTTTAGAATCCGATCGATTGAAGAATCTACCTTCAAAAATTGAAGCGCGTCGGTCTAAACTTGCTCGAACGCTCTCTACCAAGCTTGATGAATTGCAAACTGCTATTTTTACTGCCGGTCGAACAATTAATGATATTACCGGATACAGTGAGATTGATGCCCTGAGACGAGCAATTGAGAGACAAGGTATGCATGCGTATTCTCTTCCGAAGCAGTGACTAAATGCTAACACAATTCGAAATAGAATCTGCATTGATACGGTCTAGGAATGAAGTGAAAGAAGCAAAAGATGCCTACTCAGCAGCAATTGCTCGCCGGTCGGCATCTCAGCGCGAAGTTAACGAGTTATTACAACGTAAGCAGGAATGGTCCCCTAACGATCTAGAGCGATTCACCAATTTATACAGATCGGATCATGTTAATGAGCAGGAGGAATTACAAGCTGGAGAAAGACTTAGTCGCGCAGAACATGCTGCTGATGAAGCGCAAGCTGAACTTGGACGATCGATTTTGACGAGATATCATGAGGAACAGATTTGGTCTGATAAAATTCGACGCGCATCGACTTATGGTACTTGGGCATTAATGGCTTTTAATGTTGTTTTGTTTATGGTCGTACAGCTAGGTCTAGAACCGTGGAAGCGAAAGAGACTCGTTGGCTCGTTTGAGGAGAAGGTGAATGATTTACTGGGAGAAAGAAGTCTGGTCGTCTTGAATCCGGATGCGATCAAGGATCAGAATGGATCAGCTAAGAAGTATCATGGCGTTGAAGACGTTTTAGATATGCCTGAGGGGCTAGTTTCCGATAGTGGAGACAAAGCCTTTATATCGTCTGCGAGCCACAAATCGCTATCGATTCATTCTGCAAAAGAAGCTCTATCGCTATTGCGTGGAATTTTTTTCGGTTCTGCAAATGATGGGACCCGCATATCTCAAGATGCTATCTACGAATCAACAAGATCCGAATTGGCAATATGGTCAGGTGCAAGTGCGTTACTGGGTGCAGCGACAGTGGGATTAGTTTCTATTATAGTGCGACTAGCATCTTCATGAAGGGTCAGTGAAGCATCTTTTTTTGGATATTATTAACTATTGCATTAGCGAGGAGAACGCTACATTATTTCCTTTTTTTTTCTTTGGATGGAGAGGGGGGCCAGCCAAAAAAATTTGCATGATGAACGTGGCTATATGTACAGCTTTTAAGAAAATAAACATCCTCGCACTTAATAAGCTAAGAAAATGCGAAATGCGGAGATCTCGAAAAAGAAATGGAAGAAACTGCAAGATCCGCGATGTTCAAACGTTTGACCTCTTAAGATAGTCGAGCTTATCAGATTTTGGAAGATACATTTCTATTTCAGCTTCGAGACCTTTGAACGCATCATCTTTAATGACTGCAGCATATACTGAAGCAAGAGTCAGAGCGAACGACACTAGCACAACAGCTGCACCCACAAGGGCACTGAGGACTTTAAACCCTTCTATATCGAGGACAGCACCCAACTGTCTCGTAGCAAGCGAATATGTACCCAACGGAAAAGAAAGACCCCACCACGCGATACCAAACACACGAGGGCGGAAATAAAGACAAGCAGCAATAGCAGTTACCATCCAAAATGTGGCTAATCCTACCATGTGCATAGCCACGGCCGATCCGATGTATTTAAACACAGGCGCGCGCGCAAGTGCGGGGTCGCGAATATTCAAGTAATCTTCGAGGTTGACGGCGTTCACCAAGTAGCCGTAGGCGCCTTGGCCTAAAGGTCCAACAGGTAGAAAGCAGCTAATGATAGCTTCTCTCGCAGGCATGCCGTTGCATAGCAACCGCCATGTAAATACAGCAGTGAAGAGAAATGCCAATAGCTCACCATTGCCCCAGATGACTGCCGTAAGGACAATCATATGAGGCCGCCAGTCAGACGGCAGATGCTCGACAAGAACAGATCCAGTTGTAGAGCAAACTACGAGAGATACAACGGGGAGAAGAATAACAGCGTCTAGATTGGCGGGCCGCTTCCGATCATGATGGATAAATCTAGAGAAGATGACTAGCCAGGCGCAGGCGATCGAAAGCGCGAAATCCACCCACCACATTATATAACATGCCCATACTGCCTTGTCGCCAAAAATACCAATAGTATCTGCTATTATAGATCCGAGGCCCATAGGCATGCATCCCCAGAACATAGACTGTGTTGGATGTATCAATGACTTTTCGAACGCCGAGAAAAACAGGATGAGCCGCAGTAGAGTCATAACTGTAAAGAGGACGAAGAGGATAGAGGCGACTCCCCAGAATGCGATACCGACTCGTCTTAGCCATTCTGCAGGAAACGGATAGTCAACAAGAATTCCGCTTGATATCCCAAGGCCCATGATCATTCCAAACCATCTGTGTCAAGTGTAAGTACGCGAAGTTAGAAACGGAAGTATGAGAAGGCTGCCTACCCAGGGCTGAAATGCTCGATGCGGTAGTATATGTATTTCTTGAATCGATAGCCAGCTGTATCAGTTGTTTGAATATCAGGTAATGATGGCATGTTCTGTGACTGAAACTAATCATGAAAAAAATCAGATCGGACACCGGGTTGAAAAATATATTTTACGGGGAGAGCAGGGGAAGAAAACCGAGGCGGACGAATACACGCCTGAAAAAAAGGTAAACTCAGGGGTACGTGACGCATACAGTGGCGCTAATAAGCTCGCGAGAAAAATTTTGGGCAGTGGCGGCCCATGACTTTCATCCAGTCTTTGTTGCACTATATGAACTGTTTCCGCTATTTTCTCAAATATAAGTAAATTAAAATCCAGATACTTTCTGATTTGATATCTTTATTTGCATAACCTCATATGTCTTGTCGTATGAAGCTTATTTGTTTGAGATAGGAGCAGCCACCACAGGAAGCCATCAGGGGCCAAAAAATACCTAAACCGAAGACATTTATTGGCTGGGGCGTACTCGAACGTCATCAAATACTGAAGTTGAATCGCTAGAACTATCTGTCATCCGCTTGGCTGCAGCATTCTTATTGCTTTTCACAGGAGGTGATAAGGGACAATAAAACACCTTTTACTCGCTAGCTTTTGTATAGGGGTGCCTATTTCGAGAAATGATATAGAAAGAAAAGTTGAAAGAATATACACTAACCAGTACACTCACTTAATTCACAAAACTTGCCCAAGTTGCAAGGCATTGCCAAAAAAGATCCCCAAAAACTTCCAAATCAAATGCAACAAAAGGAATGACAATAACATGCAGAAAAAATAATTTCCTAAAGCGATAATAATGCTATGTAATAGTTTCAAACACGACACCTTTAAACCATAAGTTGTAATTAGATTCATAGCTCCTGATTGAAACTGGAGATCCGACCCATGGCATGTAAGAATGTTCAGGCGCGCCAACGAAATCAGCAGCGCGTGCCGGAGAAGGATTTCTAAACAGTAAAAAATGAACAAGAACAAATCCGTTGTGGTCAGGATCCTCAATCGAGGCAACTTGAGCATGCCATCTTTTTGCATCTGCCATCAGAATTACCTCGGTATTAGTTTTGATGGGTATAAGTCTGAAGTATTCACGGAAATCTTCGCGAAAGTAATTGCGTAGATTTACTTGAATAATTATTCTATCCGGATCAATCTCCCTCTTGCACGTACGCGCCCCGGTAACAGCAATCACGCTGTTCAAGTCTAGCATGAACAGTTGGGGCATGGCATTTAAGTGCTCAGCAGTATACTCAAATCGGGTATCGCGAATAGTAATCTGACCAGGTTCTCCAACATTCAAGCTCCTGACAATATCTCCTTCCATATTCCTAATCGTATCAATCCAGAACTGGCGGGCTATATGTCGTTTCTGGAACTCTCGCGCCTGAAACACAAATTGTACCTTGTGAGAAAGAACGCCACAGACAACCTCTACGAAGAAAGAAACAGATCCAGGATTTTCAACAGCATTTGACAGTACTCTCACAATAGCATTTGGGCCGGGATCGGCTGGTTGATATATAAATCCGGTAGTATTGAAGTCAGTGGACAGTATTCGATCATTGTCAGATACAACACAGTCATAACTATCATTGGCGTACGAGTATAAATTCATCACCGAGAGAAAATCATTCATATACACGCCAGAATCAGCAGTCTTAGTGAACTGGACTATAGTAACGACACTGGGACTGAGTGCGTCGCGGGCGGCAGTTCTATTCGGAGATTTCCCGGATCCATATTCACCAAAGATATGAGCGCGCACGTTGGGTAAAAAAACAGAACCTAAAGCATTGTGAAGAGCAGATAAGACAGATTTGACGTTGAACATCTCTCCATCATAAAGAAGCATAACTTTTCGGCGCTGATAAACACTGCTGGTAACAAGTAACTCCCAATCAGGTTCGCCTATCACCACCAATAACACATGCGGATCATAATCCGTAATGAGCGACATTTTGCCAAGAAAACTAGGAACTGTGGATTTAGGCGCCATGTAGTGAAATTTGCAAGTGGTATTTCCGTAGCATCCAGGGCTTTGATACTGCGAAAATCGATGACTGACGCCATGATTATTCTCAACAATGAAGGAGAACTGTTGCGCGAAAGTTTCCTTTTCGACTTCAGATAATGCGGGCTCAGCATTAAACGTAGCACACGTATTTGAGTCAGGACTTCCTTCACCTGATAGTGACTCTGTCAAAGACGGAGGAGTACAGCTGTTGTTATGCAATTCACCACAGATGTACAGCTGATTGATCAACGAATCAGAATTCATGACAAGAGGCATCACGGGGACCAACTCCTCTGGAACATAACGTTTTGGAACATTCATCTCATTATAGAATCCAGCTCCGCTACCAGCCAGCATTCCGTTTTGTTCACCATTTCGAACTGGAGAATAGTGACGTTCGGGTCGGATAGGAGGATACGGAGAAGTATTTTCAAAACCTCTATTCTCGAACGGGAACCGCTGATTTGAATAATACCATGAAAAAGACATAAGCCTAACTATCTTCATTTTCTCTTGCGAATTATCATGCCAGTTGAATGTCGAGCTTGAAACGCGTTGCTCAATCTGTCGCGAAACACCATGTTCAGTGGAAGTCGTCGCCAAAGAACCGATCGTTTGATGAGGTCTGGAGATAGGACCTACAGCAGTCCTCAAAGCTCCTGGATTGGCTATACATGGTCTTTGAAACTCATTCAAGTTGCTCGGTGGATCGTAAATAGTGGCTGCATTGTACGTATTTGGTGGGTGGATGTTGGACAGCATCATTAGACAAATTGATTGAATGATATGTATTCAGACTCGAAGCTCGTATCGTGCAGTCAGAACAATATAACAAAATTAACCAATTATGTATTGCTCTTATTTATTAGCAGTATAAAAAGATATGCATGTAAGGAATAAATATATAGAGAGCTGGAAGTCAGCAATATTGTACAACTGAACAGATGTGGAACGAGAGTGTTTAAAGACCATTTGAAATCAGACTGGCGTCGCTAGCCATATAAATACATGTAGTGACAGCGAGGGAACCGCTCGAGCTCTTCTTAAGATCAACAACGCGTCAGTCATTTTCGCTCCTTGGTTCCTGAATCGTCGTCAAGAAAGTAACTCCTTGTTCGTGGCTGAAGTCCGGAGTTAGCATGTGGCTACCACGTGAGTGTGCGGATCCCGCCTTATCTTTAGTACATTATTCGTTACAAGGAATTTAGTATGATAGTCTATTTTATTTCATTTTATCGAGTCTTACATTTACCTTTATGTCCCCTTTCTTTTCAAAAGTCCCTTCATCATATCAAAAGAGTTTCCATCCGGCTGTAAAGAATATTTCTTACCAGTAGGTCGCCTATCAAACCCAAGCTCTTCCACCCGCAGCATTCCATAGTCCATAGTTATACCTCTAATAATAGCACTAGTACCACCGTACATATCCAGTCGAACAATGGCGTTATTGTGTAACCAGCGCGAATAATAAAGCTGCTCAAAAGGACCGAAGCCGCTCGTTTTAAACGTTGTATACATTTTCTCAAAAAAGCGCATAATTCTCGCAAATAAAACTTCTACTTTGAAAGCTCGAATTGCTGGTGATGCAGCTTTCCTTCGCTTCTCGTTCAAAGCCGCAACAAGCGAATTAAGCGATGTGGACGGTGCTTCGTTTGCAGTGTTAATGCCACAGCCAACTACTAGTAAATACTCATTGTCAATGTAATTACTGTTGACGAGAACTCCGGCAAGTTTAAGGTATTCGGGCGGTAAATCACGCTCATGGCGAGATACCGCTTCGTCGAAAGCTGGGTTACGAGCGTAGATATCATTAGGCCATTTGAGTCGCACGTCGAGTTCTTCGCATCCAGGACCGTAAGCACGGATTGCCTCGACAATAGCTAGTGACGCAATGTACTGAATGAATACCAGTGGTGCCACTGATTGAGCCGAGACGGGATGTCTAATCACGATTGAAAACGCTAAAAGACCAATTGGTGACACCCAGAAGTTTCCTCCTCGACCTCGGCCAGCTACTTGGACTGTGGCCGTATTAACGAATCCTGTAGGAAGACGGCGTAACAGACTGACGTTACGGTCAAGCATCGTAGAAGTGGAAGTGACGACCTCGGCGTACTGAATCACTGAGCCAAAAGTCTGCCGAGCTGATCCGGGAGGCACCAGTTCCTTATAATACAACGCATGGTCAAAGTACGGCGTCTCATGGTGAGTAGGAAACGTCCTGATATATTTCTCGTCATGAAAGTACATGACACTGTTCTTCACCACCTTATCCAAATCTGCTGGTATCGATTCCTCTTCTTCTGACTCTTCAGTAGGCAACGCTTCAGCCACAGCACTTAAATCAAATATCGAATCGGAGACATTCGAGAAAATGAAAGTATCGTTTTCTCCTACATGCTTATACTGTTTGGCCTCTTTCGACTCAGTGTGCATAGCAACTGGCTGCAAAAACCCTTCGTCTTTCTTGAGAGAAGTCCATATATCATCGATTTTTTCCTTATAGCATGAAGTCATATACAACGTAGTCGGTAAAGAGGGCGAGTCTTGCGTGACATCTGTATTGACCTTCAACCCCAACTTTAGCAGCATGGCCTTCAAAAACTCGATCCGCTTATGATTATCAGCCAGCAATCGCTGAACCAAATCTCCGTAAAATGGAGGCATAGTAGGATCTGTCTTTCGTAATCGCTTGGGAGAAAATTCGGGATGAGGGCCAGTCAAAATAACTGATCCTTCGCCGCACTTTATGTATACCACGGCGGCATCACCACCTTGAACTTGAACAGGTTCACAGTAACGAGCGAGAACAGTCACGTTCTTGCTAGCAAACGAATCAGCATCAACAAAAATTCCTCCTCCATTATAATAGGAAGAGAAAATGTAGTCCTCGCCTTCTTCAGATATAGGATTATTCTCATCCGTCACAAGTCCTGGGAGGGCGTCTTTTTCAACTTTTATCTTTGCCGCTCGTGCTCCAGATTCGGAGTCGTATACGAATCCAGGAAATGCGGTTCCACGATCAACGCCCGGGTAAAATTTAAGTTGACGCGGTCCAACAACTGCATAAGCAGGATTTCTCTCTTCGAATTCAACTCTTGAAGAGCCAAAATATCCTCCAGCGCAGAACCCAATGAATGCGCCGCCTTGCCGAACAAAAGCTGAGATCTTGGAAGTACCAGCCCCATCAAGAGCTCGACAGTAAGGAAGATCTGCGCCTCCGGGAAAAGCAATTAAAGAAGTCGAGTTCTGCCATGGATCTGACAGAAGAGCTGGCGCATCGATGTTGATCACAGCGTAGTTGGGAGAAAGCAGAGAGCGAAGCGCAGAAGTACACTGCGCAACGGACTCTATGGTCGTTCCCGGGCCACTATAAACTAGTACATTCATATTTATATTACAAAGAGGAGATAGAGACAACCGTAAAATTTTGTGGGTGCAAGAAGAAGAGAGAAGACGCCGGTTGTCTTAAGATAGTTGGGATGAGTTCAGGTCACCGTTGGGGAAGTCAATAATGCCGCGTTAATTGTCTACCCCCTGATTTTGCGTCGGATCAACTACACTGGGAAGGTCGGCCAATTCAACAAAAGTTGATCACTCATCCGACTGTCACTTGCTTGACTTTCACTCTTCAAAACTCGTATCGAGATTTATTTAGCTTGACTATGAATTTGACTGATTCTATTGAATGACACAACTATATTATCATAATACATTATAAAGCTGTTCTCTCTGCTATATTCATAATCTATAGTCTATTGGCATGCGCCTCAAAAAGACATTTAATAGTACTTTCCCTTCAAAGCTTCAGCGTAGGGATAGTCAGTATATCCGGTAGGGCTCTTAACTATGTAAAAGTTATCGCGGTTATAAGGAGTCAAAGGTATGCCTTCTTTGATTTTTGCAGGAAGATCAGGGTTGGAAATATAGTACCGTCCAAAAGCAACTAGCGAGTTTTCATGCTCCTCAGCGTACTTGAGAGCAGTTTCTGGTGTAAATCCGCCGGCAGCCATCCAGACACCCGACCAGAGTTTGCGGTAATCTTCGGTGGTTTCGCCATCTTGAACGTCACGGTCGGCATTTCCTGAGACACGAGGCTCGACGACGTGCAAGTAGGCAAGGTTAGGATGCTTTGCTTCGAGCTGAGAAATGACGTACGAAAAGGTAGGATAAGGGTCGGCCATTCCCATTCCTTGGAAATGGTTGAAAGGCGAAAGACGGATAGCGGTCTTCTTCTCACCAATTGCGGCACTGACTTTGTCAATGATATTGAGAGCAAAGCGAGCTCTGTTCTCAGCCGAGCCACCGTAGATGTCTGTACGCTTGTTTGACACATCCTGAAGGAACTGATCGACAAAGTATCCATGAGCTCCGTGGATTTCGACACCGTCAAATCCAGCGGCAATGGCATTCTTGGCTGCAATTGCATGCGCGTCTTCGTATTGAACAATTTCTTCAATGGTCAATTCTCTAGGAACACTAGGGACGCTGTCATCTTTGATGGGACTAGCGCCTACGACAGTAGGCACCTTGGTTCCTGGGTTGACACGGCCAAGACTCCAAATTTGGAGAAAGATGTAGCTGTCCTTTGCGTGGACTGCATCGGTAACTTTCTTCCAGCCGGCAATCTGAGCATCAGTGAAGATACCGGGAACATTTTCGTATCCACCAGCAAAATCAGCCGCATCGGTTGCTTCAGCAATCAGAAGAGTTCCAGGAAGAATGCAGCGAGAGGCGTAGTGCTCTGGTACAAGGCTTTCAATTGGACTTTGGTTGTCTTCAATACGGTAGCGTGTAAGTGGGGCCAATGTAATACGGTGTTGCAGCTGCAAGTCACCTACTTTGATAGGTTCGAATAGAGCGGGCATAGGGTCAATTGATTAGAAAATACGAGTATGAGAGAAGATTGCGGAGGGTACTACTGTCTAAAAAAAAATCGATTGCATGGGAGCATAGCAGATTCTAATTCTCGGAAATTGACATATCTCCGACTCGCTCCGATACGCCAGTAACTACCGATACGCCGCAGCCAGTTGTGCCCTTGAAATCAGGCCCAAAACAAATAAATACGCGCTCTTGTATATGCGCACGTGACTAATTCATGGCCAAGTCAACCAACCCAATTCACTGTATATTAACTATTAGAGTATTTTGCTCTCTTTGAATGCTATTGCAACTTGTACTTATAATTGCCTTAAATCAAAATTTTGTAATTTGCGTTCCAATCGTTGCTAGCTGTTGCCAGGCGACATACGAGTAGCGGCGGCGGAGCTATACTAGGCTAGATCCCAAGATTGCTTGATGAGTCGACTATGCTTATCTATGCATGGGGGTGATTACTGCTAAAAACTCTCAGATCAGATCGGAAAGTTCTGTGTTGTGCAGGAAAAAGCATACATGAGGTGGTTGTGGCAGAGTAGCTGTCACTCTACCACCAGTTGTTAGATTGACGAAGAATAGCTGCCTCTTCCTAGTTTCTATCTCCATCCTCCCCAGTGATCTAGTGCTAGCTGTCTTCAAGTTGAGCCAATGGTCTGCCTATCAGGGTAATGATGATGGTGACAATTCAAGACCGTCTGGACAGGTATCAACACCAAATTACGGTTTTAATTTGCGGACCGGCGAAGGTTGATCAGATCAAATGAACATCAGAAACTCCCAGGCACCAGAGTTGATTGCATAGTAGATGATTAGCGAGAGTTAGATGGCAGCACTTGAATGGACAGTTTCTTTTCGAATCAGAGTCTACAGCAAATACTGATAGATGGGGTGATATCATAGATCAGCTCATTCCAAGAGGAGAAGGGATTCCAAGGGGAGTCCGCCTTGGTGGCTAGGATTGCGGCGAAATATGGCAGCTTATCATCACACTAAGAGCAGTAAGATCCAGTAAGATATGGCAAATGTTGTCAATTTCTATAATTGAGCAAGACAACAACTGCGAAAAAGAAGTCTCATAACCTGGCGGAAAAACAGACAGAGACTGGCCAATAGCAACGCGACTCAAGACCGACGTATCAACAGCGACTGACAAATAGCACGAGTAAATCCTGTCACGGGCTCTCCCAACCAAATACTGGGAAGTCCTCCATCATATGCCCGGAAGAGTCAGAACCAGCGATTGTTTGCTAATATAAAACAGAAGAAAGCAGCTATTTCCAAATAGCACTTGACAAAATACAGCCAGTGATTGGCGTGCCCTTCTGTTTCTCTCAGTCCGCTGTCGAAGAAAATCTTTGCTATCAGGCTTGATTTTGCTGCACAATTATCGCGTGTTTACGCATTTAAAACCATAAATATGCCATTTTGTGTAGCTTTACGTGCCTGAGCGGCCGCTTGTAACCGCCGCACTGCCTATAATAATCTACCCTCGCCGCCTTCGCCGCGCTCTGCCCCTCCTACCTCATCTCTCTCTCTTCTCCATTTTAAAATCTCATTCACGATGATCTTCAACGAGCAAGCTTCCTCCACTCTTGAGTGGCTCTCGCGCCTCGACACCAGCTCCACCCCGGCCAGAAACACTCGTCGTACCTGCATCATTGGTACTATTGGTGTGTGCCTCCCATGCTTCTTCTTTTATCATCACCTTCCTCTCTTTTCCTCATTCTAACCCTCTCCACAGGTCCCAAGACCAACTCTGTCGAGAAAATGAACGCTCTTCGTACTGGTATGTTTTTCTTCCCTTTTCTTCCTCTCTTCGGCCTCTGACCGTGGTCTACTCGGTCATCTGCCGGTCTGGTCGACGTATAAAAAACTTCTGAGCCGCACAACTGACAACGCCCCCCACTTGTTTAGCTGGTCTCAACATTGTGCGCATGAACTTCTCCCATGGCTCCTATGAGTACCACCAGAGCGTTATTGATAATGCTCGTGCTGCCGAGGCTGCTCAGCCTGGTAGACCTCTTGCCATTGCCCTTGACACTAAGGGCCCCGAGATCCGTACGGGCTCTACTATCGGCGATGCTGATATCCCCATCGCTGCTGGCACTAAGATGATCATTACCACTGACGACGCTTACAAGAACAAGTGCGACAACACTATCATGTACCTTGACTACGCAAACATCACCAAGGTGATTGAGCCTGGTCGTATCATCTTTGTTGATGACGGTGTCCTTTCCTTCAAGGTCGACTCGATCGAAGACGAGAAGACGCTCAAGGTAACGTGCCTCAACAACGGCAAGATTTCCTCGCACAAGGGTGTCAACCTTCCCTCCACCGATGTTGACCTTCCTCCTCTGTCTGAGAAGGACAAGGCTGACTTGCGTTTCGGTGTCAAGAACAAGGTCCACATGGTCTTTGCCTCTTTCATCCGTCAAGGATCTGACATCACCGCAATCCGTGAAGTCCTCGGAGAGGATGGAAAGGAGATCCAGATCATTGCTAAGATTGAGAACCAGCAGGGTCTCAACAACTTTGACGACATTCTTAAGGAGACTGACGGTGTCATGGTCGCGCGTGGTGATCTTGGTATCGAGATCCCTGCCTCTGAGGTCTTCATCGCCCAGAAGATGATGATCGCCAAATGCAACCTTGCTGGCAAGCCTGTTATTTGCGCAACCCAGATGCTTGACTCAATGACTTACAACCCTCGTCCCACTCGTGCTGAGGTCTCTGATGTCGGTAACGCTGTCCTTGACGGTGCTGACTGCGTCATGCTTTCTGGTGAGACGGCCAAGGGTTCTTACCCTGTCGAGGCCGTCCAAATGATGCACGAAACCTGCATTCTCGCCGAGATGGCTATTTGCTACCCCCCTCTCTTCAACGAGCTGCGTCAGTTGACTCCCCGTCCTACCGACACCGCCGAGACTATTGCCGTCTCCGCTGTGTCTGCCTCATTTGAGCAGCAGGCGAAGGCCATCATTGTGCTCTCGACCTCTGGTACCACTGCTCGTCTTTGTTCCAAATACCGCCCTACTTGCCCTATCCTCATGGTCACCCGTAACCCCGTCGCCGCTCGCTACTCTCATCTGTATCGTGGTGTCTATCCGTTCGTGTACCATGGTCAGAAGCAGACCGATGCTGCCAAGTGGTCGGAGGATGTCGAGCAGCGTCTCAAGTGGGGAATGGACCAGGCGGTCGACCTTGGAATCCTGCAGCGCGGTGAGGCCGTCATTGCCATCCAGGGATGGACTGGTGGTCTCGGTCACACCAACACTCTGCGTGTGTTGGAGTGCGTTTAAGTTTTCTCGCCTTTAGGTGAAAATGTTATTTGAGATGACAGAAGTTAGAATGAAGAGAAAGTAATTTATGACAAAAATATGCGGTTTGGCGAGTTCTGAGTGCAGCGCGGAGGCAGATAAGCGCAAACAGAGATCTGTTTTCATAACCTCAGTTGCAAGCAAGTTGCTTCGACTAGTCTTGCTATTTCTGTTTTTCGTTATAGAAGGATTTATTTAAGTTCATGTTTATTTTAACTGGGTTGATCCCTTTTATTGCGCTTTGCCTGCTTCACATTAAAACTGTGCTGAGTCTGGATGATAGAAATTTTTTCCTTTTTTTTCTGCTTGTTTTATCTTGAATGTTCGCGGGATGTTTATAAAATCTTATGTACTGCTGGTCAGTCTCTTGGACGTGGTTTACACCTGTTATTTTATACTAGTCAATTTCTAATATTAACAAAAGTTAGAGCTATTGTTCTATCTAAATATATTTACAAAGTACAAAAGAGAAAAGAAGATCACTTGGATGACCGGCGGTTTAAGTGATATACTGCCAATGCGGCATCAGTAACTTCACTAGGACTTCCTACAACCGGATCAGCTCCGCTTTGTGTCTTTGGAAACGCAATAACATCGCGAATCGAGTCGGCGCCGACGATAATCGCACATAATCTATCAAATCCGAGCGCCAGACCCGCATGGGGCGGACATCCCATTTCGAGTGCAGTAAGTAAATGCGCAAAGGGATTCAACGGGTCAGGGATTTGTGGATCGGTAGAGATATTTGGGATTCGAAGGAGCTTTGCCAGGATTAGTCTTTGTAGAAGAGAATCGTGTATACGAGCTGATCCACCGCCTACTTCGACGCCGTTAAGCACTAGATCGTAGTGCTGGCCTATAACTACTCGCGCGTCTACTTGTCTGTCGTGCTCAATCGCCGCAGTTATCTCAGGCAAGGATGAGAGTGCTGGCATAGTGAACGGATGATGCGTAGCCGTCAAATTATCATAATCAAACTCAATATGACCACTGACGACATCAGATTTCTCGACGGGTGTGAATAGTGGGAAATCAACAATCCAGACAGGAGAGTATGTGTCTGAATGATGAATCCCTGTCTCGTAGAGAACATGAAGACGTTGTCGACCTAATGGTGTCGGGTTCTCGAAGGGCATCGTCTGTCGCGTACACGCGTAAATAATATCGCCTTGTCGAATATCATTCTCGAACGCTATCTCTTGTGCAATAACACCAAGTTCAGATTGAGACTTGAATACAAGATTGAACTTTTGTACGCATTGTTGGAGCCATTCAGTTGCAGAGTTTGTGTCGGTGATGGTGAACATAAGGGGAGTGCGCAGGGTTGGATATGCTTCGGGAGCTGGTGCTATTGTTGGTATCGGTGAGTCTGCAGCAGGTGGACGATAGACTAGAATTTCAAAGACGCTGTAATCTTGATGATTCGTGGCGATTGCAAATTTACTCAAATCAATAATCTAATGAAAATGAAAGATTAATCTCCTGGCTAATAACTGTAAAGGTGAATACAATACCTGCATGGCATCCCGGAGATCAGGCTTGTCGATTCCATATTTCGACATTGCCTCCAAATAAGTCAGACGAGGAATTGGAGCTGTCAAGTCAATATCTTTGACTTCTCTCCAAAGTCGAATAATACACCTTTCAACCACATCCATCACGTCCTCCGCGCCAGCAAAGCCCATTTCAAGATCGACTTGCGTAAACTCTGGCTGTCGATCGGAGCGCAAATCCTCATCTCTAAAGCACTTTGCAATTTGAAAATACCGATGCACTCCGCCTGCTATGAGCAATTGCTTATATTGCTGCGGACTCTGCGGCAGAGCGTAAAATTTGCCCTCGTTAGCGCGAGAAGGTACAAGGAACTCGCGTGCTCCTTCTGGAGTTGATTTGAAAAGTAACGGTGTTTCGACTTCTATGAAGTTGTCTTGCCTGATGAATTGATCACGAATAGACATTGCAATTTTACTTCTTGTAGCTAGTGCATGTTGCAATTGTGGTGTTCGCAGTTGTAAATATCGATCTTTTGCATCCCATTCTTTCGCATCCCGAACTTGTGATGCAAGATCATGAGGATGGTTTAATGGAGTAACCGAAATAACTTTAACTTCATATTCATTAGTCCCTTCGTGTCTCGCTACCGTTCCCTCAACGCAAACCGGTGTCTCCTGCTTCATCTTTGAAAGAAGCGCACCAGTCTGATCGCCTTCTTTCCCAAACTGAACTAACTGAATAGTTTGCGGTCCTTCATCAAATTGCACACCGCGCAAAATCGCAAACGTTAATTTCTTTGATAATTTTCTCGGTGCAGCATCTATCCATCCATGAAGCACAACTTTTGGCGGCGTACTACTAGTTGACGATGATGAGGATGATGATGAAATAAAGGAGGAGATATTTGGATCTTTGTATAACTGAGCAACTGAATGCGTAGCTCGCTTGAGCTTGACTAAACAATTTCATATAGAATAAGCTAAATCCCTTTATTAAATATAACAACATATAAATAACGAATACATACAGCGCTCCGCTACCGCGGAATCTAATCTCGTCTCAGAAGTTGACGATTCACTGGAATACCTCCTCACTCCACCAAATCGTCGACAAATCACTTGACTCTGACGACAAGCCAATATCTTCACAGAAGAAAAGACTGCCGAGAAAAGTGATCTCATTTGGCAATTGTAAGTCCAGTCTCGGTTATATTTAGATGGAGATACGTCGGTCGCTCTTTTCGAAAATCTATTTGTATTTTGGTTACTCGGTCGGGATGTTTAAAGTTTACATGCTGCATTTTCGTATATAGATGTCACGTTTATGCGCATAATTACATCGGGTTAGGTCTAATATACAGACAGTATGCCTGACCGCTTTTAATTTGCAGCATTAACCAATATATCTGGATTTTATCGTGAATAATCAATTATAAAAAAACAAAAAGTAAAGCAAAAATTTCTAAAACGCCGAATACAGCACCGCACACCCTCGAAGATCAGAACAGGAATCTTAAATTGAAGAAAAAAAAAAGGAAGATCAAATGCAGTCGCGCGTAGCCCACGACCAATAATCAAGTCTAGCCCCGTTGCTAACCAATATCCCCTGGGTAGATTCACTGCCATCATCAATCTCTCGCATACTAGTACGATCAAGAACTGCATCGGACCATTTTGCCACACGGGGAATAATATCGAATTTATGTTTAGTTAATGGAGACTCGAGTTGAGTACCTGACCAGACATTGTATAACTTCACAGTGCGCGATTGATCTGCTACCGCGAGCATGTTGCCGTCGTTGGATACGTCGAAGGCATGGTTGAATACGTAATCGTTGGTGTATCCCTCATAAGTCATGACGGCGGCGGTGTGCTGCTTGCGGTGATTCACTTGATTGCGTTTGCTGGGTGAGTACGGTTGGTATCTATTGTTTTTCTTTGGGGACTGAGATAGACAAGTTTGTTTGCCGTGAATATTTGTAGATCTGAGATCATATAGGGCAAGCTACACTGTTCGTTAGTAGCACAAACTTATAAAGCAAATGAAAGCAATAAACCATACCGAATCTTCCAGCCCACTGACCATGAAATAAGCATCTCTGACAAACTTCATCTTTGAGATAGCAGATGGATGTCGTAATAACGTAGGATGCCGATGACTTCCATCTCGAATCCTCTCACCTGGCGCAGCAGGCACTCTCGTATCAAAGATTTTCACCCCACCATCGCGCAATCCAGCAAGAAAAACTTGCGGCTGCCAGTACTCTAACGCAAACACATCGCTTGCCAAATGATAGATGATAGTAGGTGCCATCCCATCTTGCTTTAGGTGGTATGTAGAAATCAATTCCGAACCTCCGATAGCTAAATCAGTCGACTCATTACACGCAGCCGAACACCGAGGCGATGGGCCTGCGCGAAATCTGTGGATGCGATAGAGAGTCGAATTGATGCTTTCGGAAGGGTGTGACGATGTCCATAGTGTTGCGTTAAAATCGTCTCCGGATTCGCATTCAGCGGTGACACTAGGTTTGTTAGCGCACTGCAGACATATCTAAATTTATACGATCTTTTAACTTACACTCCCAATTTATTGGTGCGAGTGATGGATGTTATCTGTGAAAGAGACAAATTAGTAAAGCCCGTCATCTAGACTGTAATGACAAGTAAAGTCCTTACAGGTCCACTAAATTCCGCAAATGGAGTCGTCATATCCAGTCGACAAGACGGCTCATTCAGACACCGCACAACAGAATACTCTTTATATATCCCCGCCGAAGTTCCCACCCACAACTTAAACTGACCCTGATGATTTTTCTGAATATCCATACAAGTAACTCCCAAACTATCAGTGCGTCCGCTTCCCCATATCGTCGTCGTGCGTCGAAGTCCGCTACAAAATACCCGAGCTTCTAATTCTCGTCTTGCACCACGGGAGGTGTTCATAACATTCCCCATCTCGGTTAGATGTGGTATACTAAGGATAGGTGACGTATATATTCCTGCCGCGCACTTGAGACGTCGAGAATGGCCGTACGCATGTGCCGGTGTCGACGCAGAGCTAAGCGTGATCTTTGCTCGTTGCAGCGGCGACATTGCTCTTTGCTCCTGTTCGTCATATTAACAATAAGACAATGAAAAAAATGGCTTATAAGAGGGCAGATATACATCTTGTTCGGTTTTTAACCGCTTGTTGACTTTATCTGACGTATAGAATGACGAGGCGCCACCACTCGCTGAATTTGGCAATACTTTGAAATATTTCCGTTTTTCCTCGTCTGTTATGAATTACAGTTAGCTGACCACTCTAAAAAGCTATTAAAATTTCGTCATAAGTCGTCACCGATTATGAGAGAAATGGAGTCAATCATCTGATTTTCGAATCTGTGGCTTACCAGCCCACATCTTCAAAATAAACAAACGTACCATAATAAAATCCTGGAATTTCCAAAGGCATCCCTCATATATTCACCAAAGCCTGAATCTGAAAGAAAAACCACAAGTTTCGGAAAACGAAGAGCACAGAATGCAATGATTTGGAGCGTGAAGAGCAAGATATTGACTGTTATTACGACTTGTTTTTGCTTTCACTCTTTCGTTGGGACGTTGACAAGACACCGGAGAAGGCGTTAGCGCGGTGGCTATTCTAATCACTTTTCAGCGTCTTAATACTCACCGAGCTTGTTTAACAACCACTCTTTCTGAAATAGGACTAGCTTATTATACACCTAACCCGCAGTTCTTATACTACTCGCTCGACAATGATTTTACCCGGCCGTCGCGACCACTGTCTGCGTCTGGTAGTGATGTGTAACGTCTGCTGTCGATGATTTCTACTGTTCGCAAGAGCTGATGTATATACCACAGCATGCCAGAGACAGCGAGATCTGCAAAAGATATTTCTGCGGAGAGGTACCTTTGCCAGGCGTATAAAAAGGTTAAAGAAGATGACTACACGGCTGCCGCGATACTCTTTACGAAAGTACGTCTGTGTTTTTGTTTTTGTCTTGACATATATAAGTAAGATATAGATTAATAGCAGATTAATTAGGCATTCAAGATAATGAAAGAGAAAAAACAGACTATTCTGTCGATTCATTTAGATAAGCGAGCACTATGTTATGAAAAAGAGAGGAATTACGAAAAGGCATTATCAGACGCGACGGAAATGGTAAAGCAAGATAAGACGGATATTAAAGGTTACCTTCGCGCAGGTAAATTATATCAATTGATGGAGAATTATGAGCGTGCTTTGAAAGTTTATGAGGCTGGGTTGAGACGAGTTGATTCTGGTCATAAGTTGTTTAAAGTACGTATATAGTCAACATCACGAGTGTTTGGAGAAAACTAATGAGAGGTAGATTTTGAAGCAGATGAGGGAGCGAGTGGCCGGCCGCGTTTTGGCTACGGACTCAACTACAAGCAAGGTGGATCTTGATACGAGTATACAAGCCGAGAGTCCATCTCGTCAGTCACTAGATATGATGCAGATTCTTCCGTTTGAAGTCATAGAAATGATACTCTCGCACCTGTCAATTTTCGATCTCAGCAAACTACAAGCTGTTAGCAAATCATGGTATCAGAACATTTCAGGCAATCCCCAATTATGGACGAAGATCGACTTTCGTGCATACAATCATCGCTTCGTCACTAAGCAAATTCTTAAAAGATGTATAGACAGATCAAAGGGTTCCGTAACCGAGCTTTATCTTTATCGCATCGCACATCGATATCAAGATTCAATAGGCGACGTCATAAGCGAATCGTGCCACAAGAATCGATTGCAAGTTCTACACGCTGAACTCTGGACTAATCTATTTATCGGCAATAGCGCTCCATTAGACTGGACTCGCTTCGAAGCATTGAAGACGCTACAATTAAGCTCGCGAACTGTGGGTGATGTGATCCGGTATATGGCTGTCGAGAACCGCTTTCCGAATCTACAAACAATGTACTTTTACGGTACTGGAGATTGTACTCCCGTGCCTGAGGTAGCGAGTGCTATACCTCTTCACTCTGCAGATAGAATTCAAGTTACGGCAGCTTCACTGATCAATGGAAATCTGCGCAACTTCGTGATTGACGCGAGTCCGAAACCGAT
Organism: Kockiozyma suomiensis; assembly: GCF_038497685.1. NCBI lineage: Eukaryota > Fungi > Ascomycota > Lipomycetes > Lipomycetales > Lipomycetaceae > Kockiozyma > Kockiozyma suomiensis. Next base: position 244,068 of record NW_027117671.1, read on the forward strand.
TCACTTGTCGAGTGAATTCTACAAGTTTTTACGGCTGTGGCCTAATTTACAGACATTATGGCTAATTCAATGCTATATTCCTCTTCAATCGGCAGAGGCAACGTCTCGACGATTCAATTTGAACGAGACGAATAAACAGCTGCGTGACGTAAATTTATCGTACTCTCGTTTAGAAACCATGCCTAATCTTCCGCCCAGTTGTGAGAAACTAGTTCTACGTCATAGCCGAGGCCCTGGATCCACACCTCGTTATCTGCGAGTCGATAGCGAGAATAGAGTATCTTACGCCGATGCTCTTGTCGATGAGGAACCGCAAGCGGTGATAACGGACGAGTATATGGGTCTTCGACATTTTGATGTGTCGTTTACTAGTTTACGATTCGGCAATGATGTGTTTAGGTCTCTTTTGCAGAGAGTTGACGCGTCGAGACTTGTGCGATTAGATATCCAAGGATGCCCAGGTTTGACAACTTCATCCTTACAAGACCTCGCGACCTATGTCCCCGAATTACGAATCTTGTGTGTAGGACACAACTCATGGTTCAGCGACGATGCCCTAGCCTCACTTTTCCGATCACGAAAACTTGAGTACATCGATATCTCAGGCACAAACATTCGAATCATGGGACTCATCAAATTTCTAGGCGGCGACGACATTGACGCGAACGGGAAACGAATAAGTACACTGAATCTAACTATGCGTATCGAAGCAATGTATACAACGGATCAACATATACGGATGCAAGGACGTACAAAGCTAGTAACGTTGGTGATGAATGGCTGTGATCAGGTTAGCCTTCAGTCGTCGCAGTGGATGCGCGGGTTGGGAATTCAGGTTGAACATGAACTATCTCTGTGTTGATACTCTTCACAATCAGAATGAGGAGAGCAGATTGAAATTTTAATCTTGGTTTTCGAATAAGATAGCTCAACAATTACAACTACGTTCAGAAAAGAGACCAATCCTGAACTGAAAAACAAATAATAGCTACTGAGAGGATTTATTTGCACATACAGAGAATTCACCATGTATTAACGAAAAAAGGCAATATATAACCTCATTTCATACGATACTTTGTCAAAAGCGAGTATCTCCAAGACAGAGTCAAACCCTAACACCTTCCCAATACAGAAAGAAAACCACACCCTAGCAGCAACCTACTCAAAAATCTCTCAAACGCAAAAGCACTTATCAGCTCCACACCACACAACCCACAGGCTAAAACGTTGCAACCCCTAACCTGTGAAAGCCGGAGCAGCCGTTTCGCAAAGCGACGGAGCCGAGACGGTGCGGAATTCAAATTACAAAGTACGCTTTGGATTCTCGCCGGAGCTGGTATGTCGCGCGGCTATGCCGGGCCCGGGAAAATAGAATACTATTCTCTTTCATTTTTATTTCATACTCTATAATTCAATGTAACCAGTCTTAACTCTTCTATATTCCGATATTTTTCGCATCGACTGGCCTATATACAGAGACAATTCAGTCTTCTGGAATCTGAAACTCTTAACGAAATATTAAACCGACTGTGAAATGCGCGTTCTTTTGTGTGAGTAAATTTTTCTTCCCCCCCCCCCCCCCCCACGAGAATACCCGACGCGACACCACTCTCCATTTCCAACCCGCCCACTCAAAAAAAAAGTAAAGAGAGAAACTCAATTAAATGACTCGCTGTGTTTCATTCCGCTCTGGCTCACGAATTCTCTCTCTCGCGCTTGTCGTTTCTACTATTTATCTCCGAGCTCGGTTAGTCTCCATTTCGATTCGGCGTTATCTCCATTCAATTTCTTCTTCCTGTCTGTCGTCGCGTCGGTCGCTTTCCTTGAAAGAAAAAGTCTATTTCCAAGTTACCAGATATTACGACTTATATATTTCATATTATAGCAATCATTAAATTAGTCTTAATAAATGATATGACTCAAGCACGAACAATAATATAAAAGCAAAGGAATGAATGAATGTATCTAGGGAAACTAATACGCAAATGCGCCCAACAAAACGTGTACACACTCTCCAAAAAAACAGTTTGGAAGAAAAGAAGAAAACAGCAAATAAGAAAATCTAAAAAAATAAATTGCGCTTCATACTTTTTACTCTCTTTTCATCATGTTGGGAATAAAATAAAATTATAAACGTTACGTTTTTTCAATTCCTATATCCGCTGAATTCTATCTTTCCCCAATCCACATTATCGGACACTCACACACATTAAACAAAATTATAAAAGCACAACACAAAAAGAATGTTCAAAAAAAAAACAAAAAGAAACAAAAAGGTATGACAAATAACTCGCTTTCAATTCTCTAAAATACAAACGAGCATCTCTTCAAATCATTTCTCCTGCTTTAATTGGCCTTCTCGTGCTGGGTCGACACACGCTGCATCGAGACCAAAAAGTCCTCAACCGAGCGCTGCTTGGGCTTCTCCTTGATGCTCTTGCCGTTCATCAAACGGTCAAAGCCAATAGACTCCGACATGAGGTAGTAGGCACCACCCATGATGCAGAAGATACCAAACGAGAAAATCCAGATACGGACGACAGCAACGACAGATGTCTGTCCACCAACAAAGAAACCAAAGATACAGAAGATGGTCGACAAAACATCAACGCAGAAAACGGCACCAGCCAACTGCCACGAAGGAGCAGACGACCAGAAAGGACCAGAGGCACGAGTGATGAAGATAAGCCAGTTCTCAGTAAGCGAAATCTGCAAGAAAACAACCTCATCACGGACACCAAAGTTCTGAATAATACCACGGCCATGAGCACCGTGAACAAAAGTGGTGGTAAGGGTAATCCAGGTACCGATAGCAAGAATGATTCCGAGAACAACAGACATACCCCAAAGACGAGGAAGGTTCCACTTGACGGGCTTAGGAGCATAAGGAGCGTTATCGTAAGCAATGGCAAGAGTGGCAACATCAGCGAAAATAGCAATGAAGACAATAAGCTCAATGTTCAACGAGGTGTTAAGGATAGCAATCCAGAGACCGAGGAAGATCTCAAGGTGAAGCGAAAGAGCGATACGGTAGACGACGTACGAGTACATACGGTGGAAAATCTGGCGAGAGGTCTTGAGCGCATCAATGATAGCAGACAAACCAGGAGCCAAGAAGACAATATCAGCGGCGGAACGAGCAGCATCAGAGGCACCCTCGACGGCAATACCAGTATCGGCACGCTTAAGCGAAGGAGCATCGTTAACACCATCACCAGTCATGGCAACAAGGTAACCACGCTGCTGAAGAATCTCGACGACATTGTATTTGTGCTGGGGGAAAACTTCGGCAAAACCATCAGCGGCCTCAACGAAGTCGTAGACCTCAGAACCAGGCATATCACCACCACCACCGAGACCAAGACGCTCGGCGTTGTAGACGTTGGTTCCAAGACCAAGCTGGCGGGAAGTCTCACGAGCAATACCGACAGCATCACCAGTCAACATCTTAATGGAAAGACCGAGGTTCTTGGCCTCGTTAATGGTCTTGGCGGTATCGTGACGAGGGGGGTCCATGCAAGGCATGATTCCGAGAATCTCCCAGTGGCCCTCACCACGACGACGAGCAACACCAAGCGAACGGAAACCACGAGTGGCAAACTCAGCGACCTTGTTCTTGTAATCGTTAAGAACTTCCTCGGGAAGAGGGTGGTCCTCTTCGACAGTCTTCAAAACGAAAAGGGGAGCACCCTTGACACAGACAATGCGCTCACCAGCGGGCGACTCAACAACGGCGGTGACCTTCTTGGAGACGGGGTCGAAGGGGTGGAACTCGAGAACCTTGTACTTGGAAAGAGTGGTCTTAGCGCGGGGATAGTACTTGAGCGACTTGAGGAAAGCCTTGTCAATAGCATCAAGACCCTTTTTCTTGCGGGCTGCAGCCAAACAGGCAGTAAGCATAAGATCATCGGGCTCAACACCGGCGACAGTGTAGGGCTCAGAAAGAGAGAGCTTGTTCTTAGTCAAGGTACCGGTCTTGTCAGAGCAAAGAATCTCGACACCAGCGAGGGACTCAATAGCGGAAAGCTTCTGGACAATAGCCTGCTTCTCGGCGAGATAAGCGGCACCGACAGCCATGGTGGTGGTAACGACAGCGGGAAGACCGACGGGGACACCAATGACGGTAATACCAAGAGTGAAACGAAGGATATCAACAATGGGATCAGTACGGTAGAAGGCAGCAACCCAGACAACCAAAAGTGTAGCAATAACGAGAACCAAAAGAATAGTACCGATACCGTTGAGAACCTCAGTGAAATGACCCTGGCCACCAGAAGCCTTGTTGACAAGAGCAGCGGCACGACCGACGAAGGTGTTGTCACCAGTGGCGGTGATAATCATGAAAGCCTCACCACGCTTAACTGAAGAGGAAGCGTAGCAGTTGTCACCCTGGTGCTTGTCGACGGCAAGAGATTCACCAGTGATGGCAGACTGATCGACCTGAAGGAAGCAGTCCTCGGTAACGAGACGACCATCGGCAGGGATAATGGTACCTTCATCGACCTGGAGAACATCACCAGGAACAACTTCGGGAGCCTCAATTTCAACAATAGAACCATTACGGATAACAGTAGCCTTAAGAGCAAGAGTCTTCTTCAACTCATCGACAATGGAGCCAGCCTGGAACTCCTGAACGAAACCGACGGCAGCGTTAAGCATAAGAAGACCGCAAATGACACCAAAGTCAACCCAGTCCTCAAGACCAGCAGCCAAAACAGCGGCAGCCTAAGAAAAGAAAAAAATTATTAGCAAAATGCTTATATAAAATAATGGATCCAAATTGTGACGCGCGCCGCACAAGACAAGGCTGCGGCTGATGTGACCAACACAAATGTGAAACTGAGGGAAATAAAAGAAAAACAGACAAAATACACACCTCCATAACGAACTGAATGGGACCAACGAAGTACATGCAGAACTTGAGAATAAGATTCTCCTTCTCCTCACTCATCTGATTGAGACCGTATTTCTTCCTCCGGGCTGTGACTTCGTCGCTGGTTAGACCGTAGCGCGGGTCAGTCTGAAGGAGTTCCTCGGGAACGGGACGAGCAGATTGGCCCTCCTCGACCTCGTCGTCATCAGCGAGCGGGTCTCCGCCGTCCTCAGACTCGAGGTCAGCGATGAGCTGATCCATATCATCATCAGGCTCCTCGTCCTCTGGGACGTCTGCGACCTTTTCGTGGGTTGGTTCGGTGGACATTATGTGCGACGGATGTTGCGAATGTCCTGCGGGATAGTACAAGACTTTGCTGGGAGAGGGAGATTAAGCTGGGCTTGAGCAGGAGAGAGGCAGACAAGCAACAGCGACGAAGGAACGAAGCACAAAGAAGAGGGAAGAGGTGCGTGGATGGGCGCGGCGGGAATATATACCAATTGCGCGGGCGGCAGCGACGGCAGCGCCAGTCCAGCTGCGATTGGGCGAGGAATACTGACCCGATATGTCTGACCCGTGCAGAGGCGGGGCGAATGACCCGGAGAGATAGCGAGGCCGCTGTTTCCGGCCTGCAAGACGAGCGAGATGAACAAGGGTTTCGGAGCCGAGACATGCACGACGAGATTTGATAAAAGCTGTAGGTTATTCGATTGAACTACGCTTCATCACCAGTCCATTCTCTTGGCGACGCTGTAATTAGACAGAGTGGCAATTCAGAGGCGACGGCAAAGACGGCCTTTCGGTGAAAGCAGCGCTACAAGAGTAGCCGAGTCAGTGCCCGACGCCGCACCGGGCGAGTCGCGCCCTCGAATAGTTGTTGGCGGTCGGAGTGCCGAGTAAGCTGGATTAGAGGAAGTACGTAGAGCATAGAGTGCAGAGCAGACAGACATCTGGCGTACTGCAAAGTTAAGAGAAGGCGAGTAGAAGAAATACGAAAAAAAGATAGCTATAGTATAATGATACGCAGACGAAAGGAATAAATAAAAAAACTAATAGACTGAATACAATAACAGTACACACAGGAAGTAGTCGTCATGGCAACGTCAATGTTTACAACTTTGCTGCATTAGATTTATTTACTTGCCGAGCTTTCCGGGTCGTCGCTTTCTGTTCTGCCGCGTTTTCAGTTTCAAATCTCTCAATTTGCTTTCTCGGGTCATTCTTTTAGAGTTTAGGTAAAATAAAGCTTATTCGGCTCTAGTCTTTATTGACTTTTCACTGACGATTGTGGTCTGCACCGCACTCTGCTTTGTCTATCTTCTTGTATCTGTCGATTCTTTTTGTTCGTCGATGCATGTAATTACATAATAATAATTTATATCAATTAGTTTTTATGTAATATTATAGTCTCTTGTGCATCTAAGATATCATTAATAGTAGCAGCTTGCTTTCCAATTTCTTGGCTCGCTTTCAAATTTACTAGAGCATCTCTATACTCTCTGCTGCTCACTGCGACGACTTATGATGTATATTGTATGGTACACTATGGAAACATTGTAGTTCATTCATCGTGTCTTAAATAATGGTACGCTTTGTGAGTAGAAGGTTACTGTGACTGCGCTCCAACATTTACCCGCCATCCAGCCGACAACGGATATTGATAGGTGCAAGATTATGATTATATAGAACAGTTCAGTCAGTCCTGATTCATAATCTACAATAATGCTTTTCTATCTTCTCTGCTCTGTTGATGCTTAGTTCGTCGTCCGTCGATAGTCAAAGGAACAAGCCGAGTTGCCTCTTGCGGACATTTTCGCGCTCCTTTATTTTTATAGTTTTCAGTCAATCCGAATTCGCCGATTTTTGTCCGTTCTTGCCAGTTTATTGCCGAATTGCCGTCCTGTGCTCTATCCTCAATCATATCCAACTTATCAATTCAAACCTCAATTTCTTGTCAATCCTCGACAGATATTGAAATTCACCGAGCGAGACCAGATACTCCTCCCGGCTGAGCCGGACTCGTTGTGTGCGGTGCTATTCTACAATGTCGCAGCGTGCACGTCCAATCAAACAACCGAGATTCCCGCTTATCTTATGGCAGCTCGTACTCTCTATTCTTCACTTATGCATTGAGTGATTTAATCCATGTGTAGTCTCTTGTTATTCATCTGGGCATTCTTCAATAGCTATATGTATTGTCCTTCTTTTAAAAACAAAAATATTATACTTCTCAAAGCCGTCTCTGTCCGCTTCTCACCTAAAATTTTTTGCAGTTTCTAATACCTCACCGCTGCGTCAAATGAAATATATATATATTTTGTTTCATTGATTAGTTTTTACTTTTTTTACTTTCATTGATCTTTCATCTTTAATCTTTTCGTCTGTTTTTTTCTCATTATTCGAACGGTTGCGACTCATTAATACTGTAAATCAACAACGCTATTTCAGCGGCTACTTCAACAGCTGCTACTTCAACAACTGCTACTAAAGATTACAACTGGTATCTATTGTAACCCACTGCTCTCTTTCTGACCTGGAAGAATAACAAAAATAATCTAAAATGCTAAAAACTAAAATCATAAAAGCTCTACTCTGTGACCAACTGGTCCTTCCTTGTAGATCGCTTGCTGAAAAGAGAATGAGACAAGGGAAGCACGTGGTGGAAGTGTTGTTTTCTAGAAGCCCGTCATAGCTGTCTAATGGTCTTTTACTTAAAATAAATCTCCTCTCTCTTCGTTGGTTAATCATTTATTTAGTTATGTATTTATTTATTATCTTTATTAATTTACTTATCTTTGGTTTTTTCGGACTGATTGTTCAGTGATTTCTTTCCGAGAAAATGGTGCCGTCAAATGTGTGTACAGTACAATAAAGAAAGTTGCTGAACTTGGTTGCGGAAATGTGACGACGATTAATTTGCATTAGATCGCGTGAAATAATACACTACAATCACCAAAAAAAAAAAAAAAACCCCCCCAAAAAAAAAAATCGGTTTTCTCTTTACTTAATACTCATTACTGGTTTCTTTTTGCGATTGCAAATCAAAATATTGTATGTGCTCGCTGCGAAAGAATCGAAAGACTAGCGCCCTACTGATTACTCCTTTCTTCGTGATTAATTTGACATCACATCCACCGTGAGACTGCCTGCAATCACATAGTTGATCTAGACAAAACATGCCCTGTCAACAAGGATATATGTGCTTACTAATTTATTAACAACCTGAAAAATAAAAGCTAATAACCACTCCCAGAAATCATAAGACCTGAAAAGATACTATTATTAAATGAAAAGAAGATGAAAAGAAGAAAACGCCCGCGTCAATCAGATTCATACAAATAACTCACACCAGAGCTTAATTTATTCAGTATCCAAATGGCACGATAAAATTCACATATTTATGAAAAAAAGGAAAAGAAAATTTACTCCCAATCATCTTCTTCCTCCTCATCGTCATTCGATGCCTTTGCAGGACTGGAAGAAGTAGCGGCAGCGCGCAAATCAGCATGGGAATTCGTTACAGACACAAGATCATAGCTACTCTCGCTCGATGGTCGCGAGCTATTTGGCTTTGATCCACCTTCAGCAGCAGTTGTAGCAGTAGTAGCAGTAGCAGCAGCCGCAGTAGGAGTAGCAGTAGAAGCCTCTGCCTTCAAAGTTTCAGTTGAGTTTGACGCCTTTGAAATCGTTTTCTCGGCAGTGGATGCTTCCTCGTCGTCTTCATCTTCGTCCCAATCAAAAGTCTCATCATTATCTCCCGCCTCGGTAAGCAATTTCTTCCGTCTCGCCTCTTCCTGGTTAATCTGCTCACGCAAGAAATAATATCGTCGCCAAAATTCATCATACGCAATCTTCTCCGGTACCAGCTTCTCCATCAACTTGCGAAGTTCAGGGTAATGCTCAAGATCATCGGCAATAGTCGCCGTCTGCGAATCAGCGGAGAATTCAGATGCGTACTTGTCATATGTTGCGTCACCTGCATCGGCGGCCAAGAATGGCTCGACAGATGTGTGCAGGGCGTGCAGCTGCGCGTCAAGTCGTGTGGTATAAATCTGTCGCTTGATATCCTCCGGCACATCAAACAGTACATCCTTGGTCAACTGTGTCGATTCATCCTGATCGATGTCCTCGCCCGGATCAATCGTCACCGCATCTTTGAGCAACACCTTGACTTCCTTTCCAAATTGATCAAGATACTTGTTAAAATCAACATTCTCCAGCTCATCAAGTCGCGCCTGCGCTTGTCGTTTCAACACACCGAACATCTTACTCGTACTAGCCGGCGCAGTCTGCATCGTCGACCGCACTCGGCGCGCAGCACTCTCGGCCGTAGCAGTCGTGTCAAAACTGCGTCGTTTACTTGCCACATAAGTAGATGCCTGGCTTGCGGCCTGCGACGCTTGAGACGCGATCGAAGACGTGCGCACCTGTTCTGTAATCATTGCCACTTCTTTAGCCGCCAGTTCGGACGCGACAGAAATATCTTTTTTTGTCTCTTCAATAGCCGCCTCTCCCTACACTCTCGCGTTAATCTCCAAATCATCAAACAAGATTTTATATTAGAAAACAATAGACGAAAGAATCACATACCTGCTTCTTGACAGTCTCCCAGAACCCACCAATCTTCATTCCCCAAGCCGTACTCTGAAATGAAGCAACCGCCTCATTAATCTCCTCCCCCAAAGTCTGACTTTGATCTGCTGTAGAAGTCGAAGCTGCATTCACATCAGCGTTGTCGACCATGTTGTCAGCTAGGATCTCCTGCTGAATTGCATCGTACGCGGTATCCATTGTCTTCTATATGATTCCGCTTCTTTTCTCAAATCTCGCGAATATTATGAAAAGGGTTGCTGTGTGTCACTACAAATTTAACAAATGATCAACAAACACCTATGTCAAAATGATCAAAATCGCTTAATCAAAAGGGTGACAGCGATCGTTGACGAGAAGAGACTAAGTGCTTGATGCGTGAAGCCGCAAGCTGGAGGACGCCGCCTGCATTAAAGTTTTATGATTTCCTCTTACGTCACTTGGCAAAGTCGTTTGTGGTCCGTTTTTAAATATTTAAAGTGATTCTCAGATTTCTTTGTTCTATTCTGTTATATTGTTTTCGGGTATGCGTGTGCGTGGTTTTCAAGCTGTAGACCTGAGTACTTGATTGTATAGAATATAGAAAATAGTTTTTATTTACTGAGGACAGCTTACCGGTATTCAACTTAAAACACGCGACAACTCCTGCGTTTAGTACACTTTACAGAGTCACCTCCTTCTATCTGCCTTTTCAACATTTCATGCTACGATTCATTGTATGTCATACGAGAAATAGTCAGTATGTTAAGCAGACATGTTTCCATATACCAATATACACTAATCCAAAAAAGCAATGTACCATCACCCTATACACCCCCTATCCATTGACCCCATGCAACTCCTTTCCATCTTCGAAAAAAAAAACAGTACACAAAAAAAAAAAAAGAAATGAGAATAAAACAAAAAAAGACAAGGAAAAAAAAAACAATGATGCTAAAATAAATCACTCGCTTACTCTGCGCCGTTTACGCCCTTCAACACCTCCCTCCGCTTCAACTACTAAACGACAATCAAGCTGCACCCGCAATACATCCTCGATCCAAAAACACATTAAATCGGAAACCATCGGACAGCTGTTTATATTCAACTGCTTAATTTTCAGTAATTCAATCTTCTCAGGATGTTTCTCAACCAAAGTTCGGACCTCTTCCGGTATTGCCGTAAATCGATTCTCGAATTCTATCAGATTGGTTTCTTCATTGAATAAAAACCTGCAAAACATCAGCGCGAGTCCGGAATCGCTTATCTGAGTATGTGATAAATCCAAAGACTCCAAATAATTTAAATATCCAAGCTCCTGTACTGCTGTATCTGTTACTGATTCATTGAAGCTGATATTCAGTGATCGTAATTCAGGACATAGTTCGACGATCGTACGCATCATTCCAGCGCCGTACTGCGGACTCGAAAAGAAAATTCCTGGACATCGTGCAAGGTTCAAGTACTGTAAGCGCGAACTCTGACATCGATATAGTGTATCAGTCAGCTTACTGTCGATTAACATCTCACAATTTTCAAGTGTCAACGAAGCAATAGCCTTATATTCGTCGGCAATAACAGTCCTATCTTCACCAATATAACTGCTATCGTATTTCATACCAGTTGGTGTATAAATCACCGTCCTGGGGGTCATCGATGTAGAGCTCATCACTAAGTTTTGACAACTAGGTGATATAATCGGCATGCGCTCCAACCATGTCCCCTTTAAAATTATCGTTGATAACTTCTTGTTGCCGCGAAAATCAGTCCTTTCAAAATAGTGGATCCCATCTAGAGATCGCGAGCTAGCATATACATCCACCAACGAAATCTTCTCTAAATTAGACATCATGGAAATGAATTTGTCGAGCTCATGATGATCGACATAAACAGACGCGCCTCGGCCACTTCGAATACCTGCCTGTCCTAGCTCAGAAACCGGTAACCCCCCAAAATTAAAAATCTTCATTTCGCAAAGCTCTCTGAAATTGGAATCATCCGGTTCAGGAAGTCCTGTGCCCGTCAATGTCCGACACCGGCCTGCTTTAGACGGGTCATAATAGCAATCCAGAACTTGCAATTTCGGCAAAAATCCTCGTTGCAAAATATTCGCAATGTCGCTTAATATCGCCGCGTGCGATCGTAGCACTGTTAACCCACTCATTCGACGCCATGTAGTATCTCCCAACGTATTCCAGTTATTGAATGCCAGACAGACTGATTGATCCAAATGCAGCATTTTCAAAGTCTGCTCGTCTTCATTGGGAATCGAATCAAAATCAAGAGCAACTTCCTCGGGTTCTTGCTCGACTAACGTCTCGGAAATATCGGTGAGCTGTAACTGGTCATCAGGAATTTCGCGGCCGAGTAGTAAAGCTATACAAAGTGCGCCACATAGTGTGGTCAAGTTATTCAATACCGCTTTACGAATCCCTGTCGAGCCCGTTATCGCGTTCTGGCTTCGGGACCGCTGAATACACCATTGCAATATTTCGGGTGTGATTCTATTTGCTTCACATTCGCTAAAGTCAATTTCGCTCCATAATGTCGTTGATGAATCAATGAACGTCTTCCATCGATTTGAGACTCTTCTTAAATTCACTCGATTGATAAATGAAAGTTGCGAGAAAACAAGTTCAATGATTTCTGAGGGTAAGCGTTCAATTGGATCACTTGATCTTTGCGGATTATCATTTTCAGATCCAGAATCGCTGTCGTTGCTGTTGCTGTTGCTGACTGTTGCTGTGCTTGTTGTTGCTGTTGATGCGACAACGTCGCGGAGTCTCTGAAGACCAGTGCTGTATACATCTGCAGCTTCGCGATGATGTTCTAGAATCTGATGAATCTTACCTAAAAGCAAGTATCCCTACCACCAATATAAGTCAGTAATCTTTGTACTCAATCACGATTAATCAATTATTTGATAAACAAATATACCTCTGCCGAACTATCATCGTTGCGAATTATCGCGCGCGCATCTTCTTCAGCTGCCGCGTACAGCTCACACTTCATTAGGCATTTACATCGATTTTCCAAAATCTCATTGGGAATCGACAATGCGTTTCTTCGTCTAGTATCCAACACCTTTCGATCTCAGTTAATTTCAGACTTCTATAAAGAAAAAAGTGAAAAGCGTACTTTGCTAAACAGCCGAATAGCTTCGGTAAATTGCCTGGCATTCATAAACTTCTGCGCCTGCCGCGACAAGATATCCTCTTTAGTTCTTCCCGAACTCCCATATCCTGCACAACTTTCTGCATTCTCTTCATTTATATTGGCAGGATAGGTGCTCGGAGCAGCATTACAATAGCCGTCCATCCGGCGCACACAATTAATTACTGATCTTTTCTGGGGATATCTGCTTCACGATAAGATCTGACGAGTATTATCGATACGCCTCTCGCAAACTAGTAGGCGCAGTAGCGTCATATACACCCTATGCGTCCTTCAAAAAACAGCCCAAATTAACCATGCGCCTTGTTTGGAGTTATTAGGCGAGTTTGTGTGGGTGATTGGCGTTGTCTGACAGGCTCTGTATGGGCACAGAATTTGAGGTGCGCGTAATTTAATCTGCCGCTAGGAGTACTCCCAGGTTTGTGAGCAAATAATAAACTACTATGGCAATCACCACAACCCTTCATCATATTCTCCATTTCATATTTTTGTTATATTTTTTTGCAGTAATTAAGTTAAATATTTATCGATTCCATATTTAATCCAGTATATATCCGTCCATTTGCAGCTTTATCTCTCGAGAAATTTCTAATATTACATCCCAAGCCACGTTAACAGCCCATTTCGTTCTCGATTCTAATATGTCAGTGCTGGAATTTGTGCCGGGTCTAGTAACCAATTTTAACGACGCAAGAGTAGCAAACTGTTATATTGTGGTAAAGTTAGATTCTCAGTATTGTTCGTGGATCAGAGTAAAAGGGTGTATACCTGGGTTTGAATATCGATCGTGGAGTCAAAGTGCTCAGGGACTACACATTTCAGAATTGCTAGCAGTCTCTCGTACTCAAATGCTGATGGCGCAAGATTTCTCAAATTAATCTAGACACGTAGAAAGTTCAATATCCACTTATTCTAATGGTTTGTCAATATTATTTAATAAAAACTAACCTTATCCTTGAATTTACGATGGAAAGAGTTTCGCTGCCTCTTCCTACTCTCACGTATCCGCGAAAATAACTTGACATCGTTCTTTGGCTTATTATATGAGGCAAGATATGCCGCACATAAAAGATACTTTGATAGAATCGGCATATCAAGATATCCATTCTCACTCACACCTCCCTTATTAAGCAAAGAATTTGCAATTAACTCCTCAGAGGAGAGTAATGGTTGATGTAACTTATATAGCTCAAACCATCCAGCTTTCGACGTGGCCGGAATAGCTACTGATCCATCTGTCACCGGCCTTGCAAATTTCGGAAAAGATTTGCGAATAACGACCTTAAATTGCGCTATATCTGGTCCATAAAGAGGAAAATATGTATCAACAATAATCTGACAGAAGGTAGTCCATAAACTCATCAATCGGTCGTCTGTTAACAGGCCCTCGATCGAGCTATTAGCACATTTAGGAAGCATTGTGCGAATTCGACATAGAGATTCGGTGCATAGGATTGCTGTAGTTTCGAGTTTTGTGTAGGGGGGAAAGAAGATGTGAGGGTATGTCGTTGTTTGCGATTTATGCGGATCGCTTCCAGTTGAGCTGATTAGTATGAACGTCAGGGGACTGGCATTTAACTATTTTAATTCGAACGACTTAGTCAAAAATATTTGTAAATAAAATAATGTTGACTTAACTCACTAATTCTCCGATCTTTGTAATGAACTGGTAGAAAGCATCAAAAGGTTCCCCGAGCTCATCGATCCGATCCAAGACCACAAAATGCGCTTTTTCCAGTTGCAATTCGCTAAGCAACACATTAACCTGTTCGACAAATACTGAAAATGAATTGCATGCTATACTATGATCCTCAGCAGCATGCTCTCCATCTCTTTTTCGCAGAGATCGAAGACTTGCGGTAATTCGTTGCAGCACGACGCGGATCGAGAGACATTCGTCTACAGAGATCCAGGTATAGGAGGATTCTGTATCTTTTAAAAACCGCTTAACCACAACTGTCTTACCTGAGGATACTTGGCCTGTAACTGCTAGTACCGGTGGATTTACAACTGAGTCCTGGCATTGAGCAAAATTAACAATAGCAGAATAATGAAGGGGGGGGGGGACTTTATTGAACTCACAGACGAAAGCAATATATTGAGCTGCTCCAACTGATAAAACCGAGCCGGATACTCTCTAGCAAGCCCTAGAAGATTTTCTTCGCTCAATTGCTTCATATGGCTTTTCAATGAGAATATCGGCGCGTTGGTTTCCTTCCTTCTACACGCGTTGTTCATTGAATGGGAAAGTATTAGCCACAACTGTAATTGCGCACCGCCTTCTGACCTTCCGTGGCTTAGCTACTCGTCCACGAAATTGCGTTTGTTTGTCTGCCGAGATTTATTCAAGTACTCTGTGGAAGAATATACGACAGCAATAACGAGTCGCCTATCGCCTAGCGAAAGCAAATTCAGTCAAGCCGATAACTTGAATTGTCATTTCTTTCGTATTTATCTCACCTACTCAGACAAGATGTCACTAGCCGGCCGCCCCTCGGCCTCTCGAATGCGCCAACTCATGAAAACCTCATGCGCAGTCTTTGAAACATTTTACAACCCATTCAATATTCGAACTGGAAATAAAGTTCTCAGAAAAAAATTTGCAGGTCCGACTGTTGCCTCTTATTATCCACAAAAGCCTCCTGTGTCGATGCAGACTATCAGAAAAGCGTTTCCGATGTTTGAATTTCCTTTGCCTGAGGATGAGTTGTTCCGATTTCAGATGAATGAAGTGTACGTTCACGATTGTGTTCTGTAAAAAGCAGATAGTTTTTTTTTTGCTAACAGTCTTGTTCTTGATAGTCGTAAACGACGAGGAAAAGGACCACCAAAGAAGAAAGACGCCTGTAAGTTATTACATATTCCCACAAAATCATATCACCCGATTCTAACAATTCTCATTAGCGGCTACAAAGTCCAAAGGCAATCGCAGGCGGTAATTTCTTGATTTTATTTGTCTTGGTTTGGGGGTTTGCTTCATTTGTCGAGTTTTATTTTCGCGTGTTCTTCTCAGCTGGCAGGATTATAGAAATCTTGAAAATCCTTTGTACATACTGACATATATATACTATTCATCCTACGTCCTTCTTCTTTGTATAATACATTATCTCTATCGTGTCATTAAATATCTTACGCAAATTCACCTATTCATACGAGAACAAGATTTTGAAAGACAAAGAGATTGTATTCCAGTTATATGAATATAAGTAAAACACCTTGGATGGACCTATCAATCTACTCCTCAGAATAAAAAATAACATCACAACACTCAAAAACAGAAGAAAAAGAAGAAAAAAGAAATGAGGCAACATCCTCACATCCATCCAAATATCAGGCTTGAAATGGCCAGTGCATCTCAGCAGTGTCGTTGCAAGCCATGTAAATTATATAAACGGATCTCTTTTCTCATCAGAAGCAACACTTATAAAAAATCATCTCGCACTGAGAAAAATCAGTAGAAAAATGATCTATGTATAGTAATAATCAAGCAAAAATAAAGAGACTTGCCGGTAGCAAAGCCACCGCTTCTTTTTTTTTTTTTTGTGGAAAGTAGACACAGCTGCGTCGACAGCAAATAATCGGCGCAATTCTCTTCGCGATAGCAAAAATATACTTTGAATTAAAAAAGAAAAAGAAAAAGAAAAAGCCAAAACCGAAAATAAACAAAATAAAGCTATAGTCGCATTTGATAGCTGACACCAATGATTCGTTTAAACAGGGCTAGCATCAAGATAAACAACGAAGAGGTTCGTGGCAAATATTTCAACTCTTATTGCCTTTGCGATATGACACGCTGCGCACCGAAGACATAGCGAGTATGTCATCAAAAACCTGAGTATGAAGATTGGCGAGGGCAAGGCTAAAGGGACAATCACCTGATAACTATTAAAAACCAGAAATATATTAATAATTCGTTCAAAATGTACGCCAGAGACCCGAAAAAGTAGTCTTTAGTTTCAACAAACAAAAAGAGTGAAGAGTGAGGGGTGTCATGCTATGTAGAAATAGCTCAGCGAAAAAAAAAGGATTATCTCCCGTACACAAAGGAAAACAAAAACGTAGGCAATATATGTAACATTTAATTTCAAAGAAGCCAACACCGGTTTACGCCTTTACGCAAAACGATTATGGAAGAGCAACTAGTAACAAAGGAAAAAAACCACCCATAGAAAGAGGAAAGAAGAAAAAGTACCTTAAAGGCTCTCGTCAAATCCGAAAGTGTTCTCGCCGGAGTACCTAAATTATGCACAAGAGTTAACCATACAACGTCAACAGTAAACACATATAAGACGCATGCATAATCAAAACTTACGTGATGTATAAAAATCCGTCTTCATCCTTATGTTCCTCGTAGATGGAACTCATGAGGGCAGCAGTAGGTGGCAAGACCTCATCAACGTAAATGAAGATAGCCTTCTCGGCAGCCAAACGGATGCGCTTGCGAATTACATAGACAAACTGTCCGACAGTGAGATCGGCGGGCACAAGGTATTTCTTCTTGTCAATAGTGGCAATATCACTCTTCTCGACCTTTTCACAAATGACCTACGGTACGGATAGTTAGTCAGACTGCGTCAGAAGCATACCTCACGGCTCGAAAGAGGGGTACGACTCGGCTTACAGGGATGCGGTCAGAGTACTTTTGACGGATGCGCTCAGCCTCAGCCTTTCGTTTCTCTAAATGATTAGAGTGTTAGCAACACGAAGGAAACCGATTTAAAAAAGGACACGGCTGCCGATCAATACGCGATGACAGTTGGGAGCAGCTATACACGTCTGACAATCAAGTCAACGCGCATGCTTACATCGACAAAGCAGTTCATTGCATCGACAGAGACAGAGCATAACATACCGAAAGGGTGTTCGTCTTTGAATTTAGAGCGCATAATGATAGATTTAATATAGGTAAACGGGCGGAGAAGAAGAAAGGGTGAGGCAGGGAAGATAGCAGAAGGGAAAGCTGGTTGGGAGAGGTCTGTCACGCTGGATAAGGGTATTCTCTGACGACGCACGCTTTATCAGCATTTGCACGTGACTTGTTGCCATTTGCGTCTAGTCTACTGAACGGACATTTTTTTCGACGGATTTTGCTAGTGCTTGCTGGGGAATTTTACAGTAGAGCTTTTTATTGAGTTTTACTATTCATTTGGTTTACAAAACCCACGCAATACAGTAATGTAACAATACATTCTCCAGGCAGCCAGATCGCTCACAAATGTCGTGCGGCTTTGAGCAAAATCACGCGTTGGCCGAGGACAGCGATGAGCAGACCACCTTCGGGCTTGTATTTAGAATCCCTCGATCTCCGAATCTTCCCGCTTGCTTCTTTATTGCATCAGTTGTGTCTTGCATAGCTATCCATATATATTTTGAAAATGCTTTCTGCTGCGCGCCGACGGATATTTTCCGCGTCTTCGAGTCTTCGCAGTATGTGGTCTCCACAGTAATCTTGTGCACTTTGTCCTACTAACTCGCTCTAACTCTATAGACTCTGTCAGGGCTCGTCCGTTTGCGACCTCACCCAAGTCGGCTGCCAAGACTCTGACGCCAGGTTTGCTGGCAGTCGGAGCCGGTACAGCTGTCGCCGGCGGAACTCTCTTCTTCAAGAAACAGCCCGTCATCGCCAACGAGTCTCCGCTAACTGTCGAACCAGAATTCGAACCGGACCTTTCGATATTTCCCGAAGGACTTAACGCCGAAGTTCCTCTTGTTGAACTCGGATCGGTTTACGAAATCATCCCGGGCCTCAAGCCGGAAATGTTAATGCGTGAGAAAATGGAGCTACTACTTAAATTCTATCAGAAAGAAATCGTCGCCGGTCTCGAGCGCGCAGACTCTAGCGGCAAGACATTCATTGTCGACGAATGGACTCGTGGCGAAAACATGGGCGGCGGAATCACTCGAGTCTTCCAGGACGGCCGAGTGTTTCAAAAAGGAGGAGTCAATTTCTCTGCTATTTACGGCGAGTTACCGCCCGCCGCCGCGCAGCGCATGCACGCGAACCACTCTGAGTTGAAGGTTCCCGAGAATGGAAAGCTCCCTTTCTACGCCTGCGGTCTGAGTCTTGTGATCCATCCTCAACATTACCTCGCGCCATCGGTGCATCTCAATTATCGATACTTTGAGACTCTTAACGAAGACGGTACGCCGCAGTCATGGTGGTTCGGCGGTGGTCAGGATTTGAGTCCAATGTACTACAACAAAGACGACGCTACTCATTTCCACAAACTACTCAAGGAGTTTTGCGATTTCCATGATCCAACATACTACTCTCGATTCAAAAAATGGGCAGATGATTACTTTCGTATAAAATTTCGCAACGAGGCAAGAGGCATCGGTGGCATTTTCTTTGACGATCTTCACGATAAGGAGCCCGACATGTTATTCAAGTTTGTTGGCGACGGTCTGTCACGATTCCTACCTTCTTATCTTCCCGCGGTGAAACGCGCCTATCTCCCCGCTGCTGGAGGCGAAGAACGACCTACTCCCGAAGCTGGCAAGCACTGGCAAGGAATTCGCCGCGGCCGGTACGCAGAATTTAATCTTGCTGTTGATCGCGGCACACAATTTGGATTACAAACGCCTGGATCAAGGATAGAGTCGATTCTGATGACTTTGCCGAAGCATTGTAGTTGGGAATATAATTATCATCCGGGTCCAGAGACTTTGGAGGGGAAAACGGTGGAAGTGCTGAAGAATCCTATTGAGTATGTGTGAATCTATCTGTTTTGAGCACTGGCTAATTTTTGATCTCTTGTCATTTGATAAACAAAATTTGTACAATCACATGCATATTACTAATAATCAGTATTTCTGACAACCCTTTAAGCAAAAAAAAGTAAAATAAAATGGCGATGACTGCAACTTATCAGCTGCTGATACCTCGAGAAACCATGACGTCAGTCTCGAACAGAGTGATCGCCGCACACCGTCTCATCTCATTATCTCATAGTCTTCATTCCTCCTCCACGCTTTCTAACAACAGACAACTATACATTTTGCTGATCAACGATGGGTGTAATCCAAGAAGTTAAAGATATATTCACAAATGACTCTGCAAATGCAAAATCTGGTGACTCCACTTCAGGTAAGCAAGCTTCACTACCAACTCTTCTTAGCTTCCAGAACATCAAAATGTTTTAACGCTGTTCGGCTACTATCCAGATCGTAAAACTTCCGCCGTGTCGAGTTTAAAGTCTTTTGTCAGTAGCGAGCCTACCATTGACTACACTTTTGACGGATCAGATGAATCTACAAGACTCTGCAAGAAAAAATCAGACGGAGCCGAGTACGTTTACTTTACGCTATAATATCTGTATATTTTTACAAACCTCGTGTTGCTAACGTCTAAATACAGCTGTATTACTCTAGGTATTCCTACTGCGGACGTACTAGCAGAAATGCAAAAACTAGACTTTTACTGTGCTCTTGCACAGAATGTCACAAGCACAGAAATAACATGCAAAAAAATTGCTTGAAGCTTGCCAAATCAAAACCTGCATATCGCATTTATTTTTCAACCTATTGTACATATAATCATACACTCACTCGAGAATCGAAACGCACTAAACAACAATGCATTGCAACATCTTATTAATATCCAAACTCCTGCAGCTGGGCTTCAGCCGTCTCGACTCTGAAAGCCTCTCGAGCAGCCTCTCTTACGAGCCTATCCCAAGTATTTATAGCTTGTCTCTTTTTCACCTGACTGGTCCTATCTTCTTCGATAAATCGAGAATAATCTTTCTTAATTCTTAGCACTTCCTTATCTGACTCAGGACAAAGCGAGGGTAAGAGTTTAGCCTGTGAGTGATATCCTGTGCCGCTCGTAGACCGACGCGACAAAGATGGCATCGGCGACGTAAAGCTGCTTGTACGTGAACCTCCTCCATTAATCATAGCCTTGGGTGCAACAGGAGGAGAGCCCGTAGCTGATCCGCTTGGCGTACTCAACGTCGGAGATCCCGATGCAGCAGCGCCACTTGCAACATGGGGTGGAATGTGAAGCGGAGTAGTAACTGCTGCCGTAGTAGCCGTAGCATATTGCGGCACAGAGTATGACCGTGGACCAAGTGGAGGATGACTTCCAGTCACTGCCGGAGACGATGCTGGTCCCGAGCGAGAGGATAACGAAGTCGCAGTACGCGGCGCAGAGGTAGTGACCCCAGGCGAATGAACAGGCGTTTGCTGCTGCGACCCTGCGGGAGTTGTGCTTACAGATGGACTAGGAAACACTCGGGGTCCCGTAGGGGGGATATTTATAGCAGCATGCGAAGAATATGCATCTGATCGCCGTGGAGACGTATCGCGAGAGCGAGGGCGCGACCGAATAGGAGGGCTGCGGGAGCGAGGACGACCTGGCGGGAATGAGTCACGATTTGAACGCCGCTCGCCTGAATATGAAGAGCCTGCACCGGGCGGACTATGTGATCGACGAGGCGATGATCTTCTTCGTGAATAAGAGGATGACGAACCTGATTGCGGAGGAGGAGAATTGTAAGAAGTAATTGATGATGACCGTGATGACCTACGTGGAGGCGAATAGCGACCGGCGGAAGATGGTGAAAATCTTTCAGGTCGATCATGAAAACGGCGATCACCTCGAGAAGGAGGAGGAGAGCGGTGTCGAGGAGGATAAGACCAGTTACCGGATGGCCTGTATGCTCTCTCTCTGTCTCTGTCTCTGTCTCTGTCCCTGTCTCTATCCCGGTCCCAGTCTCTATCCCTATCTCTGTTGCGATCCCACTCCCTGTCCCTTTCCCTATCCCTAATTGCATCTCGCTCCCAATCTCTGTCTCTGTCACGTCCTTCCCAGGGACTCCTTGCTCGAGGAGGAAAAGGACCAGGTGACCTCTCGCGTCCGTAGCTCTCGCGCCTTCTAGGTGGAGGTCCTCGAGCGTCTCTGTCACGATCATCGTAACTTTCGCGGCGATATGAGCTGTAACCATCACCTACAGCAGTGGAGCTGCTGTGAGACCCGCGAAATGACGGTCTTGGATCGCCGTAGCGGTCATCGTATGAATCTGGAAAACCTCCGGGCCGATACGACGAAGACCTATTGGCTGTTAGTACCACATACGCACTCATATGCAAATGTCCCAGTAAAATCAGAGCGACTATATTATATCTCACCTTCCAGATACATAGTATCTTTCTTTGTCGGACATGTTCAGCGAGTTTGGCAGCGGTATTAAAGAGAGTATCGCGCACTGAACTTCGAAAAAAAGTGGTGGTGGGAGTTTTATCACGTGATTGGTATGAGTGTTTCCAAAACAAGAGCTCATTGCTGCGGTCACAGTATGACGCAAGCAGTGGGTAATTTACAAAGCAGCCAAACTACTTGACACCATACAACACGATCTACTAACTGTGCCGAAAAGAACAATGATGATTCGTGCTTTACTTTGCTTATCGAGTACTGTCATGCTTGCTTCTCAGGCTGAAGCTGCTGATGCATACAAAGCGAGCCGTGGCGGAATGTCGCCGCGCTTTCGTTTGTTCTCGTTTGGCATCGTGGCGGTAATTGTACTGCTTACCGTCTTTTTGTTGTCAACTAATAAAATGCCTACTTTCCCGATTACCAAGAGCGACTCTGCTGCTGCTGCTGCTGCACAGGTGCAAGTTGCGCCAGCTGACTCGTCAGCTGCGAAGTCTTACATTGTTACGTTTACAAAGGGAAAGGAGACGCCAGAGAAGTACGATGGATTTATTGTTTGATCTCGTGATTTGCTTGCTAAAATTAGTCATTTAGATTTGTCAAGGCGGCTATAGACAAATTTACCCAGCTAGGTGGTAAGGTGACCCACGAGTTTGGCTCTCTTTTGACGTAAGTATTGCGTTGTGGAAATGCCCTACGCGAATGTCTGTTGATCGCTCTGCTGACATTCTTTTGCTCTCAGTGGGTTCACTGTTACTTTACCAGCTTCGCTAGATTCAGAAGTTATGACGTTTGCTACTGATGCTAAGACTCTTGAATTTCCCTTCACCATTGAAGAAGATCAGACAGTCAATATAGCTGATAGTGCCGGCAACTAAATTATCGTTGCCCCTTTTCTCGGTGTTCTGCTACAATATTTGTAATTTTTTTTACAGCTGGTCCTTGCAGAAATATGTTGGAACATGGCAAGGGATATCGATTTGATTTATTTGGGTGTGGCTCAAGGCTACTGGCAGGGTTAATTGGCGCGTGGTTATATGGTTATATAAGTATCTTATGGGGGGTTCTGAGTTTAACTTTTATGCTTTTATATTGTTGCTACTTAAGTTTGAATTTGCATGTAACAAGCTGTAAAATGTCTGCTTGACGACGCGCTATTTTATGAAGGCTGCTTTATGAAGGCCATTCTATGAAGACGGAGTTTATCGTCGTCGAGCTCGCAGTATTGTATGGGCTCCCCTACTCGCGTAATAGCCGTCTAGTATATTCATAATACAATGTAGAGCATAGCAAGACACATTATAGGATAGGAAAATATCTCACGTAAGGAGAATTTCTGATGTGTACTGGTAGAGAAAGCCTTGAAAAGGAAACAAAGTCCAAAGTGAGCCGCGGCGAGCATATTCCAGTTATTGCGTGGTTGGGAAAACCTTCCTGTACATCATTCCTTTGAACTGGTCGACTTTCTACATATTTTTTCCCCACTGCAAAGTGTATATATGTGATTTTCTCTATGAAATTTGATTTTTTTGGTTGTAAATTTGGCTGCAAGTCCGGGTGTTAAGTAGGACTCTTGGATGACAAAGGCATCTTAAATCGTATCCAAAGTGAGCAGCAAATCGCACAAGTATGGACGAGAACAGTATATCCGGGCGTGCGTTATTGTCATGGGTACAGAGTTATTATTCTTTTTATCCAATTTGTACCGAGATGCTTACATATATGAGAAAATAGACACAGAGTCAAGCGACATCCTTACAACTTGAACCGCCGTCAAATCTTGAATCGCTCTCAACCGGCAGCGTTATCTCACAAATCCTGAAGTTGCTATCGCCAGATACCTTTTCATCATGTCTTATTTCGACGCAAACTTCATCTCCGACTACATTCATGGCGACAGTGCGCAATCTTAAGAAACTATACAAGACATTGACGACGTATAATCCAGACATTCTGAAATATGAGGCACCTAATATGAGTCTAATAGCCAAGGATGCGGATGTGGATGAAATCGTCAAATTTCTGATGCTAGTGCTGAGCACAGCTGCTAAACAAAATGCCGAAGCGTTGGACCTAGTTGAAGACGAACACTATCGACACGAACTACGAAATATAATTGATAACTCATCTTCTCAACTATCGAAAGAGGACATTGAAAATCGCGGTAGTAGAGATGATGCGCAGTCGACAATTGCTTTGCAAGTGCAAGCTGAAGTCGAGCGTATAATATCTCGATACGCGCCACTTGAGCAAGCCTACTCTGATCTACAGGCTCACAGCTCTACTCTTGAAGAAAACCTTGAAAAGTTTAAAATTGAAAATTCTGAATTATCAAGAAAGCTAGAAACATCCTCAAGCAAGTCGAAAATTCAAGCCGAAGTAGCTGAATCACAGGCGAAAGCCCAAATAGAATATTTACAAAAAGATGTGCAGCATCTCGAAGAGCAAATTGGAGTCCGTGATAAGAAACTGACTGATGCAGAGGCGCGATTGCAGGATATGGCTAGTCAAGTCGAGCAAGTTCATACTGATCTGGAAACAATGGTCGAGCTCAAAGATATGCTCGACGAAGCTCGACATGAAATTGATCGACTGAAGAAAGTGACGATGCAGATGGAGAGATACAAGAGGCAAGCTGAGCAGTCTGATGCTTTACAAAGACAGGTGCATACTTTAAAAAACGAAAATACGTATCTTGTGGAGAAGTCCAAGCTTTTGGACGAAGATACGCAACAAGTCTTCGGTTTACGTAAACAAGTTGAAATCTTACAATCCGAAATAGATTTTTACCGCCGCAAAGCGAAAGAAACCGACGAATCAGCGGAGAAACTGCGCGAAGAGTTACTCTCTATGCGAGAACGTTCTTCGACACTCGAAGACAATCATGCGCGAGACGCGGTCTTAATTTCCACACTTGAAGAGAAAGTTCGGACGCTTGAAAGTACTGCGGAGTTTGCGGGGGGTAGAACGCTTCGTGATGCGCAAGAAAAGGATTACGATATTACTATAGAAGATCTTCAACGAGAAATCTCAAGGCTGCAAAGAGAGTTGCTAAATTCGCGGGCTCAAGAACGGGCAGATGCAGTCATTTCGTCAGATACACAAGAATTGGAAACATATACACAAAGAGAAATAGCAGTTCAATCCTTGGCGCATAATGGGAAACTCGAAGCAACATTGAAAGACACAATACAAGCTAAGGATAAATTGCAAGAAGATTATCTGCAGGTTTATCGTGAGAATCTTGTTTTACAGTCGCAACTCGATGCGTTGGAAGATGAGACTGAATCTGGCGACGAAATTGCTCGATTGCGTACAGCATTGAAAGATGTTAAAGAGCAACTAGAGCAAAAGAGGTTGGAATTGAGAGATTTGCAAAAACAGTACGCCGAATTGGAAGACAAATTTACCCAGTCAGAGTCAGATTGTATGAGGTGTCTCCCCATCTATTTAAACGTGGACTCGTCTCTAACCCTTCTTTTTTAGTAAACCTAATGGACAAAGACAAGAAAGAAATTTTTTCGAGTCTTCGCCAGCAAGCAAACAGAAAACTGATGTCTCTACAATCAGAATACGAAACTCTCCGCGCACAGAAGATTGCGCTAACAGCTGAGACCGCGCGCTCATCGGAATTACTAGACAAAGCATTACTCGAAAAGGAAACTTTATACCAGAAACTCACGAGTAGCAATGAAGAACTACTCGAAGTCTCTCGCGCAAATACAGCATTGAGGATGACGCTTGTATCCTTGGATCCTGGAACGGGAGGATATGAATCTGAACTTAAGAGTTGGGTTGTGGATTTGCAAAAGAAAGTTGAAGTGCAACGCGATAGATTGAGAAGAGCTCAAGAGTTTATTAAGAAATTGAAAATTGAGAATGAATCACTTCGACAGCCTTCTCGCGATAGAAAGCCAAAGGTAGGCTTATTTTCTTTTTATAGGTAATTCTGTCTTCTAGCTAACAGCAAACGTAGACAACGATAACAGCGGAAGAATCTGAAGTTTTGAAACGCGAAATGCATCTCATGACCAGCGCATGGTACTCTCTATCCTCACGAATCCAACAAAATAAAGTTGTCGTTGTGAAAAAAGTCGATGAAGCACCAGTTAGTTGGTTAAACAGACAGCGAAAAATGCTCGAGGTAAGTTCTCTTTTCACAGCTATACTTTTATCTCGCTTTGCTGCGGCGGCTTCTCTGAGATTTCTGCACTTCGAGTTTGTTATGAAGAGAGGATGGAGTCTTTATTCACGTCTGTGTCTGCTGTGTCTGTTACTGGAAATCACTTTTGTGTAAAGGAAGTGTGTTGCGCTACAGCTTTGAAGTATTAAAAAAAAGTCACTCGCTATACCAATTGTATGATATACCCGACCACTCGTTATTCTGTCTGTCTGTCTGTAATTATTGATACCCGTTTATTTGAATGAAATTCTCTCTGTAAATTTTACAATCCTACGAGAAGCTACGCCAAAGCAAAGATAAATATAATACGAAAGTGCTGACATCTTTTTTTAAACCAGGAAAAACGAGCTTCTGCATGATTCATGTTAAATTGACTTAGTGACAGCAATGAGTGAATTGTGGTGTGATAACGAGAAATAAAAGATGGATACAATGTGCATACTCGCACTCTATATACTAAAAAGATCAGAGCAAGAACAACCGGAATATAACCTGCTTTGGAAATGCATAAAAAAGTAAAGAACCAGCCCAAAGGAAAGTGAAAGAAACCATATTCAAGAATAAAAACCGCGAAAAAAAAAAAGACTCGAAAAGAAATAAAGACTATATAAAACCAAGCGGAAGAACGAATAAAAAACTAGAAGTTATGCTTTTTTTATAGAGGATATTTAGTGACCGCCTACAGGTCTCTCGCCGGTGACTTTGGCTACAAATTCCTTCGCGATGTCACCAAGGCCGACCATGCACACGGTCTGCCAAACACCGAGACCTATTCTCGGAGTAACGCCTCTGTAAAGACCCTTGATTCCGCTCTGCGAGTAAATAAATTTGAGTGTCTTGCCGACGGTAAGGTTTTTGGGCCGATTAGGATCATCGGTCTTACTCTGCATCTCAATTCTGACGACCTCAATAGGCTGATTCCAAGCGGACAGACCACCACCGAAAACAGATGCAAGGATCTTCTCGGGTGCGGAAAGTGGTGTCGATTCTTCTTTGCCGGTAATTTTACGGATGGCGACCTCAGAGGCACGCGAAAGACCAAATCTACTAGCCCAGTTGGTGCACTGTCTGATGGCAACAGCGTTGACACCCTTGTTGATACCGCGGATACCTTCGCGTCTGTAAATGTCCATGAAGACAGCCATGGTTGAAGGAGGCTTAACGCCCGAGGCGGCCTGCTTGTGTCGAGTGATCTCAACGGTCTTCATACATGTGCAGAAACCGACTGTGAGATAGGCCTGTGCAAGACCACCCATGAAACCACCAGACATACCAGCAATGAAGGAGCTCGCGCCGAAGGTCCGCGCCTGGTACTCAACCTCGGTCGAGACGAAGAGAAGAACAGCGCCCTTTGTGGAAGCCTCGATCCATGCCTAAAGATCAAATTAGGTCAGTATTTATTCAATTCGTTGATTAATTCCTGTTTGCCATGTTTCTTTGAAAAATCGATGCACGCTGCTAGAAAAGTTACGATAAGCATTGGCTCATGAGGTCCATTGCTAGTTGGAATCAATGAAGACCATAGTGGACAAGCCACATCCGGTGGAGTGCCTGGCGGGCCAATAAATGCCCGGCCAATTACGCAACAATTACAGCAAGCCGCGGGCTAGGATCTGCGGGATAATGCCGGGTTGATCTGCGGCTCACGACCACCAAAAGTCCGCCAGATTGCCGACCGGCCACCGGAAAGAGGGACTGATGAGAGTGGGTGCGCACGTGATAGTCGGTGATTGGCAGCGATCCGAGCCGCGCAAGAAGAGGGCGTGCACGAGCAGACTGAACAGACGGCACCGAGGCCGGCGCCGAGTCGGTCGTGAGGCTTTACTGGCAGTAAGTAGCGGGGAAATACTCGGGCCCAAACCCAGGCTGCGTAGAGCGACGGAGTAATAGCGAGTAGCAGCGCACAAAATCAAACACAGAAACTCGGCAGCAGAGAACGATTACAGACGGGGACAAACATACCCATGGAATCAAGCCTTGGTAGAAGCCGAAGACACCACCGCGCGACCAGACACGACGAATTGCGCCGGGAAGAGTGTCGCCTCGGTTAGCTGCCATTGTGGTCTGCAGGATAAACGTATGGTTAGCACTGAGTACGCTAGTAAAAACTACAGCCAATAGCCGTCGTCGATAGGACCACAGTAGACTGCCGGGCTACCACTAGGAAGCATATCCAACTAAAGAGAGCGTGAGGGCCCTTGATCAGAGCATACCTTTGTGACTTCGAGAGGTTGGCCGAGAGTGGTGACTCTAAATGAGAGTTAGATGCCAAATCATAGAGACGATGTGCTGAGAATGTCGGCAGATACATACTCAAACATGTTAAGGGCGGCACCGAGCACAATGTTTGACCAGCTGACGGGCTTCTTTTCAAGTTTTTGCACAACAGGAGCGGTTGCGGAGGAGGCCATTGTAGAGTCTGGTGTATCTTCAAAAAAAAATGATTGACAGACAAAAGAAGCAAACTAGAAAAGATACAGGACAGGATACGAAGGGTAGGCGGGAAGTGGGGGGGAGGGACCGACGCGGGGAAGGCGTCTTAAGTATACACCGCGCAGCGATGAGCGCGACTGCTTCGTGAGCCGCGCGGGGCTCAGATATACTGCTAAGCGTAATTGTCAGCATTCTATGCACAAATGCACAATTATGCGCGCATATAAAGCATAATCATAGCATAAACTAAAGATTAATGCAGCATTAGCCTGAGAGTTACGCGTGTATATGTGGCTTCCCCAACTCGATAGTGTCAGTTCGACTATTCACGACTGCACGTGATGATTTCACTGCTATCTGCTCAGGAACATAGATGCACAAGCCCATACATTATTCGAGTTTCTTTACTGTTATCGTATCTCTTTGGTGTGGGTCATGATTGATGCTCAATTACACTTCGTAAACCTCTTCGCGTCGTAAATATCAGTACTCTCCAACGACAGCCCTCACTGCATCCTCGCTGAACACGGCGTCCTCAATTGCCTCCGCAACGACCTGCCTCCATCGTGCATACCCAACAACCCCTGCGCTATCGCCAGTCACGAGCGCGCACTTGACGCCAGCTTCACCTGCCGCGTCTTGCATCTCAGGGTCATTCTTTGCCGACGCGCTCGCAAGCTTCACCGCGTTCTTGTAGTATATCTCTGCATTCTTGCGTAGAATCGCACTGTTCTTATTCGCAGTCGCAGACACGGCGCTTAGATTAGACCGCATCAAATCGACGTCGCCTCGCGTAGTCCATATTCGTACCTGCGAAAGCCGACTTTTGAGTGTCATAGACGCACCTACAACAACTGATTCAGGGTTTTGCTGAATCAGGGCATTAAGTGCCGTCGCCAAAAACTGCGATGCGAGAGATAATGACGACCAGGCTATCGCACCGTGCTCGCTCTGCTCACCGACGCCGATCTCATTAGCTACCGCGTACACTGCGGCAAGTAAGCCAAACTGTGTGAACATCTCGCTCTGCGCAAGGTACCTTTCTGAGCTGGCTGGAGCTAGATTCAGTATTTGTCGTAGAGTAATAACTCGCTCGGACACAAGCCCTTGTGTAGACAACTGCGTCATCGCTGCATCTAGCGCAAATAAATCTGGCTCAGTCTGCGTTTGTGGACTCCAAACGGCTTGTAACCGTGAAAAATTTCCTGAAGGTCGGCATTCGGGTACGGAAAATGGATAACCGCTCACGGCAACATACCGCATCACCGTCAATGCTGCATCGGAGATTACCTCTGCGTTCTTGATCTCGTTGATGCCCAACTGCTCGCTGTTGGCTAGTAGTGTCGCTATTCGCTGGATAAATACTGAACCTCTGGCTGCAAGCTCTTCGGCATCTTCTTGCGGGCCAGCTGTAGCTGACGGCGATAATGACATTGAGATTGTGTATATTGGAATCAAGCACGAGATCTGTGCAGTGGCAGTTTCTAGCAGGGACGCATATGTAGTCGGCTCAATTACAGTAGCATACTCCTCTGTCTCTCCATTTCCGCTATCGTCGTCCATGTTCTCGCTGGCGGAATCACTGTTCACCGCAGAAAGATCATTACGTAGTGATTCCAGCTCTGCCTCTTGAGCGATCCAAGCTCTCTCAAATGTTTCTAACGCAGCGCTATACGGCGCAGCTGTGTACTGCTCTTCTGCTATCGACAGCTGTACCTGCGCCATATTGTACAGTAAATCGGACGGAGGCAGAAGCTGCTCCCCTTCCGCGCTCATCTCCTGTGTCTCTGACGTCGGCGCTTCATCTTCATTATATGTTGGAGTATTATTTGGCAATGGACGCCGTCGCTGTTGTGCAAGGTTTAGTGCGTATTCGTGGTCTTGTAAAATCTTTGTTTGAACAGCCACCCGATCTTGTCTCGATGACCTCATAATTTCTGAGAATGGAGACACATTCTGTGATGAGCTGGCCGAGGTATCTGAAAGTATTGATCGCGTGTAAAATAGCTGATAAATGTGAAATTCTAATCTGCATTTGTTATACGCTGCATCGAATGACGCCGGAAACTTTGTCAGACAAGTATCATAGTATTCCAGCGCTTTCACATAAAACCGATGTGCCTAAAGCAAGCAGTTAACAGGAATACACACTAATTGTCCTTTCCACAGGTTACGCACTTTATCCGGATCACCCACAGTCCATCTGTCTCCGTGCTCCTCCTCGATTGATCCAATGTACAAGTAATCGTCCTCACTGGTAGGCACAAATTGCTTCTTTCCACCAGATTTTTTGGGGACAGATACCGCTCCAGCACCGCCACCGCGTCGTTTATCTTGAAGTGACTGCTTAGATTTTCGTGACGGTGGCATTGCTTATCTTTGGTCAAAAGTAGAGTCTATGTAGATATGCCAAGTGCGGGTGTCGGTGCGAGTTGTTCATTGAGCGAGCCCTTCGAAATTTTCTATAAGCCTACGACGTCATTGTTCGCTTGCGTTTGTGCTTTGCTGATGCAACCTTCCGTCTAAATGCACATGTCTGCTCTCATGTTTGCCGTTTAACCGACTTTACAGCTGAAAAGAAACAACCTCTATACACGAGGATAGCTGTGAAGCTCTATATTCAGTTTATTACATATCAAGGTTAGCAATAGCTGGAGTGAGTGATCTTTATGTATCCAGATTGCTACAAATCATTGCCTTAGCCGCAGTCATAATGCCTAATAAAGCAGATGAATACTATAGTATATAAATCAATCAATTATATACATGCAATATACCGCAAAGGACAGACGCAGACAATGTACAGCTTGACAACATAACGCAACACAACACGCAAAGACAAAAAAAACATATAAATAAAATTGATAGTGTACAAATCAAGCTATATAAAAATTCACATGGAAATAAAACAAGCAGTGAATTACTTCTCATTGTACAATGGAAAATCGATCAACACAGCTACTAGTCAATTAAAAGCTCATGCACGATAATAAGCATTTATAACGCAGGATAAAAGAATCTCCATACGTAATAATTCAAACAAAAAAAAATCAAACTAATTTAAACAAATTAATTTTGGTGTTGTCGGCGTATGTGAATTATATAAATATATATATATATATATATATATATATATATGTATAAGATGATGTAGAGTGAGATGGATGAGAAGGTTGAATGTCGAAGAAATGATTAGTTTGATCGGTTGCGCGAGTAGCGAACTTTGCCAAGGTCGAATGGCAGATATCGGTACTTCACCATGTGTTGAATCTGTCTGCGCATGGTGATTGCGAAAAGGATGCAAAAGTAGATGAGGAGGATGGGCCAAAATACTAAAGACGAAGTACGGTTAGCATTGGACGCGTCATCACTTTTCTTCGGTTTAATCTGCGAACCACGGCAACAGATCAAAATAAAAAAATAATAAATAGGGAAAACATACCAGGCACATCAAAGATGGGAAACCAAGTGCAAACAAAGGCGATGGCGGTGGCCTTCGTAGCCGAGTACCAAAATTTGAACTCCGGCAGCCTCCGGATGAAGGGCCTAAACTCTTCATCTTGCCGAGTAGGCAAAGCACCACCTTCCTCCGATTCGCGCTCTTTCAGGTCTTGCTCAAGCGAGGGGTCGAACTTGGGCTGCAAGAAGGCGAGGAAGAGATTGAGTAGGTAGATGCCGAGCGAGTAGCAGACAATGTACCATCCCTGCGAGAGTACTATGCGCAGCATGAAAAAGAAGAGCAGGGTTACCGAGCCCACCCAGCGGTAGAAAACATACGGGGTCGACTGGTCAAGGTAGAACTGAAAGCGCTAGAGAGCGAGAAAAAAAAATTGTTAGCGAGTGTAGATGGAACAATCTAATTGAGCGGGAGAGCAGGAGCGAGGCAGTGCTCGCGCTCGACACAGCACGTCGACGATACCTGGGAGAGGATAGTAGTCTGTGCGGCAACATTCGCCAGCGGCGTCTGATTGGTTGAGGAAGACTCGGCGTCCATTGTCGCTATTCAAGAGCAGCGATAAGCAGAAAAAGCAGAAGGAGTGGAGAGAAGAGAGAAATACAGAAGGATGGCGACAGCACAGATGCGATGCGCCCCTGCGCAGTTCACCAAAAGCCCTTACCCGGATATGCGCGCTGCACCGCGACAGTTATGCGGATAGCCGAGTGCTGCGGGTAAGGGGTTTAGGAGACCTATCAGACCTATGTTGTATTAACTTATATTTACAGCTCATCTATGATGTGGTATCTTCTAGCTTGATCCAGATGGAACGAGATATCCTATAAAACAATTCCCCAGCATTCGGTCGTAGTTGACCCACATGTGTGTAATATCTGTCATCATTATCATCCGTCAGTAGCTCTTCATTCAAGCGAGATAATATCTTGAATTCGCACTTACTGAACAAGTGCGTGCCGTCCTTGCCCGCGCACCGCATAGCCTCCCGCACGCCACCAGGATGAAACCGCAGGTACGGAGTCAGATTGTAGACTTTGCCACCTAGTGCTGTCCACGCGTCTTCGAGCGTCGAGTGCTTCTTGAGTTCTTCGACGGTGATGCGTACCGGTGGAACGCCCGGCGGTCTGCCACTGAGATCTTTGCCGCTATTCTTCAAACTCGCCCAGTCAAGCTGTGAAAACCCTGGCTCAAGCGAAACTTTCTCTCGCTTTCGCCGTGCCTGTGAAAGACTAATCGCTGCTGTATTGGGTGTCGTCAGGCTCGAAGAAGACTGCGGCACTGCTCTGCCCCTGGATGATGCCGTGCCGCCTGACACATTCGCAAAGTTGAACACAGGCAGAGGTCGCGAACCTGATGTACTTTTCAAATTTAATCGGTCTAATGAAGTTGCTGTGGGTGGAGGCAGATGTCTTCGAACTGCTGCTGCGGCCGAGGAAGATGTAGTTCCTGACCCTGGAGAAATTGAAGGCGGGCCCATCGCAGATGATGGCGGAGCCAGGCTTTGCTGTTGCTGTTGTGGCTGTTCATTAGATATCTGAACCGTAGTTGAGTCAACTGTAGATGCTCTCTGTGCCGAGTCTAGAGAAGGAAATGGCGGTGGAGTTTGATCATCCTGCACGTCCTCATCACCACGCCTATTCTCAAGAACCTCATCTTCAGTAGTTTGATTTGCTGCATCATTCAGCGGACCTGGCTCAGACTTTGCTGGTCCAACTAATGCCCGCCACAATGAGGTCATCGAGCTGGAAGAAAAAAGGCAGATACAGCCAGTATCCGAAGATGTGAACCCCAACTATCGGCTTACACGAGAAGTAGCGGCGACGAAACACCCAAACTCTCGACACAATGACGCGATTGCCACGCCACTCGCCTGCTTAGCTAATTGCGTCGGATCGCTTGATTATGTCAAAAACTTGCTCTTCTAAGCAAATTACTTGAGAGTTCTTACGATTCCGAGCTCTTGCGATCCTTCGTCGGCCGGGAAACTGCTCAATAAGCGGGGGCTAGGGTCCGATTACGACGCCAGGGATTACTAATTCACTATGCGCTCATCGCACACTGATACTCTTTTAACATAAATACATTCCCGCGAGTGGCTTTACTCCTGTCTTTCGGCACCAGCCTTATAGTTCAGCTTGTCAGCTCAGCACCCGACTGTATTCGAGGCTTTAATTTTTCCAGCCACTTCCCTGATCTCTCCTCCACCATCTTATCTGTTATCCCATTATCGCCGCTCTCATGGCTACTGTCACTGAAACCACCTCTGCTCCCGTCGTCGAGACCACTCTGAATTTCTACAATCCTCCTGCCGACGGATCCAAACCATACAACATTGTCTATGAGCTACCGGAGGGTACTCCCACGCGCAACTTCGGGGACAAACCCTTCACTGTCTCGGTGCAGGACATCCGCGGCCGCGAGCATGAATTCTCGCTCGATGTCAACGGTTTCCAGTTTGAAAAGCGATTTCATGAATTCAACGACTGGAGTAATGATGACGCTATTAAGTCGGAATACTATCCTGGTGTCATTACCGCTATTAAAGAAACCACCGGTGCGAAAGAGGTCGTGATTTTTGACCACACTTTACGCACTAAGAACGGCTCGCGTAATCCGGTCATGGTCGTCCACGTCGACCAGACTCCTTGGTCCGCTGCAGAGCGTATTCGCGTTCATTGTCCAGAGAAAGCAGATGAGTTGCTTAAGAAGCGCTTCCAGATTATCAACTACTGGAAACCACTCACAGGGCCCGTGCAGGAATTTCCTCTTGCGCTTGGCGATGCCGGTAATATGAATTTAGATGATGTCGTCGAGGTTGAACACCGATACAAGGAGCGTACTGGTGAGACTGGGTCCGTGAGGTTCAATCCGGAGCAAAAGTACTATTACCTATCGGGTATGAACACTGACGAAGAGGTCTTCATCAAGTGCTACGATTCGTTGGAGGGTGTTGCTAAGCGTACTCCTCATTCGGCATTTGCTGATCCCACTTCACCGCCTAATGCTCTTCCTAGAGAGAGCATTGAGGTCAGAACCCTTGTCTTTTACGATTAGGTTGGGTTTTTCGTGGATGTTTATAAAGATGATCGCGATAGCAGAGTGGAGTTAGCTTATTTATATTTTTATTTATTTTTATTTGATGCGAAGAGATCTTAAGGCACGTTGATCTCAATATCTAATGGCCGGAGTTGTAGCAAGATTTGTAATGGTCAAATTTTATCTTTTGGTTTTGTTCTTTTTTGATTATTCTTAATTTTGAATTAAACCCAAACTTAATGTCAATTGTTTGTATCGCCGTAGAATCACACCAATACCAGTAACTCCGTCATTCAGCTATTTACAATATTTCCCTGTCTGTATGCAACTAGGCCCTCGGTTTACAGTATTGTATATTAGCTTTTTGGCCGTCGTTCGTCGCCTTCTGGTAGATCTTCATACAATATTCGAATTCCGTCTTCTGTAATGAATCCCACTCTCTTTTTCCGTTCTTCGCCAAGATATACTGTTTTTTTTAATAACAGTAGTTAGTAATTTAGAATACTGATTACGATAAAATTTCTCTCACCTCGTTTATATACCATATACGACGACACTACCAATAACGGAAGCGACATGATCAATAACCGAAATCTGCATTTTCCAATTAGAATACAACACTCTACACCAAATACCCAATTGCAAAACAGAAAGGAACTGACACACCCGAGGATTCTTGTCTTTGCTTCCTTTGAAGAATCCAAATCTGTCTCAGGTTTGGACTCGTTAGCAGCTTTTTGTCGTAATGACGGCGGGATAGCAGGAGTTGAGCGGGCGCGAGGTGGTGCTCGCTGTCTGGGGATTATTCCTCGAAGTACTGGGGATGCTCGCATTTTTTTTTTGTTGAATTTGATTCTGTATAAATAAATTTGGTTTCAGAGGTTTGCTGCGTGGAGTGGGCGGCGGGATTCGTATAACGGTATGGCGGAATTTTGCAGATGCAAGATTGCCTCCCAATTTTTGGAATATCGATATATAAAAGGTTAAGCGAGCGCCGTAGTTTACTACTAATATGCTTCCCATTTCTCCTCTTCCATGCCTTAGGGGGGTTTTTTTTTTCAGCATTTGGATGAATATAATCTGCCATTTTCCATCCGAGTAAAAATTGTCTCAAATATAATTTACAAAAGTTAAATTGTGTACGACTTGCGCTCAGCGCCTCTAATTTTTACAAACCTGCTTTCGAGAGTAAGTTAACCTCTTTGTAAACACCCCCTCCCCCAGCTCAAATCCCCAACACCCAAATGATATAGTGATACAACAGATATAGATAGGAATGTAAAGCCCCTACAAAAAACAACAACCACGTATCAAAGAAAAGAAATAGAGACGATTACCAGTTCTTTCGGCGAAAGAACAATTAGACCACACAATTCATAATACCAAAGCAAGCGATTTAACAAATTAAGATAAACTCCAACGACAAAATAAAGTGATTAGAAATAAACACCAGATGCAACCATAAAGAGATAAGTTGTGCAGCATATTGACGAAGATCGATATTCGAAGACAACGCATGGGATATTCCTATCGAATATTAACATATATCACCAAATAAAATATTCCGCATATGTGATGAAGGGGATATGAAACAAAACTGTAAAAAGGGCTTGATTCTGTCTGCGACCAACGGAAAAAGACCTTGGGAAATTTTTAAAAAACCTGAATGCATTAAAAAAAAATCAGCCTGAATGTTCACAAAATGTCTATATGTAATATACACTGATGAATCGAAAGAAATACCCGTACATTATCAAAAACTCTCTCTCTCCATATTTTTCGCGCCGAGATAATATGTACACAACCTTCCAATTCAATTCAAACAAACACATAATAAAATCATCGCAGTCTCAGAATGTCGTAAAAATGTATTTCTGTACATCTGACATTCGAAGTAAAGTAGATCAAAACATGCCGGTGTGAATTATTTAAATTTCCCCCCCACCATATTCGATCCATCAAGTGTATATCGCAAGAGACGTCAAGGAAGAGAAAAATTCTTTTGTAGAAAACGAGAGACCACTTACAGCGCCATTAGATATGAAGAGTCGGCTCTCCTCACGTTTCACCCACGCGATAATCGTATCCATTCCCTGAGCCAGTGTCGCTTTAGACGTCGCTGCACCAGCAACACAGTACACTTCAAATGAATGCGTAGCCCACGCTAGTGCAACCCAATTCCCGCGACTGACGTACAGGACTTTGAGATGAGTGTGCCGGGTGTGAATAGCGGCGTGCAGACGACGGTAGAGCAGCATCAGCTCGTGTTGAGACTTGCGGTCAGGAAAATGAGGTTCGAAATTAGGCATTGTGAATTGGACATTTCCGCGAGATTTATACAGAAAATGTTGGATTGCTGGTACCCCAATGTCAGCCGTTCGATATCGTACTAGTTTAACCGCGAGGTCTATGGGAGCAAAGCAGTTTTCTTGCTCAAAATTTTCAAGGATATCTTCTTTCGATTTACGCAATTCGTAGAATGAATCCTTGTTTGCGCTGATGAGTACAAGCGCGACTTTGGGCCGAAAGAAAACAATATATGCATGTAAAAATCCACGGTTATTAAACTTTGGCAAACATATTGGTATCCAATGTTCTCTGCCGTCATGGAATGTGTTGTTGTGGAACAGCATAGAAAAAATGACTTGCAAATCTGTATCCCATTACTTAGTATCGCAACTTCAAAGATCACCATCAAATTACTCACCTGGCGGATGTAGACTATGCTTTTTCGGACGGATAACGCTGACCAGACGGCCGTCAGCTACCACTAAGCCGTAAAGCAACGATGCCGTTCGTCCTTTCAACAGTGCAAGATTTATTCGGTCACGGACGCTATTCCGTAATCGAACGCATTCAATTGCATTGAGTAGAATTGCCGGGGATCCAAAAGCCATTTCTCTTGTCAGAGCGCGTAAAAAGGTTTCGGCGCCTAAACGAAAATTAGTACGAAAACGCTAGTACATGGGAGCATTGCCAATAATTACCTCCTAGTAGCTTTCGAAGATCAAAATTTGTCCGGCCTTTGAAGACCTTCACGATTTGCGCTTTAGTTAGAGCCGACAATAGCTGGGTATGCAACGCATCTAATTGTGTTCGCAGTTGACCCTCAGTCTCTCCTAACTTACTTATGGCGACAAGTATTAACGGATCTTCAACAGAAACAGCAAATGTTGTTGTTCCTGCAGTGAAAAATCGTAATTGATCAGGCACGGTTTCAGTGGCAAAATTTTCTTCCGACGGCTGCTCGAACCCAGCGGCGAGGGCTTGTATAATACCCATATGAGCCGAGATCAAATCGTCAGAGCCATGCATGGAAAAAATTGGCTTGCCAGCAAACGACAAAATGAAGTATTGCTTTTTCTGAGCAAGAAACCGATCCATTTCGCCGTCTTCGTCGTCTTGATCACCCCCAGTACTCTCTGCGTCAACGCTATAGTCATCAAAGACTGTTATGGAGTCGTCGTCCATATCGGCATCTATGAATGCATTGTTATATGTTGATGTGTAGGGCCGGCCAAATGGGTCATAGTTTTTAAGGATTTTTCCGAGCAAAGACTTGATATCCGGACTGCCTACTGAGGAAATAGCGGGAGGTATTCGTGACCGCGACTTTGTTTTTGATATGAGTTTCAGTGACTTCTTCGAGTCTGTATTGACGGTAGGCGCAGAAGAGACTGATGATGCAGGCGAGGTGGAGACAGCAGTGGAGAGAGCACTATTCGTGGCAGTAGAGGCGACAGAATTTGGAGCGGATCCGGCTGATGTGGCATTCGAGGGTGCAGAATATGAAGAGAGAGCCGTGGTGGCACGGGACTGGAGACGAATGGGAAATGCTTTTGACAGACCAACGAGATCTGGAGCAATTTGAGGCGGAGGCAGAGTGGCCGTGCGCTCAAGAGGAACAGGAGAACCAGGCCGGGAGAACTGTTCAATTGATTCCTGAGACAAGATGTAATCGTCGACGACGGCCAGCGAGGCCTCGTTGACGAGCACGGGCGGCTCGGTGGCCGCCGTCACAGCGAGCTGCTGGCGGTCGTCTAGAACCTGTGGCGGCGAGAAGACTGCCATGATCAGCGAGAGAAATCTCTCATCTGCCTAGTGAGAGTCACAGAGAGTCACAGCAAAAGCAGGTCTGCGAAAGAGAAGATGCAGGGCGCGCTAGAATTGTCTTCGAGGTAGGCTTTCAGGCTTGCGATGGCGAAGCAGCGAGGGCGAACCAAGACAGGTTGACTGCGCGGTTCGACACCTAACCCCAAAGACCAATGCGGTCAAGAAGCAGAGGTTCCCGTCGGCAAAGCCGCTAAGTCAAGGAGAAGGAAACGGCTGCTGCTGCGGATTGTCAGATCAAGGGAGAGAAATGGAGAGGAACGTCTGTGTTAAATGCTGTTTGACTGTTGATGGTGGTAGAGCGACATGCGAGCGAGGGGTAATAAATCATTAGTCATCGATTACCAACATACTAGTCGATAAATTCGATATCCGAACACAT
Source organism: Kockiozyma suomiensis (assembly GCF_038497685.1). Classification (NCBI taxonomy): domain Eukaryota; kingdom Fungi; phylum Ascomycota; class Lipomycetes; order Lipomycetales; family Lipomycetaceae; genus Kockiozyma; species Kockiozyma suomiensis. Next base: position 283,439 of record NW_027117671.1, read on the forward strand.
TGGTGCTTTTTTGCACGCAGCAGCCAATTGTCATTCAAAAGAGCTGTAGTCTTGTAACAAATAACGCAACCTAAAAACATACACAGTGTAGCGTGTCGTGAGCAGGCTCTCGGATCGACACCAAACTGTGCGCGATAGATAAGCTTCCTGAAGCGTCATCCCAACTAAAGCAACACCTTGACCGCGACTCTCTATCTACCACTGCCCCTTCCCCTTCGACGCACGCGATCACCGCCTTTTGTTCCGTTTCTTCATTATATTGCCTGTTATATTTATTGATATATCTATCTGATTTTACTGGTTATCTTGGCTGCCCGGCTAGATCCTCTTCACCGCCATTTCGTCCTGCGCCAGTGTGCTTCCGGCTCCCCGGCTCTCTGACCGGTTTCGCTAGACTTCAGTAATGGCGCCCTCGGCGCCTTCTACCTCTTCAATTCTGCAGACAATCTCTCCCCTACCGTTCATATTGTCAAAATCCGAAGACTGTAAGTTTTATCTGCCATTCCGCTTGTTGCATCAACTTGTCTAATCGCTTCACTTAGCCGCCCGCAAGAAAGATCCAAAGTACAAGCGATATGCTGCGAACATTGATCGTGCTCTCTCGCTTTTTGAAAGCGTAGAGGAATGGGCTGATTACATCTCGTTTCTAGGAAAACTGCTCAGGGTATATTTCACTTCACAATGATTCGATACTTTGAGCTATCACCAACTGATTTCTCGGATTTAGGCTCTTCAATCGCATACTACGGAGCAGGTGCCGTATTCGCCTATCATTGCTAATCGCCTTGCTCAATCTCTTCAGCCAAATTTACCTTCTGGCGTACATCAGAAAGCACTCGAACTATATGGCTACATTTTCGGCATGCTTGGAGTAAGCATCACTATCCCTTGCTCATTTGGTTATCTATTGACTGTGTACTGACTGCTACTTGCAGAAAGAAGAACTGGCCCGTGAGCTCAACATATGGATTCCTGGTTTACTTCCATTGATGGCTTATGCCAGCATTAACGTCAAAGTATGGTCACTCTCCCTTGCTGAAGCGAGCATGTTTTCCTGACATTATTTTGTTTTAGCCGCACCTAATTCATTTACTGGAGACCTACATTCTACCATTGCCATCGACATCTCTGCGACCTATAGTTCGACCATTTTTACTCGCTCTACTTCCTGGAATTGACGATGAGACCAGCGAGTCGTTCAACGCAGTATTATCGCTAATTGACAACTTCCGCTCGCATATTGCTGATGATCAATACTTTTGGCAATGCTTTTTCCTCGTCATTTTAAGCTCTTCTGATCGTCGTCTCGGTGCCGCTATTTATGCTGCAAGAAAATTACCCTCTATAAACTCTGTCCCTAATGACAAGACTAAAGAAGATCTTTTGCAATCTCTTCCCGATGATATCAAGGCAATCGTGACACCCGAGCCGGGATTGCTGGTGAGAGCACTTGGTAAGGGCCTTGAAGACGATCAGGTCCTTGTGCAGCGAGGATTTTTAGAGTTGCTCGTGCGTAACGTCCAGCTTCAGAGCGGGGTTATCCAGACTTTTGTGCAGCCTCACGATCTAATGCTGTTAATGATGTCTGCTTCCTCGGTTGTTTTGCGTCGTGATATGTCGCTCAACCGACGATTGTGGACCTGGATTTTGGGACCTGAGCCGTCGCCTGATCAGCCTGCTACAACCCCACACTTGAGTCGCTCAGAATACTTCCAGAGATTCGGTATCAAACCGCTGGTCAATGGACTTAACGAGCTGATTGCCTCTACATCGCCTGATCCTATTGCGAGAGCTAAACCTTATCGTATTGCTCTCAGCTTGATGGATAGATGGGAAGTCGGCGGAGTTATTGTTCCCGGTGTTTTGCTGCCGATAGTGCGCAGCGTACGTAGATACAAAAGCGAAGCAAAGTCCGACGCTGATTACCAAGAAGTGCTTCGTAGCGCTAGTGCATTTTTTGATGGTGTCGAAGCTGGAAGTATATGGTCTGATGGATTTTTTCTTGTCAACAAAGACCACGACTTGGATTTACTGCTGTTCATTGTGAAGACTTTCAATGTTAGGGAAGAGGAGATGGTAATCGTTCATCTGCCTTTAATTTTAGTTATGCTGCTCATCATCCGGAGAAAGGGAATTGACATCAACAAGAAAGTGTGGCTGGAACTTGCGTCTGAAGTTTTGGACGTGATACCATCCCGCGCTCTACTTCCTACCGAAAAATCTGAATTGAACAGTTTTGAGACTGACGATATTGTCGCTAAAATCTCTCAGTTCTACCAGCGCTCTCAAGACGATCCTTCTACTCCGCCGTTTCTGCCAGCCACTATCTCTTGGCTTTTATTGACTGCAACAGCAGAACTTTGCACTTCGACTCTTAGCGAACTGGATTCAGATGCTGGTGATATCTGTATGATGATGGTGACTCTCTTGTCAAAACTTCCAGGCGAGAAGACTTGGCGCAATGATGACCTTGTTGCTGCATTTCTTTCCTTGAAACCAGGTGTCCATGTTCCGTTCAAAATTCTTTATGGCGCCACTAGATTGCTGGGTGTCGTTATTGAGCGCAATGGCATGGTACGTCAGGAAGTTGATGTTTCAATCCGCAATTTCACTGAGCTGGCAAGTATTTTTCTTTTAGGTTTTGATTGTGCATTTTGACTAACGGTTTACACAGCACTGGGGGTATCTCAGTATGCCGACCGGTAAATTCCATGTTGAATCAGTGACCTCTCTCTGGGACTTACAGAGCAAATGTAAAGATCACAAGATTGAGGCAGCAATATCTAATCTTGTCGCCGACGCTCATGCTGGCCCAAATGCTGGTTATGCATTTATCAACCTCTGGGCGCACAGCGTGGATTATGCAAATTTTGAAGCTATCCTGACGCGTCCACTTTTGCTCATGTTGGACTCCTTAGAGGATAAGTACTCACCACTCAGGTCTGTCTCTCTCGCGTGGCTTGACATGCTTGGTGCAACTTCTACAACAAATCGTCTGTATGGTATTTTGGTTTCGCGCATTTTGAAATTACCGTTCTTGAGACGCCAGGTTTATTCGTTTGGCGAAGACGATGATCTTGAACTATTCCTCTACTATCTGAAAACTCTGACCAATATTCTCGACATGGGTCCTCCTAGCTTGTGCGCATCGCTGGCAACTGACATGATTAGCGTGGATGCTTCACGAAGCAACTTGTTGCAGCATATTGGCCTTGAAGACGGTGATCCTTCCTATAGAGGATTTTTTATTAGAGTTATTTTGCGAACTCTGAAATATGATATTCCAGAGGATAGCTCTCTAGAGCTGCAAGACAGTCTGTCAAAGGTTTTGCGCGGGGCGCTGCAACTTCTTGATGTGATTCTCACTAACCCTGATAAACCGGCGACACCTGAACTGGCTGTTGAACTAGCGCTCACTTCCAGACTGTCGTCGGGTACGTTCAAGAATGATATCTATACGCAGACTCTAATTTTAGATGTTCTTTTCAGAACTCTGAATGTTAACTACGGCAACAACGCTCGAACCGATAACTCGAAGATTCATCACGACAGTGTGATCAAATTGCGCGAGTCTATTGATGTAAGCCAGACGGTTGAAGGACAAGCGTCACGTTCTCCTACGTCGAGTCTAATTCAATGTGTGATTGAGGGTCTTTCAACAGACGAAAACCAGCCGGTTTTAGACTCATGGGTTAAATTTTTGATTGACTGTCTCCCTTTCTTTTCGGACGTTCTATTTCAAATCTTGATTCCGGTTGTCGAATGCTTCTGTTCACAGATCAAAGCCAACTTTGAGGATCTGAAGGTTGTATATAGCTCGAAGTCATCAAACACGACTCGCACGGGTGCGTCAGAAGGCGCTTTATTTGCATTAATGCATGGCTTGGAGCATCTGATGGTCGCGGCTCATGATAAGCTCTTAGACGAAGAACAAAAGACGACTAATCCAAAGACACCATCTGAGCCGGGATTCTTCGGTACAGTGATCTCAGGCGTGTTTTCAGTCGAGTCTCCTCAGGCTCGTAGCGCGGCCGCCAACAATAGGCTTACTGTTCTATTGTGTTTCCAAGATTGTATCAAAATAAACCATTCCATCTGGCTTTGGGGCGAAGAGATTGCAAAGGGCGCAAAGAGTGAGCCTGACTCAGCATCGCATGAGTCGTTTATGTATATTTCTTCGCGGATGAAGTATCGTGCGCGTCGGATACTAGAGCGCCTTTACATGTCTGAAACATTGGAGAGCTTAGAGACATTGATTGATATTCACCGAGTTCATCCTGTTTTCAAATTATTGCATGTTCTTGACGGCTCACGACCGAAGTTGACGTTCCCTTTTGTGTTGAATGCAATTTATAGTCGCATCAATCCTATGGTTCTTGAGCAGACATATCGCTCTACGCTGACTACTGATTTGAACGAGTATCAGCTTATCGAGTTTCTTGTGGATTACGTCAGCTCTCTTGATAACGATGCTATTGAGGAAATCTGGATGGACTGCATGGCGTTTGTGAAGGATGTTCAGGCTAATATTGGACAATATAGACATGTGCTTCCAAACGTGCTTGTTTTCATTTCGATTATTGGAAGTAAAGTAGATTCTACTAACTTTGGAGAACAAAAGAGATTACGAAAGGATTTGGCGGTATGATCTTTTTTTAGTATTTGTTGCTTGCTATTTACATATGCTAATGCTTGTTCTAGGACGTTTTTGTGAAATTACTAAACTCTTCCGTTGCTTCGAGGCAGGTGACTGGTCTTACTTCACCGGAACCTTCTGCTTCCTCGTCCATTGCTGAAAAAGACAAGTACACTGAATCAGATAGCGACTCTCAGCCGCCGTCGCTGTCCCAATCATCGGCCACGCTATATCAGCCTGAGTCGATGGCTCAAACTCTTCGAACTGCTAGCTCATTCCAGACTCTTCCGTCGCTTTCCACTATTGGCCTTGACAAAGAAAGCAGTTCAAAGCCAAAAGTTTCACAAGAAGAATTGTGTCGCGCACTAGCTATTGTTGTGCCTAATTTGCATAAAGTGTTGCTCGAAACTGACAGAGTCGCCGTGGCATGTACTATTATCGGTGCCAGCGTACTTGCGCCTGCTCTCAAGTCAAAGAATTTCCCGGCTAGCGCTTCAGCGCCGGTTCTTGAGGTACTGTACCAGACCTCACGAATTCCCAACACACAGAAGGCATGGAAGGCCTCCGTGACTGATGCCTACTACGACAGCAAGTTTTTCAACGTTAGCGAGAATCTGCGACCCAAGTGGCGCGAAATCATTCGACAGTGGCTGAGTAATGACAAAGAACGTATTCCAGATCTGATATCACGCGTGTCAGCGCATTCGTCAAACACAAACGTTCTATTTGGATGGTCGGATCAGGAGTCTATCGCCCGTCGACTCAATTTGCGACGATTAGCCTTTGCATACATGTGTGGCGAGACAGATCAGTTCCTTGTGAACTTGAGAGAAACCCTTGACAAGTTGACTGAGCTTGTTAGCTCCTCGGTGTCTGAGTCTGTTCGGAGTGACGTGTTTTTGTGCTTGCGCGCAATTATTCTGCGCACCTCGCCAGTGCATTTACCGCCATTTTGGACTTTTATATATACCGAGTTGATTTCCATATTCACTCAACTTACAAACGATGATCCGAATGCTTTGCCGGAAAATAAGCTGCAAAATGTTTTTGCCGCTTCGAAGTTGCTGGATACGATTCTTGTATTAGGACCAGAGGAATTTCAACTGTACGGATTGATTTGTTACTAATGGCTATTGAATATTTTGCTAATGAGATAATTTAGGCACTACTGGCTATTTATCAAGGATACTTTGGAAGCCGTATTTCCTAGACCAGAGGCATCCTCACTGCCACTGATTGACCGACTGTCATTTCTAATGGGTACACCAATGGAGACACGAATGACGAAAGATGCCTCAAGCGCGTCACTGGTTGATAAAACCAAAAGGAAACCTATACTATCTGGTTCGAAAATGTCTAGTGTTGCGGAGCTGAAAGAATTTTTCAGCAAGCTGAGCATTACCAGCTTTGAGCGCGACTTCAGTCTAGGCGAGCCTGACTTGGAAGCGCTGGAAAGCGACGTTTTCACGGATATTTACGCGTGAATATATCGAGGGTCCTAAAAAAGATTTTTTGAGTAAGATGTGTATGCTTTGTACCGACTGGCTATTGCGCTTGTCATTGCCCCTTTTCTAGATATGCCCATTTTATTGCACTATATTTATATGGCGCAACTAGTTGTTGCTTTCTGTTTTTTTGTTTGATTTCAAAATTTCATGGATGGTGTAATCCTCTTTTTAGTTTTATCGTTAAATATATATTCTCGATTGAAGATCCCAAACTCCGTTGACGATGCAAAAACGCTCTATCTATGCAGCATTTGCAAACAGCAATTCACCCACTATTCTTTTTCGAATCTTAGAATACTCAAGATTTCCCATCTCACTTTTCTTTCTCCAATCTTCGTCACTGTCCAGCCTTTTGCTCGCATAGCTTGAGAAACTTCATCTGGCTTGTTTCTGAAACAAAATAATATATATGCCACTCCTCTTTCTCTAGACATGATGTTATCAAGTTGATCTAACACTACATTGGTAATTCTCATACCATCTTCGCCGCCTAAGAGAGCAAAATCAAGCCAGTCGCCAGACTTGACGGACGATTCATACGACCCAAGCGTATCAGCTGGTACATAAGGAGGATTAAAAAGTAGCACGTCTATTGAATTCGGGCGCAATGAATCGCAGATATTTGTGCGCAGAACATCGAAATATCTCGTGCCGTTATTAACTTTCGACGTTTCGAGTGCGGTCTTGCATGCTTCAGGATTGATGTCTGTGCCGAGAAATAATGCATCTGGAAGAATATGATTGTGGAAAAAGGTAACTACCACACCGCTCCCTGATCCTAGTTCCAAGACTAGTGGGGATCCCAAAATAGACAGATCAGAGAATCGGCGCTGTAAGAATGGGAGCTCTTCTTGTAATAGATCCAAGAAGAGAAACGTGTCCTCCGAGGGCTCATAAACCTTATCATAATCAGCATGAGAGGTCGATGGAGTAGGAAACATTACTTAAGCATTGGTATCAACATTCAGTAACTAGAGAACTATACTTGTATCGAGAAAACAAAGATATTTGAGACTGGTTCAATTGGGAGAGCTAATCACGTGGATATATCCGGGTAAGCTAGTTCTCGCGTTACAAGCGCGTCGCGACACCTGAGCGCCTGCTCGCCAGATTGACAGAAATGATTATTAATTTTCAGAGGCGAATTTTGAGGCGCCTCCATGAGTAATTCCTATATCTTAACTGGTATATAACAGCCTGGGCAGTAGAATCTAGAGATATCGACGGAATGTTGCGTATAAAACCGCCCCTGGCAAGCAGATTGGCAATATCGGCCAAGACTAGACAATACCCAAAATATTTGGGAGCAAATTGTACTGCTTCGCTTTCCTTTTCATTCTTCCTATCTTGCTGCAGCGCCCGACATGACTGCGTTTATTTGAATCGAGCCTTGGTCAAGGATCAAAAAAGGCACAGCGCACGTATTGGTCATCCCTGGGACCGCGGTTTCGTCACAGCTGCAGCGGCGAATAGGACGAGTACAGCTAAAGATGGGGCGGCAGAAGATTCTGATATGATAGTCTCAGAAAAGCGCAAGGTAGCTAGGAAGAAGAAGATCAAAAAAGAAGAGAATTTAAATATTCCGCAGGGATATATAGGGGACGCCACTGCTGACATTGATGCACTGGCTGCACTTGCCGATGAAGATCTAGTTACGAAATCCTATCCCACAGTTCTGCAAGAAGCCAAAAATAATATGGAACGACTCCCGAAATGTGTTGTCTTGACGCGAGTCGGCTCTTTTTACGAGGTACAGATTTTAGAATTCAATCTTACAGCAAAGCTAACTGAGGTATAGTTGTACTTTCATCAAGCCGAGGAGTTTGGCCCCTTATTGAATTTACGTGTTGCCCAGAAAAAAACAATTCATGGTCCGGTTTCCATGGCTGGGTTTCCGTTTATGAATCTTGATAGATATCTTAAGGTTCTTGTCCAAGAATTACACCAATACGTGGCAATTAGCGAGGAGTTTCCCAACGTATACGCGAAACCAGGAGCCACCCAGCAGGCAGCTAGGGCGAAGAATCTGGTTGAGCCTGCGGCTTTTACAGAAGATGAGGATCCAGATCGGAAAACTGCCAACATGTTTATTCGGCGTGTTTGCCGTATTATCACTCCTGGCACGCTTATAGACGAAAAATTCTTGAACCCGACAGAAAATAATTTTATCGTTGCGATCCATCTTAGACACAAAGATGAAGAAGTGAAAACAGATTCCGATGGAATAGAAGATCCTGAGGCAGAGTATTTTCACATAGGACTCTCATGGCTTGATTTTTCAACTGGTGATTTCTTCACACAGGTGAGCTCTAGTACTACCTTGATCAGCGACGTCGCCCGAATTTCACCAAGCGAAATTCTTCTTGATAAGGGAATCAAAGATGGTCATGCTCGTCATTTGTACAGAAAGCTTGAAGAGCAGCAGTACTTCATCACATTAGAGAACTTCTCACTTGGTGATGCAGATTCACAGACGGTACAACTCAGCGACGACGAGCTCGCAGTCAAGCACAGAGATTTTGTCACCGAGTGGAAAGATCTGTTCGAAACTGAAGAAGATCCCGCCAATGATATAAAAGGTCTCACTTATGATGAGCTTAATGCATGCGCAGTCCTTTTGAATTACATAAGAGAAAAACTTCCAGGAACTGCAATAAAAGTTCAAGTGCCTGTTCGCAGAGTGCCTATTGATAACATGCTTATTGACGTCAATTCCCTAAGGGCACTTGAGATCAAGAAGACCCTTAGAGACCAGTTGACAAGTGGCAGTTTGCTGAATACCATCAAGCGAACAGTGACTAAATCTGGCACACGATTGTTGTCTGATTGGCTGTGTAAGCTATATTTTCTTACTTGAAGCATTTATTCGTATTTTGTGGCTGATTATTCTATATAGCTTCTCCTACAACTTCGATTGTCGTAGTTAACCAGCGCCAAAATCTTGTAGAGACATTTCTCAATGACAATCATCTACATCAGATGGTCATCTTATATTTAAGAAGGACGCATGACGCGCACAGGGTTGTCCAAAGACTTGCTCTTGGTCGAGGTGATGCTGAAGACATGATTGCTCTTCTTCAGTCTATACAAAATACCGCGAAACTCCGAGAAATGTTCTGTGATTATATTGCAGCTGATCATCAAGAAAATATTATCGCCGGTCCAACACTGCAACTAGTCCTCGAACGGCTAACAAATCTGAGTGATCTAGAGCATCTGATAGTTAGCGCCTTTGACCAAGAACGAGTTATCCGTCAGTTAAGTGCCGAAGAACAGAGAATAGCCGACGAGCTGGCAAGGTTAGAACAAGGCGTTACTGTTTTGAATAGTTTGGACTCTTCAAAGAAAGTGATAAAGAAAAAGACACAAACTAGAAAAGGCGCTCCTATCGAAACGATGGAGATCATGAAGCGAAAGTATAATCTAACCCCATTTCTTTTCTCAACTGCTTTGTCTCGCTAATCTTTGCACAGTGCGTCACGGACTCTCATGAGATTACACAATTCTTTGGAGAAATCTATTAAAGAAAGAGATACAATGGAGCGAGAACTGAAGATGAAGTTAGATGCATCTTCCGTTGATCTTAGATGGGCACCAGGCCTCGGATTCTATGTGCATGTGTCGGGTAAGGATCTAACCAAGTTTGAAAAAGTCGAAACGGAATACGGTAACACCGAAGCGAGATGCATCATTGCTCGGAAAAGCACCCGGTCATATCATCTAGACGTATGTCTTTCGATTTTATTATCATTTGATTTTATTATCATTTTAGCAGAATCTAATTACTTTCGGACAGAGATGGACAGTAGTTGGCAGTCGTATAGACTCGTACAAAATGATGATACGACTAGAAGAGAAGAAGATATTTAATGACATTCGACAACAGGTGGTAGCCCATATGGCTCCCATAAGAAAAAATGCACGAGTCCTGGACGAGTTGGACGTAACTTCATCATTCACAACTTTTGCGCGTGAGCGGCAGCTTATTCGACCAGTGCTACATAATAGGATCTCATATCATATCGTTGCTGGCCGGCATCCTACCGTAGAACACGGTCTAGAATTGAAAGGGGTCTCTTTCACGCCAAATGACTGCTTTTTGAACGAAAACCAGCGACTCTGGCTTATCACTGGTCCAAATATGGGAGGCAAAAGTACTTTCCTCCGGCAAAATGCTTTGATAAGTATTTTAGCTCAAGTAGGATCATACGTACCCGCGGATTTCGCAGAAATGGGAATTGTTGACCAGATATTCAGCCGAGTTGGATCAGCCGATAACTTATATCGCGATGAATCCACTTTTATGGTTGAAATGCTGGAGACTGCAAGTATTTTAAAACAAGCATCTCCTAGATCTTTTGTCATCATGGATGAGATTGGTCGTGGAACTACGTCGATGGAAGGATTGTCGATTGCGTACGCAACCCTACATCACCTGTATCACGTCAACAAGTCGCGGACTTTGTTTGCTACTCATTTCCATGATCTGGGAGATATGATTCAGAACCTGCCTCACGCTGCCTCTTATTGTACTGACTTAGCTGAAAATGAACATGGAATCTACTTCGACCATAAGTTAAGAAAAGGAGTGAATCACAGATCGCACGGAATACATGTCGCTAGATTGGCTGGCTTGCCGCCGGCCGCACTGCAGGTGGCAGAGGACACATTGCAACAGCTGGATTTGCTAAATGGCCGAAATGGGCACGAATTGAACGCAGCTTCAAGAGCGACAGGAGAAACTGAGAGCTCTTCTGTGACAACTCCAAAATTTAATGTACCCGGAGAGTCAGTGTATACGCAATAGTCTACCCTACACTTTATTAAATGAACAGACTAAGGAGGAAAATGCACAGATAACCAAATTGCTGTGCGAGACAAATGTTCAAAAAAATCCCATATAAAACGTAAAATAAACAAATTTTTGTCGTAAGTCATAAGACCGACATTAATAAAGACCGTCAGACTTTTGACTGAAATGCGATTACTCTTCCTTCTTTTGCTCGGCGGTCTTCTCTTCTCCGTCAACGCTTTCAGTAACCGGTGTATTCTGCGCCGCCATCTCCTCCTTCATCTTTTCCAGTTCTTGAATAAACCATGTGATTCCACCCCATAATCCGAGAGCGATAGCAGTCAAGAAAAAGAAGTGTTTGTTCATGGTCGAAATGCAAAGTGTCACGAGTGTAACAATCAGCGCGCCAAACGAGTAGTGCGTGGCCTTGACAAGAGTAGGTGTGGTCCCGGGGGTGAAAATGGAATCCCACAGATCTGCAACGAATTGCGACATGGTGTGTATTAGAAGTTGATGTTAACTTGATTGTCGTCGACCTTAAAAGCAGAATGAGCACTAGGTGTAGCTAGGTCTTTGATATTAACGCCCTTATATCAGAGATTATACCAACAAAAAAGCTTTGAGTAATTGATATATGTAGCTGAAGAGCGGAGTAATGATGACTTGTAGAAGGTGCTCGACACAGACGAGCTCAGCTATCGCTTCCTGAAGCCTGTGCGCGGCGTTGTACACCGCCACTCTCTATCAAACTTCTATATGGCGGTGCAGATGCACCGCCCCTTCTACTACTCCTGAGTTTTTGTTCTTTACAATCATAATTCTGGTATCTTACTCCAACCACCTCTAGGATGCTGATTTGTAAACTATATATAAATATATATCAAACAAATATACATTAAATGCTATAGCTCTTAAAAAATCCGACATTAGCGAATAAGACACCTAGCTAAGCAAGGTGACTTGAATCTATTATACATTTCGTTGTCAATATGTCTTTGTTCGTTTCATCGTGCTTCGAAATCTGGCAGTATTTTTGAACTTTCGGAATCCGCCTTTAGCAGTCTTAGCAGCAGATTTGGTGGCTCGAGTCGTACTTTTCCGCTGGGCGACATTGGAAGAAGAGATTGCTGTATCATTAGACGCACGAGCACGACTAACCGTAGCAGCCTTTGCTGTCGACCTCGCCCTCGAACTCTTTTTAGGAAATGGCATAGACAGCCTTTTATATCCAGATAAAAAGGCACTCGCCTGGCCTCCGGTCTTCAGGTACGATGATGCAAACCCAGCCCTGTTGACTGATGACATTTCTTTCAACGCATCCTCCGTCACCAAATGGTGAAATATACGCTCAATATCCGTCCGGTCTAAGCCTCGACCGGCTCCGTATCCTTCAACAGAGTCATGTCCGGCACTTTGAACTTTGTTGGTTTTAGCGCCCCGGAATACGTCTATACAATAAAGCATAGTTACATTTTCTTCTTGTAACTGACGAACAACGCAGATTATATTTTTCGCAACGTCAGTGACATCTCTTTCTTCATAGTCAGCAGAATTCGAGGTCCTGCAGTTGTCGCATGCTTTATGGCAATCTTCGCTCTCGAATGCTTCATTGAAATATCGTAAAACTTGTAGTCGGCGGCAATCTGTCTTGTTTTCGCAGTACTGCACAACCTGCTTTAGAAAAGAGCGCTGCTTTTCCTTCGTTTGAAAATCAGTGTCATCGCGATCAATCATCGTCATCATCGTACTGGCATCTCTGTATGCGTAGTACAAAATACACTCTGAATATAAACCATCTCTGCCTGCTCTCCCGGTTTCTTGGTAATATCCCTCGAGAGTACGCGGCAGCGTATAGTGCACGACAAATCGAACATTTGCTTTATCAATACCCATACCGAATGCAATTGTGGCGCATATCGCTTGCAGAGTTCCTTCTTGCCATTTAGCTTGAACATCCATTCTCTCTTCCGGAGTCATGCCTGCGTGATAATGTGTCACACGTAGTCCAAATTTCTGCAATTTCTGAGCAGTTTGCTCGCACGACATCTTGGAATGACAGTAGATAATTCCAGATTTTCCGGGGTACTTAATCCTCATAAGATCTCTAATCTCATTCAAGATATCTCTGCCCTTTTCTTTGACTTCGTATAGTAAATTTGGACGATTGAAGCTTTGCTTGAAAAAGGCTGGATCAACAAGTCCCAAATTATGTTTAACATCCAGCTGTACGCGATCATTGGCTGTTGCTGTTAAAGCAATCATTGGGACGTCGGGATACTCTCTTCGGAAAACACCAAGCTCTTTGTAATCGGGCCGGAAATCATGACCCCAAGAACTGACACAATGTGCCTCATCAATGACAATTCTTGCGAGAAGCCCATTTTTGTGCAATCTAGAGATGGAATTTTTCAGCTGGCCGCTAGTATTAAGCATTTCAGGTGATATGTAGAGCAATGAAAGATTGCCACTATTGAGTAACCTGTACATATTTTTCCTTTCTTCGGTATCACCTCTCGAGTTGATCATACCAGCTTTTATTCCTTTTGCAACCAGATGAGCAACCTGATCTTGCATAAGCGAAATCAGAGGAGAGATAACAATTGTCGTACCCCTCGTCTTGCCACCATAGATCAATGCCGGCAGCTGATAACACAGAGATTTGCCGCCGCCTGTCGGCATGAGTACAAAAACATCCTTTCCAGAAATCGTAGCATTGATAGCCTCGAGTTGATTGTGCCTAAATCCCGGTAATTTGAAAACGCTACTAAGAACTTGGCACACTTCTTGTGACCAGGGATGACACATCTCAGAGTCGTTTCTATTATATACCCCGGAATGAGCCATTTGCTTGGCTGGATTTATATATACAGACTCGACATCATCAGCGATAGTAATTGGCTCTTCACAAACTTCAACTTGCCCGAACTCATCCAGTTCCTATGAATTATAGTCAATAAAGAATATAGAAAAATGAGTATTGCATCCTGAATCGTCAATAGTTACCTGATAGTCTGACCCAATTTCAAAGTCATCCGGAAACTCATCATGCATATCTATAAATCCGTCGTTGCTCAAAGCTAATGCAGTTTCATTATTGGCATTTGCTCCAAAGTATTTGCTTGTACTGCTATCCGGATCAAACCCAGAATCATCCACAGAAACGCAGTTATCAGCATTAATAAAATATTTACTACTGCTGCTTTCGTTGCTCATATTATAATTATGCTGAACGGAGATATTCGTTTGCAAATCGCTGCTAGCAGTATCCCTAGGGAAATATTCTTGAACAGACTCTTCAATATCAAAATTCACGTCTGGTTCAGGAAATGAGTCAAGACCATTAATCAAGCTGTCAGTAATCTCATATCCACTTTGCATAGAAGCTCCTGCTGACTGATAGCTGATTTCGCCAGTGCTCTGTTGCTTCGCTCCATTGTCAATAACTGTTTGTATGACTGCCGGAGGCTGATTCTGCTGTTTGACCATCTCGGCTTGGCTTTTCCGGAGATCTCTTAAAATTTCACTACAGCGTCTGTATAGCTTCGATATGCGCTCGTATTCAGGAGCTATACGAGCACGTCGCGCTGATTTTACCGTAGCTGATAAAGTAGGATCTTCGGCAATTTCCAAGCGCTCTTCCATTAAACCCATGCGAGAGTTGGATAAATCTACCAGCTCATCACTCAACTCATTTTTAGTCATACCTTCGAAGTACCGCTCCAATTCTGTGTCTACTGTCACAGCACTTCCTGATGACCGTTGAGAAGATGCTGCAGCATTAATTTCAGCAACGGGAGTCGTGTGTCCGCTACATGAGTCCTGTGTTTTTATCACTTGTACTGATGACGTTCCTGAAGGAGGAATATATTGAACAGCTGTTGCAAGCTGTTGATTCGGAATTTGAGGTTGCATAGGCTCGGATTGCTTAGGGTGTAGAGGCTGTACAAACTCAGTTATTCTTTTCGAAGCGTGAATGTTAGGCTGTGGACGACGACGAGATTTCTTGAATATATCTTCAGCTATAATTTCCTCAGAGTTTAAGTCCGGAATATCATCTGCAAATAAAGTTTCAAGCATATCCTCGTCGTCTAGATACTCTTTGTCTGATAACTCGTCAAGACCTTGCGAATCAGGCACAACAAATCCATCTCCTTCGTCATAAGTATCAGGCTCATCTTCATCTTCATCTTCATCTTCAGCTTCTGAATCCGAGATTTCTCTAGCGTCCGTTGCCTGAACCTGAGTTTCTTCTATTATTGATCTCTCTCCGATAACTGACAATTCACCTTCATCCTCCAGTTCTGTATGCCCTGATTCTGAACGACGTCGGTCATTCGCCAGCGAAAGCTGCCGAGTTTTAAGATTCTGCTCAATGAATAGATAAGATCGCTGCCGCTTGCTCGGTGATTTGCGAGGTGATATATTAAGCCTGCGGCGTGGTCCTAAATCATCTTCAGAACATTTTAAAGCGGCCTCTTGCTGATCATCGTCACTGCTAAGATCGATGGCGTCGGTAAATGAAGCGTCAGGAGTGGAAACAATCTTGACATTAGACAACACAGGGTCTGTTGCGTATTTATAACAATTAGCATAAAGATAGACACGTCAATTAATAAGAAAGCCAAACGTACTCGGCGGTCGCGATATGTTTGCTGTAGTGGGTGTCAATAATCCTCTTGTGGATCGTTGCGGCACGGTAGATTCTGCAGATACTGACTGCTTCCCGTCACCTTCTGGGGTTTTGAATTCAGTGACAGAAGCTGGTCTACTAGCAGGTGACTGCCTCGGCGTCGCAGTTTTTTCGAAAGACAGCAACGGTCGGAAGACCATCGAAGGCTGTGCTCCCCGCGCAAAGCTCTTATCTTCGACAGCCCTAGGTAGCAATGCAACTAAAAGCTGAGGAAGAGCCGCCGTAAACCCGATATCTGGCAGAAGATCGTTAACTTGCGGAGTGGTAGCTCTCGATTGCACTAGCCAGCGCGTATGAGTTGCGAGGTTGTTTTCCGGAACGTTGGCATGCCACCCGGCGCTCATCTAGCATCTGCAAACTCAGTAATGACAATGCAGATACAAGGCTTAGAAGCTGAGTTTTTTATGATTATAGTAGCTGCCGGTCAGCTAAATGCGCTCTGAGTCAAGACGAGGGCGTTGTTTACTTTTCAGTTAAGCTTTAACAACGCGTATTGATCACGTGATTTAATTACTGTAATAAGTTTAGTTGAGTTATGCCATAAATAAGGCGGCGCAGTGATTTAAAGCTTCTGGGACCAAGTCATCCACGCCGTACATCAGGCTCGTTCCGTGTCTTTCTACTTCCTAATCATCATATTTCCATACATATCACCTGTTTACTTTTTCCTACAGCATATCGTCGAAAATGGATGCAATTGTTGATCGGTTTATTCAGCGACCTGGATTCGACGAGGATGTGCTGGCCAAGGAGGAGATGCTTGATATAATGGCTCCGTCATCTGTCCCCACGCTGAGTCTGCCACCGATTTCACAGGTATGTACCTTTTTACTGATTCCTGCTCTGTATACTGACCTCTTGTTTTTTTAGCCATCCGCGTTTCTAAGAGCCCATACAGACGATGCGTCGAATCCTGATGTTCGGATCAAAATTGCTCACGGTACTACTACATTAGCATTCAGATTTCAAGGAGGCATCGTATGTCTATTGCAAACTTTTTCTTGATTTCGTTCGAATAAACTAATTGTTACACTTTTAGGTTGTGGCTGTAGATTCACGAGCAACTGCGGGAAACTGGATTGCTTCACAGACCGTCAAGAAGGTTATCGAGATCAATCCATACATGCTAGGTACTATGGCTGGTGGTGCGGCCGATTGTCAGTTTTGGGAAACTTGGTTGGGTGTTCAGTGCCGTATTCATGAGCTTAGGGAAAAGAGTCGTATTAGCGTTGCGGCTGCTAGTAAGATTTTATCCAATTTGATTTACAGCTACAAGGGAATGGGCCTCTCGATGGGAACTATGGTGTGCGGTTACACTAAGAGTGATCCGGCCATCTTTTACGTTGACAGTGATGGAACTCGTCTGAAAGGTGACATGTTTTGTGTTGGTTCTGGCCAAACGTTTGCATACGGTGTCCTCGATAGCGGATATCGGTGGGATCTCACGGTCGAAGAGGCGCTTGCCCTAGGAAAGCGGAGTATCTTGGCTGCCACTCATCGGTAAGTGACTTTTTTTTCATATAGAAAATACAGGTACTAATAGAGTTGGCAGTGATGCATTTTCTGGAGGATCGGTGAATCTATACCATGTCGAAGAGAAAGGATGGACTTATCACGGCAATCACAATGTTGGCAAGCTCTTCTGGGAAACGAAGGCGGCTGAGAGTTCGTTCAACAATGTGTCTACGGATTTCACATCAGACGATTAAATTATTAAAGTTTGTTGTACAAGTCAAATTCCTCTAAAATATAAATGCTGCAACTTTTTTTAGTAGTGCCAGGATGATTAGAGACAGGACTATGATTGCTGACTGTGTGATATTCTCCAGTGCAATTGCGCCTTCGCTGAACCTATGCTCAATCTCTTTCTAATTTGCAGCGTACTATAAATCGTTGCAGTCCTTTAGTATCTACTTAAATTACTAGCCATTTTTATCTACAAGCTTGTATCACTTTCCTTCGACCCGGATCGAAGTGGTCAGCCAACAGCCGTACCATTTGTAAGCAATGGGACTGGTACCATCCTTCCTCGGCGCTCTCCACAAGTTGGAAGATTCCATCATAGCAATCAGGATCGATCCGTAACAGAATCAGCATTTTTAATCATACATCCAATTTGTTAGCAACTCAGGCATATAAGTATGGTTGGATTTTCCTTTGACAATTATCAGCGAAACCAGTTTTTGACTGCAAAGGGATACCCTGTGCCAACCGCTACCGCGACTGGTACTACTATTGTTGGGTGCCGATTCGATGGCGGTGTAGTCGTATGTCGTTCCTTTTTTGACGCATGATTGGTATCATAATAATAGATGAGCTGATATTTGTTTGCGATTTAGATTGCTGCTGATACTAGAGCTACGGAGGGGGATATCGTTGCTGACAAGAACTGCGAGAAGCTGCACCGGATGTCACCTTCGATTTGGTGGTAGGTTTTTATATGATTCTAGTACCTATTTGTGGATATACCTGACATTGAAAATCTAGTGCGGGTGCCGGAACTGCCGCTGATTGTGTAAGGTTTGGAATGAAGGATTTGTACGCGAGTATTTCTAACAGGAATTGTCACAGGAATTCGTTACTCAACTCATTTCATCAACTCTCGAACTTCACTCTATGAGCACCGGAAGAGCTCCAAGAGTAGTTACATGTCTTACCTTACTGAAGCAGCATCTGTTCAAATATCAGGGTCATATTGGCGCCTACCTGATTGTCGCAGGAACTGATCCAACAGGTGTGCAGCTCTGTGATGGTTGACGAGACGCTGGTATCACTTTACTAATCTTTTTTGCCCTTTTAGGACCGAAACTGTTTTCCATTCATGCTCATGGATCTACTGATGTGGGATACTACCTGTCCCTCGGCTCAGGCTCGATGGCAGCAATGGCCACTTTAGAATCAAAGTGGAAAAAGTCGATGACCAAGCAGGAAGCTATGGAACTATGCGCTGAGGCTATTGAAGCCGGTATTTGGAACGATGTGCGCTCACTTTGTAATTTCCTGTTCGAAGTAACAAACTAATCATTTGCTGTCTAGCTTGGTTCCGGTTCAAATGTTGACATGTGTGTTATGGAGGTCGATAAGGTTAGTTTTCTTTCATATTTATTAAGATTTTATAAGGAATCACAGGTAGCTGACAGCAGATGTTCTTAGCCCGCCGTCCTTTACAGGAATTACCGAACACCCAACGAGCGGTCAACCAAGGAGAAGTCATATGTCTTTGCGCGTGGCACGACAGCGTACATGAGTGAGAGAGTGAGGCCTACTGTAAAACCCTTAGCTTATGACATTTTTGAAGAGACAGTATCGTCAACTGGTGGCGGAGAGAGCATGGAGATTGATGGCTAAAGTTGTGGTATTTGCTTGATTTAATGTTTTGTCTGTTGTGCTATGGTTGTACTGTATCTATAAATTATGAATTTATTGTCAAGAGACTATGATTTTTTAATAGCTATTAATAGCAATGTTCTGTAGCAAAAAAGTTATTCGGAATGTATTGAGCATGTATCGTAGCGGATGCGTGGAAGTGGCTCAGGAAGTAGAGTTGATGGTGCGGCTCGGTGAGGTTTATAAGTCTTCTTGAAAAAAAGAATCTTTGTTAGAACTCGTCCTCGATTACAGGGCGTATACTTTGAGCAGTCCCAAGAAGGATCCGTGTGATAGTCTTCAACAAGACTTTTATCGAAGATGCAACAGTTACCAATTGTTGAAGGTACGTACGAGTGTGAGCTTTGCACTCTTGCTCTGAGATTCATGGCGATAATATATGATTTACCTGCGACGAATTCCAAACTAACAACCCGCTCCAGTGAAAAGTAAGCTGTTAGACCGGTTAACAAAAAACAAGATTACAGTTTTAGTTGGAGAAACTGGTAGTGGAAAATCGACACGTAAAAATCTCTCTTATACCAATTTGTACTTTAAGCGACAACTAATGGTATGCAAATGTAGAGGTTCCCCAGTTTATCTGGTCTTTGGATCGCGATCGTGAACGAATCGCCGTTACTCAACCTCGTCGAGTGGCTGCTATAAATCTGGCAAAACGCGTTGCAGAAGAAACTCGTACTGAACTTGGAAGTGAGGTACGAATTATCAAAGTATTTTACAATCTACAGCTACCAAATATTGATTTTGTCATGTCAAACACCAACAGGTCGGTTATACTGTACGATTTCAAAATGCGAGCGGTCCGCAAACGTGTATCAAGTTCTTAACAGACGGTATGCTTCTTCGCGAATTATTGCTATTCCCAACTCTCAAGCGATACACTACCATTATTCTCGACGAAGCCCACGAGCGAACAGTAGTCACTGATTTATTAATGGGATTTTTAAAAAATCTCGTCGAAATTAGACATAATTTGCGATTGATTGTGATGTCTGCAACTATGGACGCTGATCGATTTAGTCGATTCTTCAACGACGCAGAAGTTCTCTACGTCCAGGGACGAAGGTTTCCAGTCGATAGATTGTATCTCAATAAACCCGTCGAAGACGTCGTGGATGCTACCGTCAGGACCGCATTGCAAATAAATATCGGCGAGGCTACGGGAGATGTGTTGGCATTTCTGGCTGGGCAAGAAGATATTGACAAAGCTACTGATTTACTGAACGATTTCGCTGGAAGTATGCCTAAAGGGGCACCGGAAGTAAGCATTGAGCTAGTCTGTTCTTATTTATCGAAAGCGACAATGATCTAACAAAGTATTCAGATGGTTATATTACCGCTATACGCGGCACTCCCTCAAGCTCAACAGCAACTAGTATTCGAACCTGTTACCGGCCTCAAACGAAAAATCATTCTTGCGACCAACATCGCCGAAACATCACTCACTATCTCAGGGGTTCGCTACGTGATTGATAGCGGTACACATAAAGTCAAAGTTTGGCGTCATGACCTCGGTCTAGACAGTTTACTCACTATGCCAATTTCCAAATCAAATGCTGCGCAGAGAATGGGTCGAGCAGGTCGTGAAGGCCCCGGTAAATGCTACAGATTATATACAGAAGAAGATTATCTGGGATTAAGGCCACAGAGTGAACCGGAAATCGAGAGATGTGACGTTGCTTTTCCGATTTTGACGCTGAAATCTGCTGGGGTGAAAGATATACTGAGGTGGAGCTGGCTTGAGAGGCCGAGTAAAGGATCGAGTACGTAACTTTGTGATGTTTATAACAAAACGAATGCTACTGACGATTACTGTATCTAGTCATGTCGGCCTTGACACAACTTTATGCACTGAAAGCTTTAGATAACAACGGCGATATAACAAGTCTAGGAAGAAAAATGTCAGTACTACCACTGTCGCCACATTTGAGTGTAGTGTTACTCGAGGCTCAAGACATAGGTATCACTGCAGCCGTGCTGGATATTGTTTCATGCTTGTCTATTGAGAATTTGATTATGAATCCTCATCCAGATAAAAGAGATGAAGTTAATGAGAAACGGCTACCGTTTGTGGCCGCCAGTGGAGGCATGGGCGATTTGATCGTGTTGAGGAATTACATGCTGCATTATAAAAGCTTGGCATCAAGCGAAGAGAGGAAAGCTTGGTGTAAAGAGCTCTATATTAATTCTCGAGCGATGTCAAATGTCGAGGTAAGTACTTGAAATATAGCAAACTGCTCTGACTGATACTAATAATCTACGATAGGATATCCGAAAGCAATTAGAACGATATTTGAAGACGAGTCAAAGCAACGGAGTTCCCAAGTCAATGAAAAATTTTGATGACGAAGAAGACCGAAGTGGCTATTATGCAAAATCCGACCTCAATGAACAAATAGTCCAATGTTTTCTTCGTGGGTTTGTGGCAAATACCGCTCTGGCTTTACCAGGGAAGACATTCAAAACTATTGCCACTGGACAGACAATAAATATTCATCCTTCGTCTTCGGTTTTTGGTCGAAAAGTTGATGCTGTTATGTACACTGAATATGTAAGTTCACCGTTTTCCGGCCGCTTTTTCCAAACGGCATGGCTAATCGTATTGTATAGATTTTTACAACAAAGGCATATGCTCGAAATGTGAGCCCGATAAATTTGGAATGGTTGCAGAAAATAGCACCACATTTCTTGGGAAGAAGGTCAGCCGGGAGTGAAGAGTAGACGCTCATTACTTTCAGCAGCCGTCATTGGTAGAAGAACTAGTGTATAATAGATAATGTACATTACTACAAATTTGTAAAAACCCGTAAACTCCGTAACCAATGCAAACCGGAGAGTCTTACTATAGCAAAATCAAGCATACACTTTCAAGCATCGAGTCTCTCTGTGCGTGTCCTCGCACGCTAATGAGCAATATCTGGCATTGCATCTGGAACAAGTAATAGGCCCCCAATATCCACAAACGCTGCATATGTTTCTACTAGGATAAATTGATGGACCAGATATTACTGACATAAACTCGCTAGCACCAGACTCATCCTCATCAAAGAGATTCTGCAATGCTTTCTTCGACTGCAGTAATTTTCGCACACCAGCCGTTCTTCCCGAAACACTCGGTCCAACACCGTTGCTATTCTGATAGCCAGACACGCGCGGAATGTCAATCTTGACTAAATCGTTATAATTTTCTCGCTCGAGATCCGCGATACGTCGCGCAATGGCGCGCTTGACTACTGCTGAATCGGCGCGCTTAGCATTGGCGGGATGGTTAGCCGCAACGGCGCGTTTACGACCTGCGCCAGATTTCTTTATTTTCGTAAGCGTGCCACTTGATACAATTTCGACTAATGGCATTGCTGTAAAATTCGTTGAACAACAGAGATCCAAGGGAATCTCCAAGCTTCACCGTTGCCTTTTTTTGAGCGAAGGTTAGGAGCGCATCTGTGATATATTACAAACCCCTTTCACGTGATGTACGCTGACAAATTCAAATTTACAATTAACAAGCAACCTAGCTACTTCTTGATCCAGCTTCGTACGCCTTAACTTGGTATTATTCTTCCGCAGAGGCTACCAGGTTTGTATTTATAGACGTTTGTTGCATCATAGAACGCGAAAATGGCAGGAATAGCAACTCAGCAGTACTATAGTCAGCCGCAACATGGCAACTACAACTACGGCAACATGTTTCAGCAAGGACAATATCAGCAGCAGCAGCAGCAGCAGCAGCAGTGGCCAAATGGATCTAAATCATTGGAAGGATTTACAACGCAAGGCTTGATGGCTGCAGCAGTTAATACAAATAACGGGAATACAAACGAAGCAGTGACGACTGATAGTGGTGCCGCTTCGACAGGAGCTAAAGCAAAAGTCTCGTCATCAGCACACTTGTCAGCGAATTCATCAAATAAAAGATTGAAATCATTAGTCGAGCGAGCATTACTACCTACTACACTAGATGCAGATGTTAAATTTTCATTTGAACCGTTTCTACGCAAAGAATATCAATTTGGTATCGATCCCAGTCGTCCAATTTGTAAAAATTATGTACAAGGAAAGTGTGAATTAGGAAATGCTTGTCCGGATAGACATGTCATGCCATCTCTACCTAACCAGGTTGTGTGCAAGCATTGGTTGAGAGGGTTGTGTAAGAAAGGCGAAGCTTGTGAGTTTTTACATGAGTATAATTTGCGCAAGATGCCGGAATGTACTTTCTTCGCTCGGTAAGTGCATTAATTTCCTCCGATGTTTTTACGAATTTAGGCTAACTGACTATTAGAAACGGATTCTGTACGCAGTCGCCCGATTGCCTGTACTTACACGTTGATCCTCAGTCGCGTATTCCACCATGTCCAAACTATGAGCGAGGGTTCTGTAAATTTGGGCCTGAATGTACAAAGCGTCACATAAGAAGAACATTATGCGAGCTTTATTTGGCAGGATTTTGTCCCGAGGGTCCAGAATGTGAAAAAGTTCATCCTAAGTGGAGTTTTAGTGAGGCAATCCGGATCAGAGCGAAGGGAGAAGTGATAAATCCCAAATACAGCGAGCAAGGCGACGTGATGATGGCGGATGCTAGTGGATATGGTGGTAAAGATGGGACTGGCAGTGAAGACGTGATTAAAGTGTTACGATAATTTACGAATGCTGGGATTTTGCACAGGACTCTAATTGGCGTTAATTTGGATATTGCAACGTTTAATATTGTTTATAACAATATTTAGATAGTTTAGTACTTTTTTTTTCTAATTCGAGTAACTCATGTACAATACGGAGTAGCAACAGAAATTTCATGAAAGCAAGAACCCGATTCCCAAACAAGCCATTGTGGTCATACAACACTCCCAACTCAATAAAAAACGCCCATGTAATATAATTTAAAATACACTAGAAGACTTTTTGCTTAATCTTCCAAAAAAGGATTTCCTTTTGGTAGCACTGGCGCTCTTGGCGTCGTGATGTCGCATGTACTTTTCCTTATATATCCAACTGTTCTCAAGCGAAGAGTTTCCCTGAGAAGCAGCTTGCCGATATAAGGCAGCAGCTCTGTATAAGTCTTTTGGCCGTCCAAATCCGTTTTTAGACCATAGCTCTGCGGCCTCGCACATAGAGTCCGAGTCTCCCAACTGAGCGCCAATCTCGAAGCAGGCCATAGCCATAACTTCGCTGTGGTCATTACCGGTTTTGGACTTGTACGATTTTCCAAGATTACAGACCGCTGTGCCTAGTGGTTGTTTCCAGCGGGGACTTGAAAGAGGACTGTTGAGAATCATTCCTCCGTCAGTGTCGTCATGAGGAAAGGGAGACGAAGAGATTGAAGGGGAAGGCGGAATACCAGTGACGTCGACGGTACTACTGCTGCTGTTTGAAAGAATGCCAATGGCGTGGTTTAGCCAGACGAGTGCCTGGTCTGGATCAGGACGCGCGCCCCAGCCGTGCTGCAGGTAGATAGCGTAGAGTATCATTGCGGGTACGTTCTGTGAGTGCGCGGCCTCCTGGAAATGGTAGGCTGCCTGTTCGAGCTGAGTCTTTTCGTAGAAACGCACGCCCAGGGAGACATGCTGAGATGGAGTAAGGTCTTCAGAAAATTGTAGAGCGGCGAGGTCTTGGTCGACGCTGGAGGCGGAGGTGCTATTGGAGTGAGAGGCAGAGAGGTCGGCGGAGTCCGGGGAGGAGGACGCGCGCAGGAGGATGGGGGGCAGGAGGGAGAAACTGGCCGCAGAGGACGAAGAAGAGTAGACAAGAGAATTGCGACCGCTGAAATCGCCGGAGACTGGGCCAGATGAGAGAGGGGACGAGGGCGGCGAGGAGGAAGACGGGTGGACGTTGGCGTGGACGAAGGCGTCTAGGGGCGAGAGTCGGTTAATGTCGGCGGAGAAGGGAGTGGGCACGATGGAAAGCGCAGCGCGAGGGGACATGGCTAATGGCTGTAAATATAAGCAGATAAGAAGATAAGAAGACAATAAGAAAATAAGAAGGCAAAAAAAGAGAAGTGCACAAGAACAAGAACAAAAGAAAACGGGTGGGTGCAAAATGAGCACAGGCGGGCGCTCGCTTAGGGAAATAACCCGTACCCACAGCCCTCGGTTGCTCCGAGTCCTCGGATACGGCTGTCTGTTTGTGCGCCGCCGATACAAATGTTACGACCCACGCCATGAATACACATCAGAGCGATATTTTGGAGAACCAGACCTATATAGATTACATACGGATACAAGCATACAAGCAAACAAGACGGAGGCAAGCGGCTGCTGCGCGGCACAGACACAGACATCCGAAATTGAGATGGCGCTATTTATAACTCCTATTGTAGTCACGTGTGTACTTGCCTATTTCTTACCATATTGACATTGTTACTCCTCTTACCAAACACAATCACCATACTCCAGTAAATCAACGGCATGAACAAAATCTACCTTCCATAATCAACTATCCCTGACCCTCCCGGTGCACTCGATCGCCGCTCGCCCTCTCGCGCCCGCATCAGCTCGTGCCGTCTCATCAGCCTATTCGCCTCCTCCACCCGGCATCGCTCCAACCACCGCTCCTTTCTGTACTCGAAATTTCGTGCAGCAGGCGGCAGTGCCCGCAGATCAGCAGCAGGTACATTGATTTGCGCACTCAACTTCTGCACACTGTCTTCCGGCCATTGCCCAAAGTCAAGTACTTCGTCTTCCTTTGGTGCCTCGTCAACCTTCAGCTTAGGCCGTGTGCTGTTATACGATTTTGGCACAAGCTCGCGCCAGTGCTCAACAAACCACGTAGCAACGTTTATATTCAGCATCTCTACTATTGGTGATGACGTAATTAATTTTGCCAGGCACTCGACTCCTCGCCATATCGCCGTCGCGTTCTCGGCGCAGATTTTGCGCGTCACAACTAATATCAGCAAGTTCTCCATCGCATTATACGATGTCGATGACAGCGCTCTTGCAACGGAAAACACAATGCGCGGATGTGCAAAATATGCTGCTATGTATCCTGTACAATCGTTCATCAGCGGTGTCAGCAATTTATCTTCCCACTCGTCGCGGAAAATCGAAGTAGTCGTATTCAAACGTAAGCCGTAGAGTCGCAAATACAGCGGGATCACCGTCTTGGGTGATATTTTTGCATTCACTTCTCTAACTAAATCCGCTAATACCTCATCTGGCAACGCAAGCAAGCTCCTTTTCCATAGCACCGATACATTCGTGTGCCTCGACATCCAGCTCATGCATGGATTATACAATTCACCAATCTGGTACTGATGCCCCAAATTGACTATTCCAGGTAGCAATCGCGTACACTGCGTGCCAGTACATGCAAATCCGTGCCCAATCTTAACCAGACACTGTATAATCCACGCCTCTAAGGACTCGAGCTGAAGAAACTTGGCAGCCACGAGTGCGTCGGCAAACGCGTCAAAGATTTCCTGATTGGGCGCATTGATGTCACTCGTGCACTTTTTCGACGCAATATAGCGTGAAAAATCCGTCCACTTCCATGCAAAAAGAATTTCGGCGTCATCTAAATAAAGATATTGGGCAACAACAGCTAGCGAAAGTGGTGTAAAGTACTCTGCCGACAACGTGTGCTCAGTCAACGACGCGTCTGCAAACGCAGATCGAAACAGCGTGCAAAAATATGGAGCCCGCAGATCGAGTATAAACTTGTGAATAGTAAAACTCACATTGCCGCCTTTGAGTTTCAATATTATATCGCCGACATAACTCTGTGGGTCGGCAGCAAACCCACTTGAAGGAGACGACGGCGCTATCGGCGAGGACGGAGGAAATTCAGTGTGTCGCTCAGGTGGAGTAGCAAGAGCGCTAAACTCTGATCTTTCAATCTCTGAAATTGGTATCGGAGAGCTCTCTGCGTCTGAAGAACTGTCAGCAGCGACAGCCAGAGTTCGTAGAGCAGTTTCCTTGCAACTCAGAAGCACACCCTCATCCAACGCCGCTAACATTTCTCTCTTTCCTCCCTTTCTCTCCCATAAACTCCTCAACACGACAGGTCTATAACAGCTAGCAACCAACTTTCGTACAGTTAAATCATTCTCGGGAGCGACCTCAACAATAGTGTACTCGAGCCCGCACGAGGTTTTCGGCGGTAATTGGTCCTGCCCGATAGCAGCCTGATACGATGACAAATATGCCGTTCCTAGTCTCGATAGCGGCTTCAAATATATAACTGCAAGCAAAGCTGAATGCGCCCACACTCTAGTCGGCAGTGGAATAGTAACCTGCTGCGCACCCGAGTTTGATGGCATCAAAAACAGTACATCGGCGTATCTGGGCTCCGGATGCTCATGAAGCGATTGTAGCTGCGACTCTAATGAAAACTCATCAGCTGCAATCTTAGGTGGAGATACACTGCGAGTAGACATTTCTGAGAATGCGAAGCAGTCGAATGAGCTCTTCTTGCACGGGTAATCGTGGCCTGGTCAATCAGTACCGATGTGACGCTGAACTAGCAGGCTTGACCAGTGCGAATGCAATAGCTTCGCACAAAAAAATGCACCCAGCTATATAGCAGCACAGATAAAATAAATCAGAAGCAGTAGTCACTTCTTGGAAGATGCAAAGTGAGAAGAAATGTAGATGGAGATACTGGACGGAGGCTGGCTTTTCGTCAACTTCGCGGCCCAGCCACTTTCATCGCGCCGCACGTTATGCATGTGCTTCGGATATTGGGTTAGGTCTCTGCCTAGCTCTATTAGCGAATTACTTGCAATTACTTCTGTATATAGAATATTGTTGAAGATTGAATTAATCAAGGTGGCTCAGTAACTCCTATTGTACAATTAAAACTCTCTTATGCCCCGCCATATAAATACACTCACTCTTATCTCACCAGTCAGCTCTCGACTGTCATATAACTTCCTCAACTCAAATCAGACTTACAAACCAAACATATTATAGAAGCCTCTTTTTTCTCCCCATCGACACACTGATAAAATGCCCTTGCAACAGAACTCTTGCCTGTGATTTGGATAGTCACCGGCGATTCTTGCCCATCACTCCCTTTCAATCCCTTCTTACCTGACGATTGGCGTCTAGCTGATTGACTGGTCTTTTTTGGTGGTTTAAAAGTCTCGACTCCGGCTATATCATCGCTGTACCTCTCAACTATATCGTCAATTATGCATTCTTGGTGCAGTCGCTTGTTGCAGTGGGGACACCATATCATCGCATGGTCTGGATTGCAAAACTTTTTGCATTTACAATGTTGACGAAGTGGCTATATATCATTGCACGATTTAGAAAAAGATAGTATTAATGGCTTATGATTCAACATACCATTAGCTCATTTGTGTAGGACATGTATAGTTGTCGCCAGTACAGCTCACCCAAAGCGTCCTCGTTCGGATCATCGCTTTCAGTCCAATGTACGACCGATGCCCGCGTCGAAATAGACATTGCATCAATGACATCCTGATGGCACGACGCCACCAACTCCTTTTTTCCGTGATAAGGCCTAATAAATTTCTTAGAATAAATCATCTGTCATACAGTAAACTCAGATAAATACCTTCGTCCTCCCGGTAATTCATTTGGCCAGTACATCCAAAACACGCGTATGTATACGTGACTTGAATCCTTTGCACGAATTTCCAAAACTCTTCCTATCCAGAACCTCATTTGATCGGTAATGGTTGAAGCAGACGTGCTTTGTTCATTTTTCACAAACACGTAATCGCCAATCGTGAATTTCTCGTCCGCAACTAGATCATTCTCAGTTCATATACAGGGCGACAACTTCGAAATAAGTCTAGCTAATATTTTCTTACCAACAAAGTTCTTGTATGACTGCATCTGATTCCACATGTTCTTCGGCTCGACTCGATAATCTGATGAATCCACAGGTTCGTCATAAATCGGATAATCTCTGTCTGCCAATGCATCCGACAATCTGCGTTTCTTTGATTTTTTACTCGACGCACCCTTATACACAACCCTGAACAGAAACGGTTGGTCATCGCCGGAATCGTCCTCGTCTTCAAAATACTGTCCATCTTCGTCTTCCTCCTCGTCAACGGCTTCTTCATTATACTCCTCACCTTCTTCTTCTTCTTCTTCTTCTTCATCGTCCTCCGCATAACGTAAGTCATGCTTCAGTTTAACAATCTCACTTGTAAATCTCCCGCTGTTTCTCGCGCTGTTGGAAGACTGTCCAGGCGTAGATTGGGAATTGCCTATCAAAGCAGCCAATTTTGCTTTCTTTGCCGCCGATGGAGCCATCTTCCCGCTTTATGATACTAATACCAGGTTGTCACACTAGGTATATAATAAATGCCAATTATTTCCCAGTGAATTCTCCACATATATATTGGTCAATGGGATTCCTTTTGCAGGAGTTGATCACAAACGCTGAGGCAATGCGTAGACGGCGTCGCCGTTCGTGATAGTAAACTTTAAATTGTAGATAGATCGGAGATTCCTACTCCGCACTTTGAGGAATTTTGCAGATTACAGTCGAAGAGTGTACTACAGAATTATAAGTGCTGCTACATTTTGGCTGCTACATTTGATATGTCTCGTTGTCATCTAGCGCAAATTATGTAAAGCTGGAAGCGAATAGCAAAAATTTACTTGAATCATTTTGACGAGATTGCCTACCGACAAACATCAAATGTAAAATCAATTACAACGCCGCAACCCTTCTCTCTAACTCCTTCAACCACTTATCAACCGCCTCCAAATTCATCTTCTCGCGTTCTTCCAATTCGTCGAGTTTCTTCTCCGCTCCATCTACAGTAGCTTTCCATTTCGAGACATCTGATTCAGCAGCAACTAAAGCTTTTCTGAGCTCATCAACGTTTCCGACTATCTGTCCTGCTTCTGCATGGATGTATTGTAAGCTTTTCAACCGATCGAGAAGGCTGGGCATAATCTGAGTAAGTTTCTCCACTGCTCCGAGTGACGCGTACACAGCATCAATCTTTTCTTTTTCTGTTGTTGATATCTTATCGGAGCTTGCAGTTTTTGATACGGCTGTTAATCGGCCACCTGGGGCAGTGCCAGATTGTTTCTCAGCAGGGAGATTTTCTTTTGCGGCGGCTACTATAGCCTGCAATTTTTCAGGAGAAGTAGTAAGAGACGTGATTTTTTGTGATAATGAAAGTAGCGTAGGAATAACCTGTAGTTCAAAGACTGTGGTATTGAATGTGTTATTGAATGTGATGCTTGATGTGCTGCCTAATGCTCTTTCAAGTGTCGCAAGGCGTGCGTCAAGTTCAAGAGCTCGAGACTCGGATAGCGTTGATGCCCTTGTCCTTGGCGTTGCTTCTTGTATACTCTGCTGAGCTGCCGTCTCCATCGATTCGCCGTTTTGCTCCGATTTTGTAGCTAAAATTTTCGTAACAGTCGATACAGAAAATCCTGAATTCTTTGCTTCAATGATCTTATGCAATGACTCTGACATATCGAATACCTGCCGCTTCTGGTCACTAGCACTATCCGCTTCATCCAAATTTCTCACACCCTCAACCTCTGTCGATAACTCCGTAATTTCTTTAAGTAACCGCTTGATTTTCATATCAGTGGATTCAATCTGTTTGACATCAGAGTTATCAGATGTTGCTTTAAATGTCTTGCTTAAAAACCGTTCGCGGGCCGCATCAGCTGAGATATTAGAATAGTCGATGTCATCATTTTTGATCTCCTGAACAGTTGTATCTAAAGATGATTCCTGTATATTTATATATGTCAGTTACCCCATCCCCTCTTTTCTCTTGTTTTTCACTGAAAACTTACAGTCGTTGCAGTCGAATCATCTGTAGTCTCGTACACGTCCGGTGACCAAGTATCCTTCAAAACAACACATATTAGTGCCGGCCCTGTCTCATAAAAAAAGTTCTTGATTCTTACTAATCCCGGAAGAGATTGATATTTTTCTAAAATCGGCATTTTATAGATCTCCAATCTTGACCGGCTGTCGCGTTCTTATTGAATGTCGTATCAGTACCTCTTCAAAGCGCGTATGCCTTGCGTTTTAAGTGACGCGCCGCGCGAGAAGGTTAAGTTAATTCTACCACAATTCACCTCTATTTACCGTCCGCCAGAATTTCAATCAACAATCAGGTCGCGAAAACAAGCGGTATCTACATTCATCTTCCTATGAAGCATATTTGTATTAATGTTTCATTTTTTTTTAAATTAATCCCACTTTACAAAGAACGGCTTCAACCCTTTCCGCTCATTCAAACACACGTAATATGAGGACAAGAAAAATGTAAATCTAAAGATAAAAAAAAAAGCAAGAAGACGGTGGAACAATATGAAAAGCCAAGCCAAAAATAATAATGTTAATTTAGAAAAAAATGTACACCCACTTTTTAACGATCGACTTCACCGAACACAAGATCCATGGTTCCGATGATGGCGACAGCATCGGGAAGGAAGTGGCCGCGGGCAACCTGGTCGAAACCACCCAAGTGGGCGAAACCAGGAGCACGAATCTTGCATCGGTATGGCCGCTCAGTACCATCAGAAACGACAAAGACACCCCTATTTATCAGACTGTTAGTATCTTGAATTAGCAAAGAGAAAAAATTCATGATTTAGACCTACATTTCTCCCTTAGGAGCCTCAATGGCCGTGTATGTCTCACCCGCAGGGACAGAGTATCCCTTAGTGAAAAGCAAAAAGTGATGGATCAAACTCTCCATGTCCTCCTTCATCATAGAGCGAGGGGGAGGACTAATCTTGAAGTCCTCAACCTTAACAGGACCAGCAGGCATGTCGTTCAAGCATTGGAAAATAATACGTAAAGACTGTCGGAACTCTGCCATTCGGATAAGATATCTGTCGTAGCAGTCACCGTTAATTCCAACAGGCACATCAAAGTCTATCTTGTCATAAACCTCGTAAGGCTGGTTCTTTCGTAAATCAAACAAAACACCAGAACCACGCATCATAACACCACTGAACGAGTAGTTGAGAACTTCCTCGGCAGTCATCACGCCAACACCAACTGTTCGGAGCTTCCAGATACGGTTATCAGTGAGAAGTTCTTCAACTTCGTCGATTCTGTCGCCGAATTGAGTAGCCCACATGTAGATATCATCAAGTAGTCCGGCAGGTAAATCCTGAGAGACACCACCGGGTCGGACGTACGCAGCGTGGAGACGAGCACCAGAGACACGTTCGTAAAATTCCATCAACTTTTCTCGCTCTTCCATACCCCACAAAAAGGGAGTCAGGGCACCGACATCCATAGCGTGGGAAAGAACCGACATAAGATGATTCAAAACTCTGGAAATCTCAGCAAAAAGTACACGAATGTATTTGGCACGAACTGGGATATCGATATTAAGCAACTTCTCGGTAGCAAGAGCAAACACCTGCTCGTTTGACATCATGGAGACCTACATAGCTTGCGTAAGCATAACCCGACTCTATAAAAGAAGACAAAATAATACATACGTAATCGAGACGGTCAAAGTAAGGAAGGGCCTGAAGGTATGTCTTATATTCTACAAGAGAATAATCAGTATTCGCCATTTTAGCTCAGAGCGAGGCATACTTGGATCAACTCACCTATCAGCTTTTCGGTTCCTCTGTGCAACAAACCAACATGTGGATCAGAACGGATAATCTCTTCACCATGCAATTCCAAAATCAAACGCAATACTCCGTGAGCAGCTGGATGCTGAGGTCCAAAGTTGACGGTAAACGCACGGATCTTTCTGTTTTTCTGCTGGATGAGATCTCTTTGGGTTTCTATACGGAATAATATATCAGTGAAAAGAGTTCCATAATCCTTTGCTGCCCTCTGAACTTTGCCAAACAACAATCAAATAGAGCACATTAGTGACATACGCTTATTGAAAGAGTTGGTGAGCAGCTCCGGAGCCATCTCCTCGAGTCTGGTACCGGGATATGTCGTGGTCGGCGCGCCAGGGTAAAGCGGTTCCTCTGCGTCGATGGCCGCCTTCGCCGAGACGCGGAAAGCACGCGCATTCACAGAACGCTGAAGCCGATTAAAGGCAGGCACCCTTCTAAGAAACTGGGACGTCCGCAGCATAATTGTGGAGTGGGGGCTCGCGGAAGATGCTGTAGTGTTCTGTTTTTTGGATGGAGCTATCCTCGAGAGCGTGTGAGTGAGCCGAAAAAGCGTCCTGCCGATTGGCTCAGCATAAACATCACATCAGCGTGCGTACAATTACCCGGATCAAATCCAGGAGTCAGGCAAAAAAAAGCCTAGTTGGGACTTTTCAAACTTATTTCAAATTTTTCTGATTTGGCTGTTAACTGAATCACTACCGCCTATTCTCTCATTCACACGCGTAGATATGGCATACACAAAGCCCAGAAATCGGGTCGGCATCGAACACGATAGAGTGACTGATGTGAGGTTTTTTCTGCTGGGCTTGTTCCTTGTAACTTAGTAAATTAACGATTACTGCGCAGGTTTCAAGCACTGACTTTCCTGGATACTACCCTGGCGAAGACCACTCCTGGAGTATAGAAAAGTTCAAAAATGTAAGTCTATATCTTTCAAAATGATAGAGACTTCTGGCAACTGATATTTTATTAGCATTTCAAAGTGCACATTGAATACCTTAACGAGCTAAATTCCGAATTCGACCTGATTGGTGTCGATCCTTCCATTGCGAATGCCTTCAGACGGATAATGATCTCTGAGATTCCTACTCTTGCTATTGAATACGTGTACATTGAAAACAACACATCTATAATACAGGATGAAGTTCTTGCTCATCGACTGGGGTTGATTCCTCTCAAGGCTAATCCTGACTACATGCACTGGTTTAAAAGTATGTCTCTATAACTGACTACGCTGGCATATCACATTTACTAATTTTCGTACAGAGGATGATCCCGAATTTGAGCCAACTGATTACGATACTTTGGTATTGCATCTTTCTGCAAAGTGTACAGTTAATCCCAATGCACCGGAGGGTACTACTGATCCTAAAATGCTTTACAATAACGCTCATGTATACGCGCGTGACATTGTCTACGAGCCACAAGGTCACCAAACTGAATGGTACCCCGACGGAGTTACAGCAGCAAATCCTGATATTCTGATTGCCAAACTTCGACCTGGCCAGGAAATAGATCTTTCTATGCACTGCATCCTCGGGATTGGTCAAGATCACGCAAAGTTCAGTCCAGTCGCTACTGCGAGCTACCGACTATTACCTACTATTGACATCATTGGTGAGCCTATTACGGGTGAACTTGCTTCAAAATTCAAATCTTGCTTTCCAAAGGGTGTAGTTGCTATTAATTCAAAGGGAGAAGCGGTTGTCAAGGATGCACGGAAAGATACCGTTTCTAGAGAAGTTCTTCGTCATCCTGAGTTTGAGGGCCGTGTTAAATTAGGCAGGCAGCGAGATCACTTTATTTGTAAGCTGCCATACGTTTGAGTGATAGATCTGAAAGATGTATATTAACATGATAACATAGACTGCGTCGAATCGACTGGTGCGATTCCACCCGACCAAATTTTCCTGAAAAGTGTTCAACTTTTGAAGAAAAAATGCGAAATTTTGCGAAAATTTAATCTCTCGGCATGAAACTATTATTCGGGTCGAAAATAATGTTATAGATAATGGTTTATGCATATAAAAGCAACTGTTGCTTCGGATTATCTACATTGATATGAGCAGTCTTGTGTATAACATATTTGTTTCGGAGTTATGTGACTTATAAGTACTTAAATACAGTTTGAACGGCATTTTGAACCATCTCGCAAATTTCCACCCTTCCGTTCCTGTAACAATGACTGATCTAATTAAATTGAACCAGTAATTTCCCTCTGTGGACTTAAATTCGATTCCGGCGTATATTCAAAATATTATATAGTCGAAGCTTAACTGAGAGCGGTTGGACTAGTTCATAAGTTTCAGGTAGCAAAACAAAAGGTAATGTTCTGTTTAGATTTACAAGCGAGACCGAAAAAGGCATTTTCCAACTTTCTTGCGGCCACTTCCTTCGCAGTTTTGTCATGTATTGCATTTCTGTGAATGAAATCAGATCTACACACTGTCATCATGGTACACGAATCTAATAAACTAATTAACATAGACCAGTTTAAGGAAAAAGGATGCTTACCGAGTGTTCTTTGGACTTATAGGTGCATGTGCCACATATCGAGCATCATCTGGCGGCCGCTCTGAACATCGACAAAGTTAAATTACATCAGATACAGTATAAACCATAATTGCTTACCATTCCGGTCGTTTCCAGCAAGCATAGACTGAATGGACATTGAGACTGAAGCAACTGTTTGAACCGGAGACCATCCGGAGCCGAGAACGTCTAGTTTGTTATATGTTAGTATTTTGGTGAGCTGTTTTCAGATATGACGAGTAGATACCCAGGCAGATGTGTCCGTTACTGTAAGTTCAAGAATCAGTTAGCTGATTTTGAGACGCACCAGACAGATTACAAAACGAACCTGTAAATATGAGGGTGCATCGGTATTTCTATACCATATGACGCGACAAACTGCACTTCGGGTGCTTCGATGGGATAAGTTGGTGCGAATCTAAATTGCAGACGAAACTTCTTGCCCACATAGATGGGATTATCGTCCATTACTTTTATATCGATAAGCCATATTCGAAAGTCGTCTGCTTGAAAAACAGAGATTCCTAGACAATAGTCAGTAAACCAGACTTATCAGCTGCGATTTGATTTTAAGAAGAGATCGACGGACCGACAGCTGGATTGCTCTTAAGATCATTGAGCTCGCGCCCTAGACGCTTCGTGAAGCCACCGATCATATTACAGTCCCGTTTATGACTTGCCGACGCGATCCTGTACAGTCTGGGCTGGAACAAAATAAACTACTGACTCGAGTATTTGGACTTTTCTAGGCTCGTGGTTTGTTAAACCCTTACATATCCGCCGTTGAGAGAGCACGTTATCCATAATTGTGGGGCAATAGACACGGTAGCTATATCTAAGTGAATACAAAATAGTTTATCAGTCGCTGCATCTAAAAGACTAATATCTGATGGAAGGAGACTAGTATCTGAAAGAAAGAGACTGGGATCTGAAAGAAAGAGCTGCTTCTGGTAAAATATGATAATCGAATAAAAGCAAGGTAGATTCTGGTGTGCACATGCTCAAGTAATCATTATATGTAATCATTAAACGAATAGCTTATTCATATTTCCTCATCCCGTTCCCGGTGACATCACGGTCGAATTTGCTCGATTATAAACATTCTTTAATCTGTCTCTTACTAATCTTTATAAACAGAGTTAGCTGTTTAGGCTGTGATCGTCGCTGAGAAGTGGACCGCTAATAATTGATTATAGAGACTTACGCGGG
This sequence comes from Kockiozyma suomiensis, assembly GCF_038497685.1. NCBI lineage: Eukaryota > Fungi > Ascomycota > Lipomycetes > Lipomycetales > Lipomycetaceae > Kockiozyma > Kockiozyma suomiensis. The sequence goes on from NW_027117671.1 coordinate 319,746, forward strand.
CATTGAATAAGCCACTAACAAACTTTGATTCTCGTGGCTGGACCAGATAAATTTTAGTGACAATGGCGCTCTCTTATAACTTTGACACCAGTTCCAAATAGCCACCATTCACTTCGTCCCCAGTCTATATCCGCAATAATACTGCCAGTTTTGTTAAGTTTCAAAGCACAATGAGCTCCGCGCAGGCGCGCAAGCTTCAGCAGGAAGAGATTGAGCAGGCCGTATGTTTCTTCGCCTGCAAAAACTACATAATTTTTATATACACCATGATCCGCCTAACATTCTGCGTCTATAGTGCGACTCTTGCCGTCGTCGTAAGCTCAAATGCACGAAAGACTATCCTATTTGTGGTCATTGTCGACGGCATAAGCGCGAATGCGTGTATTCACCACGGGCAGTTCGCTCACCTCTAACCCGCAAATACCTCACCCAGGTCGAAATGAGAGTCGACCGCCTCGAAGCACTTCTGTGTGAACTGGTTCCTAATGCAGATATTGACAAGCTGCTTGCTTCTTCTTCGTCGTCGTTGTCAATCAGAAAAGCGAGTGAGGATGCTGCAATATCATTTTCCAGACGAAGCACCTCAGATTCTAGTGTTTCGCCAGATTTAGCGACGCGAAACCGGCAAATGTCGGAATCAGATGAATTGTTAGCAGTCAGTCCTGCTATGCTCGAACTGGATGGACATGAATCTGCAGATGAGTTGGATGATTCTAAAGATAATCGCGCCGGTAGAGACGCGCAGTCAGCCAAAATCAATGGAACTCGCGCTGGCGAACTCGGAAAGTTTCAGCAACTGGATATTGCAACAAACAAAGACGAACATCCCCCGATTGCCATACAGGAGACCGTGCCTGACGAGGCTGACGGGTTTGACTGGGTGGAGCAGGATTTTACCAATAACGACTTATCGGACGGCATGGCTGCTTTATCCATAAATCCCCATGGTTCCGGCTACTTTGGTTCCGCGTCAAGTGCTGTGTTGTTGCGCGCTCTGCGAATACATCCTTCAAGTGGAACCAATATTAATCTTGAAAGAAGCACGGAGTTGTATGGCGTTCCGATTCTGCCACTATATCCATCGCCTGCCCCTAAGCATGTCGCCGATGCCCTTTTGAATGCGTATTTCTCAATTTATCATACTTCATACCCGTTCATTCACGAGGAAACGTTCCGTGCGCAATATGCAAATCAAATTGCGCGACCTGCTGAGAATGTATGGGAGATTCTGTTTAATACTGTACTTGCGCTCGGAGCTTGGTGCTTGGTGAATGAATCTTCATGCGCAGATATGGCTTTTTTTCAAAACGTGAAGATTCGACTAACAGCCGATGTCTTTGAAACTGGAAGTTTACCTCTCGTGCAGGCTTTGATTTTATTGAGCAATTACGTGCAAAAGAGAAATAGACCGAACACCGGCTGGAATTTCCTTGGTCTGGCGCACCGAATGGCGACTGGTCTGGCCCTTCATCGCGAATTTCCTGGATGGAAGTCTAGTCCTCTCAAACTCGAAATGAGGCGTAGGACCTGGTGGGGTCTTTTCATGTTTGATTCCGGTGCAGCAATTACTTTTGGTAGACCTATCAGCTGGCCTGATCATGGTGGAGCGGATGTTAATGAGGTATCAGATATCAACGACTCGGATCTTACTATGGATACCAAGCTGATGCCTCCCAGCAAGCAAATAGGATTTACTATATACTCGGGAATGATTGTGCAGTGTCGGTTTCACAAGGCAACAAACAGCCTTTATAATAGGGTTATTTCGAAACCGCAGCTGTCTGCCGAGCAAACCCTTGCTCTTGCATCAAAAATTGATTCTTTTGTTGAAACATTACCGACACCATTCCAGGAATCCACTCCAATTCCATCTGACGCCGAAGACTGGTTTGTATTTGCTCGGTATAGAATTTACTGGCGGTATCATAATCTGCGAATTCTGGCATTCCGACCTTTTGTGCTTCAAATGGCGTTAGCGGTCAGTGGTACATCTGAAAAGGTACTGGCATCAATTCTATCTACGAGGTCAAGCACACCCCAGGCAAATGCTGCATTTTCAGCTGCTGCCTCTGCCGATGGATCAGACGGCAGATATTCAAAGTCTAATTTGCCAATGAATAGCATGCTACAGCCTGACTCATCAGAAAAGCAGTTTGCTGGCGTTAATGGACAGCCGCGAGTTAAGTTTGCTTTTGATGAATCCGCGGCAGAGATAGCTTGTCGAAACCGATGTATGCAAGATGCGCACGCGACGATCTTGTCGGTTGAAGATTATATCGCGCATCATAAGACACTATCGACCATCGCCGTATGGTACGCCTTGTATTTCTTATTCCAAGCGGGTCTCATTCCGTTGCTGTGCTTTTGCTCGGAACCGACCTCACCAAAGGCCCCGGAATGGATGCAGGACATTGAGAGGACGAAAGCTGCGCTGGCCGCGGTTAGTAGTCGTAATGCTCTTGCCGACAAATTTTCAGCCTTGATTGATGGACTAATCGGAACTATTGTTCAGCCGCAGACCAACACAACCGAAAATCCGATCACGGGGGAACCGAATGGCAACTCTAGTGTGCGCGAAATTAATGCGTTGGACGATATGGCAAATCTTGGTGCGAATGCTTATGTGGACACTACATCAGCAAACAATGGAGAAGCAGCAGCTTCTGGGTTGACCATGGGCGATTTTGAAATGCGGACAGGATGGCTTAATGATGTGTATTCGCTTTTATACGAAGACCCGACAAGTGCCAGTGTAATGACCGGAATCATGCGTGATCAGCCAGCCAGCCGAGATCCTGTGATCAAAGATAAATTTGCTGCGGATGACAGTAATATGTATTTGGACGTTGGTATTAAATCGGAGAATGGACTTAATAACGCTGTGACGGGAGTTACGATGATGCCAGACACTGCTGGAATCAGTGTTGGTGCAGATGGTAGAGAGGATGTTAACAGAAATGAGGTTGAAGGGGTAAATGGAACTGATAATGGGGGCGCTACTTTTGGATCGTTTGATATTTGGAATTAATTGTTCTTTTGTTTGATAATCTATAATAATTTAATCTCTGAATACGCTTTTTATGTTTTTAGTCAACATGCGTACACTTTATAACGAGACGCACTCTTAAACTGTCATTCGAGACGTCACGTGTGTGCTTAATTGAGTCGCGCGACTATAACCTCTGACGCGTTACCAAATCTGAAGAGGATCATCTTTTTGAGGTTGACACTCTTACTGCAGGCAGAATTAGAAATTGTGTCGCTATGAGCTGTTAGGACACTAGGAAAAAGACAATGCGGCTATTCAGCAAATGAGCTAAACGACTTTGAAGATCTCGTTTCACCTGCTACACCGAATTGGCCTGTGACCACAAAAGACAGAGTTGCTATATCCGAAAACATGGCACCATCTAATAAGGCATCTGCCAATGTTCGAGGGCCAACGCAATCTAGTATATTTGCATTCACCAAGAGGACTACCAACGCTGCTACTGAAACACGACAGACTGCAGTTCCGAAATCGCAGACGGATTCGCCGCTTGTATGTATTGTATCGAGTAGTCCGCCTAACGTTCTCTACTCGGACGCAAAGGATACGGAAGATGAAGAGAAAGAGACGAGTTTGAAGCGTAAAACCCCACCTTCCTTGACTCCTCGACGAAAACTGAATTTTGCAACAACAGCGTACACGAAGCAGCAGCATTCACTAAGTACGCCACAGTCTCAGAGCAGCAAGAAAGAAAAAAGATCATTATTTAATTTTTTTCAAAAGGTTCCAAAGAGAGGGATAAAACATACTGAGGATTTGTTTTATGATCAGGATGAGTTGGAAGAGGAAGAAAGTGAGAATTACAACCTTGCCAACGCAATCGATAAGAAAGAAAACATTGACGCAGAAGAGGAACGAGTTAATGAAGATGTCGAGCACGATCCTGAACGAGATGAGGATCAGGAAATGTCGAATATGATGCCATTTGAGATTGTCGATGGTTACCAGGAAGAAAATCATAGCGATGACGAGATCATCAGTGCAAACAACATTCAGGATTGTTACAATGTAAAGGATGAACTAGAAAATGCTGATATATCTCCGACTATGACTCCACCACTTGCTTCGAAAAATACTAAAACTGAGCTGGTTGAGGAATCAACTGTGAGCGCTCAAATAGAAGTACTGGAAGAATCTCAAGTGTGCCCTGTATGTGGCAAAGAGCAGAAGATTGAGGTATGCTATGTATTCATTTGCTAATAATGGCTACTAACGGTTACGACAGATCATTGAGCAGCATGTGAATATCTGCCTGGATCTTGCCTCGTCGGTTGCAGAAATCGTAAAAGAGGATACCGTTTTCAGTGAAACAGATAGTCAACAACAATCACCATTGCCGCTTACCTCATCTACCGTTAATCCCAACTTCCGCAATAATGCAGATAAAACGGATAATGCATTTTCAAAACTTATTGCGGGACGGAGAGAGGAGAATGAATGGGCAGATGCACTAGCTAACTTCACCAAAAAAGTTCCAAAATCGCAATCGCCCGCCATAGACAAAAATGCAACTAATTCGGACATAGATTTCGGAAAACGACTAGTTCGGAAATGCCCTTTTTATAAAATCATGAATCTTTCGCCCGGAGTGGCTGTTGATGCATTTAGTTTTGGAGCGGTACCCGGCATCTCAATGTACTTCCTCACGTACGTATAAAAAGATTGTGGAATAGAGCGACGATATAGCGAAGCTGACTCCACATTCAAGGCATTTTCATTCTGATCATTATGGAGGGTTAACCAAGACCTGGAATCATGGCAAAATTTATTGCTCAGAAGCCACGGGCAATCTTGTCATTGAGATACTAAAGGTTGATCCCGAATACGTGAATCGGCTGCCTATGAACGAAGCTATAGATCTAGGGCAATTTAAGGTCTCATTAATTGACGCAAATCAGTAAGTGTTCCTTTAAGTTTTACTGTCGCCTAGTGGTTGCTAACTAAATGTCGAAGTTGCCCTGGATCTGTGCTATTCTTGTTTGAGACGCCACGCTATAGAATTCTCCACACCGGCGATTTTCGAGCAAGCCCTAAACAGATCACTCACCCGTTTCTGCATAATCGACGCGTCGACGTTCTGTATCTTGATACAACATATCTGAATCCCAAATATGCATTCCCAGAGCAATCTGACGTTGTGAATGCTTGCGCCGAGATATGCGTCGAGCTGAGCAATAGCCCATCAGAGATTGAGCGTCGACTAAGCTGTAGTGGTGCTAATGGGACGGTTGGAATCAAGAATCTTTTCTCAGCCGCCAAAGGAATAAGCGATAAATCTTCTCAGACTCGAATGCTTGTTGTCGTGGGATCATACACGATAGGAAAGGAGAAAATGGCGATTGCGATTGCAAAGGCTTTGAAGACAAAGATATTCACTTCGCTCAGGAAGCGAAAGACATATGCGTGCTTAGAAGATCCTGTGCTGAATTCTCTTTTGACAACAGATCCATGTGAGGGTTCCGTACATTTAGTAAGTTTACAGGAAATAGGCCCAGATGTAAGTGTCTTGTGTCATATTCTACTCTTCGTTTCTAACATGATAATTATAGACTTTAAGAGAATACCTTATGCAGTTTGAACCGCACTACACAAGAATAGTTGGATTTAGACCGACTGGATGGAATTTCCGTCCTCCGAAAGCGCAGATAATAGGTAAGGGACAAAGTGCGCCGTCAGTGGAGACTATAATTCAACATTGGGCTGTTCCTTTCACCAGTTCGGAGATGGTGCCGGCACGCGGATCGAACGAGCGGCTTATGTTATTTAACGTTCCATACAGTGAACATTCTAGTTTCCGCGATCTATCGTGCTTCTGCACGGCCATGGAGATTGGAAAGATAATTCCGACAGTGAACGTTGGGTCACCCAAGTCACGAGAGGCGATGAAAGAGTGGATTGATCGGTGGGATGCGCTACGGAGGAAGCATGGAGGGAGGCTTCGGACTGTGGTACCGGGCCAGACGAGGTGGTCAATCTGATAAGGGGTCTATTTGTTGTCTTTCATCATAGTTTGGGTCACGTTTCCGCATAGGTTTGGAGTTTTGAGTTTATCGGATAGGAAGAAATTGATCTTATGACATTACCATATGAACATGTGCTAGTGGCTGTCGGAGCGTTTGAGATGCATATAGTCACGTTCGCCATTGCGATAACAAAGAATGACGAACAATCACGATAATGACGCTCGAGATCGCGTTAATTGATAAGCTGAGCGGGTAGTGATGATGCAATATCAGTAAAGACAAATATTAGCTCTCGTGTTGGACGTAGGCCTCATCACCCACTCCGATTGGGTTTCACCATTAGGAACCGGGATATTACGGGTATCTTGCTCAATTTGCACAGGTGCCATGAGCAGGGACTGCGGGAGTTTATTTAGACGCGCACGGTCAGCTGGGATGCTCTTTCAGGTACCTACGCGATTGCAGATCTCGAATAAGGCAATGTACGAGGCTGTAAATTTTGAAACACTTTAGTTGCTTGTGATACAGCGTGAATGCTCTAAAAAAAAACCATTACCAGAGTTCGAAAGCTCAAAACCTCAAAAAAAAATTGGGTAATCTGGAGTTGATATTTATGGTCTCTGGCGGGATCGAACCGCCGATCCTCGCGTTATTAGCACGATGCCTTAACCAACTGGGCCAAGAGACCAGATTACGAAAGTAGAAAATTTTAGCTTCTCTATATCCCTAAACTGTATATGACTAAGCACTTACTTAATACACAGAGTGGAAGATAGCATAGAGTATGTTACTGGTTGCGACTGAGACGTTTGAAATCAATAGTTTTGTGGTACATATATTAGCGTCTACGAATAAATCATCGTCATTATTGGTGGCTGCCTTTCTGCCATCAGTCATTATCGAGGAGGCGGCAAAATTCGGGAGTCTGTACAGAGATAAGAGATTTGGACAGTCACGCGGCAGGCCAAAGCAGCGAGTGGGCCAACGAAGCGCCGACTGGGAGCCTGATCCCTGTTGCTGGCCAGTGATTGTGCGGCGCGGAGAGGGCCATCGCGCTAGCCTAATTTGGTAAATAGAAAACGCACCTGGCTCGTACTTCTCCACTGCCTCTGCCGCGGTGCCTGCTTTTCCTCGCTTTGCCGGCGCAAGGCAGCCTGGATCAGACAGCGTAATGGCTTTTTTGCTTGACATTGATACCTCTCAATCCTTTTCACACCACCCTTCCGAGCCTGACGATACTCGCAGTAGCCCTCCGCCGACTACCTTCCGCCCACCCTTCGACGCTGCAGCGGCGGCCGACTCTTTCTTTGGACCAGACTACTCCTCTGTCTTGCCAGATATCTCAACAGACTACTCAGTCTCTGACTCTTATGCTTATTCCGACTACGTCGTCTCCGGCTTCTGTGAACCTCTGCAAGACTACACCCACCCTTTTCCTCATGCATGCCAGCCGGTGGCACGCGCAATCTCGTCTACCGACTCGTCGGCATCGTCACCTCCTCCAGTGACAAATCGCTTTCAGTCTGTGCTTTCTACTTCACAATCGCCAAACGCCTCTACTTGTTCGCCATGTCTGGATTCTATCACTGCCGCCGCCGCAGAGGAAATTGCTACCTCGGCGAAGCGCGTTCGTCGCCGCAAAAACTCGATATCAGAGAAAGCCTCGCTGATTAACCCTGATATTCGTCCGCCTCTGAATACCATAGGCTCTCGAAAGCCTTTATCTTTGCCTGAGCTGCCACCTGGTAAGACGAAGGAAGATTTAGGTCCGGAGGAATTGGCAAACTACAAGCACGTCCACCGACTCTTGCGTAATCGCATTGCGGCGCTAGCTTCGCGTGAGAAGAAGCGGATGTACATCGAACATCTTGAGTCCATCAACAAAAGGCTGGAAGAAGAGAAACGGGCGCTTATAAAGCAAATCGCTGACCTTGAAAAATCAGCCTCTTCTTCGGGCCGCAAGTCAAGATCTGACAATCTGTCTCGGCGGGAGCTAGGTAATCCAGGGCTAAATATCAAAGAGGAAGTATCAGACTCTGAATCCCAATTATATCAGCAGGTTCAGAATTTGGGTTATTATGCATGTATTAGTCAAGAGGATTTTGATATGCTTTTCTTATCCTCAGGACTTCTATTTTTTCTGCTCTACTTCGCTTCGTCAGTAACTTATCCGTCTCTGCTCAACATTCCTCCTTTGCTCGTGCCCCCACATGCAACTGTGGTCCAGGACGACTCGCAGCTTTCTGCGCAAATATTCAAGATTCTTTGTAGCTCTTCAACTGATTCTTCGCAGGGTTTTATTCAACTGGGTGGCAGTTCCGCTGTATCACCCAAGAAGAACAGACCAGGCGTATGGTTTGTGACGCGTCTAGGAATTCCAGATGCTGTCAGAGAAGGAGCGACTCTGAGTATCATTACTCCTGCCTCTACAGGCGACTTCTCAAATAATCAGTTGCCATCACCTCCCTTATCGGAGACATCTGTTCGCGAGACGGTACGGGACGGGAGACGTACCAGACATCTGACCCGCTCAAGCTTTGACGAGACTAGCGCTTTGTCTTTTACCGGCAAGCATGGACTATTGGAGGAGATGGAGGTGATTGTCAAGCGCAGGCGTATATTTCGCGCATAGTTGAATTTTTTGTTAGGCTTTATTCTTGCTGAATTTTCTTATTTTTATTGTTGGAGATTGCATGTTTATTTGGTGTGCTGGTGTTTCATTTGGCTTTTAACAGGAGTTTAGGATTTTTTAATCATGCTTTTACTCTAATGATTTTACGAATGATTGAGTGAAATGGAGAATCACAGGTTATACACTTATGAATATCTAACCTATTTGCGGTTTTATCTATTGACAGCATCCCAGCTCGCAAGTACATGATGCGTTTGCGTTAACAAAGATGCTTGTTTGTTTATGTCATTTAAATATATTTTCTTACTACATAATCTAATTGATTTTCGAGACTTGCCTTATCATTAAACTCTGTGAACGATCACACAATATGATAGGAATTCTGCCATAGTCCTTTTCATTTGATCTTTTGGATATATTTCCTTTTCTTTATCGTCTCAAAAATTCCTTATTCTTCTCTATAATCTTGCTTAAATGGGACTTTTTCTCTCATACCTAGAGATTTTCGTTGGCAAAAAAAAATGTGCATCTAAAATTTTAAAAATGAGTATTGAAAATCAGAAACCACTTTCTACCAAAAACAGAAAAATGGCCGCCAATATTTCACATTTGCGATACCTTTTTTTTTCCTTTTCCCTCTCTCGGTCTCAGTTATGTTCAACGAAGGGGACAACATACGTTTCTCGCTCAAAGTCCGCTGTCAAGTTTTTAGATATATGGTTATACCAAAGGAAAGCCATAACCAGTTGAGAACAGAACAGTGTCAGACAATAAAGTCAAACTACAAAAGAAGAAAGAAGGTACACGGTATACTAGCACAGTACTTCAGGGAACTCTGTCCCAGCATTATTGAGATTATCGTATGCTTTACGACAAAAGCTAAGAGAAAAAACAGACCACGAACACCGGACGCCATACAATATAAGATTTGCCTTCGAATCCAGACACTAAATTCTGATGTACTCTGAATCGCCTACAAGAGAAGCGTAATCCATATCTTCATCTTCTTCATCACTTTCGTCAACTTGATCGGAATCAAAATCGACATCATCATCTTCCTCGTCATCTGATTCAAATTCAATTTCCCTTCCTTCTGACTCTGCATCTCTCCTCAGGTGCTCTCGAACATCGTTCAAAGCATCGTCAGCTACAGTACTAGAACCGGGTACACCGTCGTGGTCATCAACAAACAGCTCAGCAGGCGAAGTCTCGTCTTCGACAACATGCCTTCCAGCCCCAGCTCTAAAGACATGTTTGAGCTTGCATCTCTTCTTCTCTGCGTTTGCACATTTCCCAGTTGCCTCGAAATCAGGACACTCGAAAACATGACGATCTGTACATGACGAGCCTTTATCGCAGTATCCTGTTGTAGCAAAATCGCGACATATTTTGGCGTCTGGCGCAAGCTTCATATGCGAGTATTGACAGTTAGGATTGGAGCAATTTCCTCTTTGAAAATGGTGACACAGAGGAGCGTTATGAGGCGTTGCATTATGTGAAAGATCGCAGTTGGGATCTTTACATTTGTTCGACAAATACAGAGGGCAAAGAGCAACATGAGTAGGCGAATGGGTATAGGGACACGAAAGTCCGCGCGCACAAGTACCAGTCATTGTGAAAAATCGGCAAGGTATATCAATTTTCCTGTGCTCACGAACTTTGTTTTGTACCATTCCTTTGCGCCATAGATTACCGTTACGACTGCGAAGAAAAGTAACACCACCTACAACAGCCTTTCTAGGAGAGGCAGAATCAAGTTCGTTTTCCGTAGTACCGTCATCTATCATAAATTTAGCTTATGTTCTTAATAGGTTTTGAAAATTAACATACCGGACAGTCGAATAAGTTTGCTGCCGCCTTTTCGAACGGCGTATTTTACACCGTCGATTTCAACTTGTTCCATAGCGCCAACCACGCTTCTCGCACGTCTCTTTTCTTCAAGGCGATTCTTTCGGTTGGCAATTGATTTTTCAAGCTTTGACTGTTTTGCTAGTCTCGTCTGTTCGATTGCTTTAGTGCGCGCCTGTGCCAGATCAGAATAAACCGCTGTATTTATAAGCTGCATATGTCGATCTCTCTTCTTTACAAATTGTGGTGATATTGATTCAGATGTATTATCGGATGCTTGAGAGTCTGATCCATCAGTTGACGGCTTTGAATTCGAGAGGAGCAGAGTGCGGTTTTGGTGGCGAACGTGAGGGTAAGATCTATAAGCATAGCTTGACGCTCTTCCTCGTCCTATTCATCGTTAGCATTCTCTAAAATAACGAAATATCATACATTTCATCTTACCTCTCCCTCTCGGGCCCGAACTATAGGATCCTCGTGCTGGATACGGATCTGTATGCTGAGCTGCAGAAGTCAATATTTTGTCAGGAATACTTGAATGTGATCCGCGTGACATACTTTTTGTTGTCTCCCCATTTTTGTGTCGATTAATTGCACCTAAAAATCAAAATGTAAATGTTTGAGAGTAAAAGATAAAGATCGAGAAATGGGTGCTTACCCGCTAATGAGGCGATTTGCTTTAGTAATTCCGCGTCCGACATTGTGAAGTTTCTCTCAAGAGTTACTATCGAGTGACCTTTTTGTGAATATTCACAACGCAAATCAAAATAGCTTGATTACACAAATAATTGCTTTTGCATGAAAATGCTAGAAACTACAATTATCGTTTCTGATACTTAAGAATCTCGTTGTGTAAATGAAAATTTGGAAGCTGCGATTTCATACATTTGTCCTGGTTAGGTGTTGGCCTCACAGGTCACATGACTGATTCGAGAGAACTTGCACAGCAAGACAATTGGTGCAACCCAATTGGTGTATCAGCAACTAAGTAGTTTCCATTAGGAAAACACCAATCGATACCATAACTGACGCGACAAAGCAGAACAGCTTACTTGATTGTTTATGAGAAAATAGGTTTTGAAGAGAGACTTACTGTGTTGTGGCATTCGAAAAATGGCCTCGAAGAGTCGTGAATCACTTGAGAGCATCGATATGGAAGGAGAAGATATAACTGGCGACTATGACCCTCATTATGACCATGACATTTTGTTGCAAGAAGAATATACGGAGAAATTGATACACGAGAATACTACTACAAGAAAATCTGCGCTGTCGTCAGCAAGGAGAAAGGGTAAAACTCACAAAACAGTTGGATTTGATGTGGCGACGAGTGGAGTGTACACCAAGTTGAGAGGTAATGACAGTTCGACTGACGTCGAGAGTGAGAGTGAGGTTGAGTTAGATGCTGAATCACATTTAAAATATTTAAGGAAAAAGGTAAGTTTAACGAACAGCTGTTAATATACTGCCTTGTTTGCTAATTCATACAGCAACGACGAAAGTCGTGCATCAGGTCGTTTTGTTTTTTTCTGTTGTTTGCTGTGGTTATTGCAATTATTGGAGGAGCTGGATATGTTGCGGTCATAAAGCACAAATTTGGCATATCAAATCTAAATCCTTTCCATTCTTCGTCCGAAACGGAAGATTCGGACAACGCGTCAGCAAAAAACGTGCTAACAAACGGCACCCACGAGTTTTACACTACAACAATCCTCATTTCGCTAGATGGGTTCCGACCTGATTATCTTACTCCCGAGTATACACCGACAATGTGGGAAATGTTCAATTCCGAATACAGCGCACCATTCATGTATCCGTCATTCCCTTCTGTTACTTTTCCGAACCATTATACTTTAGTCACCGGCTTGTATCCTTCCAGCCACGGTATTGTCGGCAACACATTTTATGATCCTGATCTCAAAGAAGAATTCGATTATCACAAGCCCGAGCACTCTATGCAGTCTAAATGGTGGGGCGGAGAGCCGTTATGGGTCACGGCCAATAAGAACGGAGTCAAGTCTGCAATTCATATGTGGCCAGGCAGTGAGGCTCCCTGGGGCGACGGCATTCCCGAATTTGTCGATAAATATAACGGCTCTGAGACGCTCGATAGAAAATCGCAGAGAGTTCTGGGTTGGTTGGATTTGGAACTTGAAGAGCGACCAGAGTTGATACTATGCTATGTTCCGACTATCGACACTCTGGGACATAGGTATGGTACTCTTGGAGCAGAGATCGATTCAGGTCTTAACCAAGTAGATTTGCTTATCAAGACTATTTTTGATGGAATTGATGACCGAAATTTGTCGTCGATTGTAAACATAGTTATTGTTTCTGATCATGGCATGGCCTCGACATCTAATGATCGACTAATTTTTCTTGATGATCTTATTGATCCTGACAGTGTTGAGCATACTGACGGATGGCCACTATATGGTCTTCGGCCTTACGAGTATAACTCCTCAGATCAAATCTATGCCGAGATTGTCGACTCCAGAGAAGAAATCAAAACTCTAGCCACGAATGAGACTGCAGGATTGGATCATTGGGACGTATTCAAGAGGGAAAACATGCCAGATGAATGGCATTTTGGCGGAGCGTCAGGTGGAAAATATCAGAATCGTATTGCTCCAGTTTGGGTAGTTCCCGAAGCAGGCTGGGCTGTTTCTACCAAAGCAAGATTTGCGAGACAAGGCTATGACTTTAAACCTAAGGGTCTTCATGGATTTAATAATACACATCCTCTGATGCGAGCTTTGTTTCTGGCGGCTGGACCGCACTTTCCTTCCGGATTTCAAGCCGAACCGTTCTATAACACCGAAGTATACGATATCGTTTGTGCTTCGCTGAATATTTCCGGTGCAGATACGAACGGAACGTTAGGAGGCAATCTTGCACCCCTTCCCGACAGCTGGATGGATCCTGTTCAGTTTCCTACCTATTTGCCAAATTATGTTCCGGCATCGTCTACTTATTCATCTGCTATACCGTCGGCTACTGCCAATCCAGACGACGTCGACGCTGATAATTCTCTTGCAGGCAGTGGTGACTCTGATGCAGAGGATTTGGATGTCGAGCCGGATGAGTTTTCGGATAAACTTGATTCAATCACTTCTGATATCAATAATTGGCTCAACAACATGACCGACAGTGGCGAAGATGATGTGTGAACTTCGTGAATGATTTTTGATCGGTTTTGTAGTACTATCAAATATTTTTTTGGCATTCTATATGTTTCTGCGCGAACTGTTAGACGAGAGAAGAGACGGCTATTTTTGTTAATGGAGTTTTGAGGTTTACATCGTCACTATTTGTATCTGATTTATAGTTTTTTCATGAATAATGGGTTTATAGATAAGTTATGAATAATCGAGAACTGAATTGAATAAAATGATTTGCAATGCTGTATTTGCATGCTACAATTTCGCCTTTTGTGGTTTCTTCTTGGTGCTTGCAAGCCATCCGAATTCCTAAACTAAGTCAGTCTACAGAGTTTTTGTCAAGTTCCAAAATTTATACATACCAGTTTCGTCTTGGCACCAGGATCGATAAAGACGTTTACGACAGCGACCTTGCCACACGTAAGAGCCTTCACTGCAGCCTCTTTTAGCTCCTGTGGCGTTCTGGCCACTAGGCCGATTCCACCAACTGCTTCAGAAATTAGGTCGTAACGCGTTTCAAAGCCAAGGGCAGTACTGGGTAAAGGTTGCTTTGACTGTAAATTATACGCCTCGGGATCAACTCCATGATAAACGCCGTTGTTATTCATGACGAAAATAGCGAGCGGGATATTTGAACGCGTAGCGGTCTCGAGTTCCATGGCAGAGAAACCAAATGCTGAATCGCCTTCAATGCATACCGGGAGACAGTCAGGGCGAGCTACGGCAGCTGACAAAGTAAGACAGAGTCAGTATGTATACGGTCGACATTAAACTAAAAACTGAACTCCTACCTGCAATAGCATATCCAATACCTACACCCATAGTTGCCATAGTACCTGCATCCATTCGTCGTCGGGGTTCTTCGACATCAAACGCGCTACGAGCAGTATCCATCGTATTTGCGCCCTCGGAGATAAATATAGGCTTGGTATTTGTTTCTGCTATAGCCTCCTTAATGATTTTGTATGAGTGCTGATAAGTCATGGGAAGCACCGCGTTATCAGCTTTTTTAATCCCGGCAGCAGTGTTTTTATCTCTGCTTGCGATTAAAGCTTGCGGGATGGAAGAGAATCTGTATCCTTTGAGTTCAACCAGTAGATGTCTAATAGTCAAATCTATGTCGCCCACCAATCCATATTCAATATTGTTCGCGTTATTGTTGCCTATTTCTTCACTCGCGATATCGACTTGAATAATTTTGACATTTTCACGGAATTTCGGTGCCTCGCCGTAGTGCAAGATCCAATTCAGTCGACCGCCCAAAAGCAAAATCACGTCAGCATCCTTTAAAACGGCGCTTCGCGCGGCAGCAAAATTCGACGAAGACGAATCAGGTACTACGCCCTTACCCATTGGCGTAGGTAAGAAAGGAAGGGAAGTTGATTTGATTAGCTCACGAATGGCGGCTTCGGATTGACTGTACGCTGCACCTTTGCCTATCACAACTAGGGGCGAAGTAGCGCTTTTAATCAAGGCTGCTGCTTTTTTGATTGTGGCATTATCTGCTGTGAACCGTGGCGCTGAAGAAGCTTCAACAAGAGGAGCTATCTCAGAAGAATCTACAGTGCCCTGGATGTAGTCAGCAGGCAGATCGATGTACGTAGCACCCGGGCGACCAAAGTAAGCAGTTCTGTATGCTTTTTCAAGAGTAGCTGGAAGTAAACTAAGAGATGGAGGTCTTGCCGCAAATTTTGTCATAGGTGACAACGTAGATACTTGATCGATCTCTTGAAATGCCCCTTTGTAAACTTGATGAGATTCTGAGGAGCCGGCGAGTAATAAAAGAGGGAAGCAATTGTGAGTAGCGTTGCCAATCTAGAATCCTTATGTTAGACATTTACCAATTCCAAAGTGGCATATCAAAAGAAATACATACGCCCGCAATAGCATGCAAAACCCCGGGCCCACCAACGACCAGACACACGCCAGGCTTACCAGTCAGGTAGCCATACGCCGTCGCTGCATAAGATGCCGACTGCTCGTTTCGAAAGCTAACAAAACGAATTCCCTTTGCGATGCAAGCATCCGCAACCTATGATACACGCAAATTAGATCAAGCAAGCAAATGGTTGTGTTATCGGGTAGAGAAGCGGGATATTACCTCGATCACGGGGATACCGACGATGCCGAAGACTACCCGCACACCGAGGTCGTAGAGCGAATTGGCTATCAGCTGAGCGCCAGTGACGTGACTGCCGGTGGCCATAGTTGCTGGTTTAGAAGATAGCGAGTTGTAAGATATAAGAAGATAAAGGCGGAGCTTATCGGGATCTGGAGAATACTATCAAGATCGGCGCTCGTCCAGAAAGCTTCCCAGGCCGGTGCCGACCGAGGCGGGGTTTATTAATTACGCCCACGTTAGAAGGCTACTTGGGAGTTACTTCCAGCCCCTGAATTGATGACGTCATCCACTGCCGAGGCCTGAACAAAGACACTACAGTATACAGTTTATCGGATAGCTTTAGATTAGGTGATTATATTTGCAAGGGGGTAATTCATAGAGCAAGCCTCTTACTCTGGGAGTTGCTGAAATCTTCCGGACTCTACAGCTGTGCGTACAGGATTCTGAACGCTAATCACTCCATTTTCACGAAGCCTAAAATTCTCCAGTGTCAGCCAGTATATTCGAATATCAGCTTTCCCTCTTTGAATGATTATAAGGACCTAATCTTACCTTTCAAACAGAACAAATAATTTCTCTGCTTCGCGCTCTTTCTCCTCATCAGTCATCTCGGCGAGTGAAGGATAACTTGCATTCTCGGCATCAATACGCTGACCGGTGACGGGGTTCACACTGTAGCTACTTTGCGCATTCAGATATTCGTCTGCCTCGCGAAGTGACTCATTAGGAATCTCTATTTTGTGGTTAATAAGAAATCCAGCTGCAAAACCAAATCCTATGCTATGTATGAACTCGCGAGCTGTCATTCAGTTAGCTTGATTTGCAAAACAAAACAAAGATACTTACCGTCTTCATTGCACGATTCAAACATGATCTGATATGAAATCTCCCTTGTCTTCTGGAGACCAGGCTTGGATGCCGTCTGTAGTAGTAAGGACTGGAACGATGACGACACGCCAAGCGGTTTATTACGCTCCGACTCCGGTGGTAAAACTTTTGATCGAACATATTCTTTGACTGACTGTAGCTGCGACTTTGCAATGGCTCTATGTAAAACTAAAAGTGCCGGTGCAATGGAATCATCTAAAGTCGGATCATCTAAACCCAAATTTCGCATCCGAGTCTCTATCATTTCGAATAGTAGCGCGACAACCGCCAAAGGCTCCTCCTGGGGAAAGTACACCTCGTCAATGACGCTTAGTTTCAGCAAACATGTTATCACTGATGAAGCTGCTTGAACCAGTTTGCGAGGCAAATGGCGTAAAATCCAAACGAGATATTTGACTAAGTAGTCATATTCAGTAGTCGACTCTGGAATCTTGCACAAGACATTGAATAACAACTTGCATGTCTCAACTACTGCAGCTTGCTCTCTGGCATTTGGTTGATGCCTCGAATGACGTTGAAGGGACTATTTGACTATGAGATTCTATCTGTATCTACATTAAAATGATAACACTAACTTCGGTGATATAATCCTTGAGTGTCTGTCGAAGACTGGGGATGTGAATCCGAGAACCTTCAATCGTCGACAGGAAGAGTATTCGTCCGATCACAAACTCTTCGTCCACACTTGGGTTCTGACCAGACGGGTTAGTGACATCCAACAAGATATCAAATACTAATATAGAGACCATATACTGCTTAGCAAATGCTGAGACGCCATCCCAAGCCTGACGAAGGGGATGAGAGGCTAGCAGAGCGTTGGCAATGATTCGCAACGCCTCTAACCGCACATCAAAATTTTGATCATGACTTCCATATTTAGCCAAGCTGTTGAGCACCTGAGCACGATGAAGTTTTCTTTTAGTATAGAGTGACTATATTACACAGTAGATACAACGGAGATACCTCTATGCTGAATATGTCTGCAAATTGTGTGTCTCGTCCAATGACTTTGAGTTCTCCGAGCAAGTCAAGAATATCTACAGAAGTATTAGCAGAAAGAAGCCTCGCAATATCTCAAAAATATCAAAAACGGAAACAACAACATTCTTGCTCACCATTTTGTTTTAAGGGGCTTTTACTGGACAGATTTCCTTGTAGTGCCTCTATTAGAGTGTTTGCGCGATTACGCGTAGCTTCCTGCTGTAGCGCACTCATCTATATTTCTAGCAGATCTAATGGGATCCAATTGAGAATAACCACTCGCCATAGAAGCAGAAACATCAGCTTCTCCAGGTCGTATGTCGAGAGATATTTAAAGCCTATTTAAAAGGTTGCTTGATTTTGAGGCCGTCTGTTAGATTGCGTATTATCGTTTCGTCGTCAAGGTTCATTTAACTTCCCTCAGGATTCAGGGGTAACAAAGTCTTGTTGAAGGCGCGTAGGTCGGACATCAAATTGCTATTGTCAACCGTTAATTTAACATTTACATGCAATTGATTTTATACAGAATGCGGCTATGACAACTCAACAGGAATCTGAAAAGTCAATCCGACCGCCTATCAACGAACTCGACCGTGAAAGCGAGGTTCTAACTAAACTCACGAAACGGTTTAAATCGGCTCTAAAGAAAGAACGCGATGAGGATGTGACTCAAACGCAACAGCAGATTCAATCTTTACCGCCAAAAGCACTGGCGCGCCGGGGTCTTGCGATTTTGAACCTTCGAGTATCTACAGTTCGAACTGCGCTTGGGGGAACTACTGTGGTGGAGTTGGAGCCGGACTTGGCTGCAGCTACAGAAATTGAGAAGAACTCAGTTAGATCCGGCGACATTGTGGTATGATATATTGTGTTCTTTATATGGCAATCTGCTTGCTAAGCTATGGTAAATTAGGCGGTTGAGAGAATTCCTTCCGCAACGGAGAAGAAATCAAAGATATCAGGACCTCGGGTTGAAGGAGTAGTGTTACGTCAGTCGCCAAAGCAGATACTTATATCGCTTGACGACAAGTATGCCGAAGCTGTACTTTCACTAGACACTCGATTATGGGTTGTCAAACTAGCTAATGCCATTACATATACTCGGTAATAACTAGGATGTCTTTTATTATAATCCCAATCTTGCTAATTTTCTCAAAGGATGGACGAAACTATGGAAGATCTAGCTAAACTCTCATCAGCTACTAGACTACAGCGAATCATCATTGGCACCACAAAACCGACAAAACCTCAAGAAAGTTCCGAGCCAGTCACATTTTTTGACAATTCTTTGAATGACTCTCAGAAGAAAGCAGTTGCGTTTGCACTGAGCGATAGCGAAGTCTCAATTGTTCATGGACCGCCAGGTGTACGTCATTTGAATTCATTATTGATTCGATTTTGATATAAGTACTAATCTTATCACAGACTGGTAAAACTTATACAGTGATTGAAATTATTAGACAGCTAGTATCCAAAGGGCAACGTATATTGGTTTGCGGCCCTAGTAATATATCAGTCGACACTATACTGGAAAGGCTCGATGGACTTATTCCGCCGGCTAATCTACTACGTGTAGGTCATCCAGCAAGGTTACTCGCTTCGACCCAACGGCACTCGTTAGATCTCATCTTGCGCACTTCTGAACCAGGCCAGATTGTTCGCGACATAAGAGACGAGATTGACAGTTGTTTCTTGAAGATCAAGAAAACAAGATCTGGAAGAGAGAAATCGGAGATTTACAGAGAAGTCAAAACGCTACGCAAAGAGTATCGAGCCCGAGAGAAAAAGGCATTGACTGAAGTTTTGAACCAGGGACTTGTTGTAATGTGTACTCTTCACGGAGCTGGTAGCAAATTTTTGTCTGGCATAGAATTCAACACAATCATTATTGACGAGGTCTCGCAAAGCCTGGAACCTCAATGCTGGATTCCAATCTTGGCTCACCCTGAAGCAGAAAGACTTGTGATTGCCGGCGATAATAAGCAATTGCCTCCTACCATTAAATTGGGAACCAACGAGAAAATTCTCGGTACCACATTGTTTGATAGACTGGTTGCTACTCACGGGGATAAGTTTAGATGTCTTCTGAATGTGCAATACCGCATGAACGAGAATATAATGCAATATCCGTCGCAGGCTATGTATGATGGGCAATTACAAGCGGCTGATTCCGTTAAGAATAGAACGCTGGCAGACTTGGAATATGTCACTAAATGCGAAGAGACAGAAACGACAGTATTATGGATTGACACTCAAGGAGGCGAGTTTAGCGAAAGCGCTGCTGATGAGTCTGTTGGAGTTGATATAGAAGGCAGCAGCAAATCTAATGACTTAGAAGCATGGCTAGTTTTACAGGAAATTTCGGATTTGCTAGATAAGGGGGTCAAAATCAGTGACATTGGAGTTATTTCTCCTTACAATGCGCAAGTATCAATAATATCCAAGCGCGTTGAGGCGTTTTTAGGAAGTCGCCAGCCAGAAGCAAGCGATAATCAAAAGAATTGTTTGGAAGTATCATCAGTTGACGGTTTTCAGGGTCGTGAGAAGAATGCAATCATTATTTCCATGGTTCGGAGCAATGAGAAAGGAGACGTGGGATTCCTGAAAGAGAATCGACGGTTAAATGGTAAGTATCTGTTGAAGAAGTGTTTATCTTTGCTAACAATTTTCAGTTGCGATAACCCGGCCCAGACGATATTTGACTATCATTGGAGACTCTGAAACTCTCTCTAGAGGGTCGAAATTTCTAAAAGGATGGGCTGATTGGGCAATGGACAATGCTGAAATCAGATATCCCGATGTGGGAGAAGTGCTAGAATTTGCGATGCGCCTGACTTGATAGATTGCTATTAGTCCTAAAAAATTTTATTCTGGCGCAAATATACAATGAAATACCATCAATATGCCGACTGTCGTAATTTTACTTTGATGGAGTGTCAAAAGTCTGAAAGTAGATTTGCAAATGATTTAAAACAAGATATTCATAAACGTCAAACCCAAAGATGTTATAGTATACAATATAGCCTGAAAAAAAAAACCTGACGAAAAGCCTTTTTTTTCACGTCAAGTAGATTTCTCTCACCGACCACCAGCCTTTGCGGCCTGTGATGCAGCCTCTTTCCGCGAAGCGTCTTCTAGTAGAGTAGTATCGACAACGGCAGCTGGAAGATGAACGTATCGAACGACCGATCCTCGGATGAACACATTTTTGACCGAAGACTGAAGGCTGAAGTATTAGTTACTGATATAATTAGCGTGTATGTTACTGCAAGATATCATACCAGATGAGGATATTTGATCTCGTCGAGCACGCTGATATCGTCAAGCTTGATATTTAAAAACTGATCCACCGACTTCAAGGTACCACGGATAGACATATCGTTTTTAAGCTATTAGTGTAAATGTCAGCATCTGTCGAAAAGCGAATCGAATCTATAGCAATATATATGCATAAAAGAGTGGGAATTGCGGTAGCACACACCTCGACAATGACCTAGTAAAATCTTTAGTTATACAAATCAACACGCAGAGAACTATGCTACATACCTCCTCGTCAATTAGCGTTTTGTAGAATGAAAAAAACAACATTTTGGATTATATATAAGCAAGAGATAAAACTCCTGCAGGCGCTTGATAATCGTCTTAAAAACAGCAATAGACCTAAGATGATTCTGATCTTGGAAATCCGATGTCAAAACAAGGTTTCCAGTAAACCGTAAATTATAAGCTTAGCTAAAATCTTGCGTGTGTATTATATAATCATATATCGACAGTGATATGAAGACAAAGCAAACTAAAAAGTCGAGCTGCCTCTGTCTATCGACAAATACTGCCTAACTTTGGAGCCCGTCAATATTCCGGGTGCTCTTCGCAGACAGCAACAATCAGAGAGGTTTATCCGCTGCTTGTGCCGCAATCCTGCGTATTTCTCAGACTGGTGAATAACCTAGCACTCCGGAGCTAGTACGTCCGCTGACTCGCAGGCATTCCCGTGATGTTGCACCCAGCTTAAAGCCCAGCTTAACCCGTCTTTGGCTGTGTGCTCCGCCAGACCCTCGCTCGCCTTCTCAACCGACCTGCTGAGCCAGCGCTGCTAATAACTAAGGCCATCTCTCTCCACCACTTTTCTCGTCGTCTTTTCAACGATAACTGCTGCTATGGCTGTTGCTCGTGACTCTACCTCGTCTACGCGGTTTGCGCAGTTCAAGTTGGTGCTTTTGGGTACGTATCTCATCCGTCGTGGCGACGAATAGTGCACTGTCTATATCTTAGACATGGGACTGCTTAGCTTTGCTTTGATAAGCTACGAATTTGAATTATCTGTGTTTGATAGATGCTAATAGGTAATTACTTTAGGCGAATCTGCTGTCGGAAAGGTTAGTGCGTTGAATTCGGCTTTGTGATGCCAAAGCCGTATCATATACGTTATATCCGTATCTTAGTTTGGAAGGCTAACAAGAAATTTATTTATCTGACAGAGTTCACTTGTTCTGCGATTCGTAAAGGTGTGTGTTCCAAGTCCTCAATACAATGCAGACTGAGAAATGCGATATACATATTGATGGCCGGTGACTAATATCGCGCTTGTTATAGGATCAATTTGATGACTACCGAGAATCCACCATCGGTGCAGCCTTCCTTACTCAAACCATCGCCTTAGATGAATCTACGACTATTAAGTTTGAAATTTGGTATGATAAAGCCAAGGTGCTTTCATGGCAATGACGAATCCTGCCAAATTCATGAGACGGCTACTGATATCATCGACTTAGGGATACGGCTGGCCAGGAGCGATACAAATCATTAGCACCAATGTACTACAGAAATGCCAATTGTGCGGTTGTGGTCTACGATATCACACAAGCTGTATGTATAGCTCTTGATATAATACTGTCTAAGGCCTGATTCTAACGCAAACTTTGGAAATTCAGGCTTCTTTAGATAAGGCTAAGTCGTGGGTTAAGGAGTTGCAGAGACAAGCCAACGAAAACATTATCATTGCTCTTGCTGGCAACAAACTTGATTTAGATGGCAAACGACAAGTCGAGACAGCTGTATGTTCTTCTTTATACCTGTGGTTGAGTGATAAAGTTGTTGCTTGCTAACTGGTGGTTATGCATAGGCTGCCGAGGCTTACGCTAGTGAATCTGGACTCCTTTTCTTTGAGACATCAGCCAAGAGCGGCGAGAATGTCACCGAACTTTTTACAGCTATTGCTAAACGCCTTCCTTTGGAAACTGCTTCATCTCGGCAAAGAACTGCTCCCAAGGGAGTTGATCTTTCTCGGCCAAACCGACGTGCCCCTGCGGCCAGCAACAATGGCTGCACTTGCTAAGACCTTTTGTTTCACTTGTATATGAGACTCAGGACAAGATGTGAAGGTCGATGTAGTCACAAAAAAATTGCTTTTCCTATTAACTCATGAGCATTTATATCGAGGACAGTGTGATCAAGTGGGCGGATTGTATCAGAAGTGATAGTTGCAGAATGAAAGTTGCGTAATATACGATGAATGTTCGTTGATTTATTTGAGATAGTGAAAGACATTTCTTTCTTGAAATGCATCTTTTAGCAAGCCGATGAGCAGAGGTTTGCAGTCTTTCCCAATAATCAATGATTGTTTCCATGGCTGTGGTGTTTTTTTGTTTTTGCTTTCCTCATTTAGTAATTTTTATCTCTTAAGTGTTGTATCTCTCTGTGTTTCTTTCGCTGTCTATTGTTATCTTAATCGTCCAATATGGATAGAATTTGCCATTAGCCCACTTTTTTTTTCTTGTTCTTCTACTATTGTTATTCAATGCTCTCTTGATATATACTATATAGAGATAGAGCTTTGAAAGCTTCTTTTTCTTGATTTATGTGTTGTGAGCTACGGAGGAGGTTCAGGCATATTTGCCGTAATGTTTTGCGAAAGTAAAGGTGCAGTTTGATATTTTTCAGTTCATTTTAGTATATTTTTATTAGGAGTGCAATGGGATTTTTTGTTCATAAACGGTGATTAAATTTGAATGTCTTGAGACAGCTTCATATAGTTAAAATGATTGCTGTACCATCAAGATCAAGCAGGCTTTAACGCTGCTCGAGCATAAAGTCGTCAAAATTCGGTTTCGATAAGTAGTAAGTCAAGCAAGACGCCAGCAAACCAACTGCAACATAAGACAAGATCCAGAGCCAGAAAAGCGTTTGAGGATTTCCAGTTGAGCTTCGTCGTCCGTGTTGAACGCCGGACCGGGCAATAGGCTCTTGCTTCACTAATGTTAAATCTCTAGACATCAGAGTATTATCTGCACGATCTGTTAGTTGAGGGATATTGTCCAGCGCTGCTATTGTCGCTGATGGACTAATATCCTCGTAGCCCGAAACCTCTGGGGAACTTATACTATTATCTAAACTTTGAGAAAAGGACTCTTGCAATAAAGGCAAACGCGCTATGCCATCTTGGCGATCATGAGAGGATGATATTTGCGACCTCCAAAGAGAGAAAACGCCGCCCGGTTGCGTATCTAAAGCTGATGAGGTGCGGGTCGTCGAGATCGGGACAGAAGGAATAGATGTCGAGGCTACGCCTGATGATCTTCTTCTGCCCCTTTCAAGATTAACACCTATCAGATCCAACAGGCTATCTGCGGACGGGCGCAGTTCTGGGTCAGGAGACAGTAATCGTGAGAGAAGATCGTAAATTTCGGGAGGTAAATCATTGCGGATATGGGCGACTTTGGATTTATCAAAGCCTGCCCATTGTGTAACTTCTATTCGTAAACCATCAAACTCTGAGTCAAATTTGTGTTGATACGGCAGCTGAGCAAAACACAAAAAGTAGAGGATCATTCCAAGAGAGAACATGTCAGTCTTCGAAGAAAACTGAGGCAGCTCTCCAGTTGTAGGGTCTCGAGTCAAAGTCTCCGGAGCACAGAACCCAACGGTACCAGTCGCGCCAGTAGCCTCTCGCATTGCTCCTTCTCGCTGCCCTTCTCCAAAGTCACTTACGAGTACACTGGGCAGACCAGGACCAAGATTGAGCAGGCAATTTGATGGCTTGAGATCGCGATGAACGAAACCATGTTGATGCATATGATTTAGCCCTGCAGTGATATCAATAAAGAAAGACCCAATTTCCTCCAGAGATAAAAAGTCTCTCGGAATGAGCTGTTGTCGCGCCTTTCCTCTCAATTTCATCCTTGCTCTTTTCTTGAGCTCCTCAACATCTGGCTCTTTGGTAGACAGACCTGAGCGTAACTGAACATATTCCTCGAGCGTACCGCCATCGCAGTATTCTTGCAAAATAAATATACAAGGTACTCGTGGCCCAAATTCTGTAAGCTGTGCATTTTCTAGCCATACATGATTGTAATTAACCAAGTTTGCGTGTGTCAGGCGTAGTAAATCGACTTCTCGCAGGACTCGCTCAAGCCATTTGTGGTCATCTCCTACCGGAATCTTTTTGCAAGCAAACTGACCGAGCGAGACACCATCTAAAACGTGCTCAACCAAATATACTGCACCTCTACCCCCGCGTCCAAGCTCTCGTTCAGTGACAAAAAACCTCTCAAAATAGCCTTCGCTGTAGGCCGAAGATGAGATGCCTATTCTGCTCGATTGTGGCAGTGGAGAGTTCTGGCGCGATACAGATGGAGTAGCACTAACGCTGGCATCACGAAGCAGTCTGAAGTAGTTTGCATCCACAAAAGTGCGTCGCCGGCCAGTAGAATTGCTTGGATCATCCGACTGTCTGAAATTCTCTGGGCCGGTAGGGAGAGGCTGTTGATATCTTCTATTCGGGCCATTCGATGAAGCATACGGGGCAGTCCCAGAGATTGGCGGAGTTCCACCGCGTCCACAGTACGAGCATATTTCGTTATTGCTTTCAGCCAAGCCGTGAAGTTGCGATGAAGACGCCAAAGATGTGTTAAGCGATAGATCACGATGGAGCTTCAGCTGTCGTGAGTCGGCATCATAAACTACAATCGCACCACGAACTGGATCGCGTCTATGAATCACAACAAGTGGTTAATGAATAGTGCGTTGAAACTAGGAGGGATGGCGGGATCATACAATACAACGCTCTGGTTTTGATTGTAGCGGATCACTGACATGGTTAAGAGTGGTCGCTTCACGGATCAATTTAATTGAATAATTTCGGTAATAAAAAGAGTCAACTAGATATAAGCAGAAAACTCTGCTATCTCAACTGTAGCATGACAGACACCAGCCGGTTTTTGCCTTGGATTAGTTTGGGGCCTATTGTGCATGACAATAGAGTATAATCGAAAGTCAGCGATGTATGAAAGCGATGTAAGACATGTACCGCTAACACATGTTGGGGTTTGTGTCATAATATTTAATTTATTGACGCGGGCGCGACACGTCGCTGTCGCGCTAGTACAGTTTGAACGCGTCAGGCGCGTATATTAGAACTTTGTTCCACCACGCAAACCACCCGCTGCCCTACTCGCTTACTTTCAAATGAGTTTTTCCTCCTTACTCGACAGCTCGCTTTCCTTTATTCTACATACTTAATCTCTATTATTGTTAGGCATTAGACATTTCTCTGACGACGATCTCGTTAAGTGCGCGCTTTTATAATTTCAGGCTCCGGCTGCTCTCCGCCATTCACAATGCTCTCCAGCACTCCAATGCGCGAGAATTCACGCCTGACACCAGAACAAGCTCTCTCCGATCATGATGTGTCGTCTTCGCCTATTATGAAGAGCAGGGTGGCAAATGAGAATGAGGATCCTCCATCCTCTCCCCCAAAGCCATCCTTGAAAGCAAAACGCGTTAACTTTTCGCTGTCGCCCATTTGCATGGAACCAGGTTTGTCGCCCAAGACTCCAAATCACAGTAAGACTGTGAAACACAAATCAATTCTCAAGAAGAGGTCATCATTGCCTGAGGCGCAGCTTTCTAGCACATCTCCAAACATTCCGCTTAGCCTTGGTGCTTATCCTTCATTCGCGGCAATGCTTCAGACAATGTGTGACGCCTTAGCCGCTAATGATACGCAGACCAAGCTGGACATTTATCTTATGCTGATTAACGCCATACGGGGGTTTAAGAATTATCCAGACTCTAGCTCTTTGGAGAATAATCTTGGTGCGCTCGTATCTTTTATCAGACGTGATATCGAAAACCCCACAGACGGTTTGGAAGGATGTGAGTCAAGAGTGATGGTCCAGGCGATCAAGTTGTTTAGTAGTCTAGCCTCTATTGACTCGCTGGTTTCTGGAATCAATCCACAGACAACTTCTTGGATGCTGGATTTGAGTGTAAACACTCTAGAGCAGGAGAATGTTAAAAAGGTGTGTCAATTAGTATTATCTTGGTATTATTTTTTCATTTTCTAATACTTAAACGTGGTTAGAGCATTCTAGTATGTCACTTGGCGTTCTTAGGGAGCCAACGCTTTTCGGTCCGCTTTATAACCCCAGATCTGGTTCAGCGGATTTTGTCGATTGTAACTCGTGTATATAGTCGCTCGAAAGGCGTCGAAGGGCATTGCCATCTTGTCCTCGATATGCTTCTCCAGGCTAATTCTAGAATTATGCTTGAGCGCGCAGATGCATGGGTACCAATATGCTTGCGATCAAGTTTCAGTCCTATTGGAGCTATTCACTCAAAAGCGATCTTACCCTTGAAGACTGCGTCGAGGTTGTTTGTGGGTAGCAAAGATCTTTCACTTATTGCTCATGATGCCTTTGACAAACCGGTAGAGGTACTGCAGAAATCAGATGGCACTGAAGTTACGAAAACACTATTTGACTCTTGCTTTGGCAACCTTGAATCTCTATTTAAGAATAAGCAAGAGGAGCATATCATACTTCTCTGGGAGACTGTGGTAGTTCTGTTATCTTCTTGGGGTCGAAAGAGAGAAGAGAGACTAGACAAATGGAGACACCTAAACTCATGGCTTGACGTGTTCCGGAAATGCACTTCATCAAGTGAGCCACATATTAGAGCACAAGCTATTCTGAGTTGGCAAAAACTTGCATATGCTTGGATCACTTGCCCCGTTATTGCGTTTCACTCTGAGACTTCCAAAAGACGCATGACTATCATTTTGTCCGTTTTCAAATTTTTCAGCGACAATAGAGATGACTCTGCAACGGCATTAGTGAGCACATTTGTCAAAATATGCTGCATCATCTTACGAGCTGGCCCAATTGCCGCTTCTGTCACTCCCATTGAGTATTCTGTTCGGCAAAACGAGTTTCTGTGGATGAATCTAATTATCCCTGTCCTAAAAGATATTTGCTTCCGAAATCCATCTGTCTCATCTTATGGCATCCTTTTGCTACAGAGCCTGCTTTCGGCAACTAAAACGCAACCAAAGCCCGACAGGGAAGTCTGCTTTGGTTCTCTGAGTCTTCAAGATATCCCAAAAATGAACTCCAAATGGCTACGGTCGCGAGCTGACTCGGTTCTCGACATCATATTACTAGCATTTCGAAACGCCAACACTGAAGGCGAATGTGAAGCTGTGTTTCAGTGCTGGCTGGCATATTTGAAGCATGTGCAATCAGTCACTAATAGAGAAGTTAGGAAGTCGTCTGAGACAGTGGAATGTCTCGCATCGATTTGCAACTTTTTGAAGAGCTACGTCCTGGCGCCCAATATGAAACCAGGTATGTATTCTATAGTGGCTCAATTATCGAATTCCTGCTGACATGTACATAGACGTATTTGCTGCTCTTCTTACTTCTGCTGTCGAGAACTTTGATGCTTTAGATTTCACAGAGCGGTCATTCGTTCTCAATACCTCGGACAACTTCACAGCTGATTCGCCATCCAAAGCTCGAGAAAAATCATCTTTGAACTCCCCTTTCAGCAAACTTTTACAACTTTTCATTACCTCCGCACCTCTACGTGAGGAGCAAAATCAAATCATTTGCCAAGCTCTCGATGAATTGATTGACGTACCGCTCAAGCATCTATCAAACGCCAGTCGTGCATCTGCGCTAAATTCTCTTTTCAAGATGCTTGACGAGACATCTTCATCCTGGCGTCATGAACAACTTCCGGAGAAAAACGAGTTCATGTCGCAAATAGATCGCGCCACGGCCATGTGGGTAGTCGCGGCTAAATATGCGACGCAATTGCTACTCAAGAATCCTGCTAATTTGGCCATTGCTCTCAAACCCGCGTGTGATCCTGATATGTGGTCAGAAACGTTAATAGAGTCAATCTGCATATCGGGATACCGGTTAGTTTATCGCTTTTTCTCAAGTTTTTAATTTATTTCTATTTGCTAACTTTTTTTAATAGCGTTGCTAATGATGCTGATTTTTTTGCTATATTTAATTTCATGACTAGGAAGCAGCAAGATGTAGGGAAAGTGATTTCGATTTTATTATCTCAAACTCAAAGAAATGTACATGAAAATAAACAGAATTACGTTCATGGAACTTTGTCAGTGTTGATCACTTACATGACAGATATAACAGCAAATGGTCAAGACATTAATGGGTACACGATCATTTGTCTAATTAATTTGACAACCTATTCTGACTTGTTTATCTAGATACAACTCATTGAGATTGTTTGCACTAAAGATTGCATTCCGTCTGGCGTCAATGACTGGTCAATCATATGATTCCGGGGAGCTTTGGCAGTCAGCTATTTCTCTTCTTAATCAACTACGGCATAAAGAATTTATTTTAGCAATCAGCGACTATACCTCAATCTGCTCCTCTAAATTTACAGATCCTATGTTCCTGACTGCTCTGCAAGATTTTGATAGTCAGTGTTTCAATTTCCACATCAATCTGTGCCGTCTCGTATTTGACAGCGTGGGGAGTGGAGATGAAGTGCTTAAATTGATACAGCCTTTAGCATTGGCATATTTCAATTGTCGTGTGGCACCTATTCTTGAGATATCTCTGAAAGCAGCTGGTGACCTAAAACTTCAAAAGCTGCGTGGTGATGAGTCAGTGGCATTGCGATCCAGTATTCGTAATGCAAAGAATTTTGTCAAGATGAAAGCTAATGAGGACGGGGACGAAGTTTCTGACTGCGCAATGTCAAGCAACTCGGATGTTTCTGTACTACAGTCTCCCCTTGAGAGAGATTTACCTCTTGAAACAGCACAGATCTATGAAATGCTACTGAACGGTACCTCTGAACCAGCTTATATTCCAGACACACTCCCTTGTGCGTCCAATCAAGAGGAGATAGATATGGTATACGTTGATAATACCGATCAGTGCAGTACAACAGGAGATGATTGCCTTGTCTCCTTTGACGTCCCCCCAGAGTCTCAAGAACAAATTATCATTGATAGTGTGGATGCAGAAGGCACTAGGCCTGTCGATGCTGAATCTGACACACAACCAGCGCTCGCCGATACTTTCTTGATTGTTGAAGAGACAATACAAGCTGGCAGTACTGAAACAGATTCATTCATACAGGAAGATGTCAATCAGGACACTGACTCAAAAATCAGCTCGCAGACCATCGCTCCTATTGAGATGCATGATGCCAATACTCCACCAGTTGCTATTGTAGATTCAACATCTGTTGTTGCAGAGTCACTCAAGCTAGATCAAGAAATAGTCCCTCAGCATCCGCAAATCAACTCTGGAACTGACCTGCAGCAGGAGTTATCCTCGGCTGATTTTTTGCACAGTACAGCAGAGTGTGTCGTGCAGGAAGAAGAGGTCAGCACGAATTCCGACTCAAGACTCTCGTCGCAACCAGTCGCATCTACTGAGACAGATATTCCCGATACTCTACCAGTCGCTACTGCAGATCCAGAATCTATTACTACAGAGTTAGTCAAGTTGGATCCGGAAGTTGTCGCTCAACAACCGCTGATCGACTCTGGCGCCGTTTCACAAAGTGAGCTGTCTTCAGCCGATACCCTGCGCCGTTCATCGGAGCGGATGTCAAAACGAAACAGCAGGGAAATTTCGCTCAGTAGTTCCTCCACAGACACTGACATAGCGACCGAGAAAGAGGCAAATACTAGGCCCAAAAGAGCTGGTCGGTCGTATGTTACGGATCCATTAGCTTCTAGGTCGAGAGAGGACAATGAACCTGATCCTAGTTTTAAAAAACGGACAGGTAGAGTCCAGGGATTGAAGACTAAAGCGCGTAAACTGCCGAGTCAGGAGCATGAACAAGAGGAGTCTACACAAGAAATCTTGGATACTATAGTTGTATCCATTCCTAGAAGAAAACCGAGACGAGCGCGTACGTATTCAACAGTAGTTGGTGAGTTTATGAACCTGAACTAACAATTTGCAAAAGCATCTAGAAAGCGTTCATACAGCGAGTCAACTGCTGGAGCCAGCTCCTCATCTGGCTCTTCATCAGGTGCATATACCTTCACCAATACCTTGAATATAGCATGCTAACAACCAATAAAAGTATCTGAAGACTTATCTACTTCGCCCAAACGATCAAAGACAATGTCTTCATTGTACAAGCTCGCGTCTTCACCGATTTTGCCATTATTCAGCACTCCGAAACGTCAGAACCGAACTCGCAATATCACGGTGCAGACGGATGACGATGAGGACGAAGATGAAATACAGTCTCCGGTTGCTAGCTCAGCCGCGTCAAAGAGGTACTCCATACCATCTGCTACTTTAGAAAATGGTATCAGCATTTATACCATCTGGTTGTGATATCTTTTGCTAACATTTATTGAATTATAGAAGCTGTACCCCGAGATTCGGCGAGCGGGTTTCGGATTATATTTCAAGATCGATTTGGGGATCACGCGCAGAGTCCGAGTCTCCGTCAAACTTGTCATCGACTCCAGTCACCTCCCCTGTCGAGGAAAACAAAGAAATCAAAACGGCTGTCACCGAGCTCGAAGGAAGCTCTTCAGACAGCGAGTTTCTCATCGACGAGGTCACGCCTTCCAGATCGTCTCGGGGACGAATCATTGCGAATTCGTCAACGAACTCACGGTACAGGATTGGTAAACAGAGAAAAAATCAGCAAAGCAGCCTTTCCGTCGAAGGACGGGACACCGGAACAGCAGCGAGTGGACTCGGATATATTCTCCAAAGATTTGGCATCAGATTTCCTTGGTCGAATTGAAGCTCTTGAAGACATCAGCCAAGCAGCATTGTCAATTATGACAAGTGAGCAGAAGTTCCGATTGCAAGGATCATTGCTCAGATTGATGATGGATGCACACAATATGGCTTTTAGTTCGAGTAGTGTGGTGCTCACTCCGCCATCAGAACGGCGTTGAGTTTATATTCTATTTTTATTTTCAATTTATGGCTCTTTTTTTTACGTTTCTAGCACGGAGTCACCAGTATGTCAAATGAATGAATGTATATAGTAATGGGAAACATATGAATCAATTTTTTTTATTTCCGTGAATAGTAATATAATTAGTAACCTTTGTCAGAAGTGGAGGTTTTAGGGTTTATCGTGTGCCCTGTTCGTCTTCGTATAACGCTGCTCAGTCTCACAATGATTCAAATCAAGCGGTGCATTCTGATTTCACTATTGGAAAATGATTCGTTGCGAAACACTCAGTTGAAGCAGAACAGGACTATCGTTAGCTGTCGCATATTTTTAAGTCTTTTTAAATTTGTATCTGTGTAATCCTCAATTGGTCTTTTGGCCGTATATGCGAGCAATGCCAATCTTCAGCAATCTCTTCGGTGCGAGGCTTTACTCGACGAAATCGCGAACATATTCGGTAAGTGCAATCGTTGTTTTTACCTTGAAATAGAGGAATGGATGCTAATTATTGGCTTAACAAGGATGCAATTGACGCGCTAAACTCACTGCAAACTAATTTCGCGACTTTAGAGCTTCTCAGAAAATCTCAAAAAAAGTCGCGAACACTTGCGATTCCAGAGATGATTGAGTGGACCAGACGGGCAGGCTATAAGGTACTTTTATTCTTTTTCTTTTTACTGGTCAATCTGTAGTTAATGAGGCTAATTGAGAATTTAGCCGTCTGATTTGAATAAATTGAATATTATACATGTCACAGGTACAAAAGGCAAAGGTTCAACATGCGCCTTCACCTACTCAATTCTTTCTCAGTATGTTCCTTCTACATTCTCAAAAATAGGACTCTATACCTCGCCGCATCTTAAAACTGTTCGTGAGCGTATATCAATAAATGGGAAGCCTCTACCAGAAGAGCTGTTTACTCAATATTTCTTTGAAGTTTGGGATAGACTTGAGAATTCGTCGTCTGATGAAAATGAATATAATGCAATGGGACCAGGAATGAAACCAGTTTATTTTAGGTTTCTCACTTTATTGTCATTTCATGTATTCATGTCTGAGAATGTCGACACAGCTATATATGAAGTCGGAATTGGAGGAGAATATGATTCCACAAATATTATTGAGAAACCAACTGCGGTTGGTATTTCTAGTATTGGTATCGATCATACGAAAATTTTAGGTACGACTTTGCAGGATATCGCTTGGAATAAAGGAGGGATTATGAAGAACGGAGCAAAAGCTTTTAGCGTACAGCAGCCACAAGAGGCTTGGGCTGCACTACAAGGGCGCGCCGATGAAAAAAAGGTAATGTGCTCCTTCTTTTCCTCTTTAGACTCTTGCCGCGAAACGAAATAAAAATAAGACGGAGACCGCTAACAGTGTCTAAAGGTTGAGTTGACTGAAGTCCCCGTTCATCCGGTGGTAGAGCAGACTACACTTGGAATTGACGCCGATTATCAGCAAATTAACGCATCATTAGCCACTGCGCTTGCGCAAGAGCATCTGACTGTTCTAGGTCACCCACCAGTGCCGGCATGCACTTCAACTGAATTAACACCGGAATTTGTCGTTGGTATTGAAACTGCTTTCTGGCCCGGCCGTTGTCAGAAAATAATAGACGCCACCAAAACCGAGGGTGAAAAGTTAGAATGGCTATTGGATGGTGCGCATACAGATGAAAGTGTCACTGTAGCCACGATGTGGTTCGGCAAGAAGGCCAGGAAAGAAGCCTATAAGATTCTCGTATTTAATCAGCAGACGCGCGATGCGACTTCGCTTGTGGGAAAATTGCATTCTATATTAGGTACCGAGGTATCGTTCGATGAAGTCATTTTCTGCTCAAATATTACATGGTCTTCGGCAGGCTATCAATCTGGTATGTCTGGCTTTTTTTTTTTTTTTTTGATCTGCGATCCGGAGACGACGACTGACCCTTCGATTTCTGGTAGCAGAGTTGACGTCGATGAATACATCAGAGCAAGAAGTACGCGATTTAGTAGTGCAAAAGCAACTCGCTGAGCATTGGCAAAAGCTTGACCCACACAGTAAGCCAACGGTGTTACCAACCATCGAGGAGGCTGTAGAGTATGTTCGAGGACTGGACCACGAAGATGTGCAGGTTTTGGTTACCGGAAGTTTGCATTTAGTTGGCGGATTGCTTGTTGTATTGGATGGGCGTTGAAGAAGTTTTTAATGATTGTAATATATAATATTGTACAGTATACCACATTGAAATGGCATAATAAAAAGGAGATGCAGATGTTGGGAAGTATATCAACTGTAATTGAACGGGCGTAACGCATAACTTCGGACAGGATATAGACCTGCCGGCAAGCCTTGTTGGATTTCGGTAACTAAAAGCTCTAGACCTGCCATATGAAATAATGAACGAAAGGATGAATCAGATCTTGTGACTGAACTGTCTGTACTGTCAAACTCGTCTTCGTCTGTCGACGTGTTGTTTTCCTATTCACATTATTAGTTTTTGATCTGGAAAATGGATTTAGATGTAGCATTGGGGGATACCTTGACGAAGATCAAACCGCCGTCAACGACAGCTTCCGCACACCGCATCAAAAACTTCACTAAATCTTCATCTTTTAGCTGCCCTACACACCACTGGCACCAAATGAACCAGTAACTTTTTTTTTCTGGGTAGAAATCTTGCATTCCAACTCGATAAATAGTTCCAAGCTTATCGAGAACATTTGCTCGGGATAACTCGACTTCGATCTGGTCGGCAAAGGGAAGGACTGGCTCGACAAGATCGACTTTGTCACAGACTTGTGCGAGCACATCGCGCGTCACGCGGCCAATTCTACAATATAATTCTCAGTTAGAATGACAAAAATTGTTTCCAATAAATTTAAACATAAAAGAAAAAAAACTAATTTCGATGGGGAATAGGCATACCCGGCACCGATATCGCAACCGCGCTTTAAGGCGGTACCTTTTCCAATTTCATCAAAAGCAGGAACTTTCCGCCTCACGGACCGAATGAATTGTAAAGATCCCCGCACATCAGTACGTGGTAGCGAAGTATTTCCAAATCCACCGAGAACGCCATCGACAGTAGCTGGAACGCCTGTCCAATAGTCTATAGCGTCTGTGTAGGAGATTGCAGAGTCTGGCGCGTCGTCTAGTATAGCGGTACTGGTGGCGGCGCTGCCGTTGTTGCTGCTGTTGTTATTCTGATGCTGATCCGGGGGCATTAAAACGTATATAAATCTTATACCTAACGGTATCCAGAATGAGAATGAAGATCAGTCAATGATTATCCTGATAACTGAAGGCTTTTAATTTTACGCCCAAGTAATGTGCACAGCCATACGTTGAAATTGCGCGGCGGCTGTGCTGATGTGGCTGTGCACTGCGGTTTGTTCTGTCGCGATCTCTTTCTCATGATGACAGGCAAAACATATCGAACAATCTTCCTTTTACGCGCATCCATTTGACGAATACTGCTCATTTAAGTGAATTTTGAATCTGTTTAGAGAACTCGATATTTAAGAGATAATGTCAAGTAAGTACACGAATGAATGAATCTGGCGCTACGAGCTGGATCAATTACAATCCCAGGCGGTTCATACTGGAGTTGATTGAGAAGCCAATCACGATAGTAACAATATATTATAGATAGCGCAGGGTTCGATCGTCACATTACGATTTTCTCTCCCGAGGGACGGTTATATCAAGTTGGTAAGCACAATCATATGCCGTCACGCGACGAATATGTGCGCAGCTAACGAGTTGTTGGTAGAATATGCATTCAAGGCAGTGACGGCGGCAAACATCACGTCGATTGCTCTACGGGGAAAAGATTGTGCTGTTGTTATTTCACAGAAGAAAGTTCCTGTATGTATTTTTCTATGCTCTTTGACTCGAAGGGGACATTTCCTGATGAGATTGCTTTAGGACAAACTCCTTGATCCCGAGTCGATCAGTTACATTTTCCCAATCTCTCCTGGTATTGGTGCCGTTCTTACTGGACAGATTGGTATGTTTGATTCAAGCATTTATGTATTTTTGTCTTATAAGCAGGTCTAACAGTCTTTACCAATCAGCTGATGCTCGCGCAGCAGTGACCAGAGCGCGATCCGAGGCTGCCGAATTCTGCTACAAGTATGGCTACGAAGTGCCAGCCGATGTTCTTGCCAAGCGACTGGCGAATATCAATCAGGTATATACCCAGCGTGCGTACATGCGTCCTCTGGGTGTTGCCATTACACTTGTATCGGTTGATGACGAGTTTGGTCCGCAACTTTACAAATGCGATCCGGCAGGATACTATGTCTCGTACAAGGCTACTGCAACGGGACCTAAGCAACAAGAAGCAATGAACTACCTTGAGAAGAAGCTCAAGAAGCTGGAACACGCGGAAGGAAACTGGGAAGCTGTTGTCGAGCTCGCGATTACTGCGCTGTCGAGTGTTTTGAGCGTGGATTTCCGAAAGAATGATATTGAGGTAGGAGTGGTTGTTAAGAGTGAGGATGGCAGCGAGAGCCGGTTCCGAAAGTTGACTCTAGATGAGATTGATGAGCGGCTGGTTGCTATTGCGGAGAAGGATTAATACTGCCCCCGAAATGAATATGTAACTTTTATCTGCTGTAGACTAGAAAAAAAGTGATTCTTTACTCGCTGTAAACGCCAAACTCTTTTGCAACCATAGCTGATTAATCCCGATTTAACTACGGACATCAACGGAGTTACGAAGCTGCTGTGCATAGAAACGTCGCGACCCATGATGAGCCAGCCTGCTGCACAGCGGATAGTACAACGGCGAGAGGCCACATGCATGTCTGCTAGGCCTCGATCTAATTACTCTCCCGATTGATCCAGCGTTCCTTACTTCCGTACGAGATCAGTTTGACTACTGTCACTGAATTAAACAGATAGGAGCTCTGTTGATGCGGTTTTTTGTATGGTTGGATGTTTTGCTACTTGCTGTAGAGTCTATAAGGCGTGCATTTGCCAGGCAGCCACTCTTAATCTAATATATTTGCCTACCCTAGAATAAATAGCAATATGCAATAAATAGCAGCAAATAGGTAGCAAGTAATAAAGACTGTAATGTCAACAACGTGCGCAAAAGAGATCGCGCTTTTCTGTACTGCATTCATCTAGTCTATTCCCTTAATAAAATCAATCCAAGGTAATCTCACTAGTGGAAGCTCTAAACCCAGACTTAAAGCTTCAGCCGATCTTTTATGTCTTAATGGACATGTTGCTTGGCAAATGATTCTTTGAACCATATTGATAAGCCAATGATAAGGAGCAAATACTGATAAATGAAGTTATGAACCAGTGTCGTCAAAAGTGGATTATATGGTAGATGCTACGACCGAGTATAGGACATACATGGACATATAGTCTACAACAGAGAGATAAGAGTATTTCAGCCATAGAACAGCAGCAACTAAAGATTTACACAAGTAAGAAATACTGACGTTATTAGAAAAAGCAATCTGACTTTTTCCAACAGAAAGAGTAGATGAAATAGAAAAAAAGAAAGGCCGGAGCGGTCATCAGACCAGGGTTGCTAGCGATAAGCAGGCATGCGCTCATTTCTATAAGATTTCGCCTACGAAAGGATCCAAACGAGAGGTCACAACTTCATTAATTAGTAATTTGGTGAGCACATTATCGCTTTTCTTGCGCCTTGACCGGTTCATTCATCAGATGGGTGGTGAAACGGAGGCCAGTCTAGTCAATCTCTGGTCTGCTAATTTGTGCTCCTACACTCAACTTGGCTATAGGCAATTTACATTACGAAATGATAGTGCAATGGTCATTTAGAAGACTGTTGAGATAACTCTAAAGATGCCATGTGTATGCTACATAAGGCATAGGCATAAATCATTGTACTTGCAGTCAACACAGAGATCTAACGCACCCCGGAAAACTGTGGTTTTTTAAATGCCAATGAACAATCTTTTGCATTGTTTCACGCAGTTATGATAATGATACTCAATAAATCACGAATAAACAATGATCTAGTAGAAAACTGTGGAAGCCAGTCAGCGATCGTACATGATCAAAACTCGTTTAGAGTAATCTTAAACAGGCTATCAAGCCAAAGCAGATCTTTTAAAGTTTAATAGATGCCCCACAACGTACAAAGCCGAATTTATTGAACCATGTATTTAATTCAATTTCACTACTACCGACAAGCCGGACTAGTTACTTCTTCGTCGTCCACGGGAAGTTAGTAGTAATCCCGAAATATTAGGCAAGATCTCAATATTTGGAAACACCCTTAACGCTGGCTCGACTTCATTCTTTAAGAACCATTCAATTTTGCACACAAGA
The DNA here is from genome assembly GCF_038497685.1 of Kockiozyma suomiensis. Lineage (NCBI taxonomy): Eukaryota > Fungi > Ascomycota > Lipomycetes > Lipomycetales > Lipomycetaceae > Kockiozyma > Kockiozyma suomiensis. The sequence continues at coordinate 357,904 of NW_027117671.1, forward strand.
TCCCTAACTTGGGCAAATGACAACGTAGAACTTGGCGATGCTACAGAGTCGATATAGTTGTTTAAAGAATCATAACTAGACTCTGTGACTTGTATGATTTGTATTGTTTTGTCGGATTCAGTTGTTGTGTTGCGTAATACTTTGGAGTGGCGGCGAGTAACGGTGAAACTTGATACTCGGCCCCATAGTTCAAGTTTATCTAGCTGCAGCTGCACCAGACGCACCTGCAGCAGTGGAAACTTGTCCTTTCTGTAGCTTTCCCTGCAAGAGAATGTTAGAAGAGGATCTTAATTTTCTTTGTTTTTTTTCTTTCGCGGTAAAACAATCGAATGCTCAAAATTACCTTTGATAATGACGACGGCAGATGGTGACCCAGACAATCTCAGGGATGGCTAATGTCTGCCGTTTATTGCGGCCAAAAATATGCGATACCACTTTTCGCGTGGGAGTACTAGCAGAAGAAGACACGTGAGCTAAGTGGCTAGAGCAGAAGCATTCTGTGGGTGTCGCGCAAAGTTCTGGAGGCGGGATAGGGCTAGTGCTTGGAGCGGGAGGCGAGATGAAGAAGGCTTTGGACGTAGGTGAGCGTATTGGGTCGACATCGACGTCATTAATAATGTCTGTGATGCGAATGATATGAGCATGCATTTATTATGAATTCGGGAATTTGTAGAGGAGTAGGAAGAAGGATGAAGATGAGGATGGAGAAAGAGCAAGGAGGGACATGCTGAGATATATCTATACATTGCTACCCGGGCGACAGCATGAGAATCAGAGCAAGCGGGGCACATCCACTCTTTTTTTTTTTTGTTTCTTATTTCTTTTTTAAGCAGCCAGTATGCAAAAGGAATCTGGTACCGCGAGAATTATGTGACTTAAAGATGATGGACTCAGGAGATCAGACGAGGTTACAGAGTTCTGAGGCAGCCTCATCTTGCCAGCTGCATCTTCCGGCTGCAGCCTTTATGCAATGTTACCCTTATCAGCAGTCTTGATGCTTATAAACACCTAAATAGGGGCATTCCAAGAAGTAATGTACCCCTTTTTTTCTACTATTACTACCGTTAGCTGCTATTGCTGCCGTTAACTGCCATGGGTTCTTAATATTGACATTTTCCTGTCATCTGTCTTGTATATGTCAAAAATTCTAGATTTTCATATTTTAACGGCTGCGGTCCCTCGAATTACAGATATATTGTGGGAATGCGGCTTTGCATTGATTGCAACATTCAAGTGTCTAGTAGGTATAGATACTTTTGTAGAATATTTTGGTGAAGCTGCATACAAATAGATTTCAAAATGGACGTCCAACTATTGCTAATAAAGCATAAATGAGCATCGGGCGTGTAAATGCAACTCAATTGCCCACTGACTATCCCTATTCATTTATGCTCAAATGTTATTCAAACTCTGTATTTACCACTCTTAATCATACATATCCTTGGTTATAGGTCTGCTAGACTTTACTAAAGTACTAGAGTCATATCTTTGTAACTCATATAACATATTTGTTCTAGTATAGAAATATATTAAACTGCTAGGTACAGCTCAGCAACCCCTATTATTTTTATTCTCGTTGGGCTGCGCTACACTTTTGAGAAGCTTAAAATGTAAGCCAAAACATGCACGCCGCTGATCGGCATCTTGCATGATGTTTGTATAGTTCCAAGGCTTTGGCTTTAGTCTATATCTTTTATTTGTTTGGGTAGATTAATTCATATTACTTCAGATTACTGTGTAATTGATGTTTTGTTGTTCCTCTTTTTGTTCGAGTTTTGCGGTATCATGTTGAAGAAACGTTATCCAACTCGATTAGCAATCGAAGACTCAAATATGGCCTTGATCGTGCTCATTCACTCTTCTGTGTTTGATTTCAGCTGTTATTGTCATCTCTTATAAACTTCCCTCTGCTGTCGCGAGATCGACATGCACCCGCATGAATATACTGCATGCTAAAAACACTAACACAAGTCTCAGAAATCTGATCTTTTCATGTAAATCCATCCCATTCATATCTATAAAACTCCGCAATCACATTCTTATAACATGACCATTCTTAACATAATACAACCTAATAATACGATCTTGATACATTTCAATACTCATTTCAAATTTCAATCATCTTAAATCATAGTCGGTGTTGTTGAGTTGAGTTGCTGCTGCCGCTACCGCCGCCGCGCCAGCAGTTCAACATCGGCAATCACAAAACAGCACACAACTCTCCCAATCGTCTCCACAATCTTCGCAATCATAGCGTCCGCGCGTTTTTCCACATCTAGTCTTCCTGCTTCGTTCATCGACGCATCCATACCTTTGGTAATTCGACTGCATGCGCTAGTTTGTATAGATAACGCGTGTTCAAAAAGAATCGCGAGCACTTGCACGTACTTTGAGAATGGTCCTGACAACACATCTTCACGAATCTGCATACTAACACGTGATGTCTCTTTGTCCATGACATTCACCATTCCATTAGGTACACCAATCTGACTAGGAGACGAAGGAGTAGGTTCGACAGATGAAGCCGCTATGCTTATTGGTGAACCAGCTGCTTGCACATCCAAGTTGCTGCTTGATCGCGAACTGAGCAGACCTCGCCATCCCGTTCCTGGACTACGGGTCTTTGTCTCTGATTTATTTGTCTTTGCTGGTCTTTTTCCATACAAGTCGTACATAGACTGCTCATTTGCTCTTGGCTCTCGTCTCTTTGGCAGCGGTGTCGAAGACGACAGCGAAGATGACCGAACTGTCGCTGGAGATTTGACTTTCAAATGGCGAAGCTGACTTGAACTTTTAGATAAATGCATCTCGACAGTCTTCAAAACACTCTGGATCTTTTCCAATCGCGCCATTGAAGGTTCACTATCGAATCTTAGCATTTCGACAATAACTAGCTGGCTACACACAATCTTGTCTACCATGTCCGGCAATACAACATCCGTTACCAAGAATAATTCAGGAGATAGACGTAAAGATGGTGGAGAGATCAGCCCTCCAGTTGGACTCGTCAGTGCGTTGTGTATCTTCTCTATTTGCCAGAAAGAGCGTTCCTTGGCGTTAGTTGGTAGTTTTTCAATTACTTCCGGTTGCTCGAAGAGTAGAACAGGTGAATCGATAATGTTGGTCGTAGAGGTGACCGAATCTTCTCCAGATGGTGACTGTAGATAACGTATGGACTGTCCTGATTGATGAGATTCTCCCATGTCGGAATAAGCTGACGATGAACTTGACTCTCTGACCACTCTGAGCGCAGGAAGTCGTCTTGGTGTGAAAGACTGTGTAGGAGACTGTGTAGGAGACTGTGTAGGAGACGGGGTAGGAGACATGCTAGAAGCCTGTGTAGAAGGCAGCGAGACGCGGAAGGGCGAGCGAGGAGATTGAGGTGTCGGCGTCGATGGTGAGCGAGGAAAAAGAAAAAGTGAGGATAGTGGTACTGGTGTGGTTGATATTGACGGATCAGCTTTTGAGATGATCTCTGCCGCGGGTTGCAATTGCAGTGATTTATTTTTCATTGATGTTGCTTCCGTTATCGATTCAAAAGCTGGATCTGAGATCCTTGCATCGGACATTGGATTCTGAAATAATTGGACATTCGGCCATTCGTTGCTTGCCACCATATTCTCTTCTTCAAGATTCAACTCACGCAGCATCTGCACAAATTAGCATCGCGTATTATATAGAAAATTTCAAACATCTTTTAGTTTACCTTCAAAGGCGAGGTACTACTCGTGGCAATACTCTGTTGATCGTCGTCATCCTCGTCATGTGAAAGACTACCGCCGGACGATGAATACCGCTTGTGCGCATCTCGGCCATCTAAGGTTTGATTTCCCATCACAGCAACAGGCGGGTGACTAAAACCAGCTTTAGCCATTTCAATCTCGAGATCAAACTCATTCAGTATATCTTGGGTTGGCAAACTTTCCAAGTTGCCAGTTTTTTCATTATATTCTCTGTCGTGCTGGTTAAGGTACTGTAGCACCGACTGTGAATCGGAAATCTCACGCCGCTGGGGCAGGTCAATTGGGTAAACTAGCTTCTCGACTTCTGCCTCGCGCAAAGAAATATCGCTTTGATCACTTGACAATGATCTGGTATCATCATAATTTTGTGAGGAACTAGTAGCCGAATTTCTCCGCGATGAGTTATACTTCACAGGAGACGACGACAAAATGCCAGTATCGGTATGCTTTCGGCGCCATTTTACGTCTTTGTCAACTCTCGATTCTAGACTAGACCTAGATGAGTTATTTGCTGAGCGTTGATATACTGCTGCTTTTGAATTGGCGGTTAATTGTTTGCGTTGCCGGCTTATATCTGAAGAGCAGAGGATGTCAAGTTCTCCAATGCGATGCGCGTATACGTTGAGCTATGACCCATTGTTAGATAATCCCCCGACACTTTTTTTTATGAATAAAAGAATAAAAAATAAAATAAAAATGACTCAAATAAATAAACAAAAAAGAAGGTATACCATACAATTTTGCGTAGTCGTTCGCGTTCAGATGAGTTGTTAGATCGCTCAAGGAAAAGCTGTAGAAGGCGACAAGCTTCGATATATGATAACCGAGCTGCGCAGAACTCCCACGTCAGCTCCAACACAACGTCTCGGCACTCCAACCCAAAATCTTAGGGCCGTCGCCACCACCAAAATAAAATGATGGACTTACCTTTTTGAACGTCCGGTTGACTGTCAAGAGCAACGGCATCGTTAGCGCAGCGCAGGGCTTCCATTAATAATTTGCGATTAGAACGGTCATTAGGAGATGCTGTGGGTGAGACGGAGATAGGAGATGATGGAGGTTGCAGAGATGCGTCTGTTAGGATATTGGGTATTTTAGAGAATTGTGCGAGAATCGAGGCATCGGAAGCCATTGGGCGCGTGTCTTTGCGTTTCTGCAATTGGTTTTTTTAAAGAGATGACAAATGGTATGTGGGATAGGATAAGAGGAGAGAATATGCGGAGAAAGAGGACGGAGACTGGAGAGAAAGCAGCAGGAGTCGCAGCGCTTTTAAAGAAGTCCTACGAATATATCCGACGCAGGTGCAAATGGCAAGCGACCGCATAGGCAAGAAGAAGCGGTCGCGCAAGCAGGTACAGAAGTCTGTATTGATTTTTCCTGCAGTCTATAACGAAATGAGGGATGAGCCGCAGAGAACCGCCGATAGTGAGTCGGTTTCAGGGGTCACAAGTGAACTCAATTGGGTACTAAGAGTGCTAAAGATTAGCCTTAACTTTTGTTTATCAGGAACAACACGCTTCTGAGTGCCATAAGCAGCTGAGGACCTTCGAACAGACTGCGTGGGAGGTTGATATAAGCGACTGGAAAGCGAGATTTCATGAAAGATCATGCATGTAGTGACTTGCATTAGTGACTTGAACTACGTCTGCATCCGCAGCCCATTATGTCGTAGGTCTGTCTCGTCTTGTCTTTAGTGAGTCGTCTAGTCTTTCATCTCGTCTCGTTGTTCAAGCCGCTCATTTCCCATGCCGAAAAAAATGTCTTACAAGCACAAACCTTTGAATCTCCTCGGTCATACGTACGGTGCGACAGTGACAATAATTGAAAATTGAAAGAAGGCTGCGGAAAAAGCTTATGCTTAAGTCACATGGATTAATCCGAAAGCGCAAGCTTATTTCTGTGTCTAGCTGAAGCAAGATAAAAGCTTCCTGATAGTCCCGAAGTCTGATTCTCATTTGGCAGTGTTTCTTATGCTCTGAATCTTGTTGATTAGAGTATATTCAAAATATTCGAGAGGTTATTCTCAAACCAGTCAGAACAAGAGAATAGTATCCGATTACAAGCAGTTACAGAAGAGCCCATCAATCAATTGTTTTGCTCACAGGGTTTCCAGATACTGTAACTAGAAAAAATACAAGCTCCGAAAACAAGCCACATCTTTTTCCAAAAATTTTCGTCAAAAAAGCAAAGAGACACAGGCATCAAAATTTTGAACTGCCGTATAAAAGTATGTAAAAGTAATAGAAAAGTAAAAGGCACGACTCACACTGAACTCAAGCGTATTTTATCTTCAATTTAAACCAGTGTCGTTTTCTTGCCCATGTCGACTTTCTCAGGCGTCTTTTGCTATCGAATACGGCTGCCTTTGTAACTTTGGCATTCGCAAAAATCAGTCAATTAGATTTTTGATTTTTGTCTATACTTATACTTCTTTTAAAAATCGTTAATAGATCTCACGTTGCCACAGTATTAGGGCGCCGTCATTGCGGAGCTTGCTCGCCTCTACTTACTCAATCTTCCCACCCTTTCCTCCTTCGCGATCAGCAACTAACTGAGCCGCTGTTTGTATTATATATATATTATATTAGTGTGCTGATTAATTTCCAAAATCTCGTAATTTATTCTGTTTAATCATCAAGGAATATATTCAATAAATGCAATTCGACACGAATTGCCTCTTACTTCATATCTTTCCTGATCAATATAAACACTCAACCCCCTTACATCAGATGGGTCTCATAGAATCGATTTTTCTTTCGCATCGGTCGACTTCGATTGTCGTGCTCTTAATATGAGTGTCAACAAGCCGGTTGAACTCCATTGAACTACATTTTGGCTTATTACAATTTAATATATACACTTTATTCACGACTTTGGCTTGCCTCGTTGTAAATCTTATACTCTCTTTCTTTTCTGTCTGTATTATTGTGCCTGGTAACAAGATTCTGACCTCTGATCACAGCCCAAACAGAGATCCTCACAATTTCTACACCGAAATGTAAAACCAAGTGTATGAACTTAGTTAAGGATAAAGACGCCCTCATCTCATCAGACTAATCATATTGTCACACATCACACTTTCGGAGATCTATTATTTTTAAAAAAAGAAATAGTCTAGAAGTCAATGCCTTGCTTTTTATATTAGATTCAGTTTCCAAAAGCATGTAATGGATTCACAGCCGTCTTTTATTCACAATCTCCAATAAACAGAAAAGTCTAGATTACCGTATCTTTATACATCTTTGCTATCATAATATCAACAAGTGACTACATACAAACTCACCTTCGACGACTATCTGCCATCCCTAGCTCAAACCAATTTTCGACGGGCAATAGGAATGGTATGAGATAGGGCTCATCTGATTCGTGCAAAAACGCACTTTTACGCCTTGTTTTGTTTTCAATTGACTTTGAACGGGGGCGTTAGCTAAAAGGCTAATTTGTAGCATGATATTGTGGTTTAGGGATTCTTGGATTATTATATTATGTCGCGCGCTGCCTATAAAAATGTATCATAACAAATTAACTCAAACTCAAGCCAAGTCAAGTTAAGCCACAGTTATATATATCACTTGTCAAAAGACTTTTTAAGTAATTATAATATACAATTCACAACCAAAAAAAAAGATAAAGATAAAAATAAAAATGGAAACAAACAAACATTAAAATATAAGTCTAATTCTCTCCAGTTACAGTCCTTGCACGCTTCCGCTCAGGCTCGACGTCACTCTCTGATTCGTCTTCGGCAATCTCATTCTCAATAAGTGCAGTCACTTCAGTGAATTTATCAATCATCAGCTCATTCATGTTCTCAGTAGTAGTCTTCACTACATTTCCAAACCGCTTCTTGGGTCCCTTGGCAGCTGCCACCGACCCACTTGATCCCGGACCCGATCCACCTGGTGCAACAGGCGCTTCGTAGGTATAAATCCGCGAATTCTTATGATACCAGTCGATTATAAACTCATCCATTATCGGCATTATAGCATGCAACGCATGCTTTCCCGCAAAGGTAATACTGGTGCGCACCCGGCCTCGAACTTCGCGGTGTCCTAAAAGGTAAACTACCCCAGCCGCCGCATCACCGACGCTCAAAAACACAAAAATTTTTGCGTCTGAAAGTTCAAGATAGTTGTCCCATACGTATATACACAAGTCTTGAATCGCCGCCTGAGGGTTTAATCCGTCTTCATCCTGGTCAGTGTAGAGTTCCGGGGCGTTGATATCAAGCACACCGTATCCCTGTGCGCGCGCCCACTGTACATATTTCACGGCTCCATCAAGCAAAAAACTCTCATGCAGCGAAATCTTGCCCGTCACCGAATCCGGCTCTGTCCACACTTGCGGCGCGTCATGCACGATCACAACAACTTTCTTTGCAGATTGAAATCCAGGTGAGCATAGCACTTGCTCATCAAACGATCGAGACACGCGATCGCGAAAAATCGGAAGCGAAGTCATCGAACAGCTAGTAAACAGCTGCACGGACTGGTACCGTCTAATAACATCATGCAGTCTCTCGGCCGCAGGTGCTCCTGGTAAATCTCTAACCATCCGCCCAATCTTCATGCATTTCCAATATTTTGCTTGACACTTTATCACGCTATCTACTGTTTGAACGGCATCGTTTTGCGCATAAACATTAGTTAGTGGAATCGGCGCATCGCCTACAAGTACCTTCGTTACTCCGAGTGCAGAAGTCGCGATCGAATCAAGATTATATCCACCCTGTAGCCGGTTAGCAACTTCACCTTCATCTTCATTCTCTCATATATTATTATTTACCTCCAAAACCACTGCAAGCTTGCCAGATGCAAGAGATTTCAGCATATGCGTCATGTGTCCATACGCCGCCGGCGAGACAAAGCATTCACCGAGCTCATCACCTGGCGCGGCATCAAATCCTGATGACAAAATGACAAGATCTGGATTAAACTCCTGGGCGATAGGCATCACAACCCTTTGAAATGCATAAATATAGTCACCATCCTGCATACCACCTCTAGGCCAGGGAATATTGACGGTTCGCCCTTCTCCGGCGCCTTCGCCGCACTTGTCGTAGTTTGCAAATGTCGTTCCTGGATAGAATTTTCCACCATCGTAGCGATGTAAAGAGATATAGAGAACGTTGGGATCATTATAAAATGCTCGCTGGGTGCCGTTGCCATGATGAATATCCCAATCGAGAATCAAAATCTTTTTAATCTGCTCGGGGTACTCCTTCAAAATAACCCGCGACGCAACAGCAACATTGTTAAACATACAAAAGCCAGCCGGCTTGCCCGGATCAGCATGGTGGCCCGGCGGTCGCACAACAGCGATTGCGTTCTTGACCTTTTGCTCAACTACAGCTTTACAGGTATCAATCACGCCTCCGCAACTAAGCTTTGCGCAAAACCACGAATCATTGTTAAAATACACTGAGTCACCATATTTGGTTTCGTCAAGTAATTCCTCGTTCGACATCGTCGCCGTACGCTTGATGAATTCCCAGTGCTCGTTACTATGCGTGAGCGTAACTTCCTCTTTCGTGGCCTCGCGCGCAGGCACAAGTTGCATCAACGTCGACTCAATCAGCGCGGCTCCACTCGCACCGTTCAGGGGGACAAGACCCGCTTCAGCTAGAGCTTTATAAATCCGATACACGCGTCGGGGATCCTCCGGATGCGGATCCGTATAATCTGACTGGCTGTTGACCACTTTGGCGTGATATCTCATACGTACATCGTAGCAGAGTCCGGTCTTGAGTGCCACGAATGGAAGTGGGTTACTTGGAGTTGGTTTTAACTGTAGAGCGCCATTTCCGCCATTGGTAGTCACTGTCAATGTACCATTTGTCGATGCTGCCATCACTCTTGTGTTTAGGTATTATGCTCGTCTCTGCAATCTCAAGCTAGTTTCACCGCAATTCTAAATAAAAATAAAAAATGAATCCTGAGTAGTCTGCGCTATTGAATCTACTAAACCCCGATAATAAAAGAATACTAGTTAGCTTCCATGGTCTGCTTTTTAGATATGTACAATTGGAGACGAGATCATCTCCATCCTCACGAGGACCGAAAGGCACACGCGCACACAAACTCACCTCAACCCGCACACGCGCAGAACGCCACCTCAGCAGACTATATTCAGCAAAACAAAAAATGAATCAAAAGATAAAACAGCCAGTAGCTGCTGCTGCGGAAAAAAAGAAAGGTGCGTAGCTGCTGTTTTTTGACGATTAAGGGTGAAATGCAGAAGATAGAAACAGGTAAAGAGGGACCGGGCCCAAAATAGTTTAGTTGATTGTATTAGGTCATGCAGTTGCCGCACCCTGAACTCTGTGCTTCCTTCAGATAAAATCAAGCTTAGCCTCCTCACCAAGCACTGCTGTAATAATATTTGATCATCCTAACTTCTCTTGCTCTACAATTTCACGACATTTAAGATTAAGAGTATTTATTCACCCCACTAATTTAGATAGAAAAGAGTAGTACAAATCACAGGCATCTATGATCTGCCGGCAGATCAGGATATTGCGACCTCAGACAACAAAAAAGAAAAGAGAGTCATTACTTTTATATTTCAGCGGCACGCAAGCCTTTGTGACAAGTTAGATATAAGTATAGAGAGGAGAGAATCGAAAGAAATAACTAAAGAATAAACAGTCATTTCGTAGGGCCGCAATACAATAAATAGACTGCACAAAACACCCACAGATTTATCATCTTTAATCAGCCCTTTATTTTATAACAAGACTCTCAAAGCCCAACCAAAAAAAAAAAGCTATAAGCTGACAATGAAAAGAAAATAAACAAATCTGTGGCTATGATGTGCAGACTACCGACATCCATCCTGAAACTTGAGATTCAAGAAATAAATTAGGCGCTGGCGTCAACACCAGCAATGTAGACAAGCAAGTCAACAACACGAGCAGAGTATCCGAACTCGTTATCGTACCACGAAACAAGCTTGACAAACTTGTCGTTCAAGGCAATACCAGCCTTGGCGTCAAAGATCGAGGAGTGGGTGTCACCAACGAAGTCCTGCGAGACAACATCGTCCTCGGTGTAGCCAACAATTCCCTTGTAGTCAGACTCAGAGGCCTTCTTGATGACGGCCTTGATCTCTTCGTAGGAAGCAGACTTCTCGAGACGAACAGTCAAGTCAACAACCGAGACGTCGGTGGTAGGGACACGCATCGACATACCGGTGAGCTTACCGTTGAGCGAAGGAATAACCTTGCCGACAGCCTTGGCAGCACCAGTCGACGAAGGAATGATATTGCCAGAGGCGGTACGGCCACCACGCCAGTCCTTGTGCGAGGGACCATCGACAGTCTTCTGGGTGGCAGTGATGGAGTGGACAGTAGTCATGAGACCCTCAACGATGCCAAAGTTGTCGTTGACAATCTTGGCAAGGGGTGCAAGGCAGTTGGTGGTGCACGAGGCGTTGGAGATGACCTCATACTCAGACTTGTAGGCGTCAAGGTTGACTCCGCAGACGAACATGGGAGCATCAGCAGACGGAGCCGAGATGACGACCTTCTTAGCGCCACCGGCCAAATGAGCCTTGGCCTTGTCAGTGGTGGTGAAGACACCGGTGGACTCGACGACGTAGTCGGCACCAACGGAGCCCCATGGGATGGCAGCGGGGTCACGCTCACCGAAGACCTTGACCTTGTGGCCAGAAATGACGAGGTAGTCTCCCTCAGCCTCGACGGTGCCCTTGAAACTGTAGTAGAGAAAATGCGTCAGTAGAAATTCAGCAGAACGCAGAACAGCATAAACTGATTCTGATCTCGCTGATCAATCAGCAAGAAACTCTATGCATGCAGATCTGCTCTATCAATATGGCGCAAACATTACTTAAGCTCATCAATGCCAAATATTGTTGAAGAGCAGAAACCAACAGTCATACAAAATATTGCAATTGGAAGCGACGCTCAATTGGAGTTTTGCAAGTTCTGAAAGACAAATAGGATAGGAAAAAGAGGCGCTACATACCGACCGTGGGTCGAATCGTACTTGAACATGTACGCGGCATAGTCGGGGGTGATGAAAGGATCGTTGACGGCAACGATCTCAACGTCATCACGGAGGAGAGCGTTTCTGAAAACCTAAGCGCGAAGAAATAAAGGGTTAGAGTGGAATAGACTCCGCAAGGAGAAAAGGAGGGGCACATACGATGCGGCCAATTCTGCCGAATCCGTTGATTCCAACCTTGGTAACCATTGTGAATGAGATAAGAGTTCTTAAGAAAAAGAGTTGAGGGCAAGAGTGTGAGAGACTAGAGTCGTGGAGAAAAGAAGAGAAAAGGAAGAAGGAGGGAGGAGCGCTAGACTAAATACATGGCTGACGGACGCTGCGGAAGCATGGAGCGCGCAGAGTGAGATCATGTGCACCGCCACACATCACCCATCACCGAGGCGTAGCCCTCTCAAACCACCCAGAAGGAGCCCCCGCCGCACCGCCGCACCGCCGCACGCGTCGCCAGACGGCCGTCGTTTGGACGGAGAGCCGACCGCAGACCATCGTCGGATTTAGCGGGGTCTCTAAACCGGATAGGCGAGCAGGTGCTGCGCGAGCAAGCAGGGAAAGCCTACTATGATTGACTACAAGGCTCAAAACAAAACTATAAGCCTGCGGCACCGCCACGCCGACATCGTCAGCTTGCTGATTGGTCATGAGTGGCGCACTCCGAAATAATTTTCATCTTCTACAAGGTCTACAGCCAGCTTCACCAACTTCCTCCTCCACTTACGTGAGAGTTGCAATCGGCAGTCTGCTGACACGGATAGTCTATCTTGCCCAATGATACTAATTTTCCGTATAAAAAAGGCGAAAAATTAGATTAGACTGGAGACAGAGCTGCCAGCAGACAAGCTTCTGCACAGCCAGAACAATGCTGTTCAACCAATGAGCTGCTGCTCTCTGGTTTGCCGCCGTCAGCTAAAAGACTCACAAAATTTTGCCAGAGCGCAGGCTGCTATTCGCTGCCACGGTCGTGCTGAGAAGTGCCTACATTGCGCAGTCCGCAGTCCGTCGAAGCGCTCCCAACAGAGCCCAGCAGCAAATCAGAGCGCAGGTCAACTACGCTCACATTCACTGCCAGACAGCTGTGGGACTCGTACTGATAGCGACACTGACAACGGGCAAGGGGCTCGTGGAGAAGAGAAAAAGAGACGGGTAAAAAGAGGATTAGGGAGACGGACAGGGCAAGGGCTTTTAGTAGAGCAGTTAGGCAGAGCCAGACTGGCAGAGCCAGACTGGCAGAGCCAGAGAAGCAAGCGCAAAAAGAAGCAAAAGAAAGAGAAATAAGAATACTCGGGGCGACGGGCGGCTTTTGTAGCAGCAGAGCTCGCAGGATCGGCTGCGGGAATCGTGGCAGCGCCCACATCGCGCCCTTCACCCGGTGCGTCCCGGAACATCGTCGGCAGGACCATCAGCAGCCTTCCGACATGGAATCGGCTCTATGCCTGCCAAAACCCTTCACCTCAGCTGCGTTCGCGGATACTTTGCTATAGATATGTCGTATACTACTGTCTGCGTAATTTGAGACATTGCCTCAATTATACGATATTGGGTAGTTCCTGCTTGCGTCGGGCGCAGAGTAAATAATGCGGGGGAAGAGCCAGAAATTATCGTCCCAAATGGTTTTTAGCTATTTTGTACACCGCTCTGTCTGTCGGCACTCTGCTGGCCTCACCACCAGGCGTGTGCTTGTCGACGACGGTGGACGGTATATGGTGGTATGCCTCGGACGTCTCTGGACTTTCGCACCCACGCTTTGCCCGCAATCGTTTGCCTCTTCCTCATGCTGCTATGCTACTGCATATCTCGTACTGATTTTGTGCTATTATTTCCAATCTTTTCTCAATCCGCTCGTCGGTTCTTCGTCAAACTGCATGCCCGCTTCCGACTGCGGCGCGGGTCTTCCCCGCCAAAGTTTATGGGCGATGAGATGCGCCCCGACACACGCCTGCTCTGTCTCAATCTAAGGCTGCTATTCCCATTCTACTTCCCCCGCTTATTCTTCATCTTCTGTCTATTGCGTTTTCTTCCGACAACAATGAGTACTTCTTTATTACCCGCTGTGGCTGGTGTGTCTGTTTCTTGTCTGTTACCTGCCTATGTCATCGCCGCGGCGATCGATCGGCTTCCCGCGCTCTCTCCACCCTTGGCCAGTCTGAGCTCTCTCCACATGTGTGCTCTTCCGTCTCTTTGATCTTACCTTGGTTGCTCATTTTTTAATTATGCTGTACGTTTTTCCTGCTTAGTGGGTTCTTAACTGCTGTCTGTAGACTGCGGTATTTGCTCGATCCTTCTGAGCTTGCTCTGAGATCAATGCGCATAGTCTGCTGCCAATGTACTGGCGTGTTGTGGGTAACGAACGTTCTGAATAGTCGTCATTATTGACTGATGGTGCCACTTTTCTGCCCTTCCCCCACCTAATATTTCAAGATGTTTTCATCTTCGTAGCGATCAATTCAATTGCAGTCTAAAATGTCCATGTATGATGTAGCAATTTGACAATTTTGACATATTTTGACATATTTTGACCGTCTTGAAAACCTTTACTGCAGCTTTTAATTGCGCTACTCAAATTAGCATAGTGTCTGCTAACTTCAATGCGAGTAGTTTGATAGTCATATTTTCCACTTATTTGACTGATGTGATTAATTTGTCGTTGAATTTTACCAGAACTTTAGAGGTTTTGATTGACTGTAGACCTTGTGTATAGCAAATCTACCTGATACAGACATACTTAATATCCGCTGTTGAGATCAATTGGGCGGTATCGCCTAGAAGCAGTTACACTGCTGTTGTGCTTGCTGACTCAATTCTGCATGTTTTGTAGATCTCTTTTAAAATATTGTCATTGGCATTACTTTTCTTATGGTGATGGTTTAACGTTTCAATCAATGCCAAATCAACCTCTGATCTCTGATCGCGCTTTGAACGCGTTTACTTTCCTGAGCCGCACGTCTATAGAATCTACAGACTTAAAAGCACTTTCTTCTTTGATTAATTTTGATTGATGAGTATAAAAAATAATTCTACCCATATATCGTGCTACAATTGTTAGATGGACGATAGGTTGATCTTAGCGGACACTCTAGAGTTCTAGAACCTTGGATTTTGTGCAAGTAGCAGTCAATTGAGCTATAAGTAGCAAGATATTGACGGCAGGTAGCCGATAATAATATACTGTAATCAATGCAGACTCGCTGATTTTTCAGTGTAGGATAAGATATTTATTTTGGCTTTCTGTCATGCCACCAAATCGTGTAAACAGTCAAATACATGAATTCATCATCACCTAAATAGTGACACCAGTACACGCACGATATAAACTCAAAATAAGAAATTTTAACTTTTCAGGTGCGAAGACTGACAATCCGTATACATCTCTTGTAAGGCGCGCATCGCACAAAATCAACCATTCTGAGACTTGCGACAACAATCATATTCAACAACCAGGCACTGTCAGTCACTGGGGGTAAATCAATTTTGAAGCAACCTGCAAATACTGTCATTCGACTGTATGTTGAGTGGGATCAGCGCGTAAAAGTTGCGACATGGCTGATCGAGAGATTATCACTGATGAGCTGGCGGAGGAAGAGACTGAGGTATCGCGCTTCTATTTATTTTAGTTCTTAACGATCTGATGGTGTGCTGACTACGTAAATTTGTTGTTTCTAGGGATTTGGATTTATGTCACTGGGAAAAGATGCCGCTGTTACTCTAGAAAATCCGATTAAAGAGCCAGAATACTCGTCAAATCTACTCACAATCGCCAACGGACGCGGTTTGTTCGCGGTCGCAGTCACGGGAGGTACGATTTGCAGTTCATATGATACTTGAAACTTGAATATTCAGAGAAAGGCTAATATTCTTGCGTAACAGGATTCATAGTAGATGAGACAAAAACTATGCGCGCAAAGTTTTTGGATTCAAACAGAACATTTACAGCTGCGCCAACGGCGGTCAATAACAAAATCACTCATATTACATTCACTGCAGATGAAAGTTGCATTGTTGCTATAGATGTTGAGGGCTCAGTCTTTTGGTACTCTGTCGACGAGACATTAGTCAATCATGAAGCAAAACCGATATGGTCAGTTGATATTGGACAGAAGATTGTCGATGCTAAATCTCATCCCAGATCTGGATCAGTTGTTGCCATTCTGGTTCGAAATAATAGTGTTTTCCTGATTGATAAGCAGAATCAACAGACTGTTTCTATTTGCAAAGAAAATGCCACCAGTTGTATGTATATGTATATTTTTGATTTTTGTATTTAGTCACTGCTAACATCTGTATAGTCGATTGGGCCTTTAACGGAACACAATTGGTTGTTGGTACAGAGAACGGAAAATTGAAACAATACGATTTGAGTGGTCAGATACAAGCGGAAGTACCTCATCCTGGCGAGGAGGTTCTGTCGAGCTATGTGATTGCAGTCTCCTGGATCGATCCCGATATGTTTCTGGTCATTTACTCGTCGCCGCCTGCACCAGATGAGCATCAATATGACTACTTTATTGTCCGCCGCTCTGAGACGTCTTTTACATTTTCCAAAATTGTGGAATTGTGCCCACCATTTGGTCTCACGGCTCGCAAAGGTTGGTGGTACTCTCTCATTCTCCGCAACTGGCACACCTCTCTCGAAAATCTATTGATAGTCGCATCAACTCCTTCAATTGACATCTCGCTAATGACTCCCGAACATACATTCTACCTTCTTGAAGACACGAAACGCGCCACATTACCTTACCACAATCAATCCGATACCTCACCAACTGGGCTCGCGCTCGATTTCACAGCAGTTGACAAAATTCTAGCCCCAATGCCTGCGATCGAGGAATGTGCTCCACAACCATTTTTGTGGTTGCTTAATGATCAGGGACAGTTGAAGATCTGGAATTTGATGTGGTATGATGGGATCAAGGATAGCAACGGTGGTGCTGCCACTCTACTAGAAAATTGCAAGATTCAGGTCGAAGTTGCTAGCAAGGCATTAGCTTTGCCTTGGACTGACAACGAGCCGGCTAAAGCGGAGCTATCGCCGTCAGCTAGTCCGCTTGGCGGGGAATTCGTTGAGGTACAACCTGCAGATGCTGAGAAATCTTCTGCAGAAGATAAGAGTGATTCCGAGAAAGACGATGATATACCTGAGAAGAGCAAATCTGAGGATACCAAAGCTGAAACGGTGGTGCCACCCCTAAAATCTAGTACGACAGCAGACAAACATGAATCTATATTTCCATCACAGCAGCCTCCCACGCCCTTTCTGGGTAGTCTATCCGGATCGGAAAACAAGACAGCTCATCCATCGCCGTCAGGGAAAGCTCTCGCTTCAGAGAAAACCACCGTGGAATCTGCGCCCACCACATCATCACTTTTTGACGCAACCAAAACGACAAGCAGCAGCACCACAAGTTCTGAGACAACATCCGCGTCAGCATTCAAGCCGTCATCATTATTTGAGAAGTATCAAGTCGCTACGGAGCCAAGTACTTCCACTTCGGCTTCTGTAGATACTCCAGCTGCATCGCAAAATTCAGCGGAGCCTTCTCTGTTTTCCAAGTATGCAAGTGCCCCGCCGCTCGGTGCAGGTTCTGGATCTTCAACCTTCGGAACCTCAAAGGCGCCAGCGTTTGGGCAGTCTAGTGTTGGAACACCTGCCGCATTTGGATCTGCGCAACCTGTATTTGGGCAGACATCATTTGGCGGACAGTTTTCTGCGCCATCCCTCTTTGGTCAAAAGAAGCCTTCTGCGCCGGCATTTGGTTCATTGGCGGAGTCGGCGACTGCATCGATCCCGTTTGCGAGTTTCCAACGTGATGGGAGTGCTACGACTAGCTCTACGGCGCATTCGACCTCCGGTATATCTGGATTCGGAAAGTATGCCAGTGGCGAGAACCCATTGTCGACCTTAGCCAAGGAGGTGACTAATGAAGCTAAGAGCAAGGATGCTGAGAGTGGTGAACCGACGACAAAGCCGCCTCCTGCGTCCGCCAAGATGTTCTCTGTCAAAGACTCTCCTGCCTCGTCTTCGTTGTTTACCGCGCAGACTACGGCCAAGCCTTCATCTCCGGGGATGTTTAGCATCAAGGGTAAAGGAAGTGGGGGAATTACCAAGAAACCCCAACAGCAGTCATCCCCTGCTGCATCGGCTTTTGGTGCACGGTTGGGAATGGCTTCGCGCGACCAAGATGATGACGATGATGAGGACGAGACTAGTTCTGGATATGATGATGTTTCTGGTAGCGAGGAATTTGATGAAGATGAAGAGATTTCTGAGGAAGCTGAAGATGAATATGGCGAGGATGGAAGTGAAGAATATGACGAGGAGGAAGACGAAGATGCTGAATTCGACGAAGAAGATCTCGGTGAAGAAGACGAGGACGAAGGTACAGAGAGTGAACATTCTGAGGATACCCTTGCTGCGACTATGAATAATACTAGACTGGAAGCAGCAAAAGCTGCTCCTTCTAGTTCATCGCCTTTCTCATCATTTACGTCTCCGACGCTAGCGATAAAATCTGAAGTACCAACAGAGAAATCAGACCGCGTGTCGCCGTTTGCTGCCTTGGCTCAAAAATCAGACTCTACGTCCTCTTCAGTGGGAGGATTATCACAAGAAACAAAATCTGCATCCCCATTCACTGGAGCCGATACACAAGCGAAGAGGTCTGTCACGACTTCATCATTTGCTGGATTTGGTGCAGCGACGCAGAAATCAGACTCTGCGTCGCCATTCGCGGGACTTGGAGCATCTGCGCAGAAATCAGAAACAGCTTCGCCATTCACGGGATTCAGGCGCTCTGATGACTCTGCAGCTGGAAAATTAGCTACAACAAGTGCTTTTAGTGGCTTTGGCTCTACGGCGAAGAAAAACGAGAAACCTTTATTTGGACAAGGCTCGTTTGGACAAAACTTAGGCGACTCAAAATCTCCATTTTCTGGATTTAATATTGTGAAAGGAGTTTCGGGAGAAAGCAATTCCGCGTCAGAAGGCGCGGTAGCTGAAGTGGGGCCTGAAAAGAAAGAAAATAGGATTATGGAGATTCCTGCGATCGATACGCTGTCGTTGACTGCTGAAAGCAATACGAAAAATGCTTCGTCTAGTCCTCAGACAGAAAAAGAAACGTCTTCTTATCCAGAGGCTGGGGATGAAGCGGAAGAGAGTATTGAGAATCTGCCTCTTGTGCCCGATCATATCGTTATGAACAGGCGTCCTCTATCCGAGAACGAAGAATCAGAGAAGCCAAGCATGACTGGCGCATTTGAGAAGGTGTATTTCGACACTAGCTACGAAATCGACATCGCTGGCAAAAACGCGACGAGTGTTGCGGCGTACGTGCAGGCTCATACTTCAACGGATGACAGCGTCCGGCTATCTCTAGAAAATCTGTCGCAGCCTGAAATATGGAAGATGGATGAGTGTGCCACAGTTGGGGTACTTATTGACGCTGCTTTGGAAAAAGTGCGGCAGAGTAATGAATCACGCGCTGCTGATGAAGCCGCGCTCTATGAAGTTGCCGCTAGCTTGATCAAACGTGAGTCATATTCTGCTTGTGGTATAAGACGAGCCTTGTACTAATTAGGGACCTGCTTTTAGTTGACAAAAGATTAATGGCTACTGAGGATGTTATTCAACATCGCTCAGACGCATCGTACATTTCGCGACTGCAATCGCGCGCACTTCCACCAGATGCACTTGATTTACAACGACAAATTCGCAATAAAATGAAGGATGTGTATAGTGCGCTCGAGACCCTCGAAAAGTCAAATACCGAAGCGAAATCTAAGCTTAGCTTCCTGACTGCGCGAGATAGAGCTTCAGGAGGCGATGCCGGCGCCGTAGCTTCGATCGAGGGTGTACAGAAATCGATTCAGAGGATCACTAAATATGCCCAGAAGCGGATACAGACTGTTGTCAGTATTCAGCATGAATTTGGGGAGCTGAATATGCTGGGCAGTGCGTCGCCCGAACCGATTGATCGTAAAATACTATCATCTTTGACGTCGACTTCGGCGCCATCTACACCGCTGAAGAACCTCAGTCTGGCATCTCCACGTCGAGAAGACAGTTTACGTAAGAAATTGAACGTGTCGACACCATTGTCGGCCGATCGACTTCTTGGACGCGAATCGACGGGAAAACTTGCAATTGATCAGGAATCAGTGGATGAGTTTATCGCGCGTAAAAGATTACGGAAGCGGTTACATGATATTATGCGCAAAAGAGATGAGACGCTGATTTTCACCAACGAATAGTCTGTTTTGTGTGTTCCGCATTATTGTACAGTATAGTAGATATAATTTATCAGAAAAACTGCATTTGCTCTCTGCCATGATTCAATAGATTCTATCAACCCTATCCCACATTCATAGCGTGCAAGTTGGGCTCGAGTCAACACGAATATAATTTAGTTGATCCGCATCAAGAGCATATATGTCATATTCGATGCATCGAGGTTGATTTAATGGATTTTTGAACTTGATTTTTATTTTGAGTTTATAGTACGTTGTAGTGGACTATAAATACTTCTTATTGCATTGCCGACGCGCACAATCAACACGATTATATATCACCCGCTACCTGAAATCTCTCACGCGAGTCATTCTTTACAGCCATGTCACAGCTATCTCCCTTACTAGCGGTTTGGAGCAGTATAAATCTTGAAGCATCAGAAGATGCAGCAGCGGAAAATATCAAAGATAAAGTTCTGCCGTTGCTGCATGTCGGCGGTGATGGCGCGGGAGAACCGATTACCAGTTCTACGGTGTTGAAGAAGGCGGATATTGAAGAGATATTGACGAATACGGAGCCCAAGAGTGCTACCGCTTTGTGGATTGTTGCACTGTATGTATTGTATTTGTTGATTGAAGGGGTGGGCTGAGCTGGTTATTTTGAAAGAGTTTGTTGCTAATGCGTGAGATACAGGAACTCGCGGTATGCGGCAATCGAGAGATTTGAGCCTACGCAAATGTTTTCTTTGGTTGAAAAGCTACTTGCAGATTACACCGCTGCTCAAGCAAAATTGGTTCCTGAAGCCTGTATGTAATGTCTTCTTTCATATTGTTACAATGAACAGAGAGCTAATAACCGCGTAGTCGCGACATTGGTTCAGACTATAGCTGCTGCCTCGAATATCATCAAAAAGGTAAGCTTGATTCTCGACTAATGATTCCAGATAGGTTAACATGTGAAATACAGCCAGTGTTATCTCTCAAACCTCTTCTGGACGCAGCACTAGGCTTCTCTATATTGCACAATACACTCTCCCCGGCGCATGCGCTCTTAGTCGAACAATCTCTGCGCTCAAAGTCATACGACCATGCTCTTACCCTCCTTCAGTACCCTCTTACAACATTTGATGGCAAATTAGGCGTCACGTACCGCGATCACTTAAAATACCATTATTACGGTGCACAGATCTTAATCGCTTTACACGATTACGCGCGAGCGCGCGAATTTTTGGCAATCGTATACTGCGCCCCTGCTATGAGCTATGTTGCTTCAGCGCTGCAGGTTGCGGCATATAAAAAATTGATTTTGCTCGATTTGGTGATACATGGTAAACGAGGACTGAAGCCGAAGGTTGTGAGTGATTACGTTGATAGTGTGTCACGGACAATTGCGCAGCCGTATGAATTTTTGAGGTCTGCTTTTGAGAATGGAGATGCTGAGATTCTGGGATACGTATGGGGTCAGGTTAATTCCTACATTGAGAAAGTGAGTTCTATCTTTCTTTTTTTGCTTGGGGGATATGGTGTGCTAAACTTCTTCTGTGTTATCCCAGGATGGTAATGAGACGCTAGCAGTAGAGGTTTTGACGGCATTTCGAAAGCATAAGATTAGAAGTCTTCGGAAAACATTTAT
Organism: Kockiozyma suomiensis; assembly: GCF_038497685.1. Classification (NCBI taxonomy): domain Eukaryota; kingdom Fungi; phylum Ascomycota; class Lipomycetes; order Lipomycetales; family Lipomycetaceae; genus Kockiozyma; species Kockiozyma suomiensis. The sequence goes on from NW_027117671.1 coordinate 379,524, forward strand.
TACCGTTCCATTGACATATGTTGCGGAGCGGGATTTAGACATCATAGGTGCCGGACCCGACACCAGAACTCTGATTTTTGAGATGGTGAGTTAAAAACACGAAATTTACTTTGTGAGATTAGTACTCTGACGAGATATAGATTGAAAATGGCGAACTGTCTGCCTCGTTGTCGCAAAATACCGCAGATAACTCTGTTATACTCCGCTTTATCGACTCGCCACTTACAGATAGAGATCTTGACGGATTACAAGAGACACTTGACAGCGTGCGGCAAATCAACGAGCAAATTGCGCTTGCTGACCGTCGCGTCGGGATGTCGCGCGAATATTTGACACTCAAGAGCCAGGGACCGGTGGCCGGGTACAGTGCGCATATGGGTACAGAATTTGATGTTGTTGCTGACGATGAGTATTTTGGGAGCAAATCAGGTGGTGAGGGTGGTAGTAGAGATTTTTCGCGACGAATGGATGTGGGTACGAGGTTGAGGGGGTTGGGTGCGGGCCAAATGGAAGTAGAGGGGTTTAATCGGTCTGATAGTTTACTTGGGGACGATGATGAGTCGGATTAAATCTGGAGTAAAACTTTGTTCAATAATACAAATCAAATACAGCATATTGATATTTACAATTGCGCCTTTCTATCTAATTCGTTGATCTTGTGTCATTTGCCGTCGATACAGCACTGTTGCTGGCGTTGGTAGTGTTGGCTGTGTATCCCGGTAATCCCAAATTTTTCCAGTCATCTTTCTTCATAAGTCCTTTCTCCATTCTGCAGTTTAAGTAATCTTGCGCTCGTAATCGACAGTCATCAGGGACTCGTGCAGCTGATCCGACTCGCTTAAGACAGTTCATGTAGAGCGTCATTGTCTCTTTGCATTCTCCTGTTTGTATCCTTATCGTTAGATGACTGGCGCAAAAAGTGATTTACAATCAAAGAGAAAAATAGTACCATCATGGTCTAATGGGAAGGATCCTCTATCGGGTGGAGTGGGCTTGAAGAATGAATTACCTTTGATTAAAAATATGTTAGTGTCTGTGAGACTTATTAGCAGTCAAGATACTACATACTACCTCCGGGACCGCCAAAGCTCATTGTGAAAATATCAGAATTGACAGGAATATAACGAAGAATGTAAACTGTCGAAAACTTTGCTGATTTGAAAGCAATGAAATTTGAAAAATAGTTCTTTAATTTGAAGGATCGCAATTCAAGAAATTCGTAAATTGTATGCGGTTGGGAGAATTGAGTGGATTTAGTTCTTATGTAATAAATCTCTTGCTCGAGTGGAATCCATTAGCAAAAGTAAAGCCATAAGCGAAAGCAGAGGCAAATAATATGAACTAAATTACATTCAAAATTTACTATGTGCTAATACTTTAACGAAAAGTCGCGAAGCCTTTTTTGGAATATTTTGTGTATGGCGAATGATAATCACAAAAGGTATTTCGAATCCATCTTAGAAATTAGAGTTTTCCGGCGTCGCGTCGACAGAGACGCGTTTCGTACCACTCGTAACCTGCACCCACAGCCAGATATCACTAGGTTCGCCAAGTTACACTCTGGGTACTTGAATTCAGTAATCAAGACACGACGAGTCAAAGATGACTGGATACGCCGATATAACGCGATATTTGCATTTGGCGCACACGTATAGACACGCACATCACAATGAAGTTGAAAATCCTCGCGATACGCGTCAATATACAGAAAATGAGCTCGATAGTGTGATTTCGCGATTGAAAAAAGAGATCGCAGATGCGAATATCGAATTAGAGAAGGTCAAGCAAGAGGCGAAAAAAGAGGATGAGATTAGTGCTGATATGCGTACGATTGTGGCGTCGCGGAAGTTCATCTCATCCGGAAAGGAGAGCGAGGATGAGGCGGAGAGAATTGTTAAGATCCTGAATGAAAGTGAGATGTTTATGTCCTCAACTGGGCTTATTGCAAGAATTGATAGTGACATTCTGAGGGCGAAAGCAGAATTAGAAAACGAGGTGAAGGTCAAGGGTGAGCTGCTGACTCTCAACAAATTACTCGAGGCTAGATTAAGCGTCGTACAACAAAGGAGTGTACACAATGGGAGTTCGACAAATACATCAATCATTGACAAGCAACTCAGAAAAGTGATGGCACAGCGCGATAGAGCCAATGAACGATTACGACGACTGACGGTGATTTTGAAGCAGTTGCTCGATTCACAGATTGCAGAGGCACTTGTTGAGGAAGAGAATGGAGCACCGGTTGGCGGATTTGACGATGCCGGTGTCAATGCTACTACGGGCAAACAGGCATTAAGGCCTGCGACGTTGGATGATCACTGGACCGAGGCGAGAAGCGCAAAGATTGCAGAGGAAGCAAAGAGACTGGTAGAAGTGAGTTGCCTTTGTTAATTAGATGTGGTACCAAGAAGACTGGTATTGACTTTTTTTTTTTTTTTTTACAGAATCTGCTAAACGCCGCATTCATATCCGATGGATCGGAATGGACAGAATTAGAGGACCCAGATAGTATTGTTGTGCGTCTGCTGATAAGATCGGAGGTGGCAGTTCTGCGGCCAAACGACGGGCGTTATATGCGCCTTCGAGACTTTTCACGATCATTTTGAATGTTTGGCAAAATATATAGTATGGGTGGGACCTGTTATTCTCAATTGGCGCTAATATAAATGCACAAAAAAAAATGAAAGAGATCGAGACTAGACTGGAGTAATTTGGGAGGGGCAGCAAGAGAGTTCGGCAGACGGCGTGAGGCGCCAAATCAACAAAGGCACGCGGAAGACTTCCGCAAAGATAAGGGCTAGCCACAGCACCTGGTGAGAAAGAAACGGATAGACCCTGTGCGTGCGTGTTTCGAGAGATTGTGCAGAGCGAGCTCTTTGCGAAGAATTGAAGACCGCACGTCTGAGATATTAGCAGATTACCAGGGACCGATGCTGAGCAGACGACGAGTCACCTGCGGGTTAGGGAATGCAGCCACCTGCGCTTTGACGCAGTATGAGAATAAAGGTCGCAGAGGAGAATCCGAAAAGAACCGGTAGGCTTACGGCCGAACAAGGAGCGACATAGCAGCTAGTTGCTTATCAGTCGTTCATTGTCGGATAGCCCGGTACAGCCGAGTCCGCAAGTCCGGTCATGTGCTGCGAGCGCCAAGCACCGCCGCGATCGACGCCATCCCAGCGCCGCAGGTTGATGTCACCGCTCTGGCATCGCCCTGCTGAGACTGCGAAGTGTTCCCGCAGTGTATGCGCTGAGTATCAAATTCTGAGTGCTGGGCGGCTGGGCAGATGCAGGGCTGTGACGAATGAGGTCAGGTGCTTGGTTGTGGAGCAGAGAGTCCAGCAGCTAATGTCTAATTAAGACCACGTTCATTCAAAAGAGATCACATGTGAGACCGTGGAGTGCAGTGTACTCTCTTCCACCGGGCCGCCAATAGCAGGCTCTGGTCGCAAGGATTGTCTCTTCGCCAGTTATGGTACATGCATCTTCTTCACCAGCCAACTTCACAGCACTCTGCTACTGCAAGCACTGTCTGTGCTGATGATCCTAAACGACTAGGCCGCTCCAAACCCCGTCACCAAACGCTAAGCCTACTTAACTCATTTGTTAACCTTGCTCAAATGTGGTTCCGTATCTAATTGACATGCTTTGTCTCGCTGAGTCACCTTACGCTTGATTGCTCTCCTCTGTAGCGTATTTAATATCCATACGCCCCTCGCCTCCTTTGTCTGTCTCGTCTTGTCTCCCCGCACTCCAGCTTTTTTCCTTTTCCTCCTCTCCATTTCCACCTCCGCCACTCACTTCTCTTTCAATCTGTTCAGCCAACTCTTTTCAATTGTCTTTCCTCGATGGCTTCAATCTCCTCCTATCAGCGTCGCATGTCTGGAGGCGGTACTGGCAATGGCACCCTTGGTATGCTCGGTCCCTCAAACGGCGCCTCTTACACGGGCTCTTCGGCCGCAACCGCTACCTCGCCTATTCTTAAGGCGAGCAGCGGACCTTCGTTTGGATCCGTTTACATTCGTATCATTGACGATTCGAACTCTTACCAGTACTTGATCCCGCTGGCCGAAGTTAGCACCTACACTGTATGTTTTTATATCTATTCTATCTTCTCTATGCAAGCCCTAACTCGTTGTAGAATCTCTTCGCGATGATCAAGAAACTAAACACAACCAAGACCATCTACGAAGGCGAAAACGCGTTCTCTGTCCATGTCGACGAAGACGGCAAGCCAGGTGCCGTCATCCTCGAGCGATTCTGGGACAAGGTCGTGCGTGACGCCCTGCGGGTCATAATTATCTACAAATCAGCATCTAATCCCAAAAAGTCTTTGCCAATAGATCGATCACTTGGAAGTGGACTTTCATCGTTGAAGGACCAAGATGACACCTTTTATCCTCATTATTAGTAACTTCATTCATTTGAAGTGCTTCTGGTGTAACTATGATTTCTATTTTCTCCTGCTGATTCTTTCAACTGCAAAATATTTATTGCTATGAGTTGGCATACGAGGTTATTGTTTATATGCATTGATTCAGATCTGTCGATTTATCAACTGCTAGTGAAGAATGTATATGTGAGCTCTTAACAATAGTCATCCTGATCCTTTTTGGCAGCTGACCTATTCACCGACTTATAATATCATATTTAGTAATGATCACTCTCTACTACAATACTCAATTTTCTTTTAATCTTTTTTTTTTTTTAAATTTGTCATTTTCATCATAATGATCAATATACGAGTAAAGGAATGCTTAAGTATAACTTGACTACTGATATAATATCTCATTTCTTGTAAAAAAAAATATAATCCAAACATTGATTTTCAGGATATGAAGTTAAATCACACGTGAAAACACCCGATCGCTTACCGATTGCTTCGATCGATCACCGTCGATTTATCATTTTTCATTCAAAAATAGGCTTTACATACCGAACCTAATCATTATACAATCTCATCTCGTGTAAAAGATGTTACTTATGTGATGAAATACCATTATTATATTTTCTAGACTATTACCACAAACGGCTTCCGCATTCGCTTACAATTTTTCAAGGCGTCCGTACTTATCATTAGTCACGTAGTACATAATACAACGAGTAAATTAGGGCTAGGGCTTAACCCTGGTTTCTGCAATTTTCTACGCTCTCAGCTTTTTGCTAGCTTCTCATCACTGATTCAGGGCTATCATTTATTAGCAATGTCTTCCAGAACAACCTTGTACGTCACCGGTAAGTAATAACTATTGTATCGGCTTAAATCTATGATACAATCTAACGCCACCGCAGGATTTGCTTCCGATGTACGTGCTCGCGACCTGGCCCATGAGTTCGAGAGGTATGGTCCTTATTTTCTTAATGAGAGTCTGCATTGCTAGAACATCTTAAAGCTCTTGATTATTTGTTTTCGGCACTGTATTCAATTTTGATTCAGATAACTAATTTGGTTCACTGCAGATTTGGACGTCTTGTTCGTTGCGATATTCCCGCCCCTCGAAACCCTTCTTCCAGACCGTTAGTGCCGATTTTCGCACCAAAGACAGAAGAACTTAACTAATTGTTGTTTAGGTTTGCGTTTGTAGAGTATGAGGATCGTCGTGATGCTGAAGATGCTTACTATGACATGCACAATCGCCGTATTCGCTCGGGTGATATCGTAAACATTGAGGTTGGTCAACCACTCATATACTTAACACAATTCACTGACCAGTTACTTCCAGTGGGCTCGAAACACACCCTCTGCTTCTTGGCGCTACGATGACCGTCCTCGTCGGCGCCGTCCTTCGTTTTCTCCCCCGCCTCGTCGTGGGCGCGATGATTCGCGCTCTCCTCCACCAAGAGATCGTCGCTCATTGAGCCCTCGCGACCGCCGCTCATCGCGCGATGATCGCGACGACGATGACCACCGGGACAGTGGACGGAGAGATGATAGCGTCGAGCGTTCTAAGGACCCCGAAAGAGAGCCAAGTCCGTACGGCAACGACAAAAGCGAGGATTCAAGTATGCTAATTGTCAGTAATGCATTCATCAAGGCCACTGACTAATTGTATCGTTTTATAGAGGAGAGATCATACGACGAGCACGATGGTGATGTCGCTGAAGACTAAGCTTTATTTCCCACGGTATTCTACCTATTTCCTTGGTCTCTGTTTGTTATCCTTGCTATTTCGTTATTTTTAAAAAAAAAAGGACGCTTACCATGTACGATGTTGACAAAGATGTGTACATTTTTTATGAAAAAATCTTTTACTTTTGTGAATTTTTTTGTTTGGCTTAATATGAAAATTATAGTGCGTATCGGCATTACCGCGTCGAATTAGCAGCAAAAGCGTCGATCGATCAATCCGTTTCGAAACTCAGCGTTGAAGATATTGATTTCTGTCCGTGCTCGAATTCGTATATGCGACTGCGACTAAATCACGAACGACGACGACGACGAAGACGGCAGCAATTTCGCTGACGATACGACTGTAACTGAATCTTTAATTTGACTATCGTAAATAAAACTCATAAAATGCTGCATGAATTTGATTGTGTGCTTTGTAGACCTTGGGTTCTTCGCATAGAGTCTTTTGTGTCTTGCGCTATATGAATTTTTGCTCTTTCTTGTATAATTATGCTATTAAAAATAATCTTTTTGTAGTCAATCTGTATATCTAATGAAGCAGTAGTATCCTGTTTATTTACTTTTGCTAAACTCGGTATTTGCACAAGGGATCTGCGATAATGACCGTAATTGAAACTTTAAATATCCAAACGAGCGACAAAGCGCGGAAAGCGATGCCATATTGCTTTGCGAAATTATTTATTTACACCACAAAGTTACGCTCTTACTTAGCACGCTTGCTTGATTTTAGCAGGAGAAGATTCGTAGTGCTACAAACGTGAACATCTTCAGGAATTTTCTATTTCATTTGAGAGATTATCGGATAGTGCTCGGAAACTGTCGACATATGTTCGCTGCCGCTATCACCGTTGTTCTCCGCGTTGTTCTTCAAACAGAGAACGTCTTCAAGACAGGAGGTATATTTTGGAGTACTTGCAATTATTGAAGGACATATGAAGGTTTGCTGACTTTCATAATTCAGCACTGACTAGTGACAATTTTACGACCAGCACCCCAGTGACAGCTTTCCGTTACTAATTACGTTTACCATCCATTCACTCTCACTCGCGTATTTTCAACTTGTCATGTGTGCCTCATATAAGAATTGTTCATATTTCTGCTAGTATCAAATTGACAACAATCTTAACATTCATGTCAATAGCTATGGACGAAACACTACGCTCAGAATGCGACCGGATTCTGAATGATCCTTCAGTGCTGGAAGAGGAGCAGACGGATCAGATTTCTAACATCATTCAGAAATTTTACCTTCAAAATGGTCAGTCACTTGCAGCTGCTGATCTAGATACGCTGGTACTCGACACACTATGGCGGCATCGCCGAGGAAATTCAAATAGCCAGAGACCGGCACATACGTTCAAGGCCTTTTCCGGTCATGCAGGTGTAGGAGGCTCGACAGTAAGGAGAAAGAAAGTGATTCGCAATAGATTTGCGACTCCTTCTATTGCTGTAGTTCATCCGGAGTTGGTACGTAATGGGATGGATACCGGCTCATCGGTGCCTTCGACGCGGTCTACCTCTCCTGATCCTTTTTACAGCGGGTCTTTGCACATGTCTGAATATGGGTACAATACATTTAGAGGACATTCTGAAAGCTCAATACCATTGACGAGTCCAAGTGCAACTTCATCGCCCGTCTTATTGTTCGAGAACGGTGGCAGCCAAGATGGGTTCATTGGTACTCCCGATATTTCTCAAAATACAAGTGTGACAGATTTGACGCAAGAGCTTGGTACATTTGATCCATTTAATGTGACTGGCATATATCATGATGACGATGACGAAGACGATATTTATCGACCTCTAACACAGACACAGCAACAGCAACTACAGCAAGGGCAGGAAGTATTGCAAAGTTTGCAGCTTCATCACCCACGACAGCCACAACAATCCATTTCACAATACCATGAGTACAATGACGGTGCAAACTTTGAGGCATATAACTCTCAGGTCGTTACTGATCCCACGGGATCCATGCAGATAGCGCCATCTACTGCCTCTTCTGCTTCCTCACCTTCGACGGCGGCGTCGTCGTTCACCGTTGCTGCGAATAGCGCATTATATTCGCCCGCTGGAGCACATATTCCTTTGTCATCTGGGGCTCCTGTAACTTCTGCAATGTCAGAAACTACATCTGCTTCAGATGAAACGGCATCTCCTTTCGAGCATATACGCGCTGCCCTGGCGCTTCCTGCGGCTGCTAACTTGCCAGATTCAGCAGTTATTGCATCATTAGAACGAAACGGTTACGACATCTCAAGTACTTTGAGTGATCTTTTTGGCAGATTATCTGGTAAATCAGTATCTGTTACTCAGAATGTCAAGGTTCAGACTATTGGCCCAGCGTATAGCCTACCGACATCTGCATTAACCGGAGTTTCTAGCAAAGACCAACCAAAGATCCCCACAGTTTGCCGTCAGTCACTTAATTAGTTAGTCCGGGTATCATATATCAAAGCTAACTTGTATAATAGGGTATTTTCTGACTACTGGCCAGTGTTCGCGTCAAGACTGCCGATTTCTTCACGATCTGTCTGCCACCGTCTGCCGATATTGGCTTCAGAACTCATGCCTAGCGGGTAGTACATGTGTATTCTTACATCTGATTCCACAAGAATTAGTGAGCAGATTTGAAAGTCGTACACAAGGCGCTGCTACGATTTTACCAGGCACAAGTGGAAACTCAAGTGGATATTCGCCGCGACCGACATCTGCGCGTAAGAACATTACACTCGCTGATGAATCGGAGTTCCCTTCATTGCTGGGCGCGACTGATGGGTCTAGAAAAGTGTCTGGGAAGAGTAATGACCAGCGAAGCAATGCCTCAACACCGTTGCCGTCTATAAAGTCAATGGAGGATTTCCCGACACTGAGACTTGGTGCTACATCGTCCGTTACAATCAAGCACAAGGCGCCGAGAACTTCCCGCGCTAAAAATCGAGCTGTTTCGTCTAATTCAGCTGCGAATATTGTTAACAAGGATAGCGGTTACAAAGCTGCTGGAGGATAGTTTGAAGAATAAAATAAAAGAAGTGAACAAATAAAAAAAAAAGAGATGAAATTTGACTTCGGATCTATGAAGTTTCCAATGTTTAGTTACATTATTTATAGCGTAGGTCGTAAGAAAACCAAAGTTAATGTAATTGGGCGTTATAAGATGTAAACTACATTTTTGGGTATGGGAACACTGATTTTGTGGTGAATGCGGAGCATGCCCATTGCATATTTGCGTCGAGACAATATATAGGGCGCGTCCAAGAGCGGATCTTGGTTTCGAGTTATTTAGTCTTCTTTCCAACTTAAGAGCGAATATGAGAATCGTGTTATTTGGTCTGATTGCTAGTTACGGTGCCTTGCTGGTATCGGCAATCAATTACGACGATGTTATTCAAGCTCCGCGACGGTCAGAAGCAACTCCCAACAAAGATGGAACTGTTGCAGTATATACCGAGACCTCTTACTCGTTCTCGACAAAGACTTGGTCTGGATCTTTGAAGAAGATTACACTTAGCACTGGTGATACTAATACTGTGATTGCAAATGCTGCAGATGTGGGTGATATCGCGTGGGCTGGAACCGACGATTCGTCGTTGCTGTACTTAAATTCCAGCTCATCGTATACATCTTTATGGTCAGTTGACGTCAATTCCGGATCTACTTCCAAAGTATATGATTTCTCGGGCTCGGTTTCGTTGTTGAAATCGCACGCTTCATCGCAAGGAGTGCGTGTGGTCACGTCCGGTTGGGCTACTCCTGACGGTGAGCTTCTTTCTCCTGACGCACCGCCGAAAGCTGATACTGGCCTGTTATATGACTCTGTGTTTGTGCGCCATTGGGATTACTGGCTTAGTGAGAATCGAAAAGCTGTGTTTGGTCTTTTGCTTTCCTCGGATCTAAAAACAGTTAAAGAGCCATTTACCAACTATCTCAAAGGTCTCGGTATCGAGTCGCCAATTATGCCATTCCCAAGCGACTCTGATTTTGATCTTTCCGACGATAAATTGGTGGTTAATGCCAAAGCACCTGAGCTGTCACCGGCGAATAATACGGCAACGTATTTCTATGTGCTTGATTATTCTGACTCGAATACACCCGATAAGCCGCTTAACAAGGCTGGACTTGGAGCATGCTCGTCGCCCGTATTTTCTCCCGATGGATCCAAAATTGCTGGATTAGTTATGTCTGAAAATGGCTACGAGTCAGATCAGAATATCGTTTATGTGTATGAACTTTCTGCGGATGGCAGAGCAAGTTCTTCAGCAAATGTCACTGACGGTCGGGCATTTGATCGCTCTCCATCGTCTGTTATGTGGGCTCCGGACCGAGCTGATTATCTTTTCCTTACCGGGGAGGATATCGGTCGTGAGGTTGTTTGGACACTTGACATTTCAACTCCTGGACGGGCCCCGGTAATGCTCAGTACCTCACACTCCGTATCCTCGGCTGCATTTGTGGGCTCTTCTTCAAAACTTTTGCTATCGAGTAGCGCGATAGTAAAGTCCACGTATTTTGAAATTTATAACCATGATTCTGATTCTACTTCGCTTCTTCTTGAAGCGGAGACCGTTTTACCCGAATCTCGCGTCGGCGAATTTTGGTTCACCGGAACTAGAGATGTCAAAGTCCATGGGTTTATCGTATACCCAGAAAATTTTGATCCAAAGAAGAAGTACCCTCTGGCGTTTCTTATCCATGGCGGTCCGCAATCCGCATGGACTGATTCCTGGAGTACTCGATGGAACCCTGCTGTCTGGGCAGATAACGGACCTGATGGTTATGTTGTAGTTACCATCAATCCGACAGGATCTACTGGTTACGGCAAGGACTTTACTGATAAAATCCAGAATAATTGGGGATCATATCCGTACATTGACCTTGTTCTTGGATTAGAATACTGCTATAAGAGTTTTGATTTCATTGACACAGAGCGTATGATTGCTGCTGGTGCATCGTATGGTGGATACATGATCAACTGGATCCAGGGATCTGCTCTCGGTCGCGTCTTCAAGGCTCTAGTCACTCATGACGGTGTTTTCTCCACATTGAATCAGTACGCATCCGAGGAGTTATACTTCCCAGCGCACGATTTCGGCGGTTCGTTTGTGAAGAACACAAGGGGCTATTACAAATATAACCCGATGAGTCGCATGTATCACTGGGCTACTCCTCATTTCATTGTGCATAATGCTTTAGATTATAGACTACCTGAGAGTGAAGGTATTTTGGCATTTAATGTTCTTCAGGAACTAGGTGTTCCTAGTAAATTGCTACATTTCCCAGGTATGAACGATCCCAGCTCCAAATGAGCAAATACCAAATACTGACGTTTTTATACTTTAGATGAGAATCATTGGGTTTTGAAACCGGATAACTCGCGGAGATGGCATAAAGAAATTTTTGAGTTTATAAATACATTCTCATCTCCATCTGTGGCTTCGAAGCGCAGCGAAGACCGGAAGTCTGCCGCTCAAATTTTGGAGGAGGTGGCTGCGAATGTTGAAGGAGAGATTTATTTTTAAGCAGATGTTGATTCATGAGTTGATAATGGGTCTATAGACTGTTAGTTGGACTCTGGTTGTATGCTATTAGCAGAATGCATCTACACATCTTTACGAGTTTGCATCATATGTGTTTAGCATGATAAATACGTCATATCTAGTAGAATAGAACAAGTCTCAGTCACGCAATAATCTGAGCAAAAACCGCAAGAGCAAAAATCGTAAGCCAAGCATTTGATTACATACAAATATAATCCAAAGCAACAAGAAGACAGACAGAATCAGCAGAATCAAAAAAAAAAAAAAAAAAAAAAGAAAAAAGAGAAAAGCATATTTACTTAGTTTACATATTTAGCAAAAAGCGAGGATTCAGTTTTTATTCTAGACGACGTCTGCTGTCAGCTGTGATTGGCGGTATGAAGTCGTCATATTCTGCTGATTGATCACTCGATATGGTGATTGGCCTTGTGTCTTTCTTTGCCGAAACTAGTGGCTCAGCATGAGTTGCAATTTCCGTCTTCACTACAGCTGAAAAAACAGATTCGTCAGATATATTATCAGGCTTGAAATCGTTTGGGTAATCTTCTGGTTTTGCTCGTTTCGCATCAGGGCCGTGTGGAACAGAAACAAACGAGCTGAAATTGCTTCCAATAATTGATTTGATATCAGATATATCATTCGATAACTGACTCAAACCGTCATCGATGCGACTGATTCGCTGAGTCATACCAAGCATCATACTGTTCATACCAGCTAAATACGAGTTTAGCCCAAGAACCGTCGTCTTCACTATAATTAAATCTCATCAGTTAGCTGAAGGCTGTCATCATTGTGTTAGGAGAATACAGACGCTCGTTAGACTGATTTGATAGCGTAGACAAAAATTCCCTATCTGAAGGTTCATTTTCAGTGTATTGAATATGATTTCGAATTAGTTTATCCCAAGAAGCTTCAGCCATTGATAGTTTAATTAACGCTGTTTGAAATTGCCGTTTTGCTTCAACAGCTTCAAATGCCAGCCGTTTCGCCCAAGCAAATGAATCCTCAGCTTTAAATGAAGAGAAAAGCGTATCAGCGGACAAAGAACTTAAAACAGGCTCTTCATAGTCGACCACTGGTACTTGACTAGGTAGTGAAGTCGGGATACTTTCTCCGTCCATGGAGTGTTTAAATCCCGAAGATGCCGAATATGAAGTCATACTTTTTTCGGCAGGCCGAGCAGAAGAGTCAAGTGTATCATCGACTATATTGATAGTAGTAGGGGAAATGATTGGGACAGCGGTGTCAACGAGTACAGTTGGTGGAGTGCTTATTTTTCGGGACACTGCTTGTTTAGCTGCTATCTTCGAATTTTGCAACTTTGGCTTCGTAGTTTCTTTGCGAATTTTTGATGCTGCAGTCGCCTTTTTTCTTGCATTGACACGCTTGAAACCAGAATTTGTAGTTGAAAAAGTCGATTGAGTTGCAGGTATTGATTCGTCAATGATTGGATCAAGCAAATTCACACGAGATTTCATAATCCGCGCTGGTGTTGGCGACGATGTGACATTCAATTCAGACGATGGGTTCTGGCCACTCGACGACTTTTCATTCGGCGTTGCAGCGGACAAAAGATGCGAGTTGACACCATTTCCAGGGCGTGTAAACAAGGCATGCTGCAATGCGCTCTGCGAAGCAGACGAAGCCATGTTTGATTTTGATAACAGTGGTGATTCAAAACTGGATTTCTTATTCGAGAAGTCGGATAGGCTACTAGGTTGTCCAATGCTTGTTAGTAGGTCTGGCTGATGTTGTTGTTGTCGCTGAATCTCGGACTGATCAGGTAGAGTGAATTCATGCTCAGGCTGTTGCTGGGCAGCAGTTGAAAGCAAACCAGTAGCTTGCAGTGAGTATAAAGCAGACGGCGAATCTTTAGTGGTGTATTGGTTCATTATTCCTCAATTGCGCGAGTGATGAAAGAGGATAGACATTTAAAGTTGTGAGAACGCGACACAGGGATCCCTAATTTACTGCCAATACGCGCGGGTCCTAGACACCGGAATTTAAAAATTTACAATAAGCCATTTCATATGAATTTCATAATAACATTTTTGAGAAAGCGGCAAGAAATTATTGAAAATATCTATAAACATATGTATGAAGCTATTACAATCTCTGCTACTGTATGCTTTTTGAAGCAGCACTTGCGGGAGGTGTATCAGATGAAGCTGTCTAATCAGACACAAATGAACCACCTTGCATTCAGTGTAGAGACTATTCGGTAGATTATAACTGGGGGAGGTGACGCTAAGGAAAATTTAGGCCGAGTTTACTGAATTTAGGGACTGCAAAGAATCGGCGATAATCATTATCTGTCTCTATTTACATCTGCCACAGCATAATCACACGCAGACATCAAGACCTGACCTTTTCATGAAATGCCATGGCTAAAGATAGTTGCAAAAAAAGGAGATTCTCTTATTTACTAATAACAAGAGTACATATGTACAGTATTCCAAACCGGCAAAAGATTTTTTTTTTGCTCTTTGCGCCGATATTCAAATATAATCCAAATACATTGAAAGAGTAGAACCCAGCTCCTGTAATGCAATAGGATGACGAAGCCATGCAAAAAGATTCGAATATGCTGCATCAAGGTACTGGCTGATCGGTAGCTAGTTATTTTGTCCGAAAATTTAAGGAGCATTGAGATTTGCACTACAGAACAAAAATTAGAATCGCCGTTGTCTTTTGCCTTTCTCATCAGCTTATAAAGAAACATACCTTTCTTCATTGAATCTCAGTTCAACTCGCTGCTGAAATTTCATGAACTTCTCACCGCAAGTTTTCACGCAAGCCTCCTCTTTTCTCGACATGGACTTTGAAGTCATGTCGTTGACGCACTGAGAGAAGCATCGTCCAACCATAGTCATGTAAGTCTATTATTGAGAGATAATGTTAGAGTCTGTATAATCGCTGACAGTCACTTTCGACGAGTATCTTACACCTGAAATAGCCGACATCGTCAGATCGACGTTAATCTCCTCCAACTTCTTCTGCTCCTTCTGAGTGACGTTACTGAAATCCATTGCGTGTATGTATATGTTAAACTCAGAACGGGTTAGATAAATCGAATTGTGATGCTGAGAGTAGTATAATTCCCGTGTGAAAATTTGTGGACGAATAGAGTTGTGGCTTTGTGTCTTCTGTGTGGCTGGTGCAATAGGGCGACCCTTGAATCTTTCGAGCCACCAAAAGTCGGCTTGAATAACTATATCGCAGTCGCAGTCGAATATGGGCAGCAGTCTTACCTGACGACCCTTGATTGAATTGTTTGCTTATAGCTTAGTGGTTGAACAGTCTGGTATTTCTACATTGACGCTACAAGATCTCGGTAGGTGGAGATATCGGCGTCGAACGTTCACGATCTCTATCGCAGCGACTTGATTTCGACGCGTCAACCAATCTTCAACCTATCCAGTCATCTTATGGCATCATCGATATTCGGTAGTCAGCAAAAATTAAGCAATGGTCCTACAGCAGAAGCGATGGCATTCAAAAACGGTACCACACAAAACGCATCGACAACAGCAACTGTCGAGCCGTCGTTGCTCGACCCGCTAGATCAAACAGATTATGACCCCGTTTCTCATATCTCGGAAATTTTTGCCACTCCAGAAACAATCTCAGCAATTAGCCAAGTACGGAAAAGTCTCAGAGTGTACTCTAGAGGCTTAGATGATAAAATCGATGAACTCTTGGCAGCGCAGGCTGCTGCCGAACCAAGTGTTCAGAGAGTAGCTCAAGCGCACACAGAGTTATCCGAGATCTTTGAGCATATTGAGACTGTAAGAAAGAGAGCGGTGGTGGCCGAGGACGTGATTCGAGATATGACGGCTGATATAAGAAAACTCGATGAGACCAAACGAAATCTTACATCGTCTATGACCATGCTGAAGCGTCTTCAAATGCTTACGACTGCCTATGAGCAACTAGTCACAATGGTGAAAAACCGAGAATACAAAGATGCTTCACAGCTGCTAGAGGCTGTAATTGAATTGGTGGGATATTTCAAGTCTTACAGATCAATCACTCAAATTGCAAATCTCAGTAAAAACGTGGCTACGTTAGAACACAACATTGCAGAGCAGGTTTCGGCTGATTTTGAGATGGCGATCGATGGAAAAAAACCCGAGTACTTTAGCGAACGATCAAATGTGCTGCAGGAAGCTTGTGCAATGCTGGATGCGCTGGGAGAATCTTATCGACAGCGACAAATTACCTGGTATTGTAATGTACAACTACGAGAATATCGAAACATTTTTCGAGGAAGCGAGGAGGTGCGAAAAACACATACTTTTGTTTTAATCCTTTAGACAACTGACATTTTATGATAGGCTGGCTCATTAGATAATATCTCAAGGCGATATTCATATTTAAAACGTATGCTGAAAGGCATCGAGCCTCAGATTAATCAAATCTTTCCCCCACACTGGGCGGTAGCCGAAGCCCTATGCCGCTCCTTTTGCGAGATCACACGAGACGATTACAAATTACATTTATCGCAAAGTGGGCGGACTCTGAATGTTGATTTGTTATTACAAGCATTAGAAGAAACAATGGAGTTTGAGCAATTTTTGGAGAAGCGCTATAATCATTCGCGAACTTCAATAGATAGCTCCGATGCCTCGTCTGGAGATAAAACAGCTTTGGTCTTTGGACGAGCAATATCTGAAGCATTTGAGCCGTATTTGGGTCTCTGGGTCGAATCGCAAGACCGCAAGCTGTCAGCGTTAGTTTCGCAGTATAGTAATCAAATGATTACCCCTCCTTCCGCGGACGATGAGGCGTCGCAGCTAGTGCTACCGTCTTCTGTTGATTTATTTTTATCATACAGGAAACTATTGGCACAGTCAGCGAAGATATCTACAGGTGTCCAGCTCCTCAATTTGTCGAAGATTTTTGCTAAGCATCTTCAGCAATACGCTGACCGTGCACTGACACAGCATGTTTTGGAACGAGCTGCGACAGAGCAGGACGTTCAACTAGCCTGCTTGATTATTGCAACTGCAAATTACTGTCATACCACTGCAGAGCAACTAGAACAACGTATCAGCGATGTCATTGATGAGGAATTCAAGTCTCAAGTTGATTTTGATAAGGAGAAAGACTCGTTTATCGCCGTAACGAATAATGCGGTTCAAAGTTTAGTTCGAAAAGTGGAAATGGACTCCAAGCCAGCCTGGCGCGAGATGTTGAATACAAACTGGAGCAAATTGCATAGCGTTGGCGATCAAAGCGCATACGTGACTGAACTAATAAAGGCCATTGAATCCAATGTACGATTAGTGATTCAATATTCTCCCAAAGAGATGTTTGTTCGATCGTTTTGTGATCGCGTTTTGGAAATGACAGTTAGTACATTCTTGCCAAACATCGCAAGATGTAAACCGCTTACGGAACTCGTGTCTGAGCAATTACTACTTGACTGCTATGTTCTTAAAAAGAGCTTCACAAGACTTCCAGTGATCGACTCTCCGCCAGATGTCCAGCCATCAACTTCGTAAGTACTCATTATGTTTTTGTATCGGTTTTCAAATCACTAACAGGAATACAACAGATACCTCAATCTAGTTAACAGGGTAATGAGTCGTCTCGAATCAGTGTTGAAAGCAGTCTTGACAGGACAGTCCGCAGACCTTCCGGAAAATCTTAAGGTATATTTACCGACGACAAACATTGTGAAGAGAGCATTTAATAACGAAAAATTCCGATGGCGAGCGGAATGAAATTATGCATTGGTGGCTGTAAAGAGTATGATAGTATGAATATAGTCTATAAAAGAGAATTTTTTGCAGGAGTATAGTCACAGATGTACTACTACAGATGTGCGATAGAGCGCCTGTTATATCTAAACCTTTATAAAGCATATATTTTTTTCCTAAATAAATGTACTATACAATACCCATTCCGGACAAAACACATTTTTTAATCAGTTTAGTCGAAGAGACCGAATCCCATATCGTCATCGGACTCGTCCGCTTCCTCAGCGGGAGCCTCCTCGGCGGCAGCACCAGAAGACTCCTCGGCGGCAGCACCAGCAGAAACAGGAGCGGCAGCAGCGTAGGCATCAGGATTGGCGATGCGATCCTTGATAGCCTCAGAACCGGGGAAGGTGTAGTCAGTCGCGACGGAGACGGCGAGAACCTTCTTGTAGGTGTTGATGAGATGGTGGATGACGGCAGTGAGGGTGGGGTAGCCAGTAGCCAAGGAGATGGCGGTAACAGTGGCGACGGCTGACGAGAAGCTGGCAAGGAGAGCGGATTCCTCAATGTCGAGAATATCGGGGGTGAAAACCTGGCCCTGGTCGTAGACCTGGAAGATGACCATACCGTAGGTGAAGGGCGAAATGTTCAACATATTGAGAAGAGTGGCCTCAGAGGCACCAACCTTGGTGTTGGCAGACACGACCTGGACATCAGAGGTAATTTCAATGGTACCACGGGCAATCTTGGTGGGGACACCGAGAGCCTGGAAGAAAGAGGTCTTACCAGGCTCCATACCGGTGTTACCAGCAGGAACCCAAACGTCCTTGGGGGCAACAGCACCAGCACGAGCAGGCGCAGCGACCTTGTTAGAAACGATGACCTCACGGATTCCCTTTAAGTCCGAGTTGGTGAAGACGAAACCAACGTTTCCACGAACGTAAGGAAGAAGACGCTCAAACTCCGGGAAGTCAGAGAGGAAACCGCGAATGGCACGACGAACCATGGTGTTCTTTCCCATCAAGATAACACCCTCGCCGCGAAGAGCCTTACGGATCTCGTGCATCTGCTGCGACGAGACATTGTCGACGCCAACAATGAAGATGCTCTTGTACTCCTCGAGGAGAACACGCAACTTCTCAAAGTATTCAATTTTCTTTTCACGAGTGCCTCCCATTTCGACTCTTGTAAGGAAGATAGGATGTTTAAAGGACTAGATTCTTTCTGTCAGATTCACAGTAACAACTTATTATAGTCAGTATAGATAACGTACCTCGAAGGTGGTTTGTTTGGTGGATTATTCAAAATTCGATTCCACAATTTCGAGATTACCTCAGTCCCGTACAAAATTAGAGTTTGACAAGGTCTAATACGAAAGCAGTCACGTACTCTGATCTCAGTCACGTGAGTAGCCCTACACCAGCCCTAAAGTTTATCTTACATAAGGAAGATATAAACATGCCGCTGCTACTAAGCATTTGAGCCAGCCGGGCCGAAGAAAGAGTATACAGCATTCATAGCAAAACGAAATAGAAATGCGATGAGTTGTAAGCTGCTTTGCTAGTCGATTGTATATTACACCCAAAAAAATGCTTAATCAGCACTGACTCATATATCCCCGTATCGCCCGCCCGTCCGTTCTGCACGCAGCACTGCAACGACACTAATCATACATTTTGAATCGCTCTAGAACCACAATATATACAATATCACCAACAGTCAGTCTAGTGTCAGTAATACAAAAGTGCGAGCGTGAAAGTGTGTGGAAGGCTGTGGAAAAGCTTGGAATCGGAGCGAAGCGAGTGATGAGTAACCCGCGTTACCCAAAAAAATTTACCTTGCGCAAAGGTACGCGTTAGAAATAAGCGGTGGAGAACCCAGAGCTACGCCGCCTGAATTCTCTGTCTACTGCTGATTCTCTGTTCCTTTCCTTTCTATTTTCTTTGAAAAAGAAAACAAATTTCTTCTTCTTTTTCATACAAATCGTACACAATTATGGTTAAAGAGTCAAAGCTGTATGACGTCCTCGGTAAGCGCTCCTTTTTTCCTGTATCTATCTTTGAACCCCTACTAACAAAACTCCATCAAAGGCGTCCCAGCTGATGCTACCGATGCTCAGCTCAAGAAAGCCTACAGGTGTGTATTTATCATACATAAACTGACTGTTTTTAATGCCTGATCTGCTAACCCGGCTCCCGTGCAGAGTAAACGCTCTGAAATATCACCCCGATAAGAATCAGCACAATCCTGAGGCTGCAGAAAAATTTAAGGACATTTCGCATGCGTAAGTCTTTCGTTCTTTTGTTATCTTATTAGATCGTGGGTTCTGATGACATATTTAGATACGATATTCTTTCAGACCCACAAAAGCGTGATATATACGACAAATTTGGTGAAGAAGGGCTTTCTGGTGCCGGTGGCGCTGACATGGGCGGCATGAACGGCGCCGAGGCGCTCTTCTCGCAATTCTTTGGCGGTGGTGCTGGTGGTTTTGGTGGTATGTTTGGCGGTGGTGGCGGTCGTCCAAGTGGTCCTCGACGGAGCAGAGATATCGTCCATGCTCTGCGTGTTAGCTTGGAGGATTTGTACAAGGGTAAGATCGCCAAGCTTGCCCTAACGCGAACAATCTCGTGTCAGAAGTGCAATGGAAAAGGTGGAAAAGAAGGCGCAGTCAAGAAATGTAGCACTTGTAACGGTACTGGTTCAGTTACTTTCCAACGCGGAATGGGCCATATTATTCAGCAATTTCAGACTGTCTGCCACGACTGCAAAGGTGAAGGTGAAATCATCAGGGACAAGGATAGATGCAAGACCTGTAATGGTAAGAAGACCATCAGCGAGAAGAAGATTCTTGAGGTCCATGTCGACAAGGGTATGACGAACGGTCAGAAGATTACGTTCCCCGAAGAAGGTGACCAAGGTCCCGATATTTTGCCTGGAGACGTTATCTTTGTTATTGATGAGCAGCCACATGAGAGATTCGTTAGAAAGAAAGACGACCTGTACTACCACGCCAAGATTGATCTTTTGACTGCTCTTGCCGGTGGAAGCCTCGCTATCCAGCACCTCGACAACGAATGGCTAAAGGTCGATATCATCCCTGGCGAGACCATCAAGCCCGGTGCTCTCAAAGTCATCGAGGGTCGGGGCATGCCTTCTTATAGACTTCATAACAACGGGAACCTATACATTGAATTTGAAATCGAGTTCCCGTCAAACAACTTCACCACGGCTGACAAGCTTGCCTTGCTCGAAACAGTTCTGCCACCGAGACCCGATCTGGGACTGCCGGCTGATGCTATGGTCGAGGACGTCGTTTTGCAAGATGTTGATCCTAGCCAGCAGAGCAGAGCTAACCTCCGCTCGGATGAGGATGAGGACGAGGACGAGCAGGGTGGCGAGCGTGCCCAGTGCACCAGTCAGTAAAGCAAATGCTAGTGTTGTTTCTTTGACGTTTGTATCTGCTCATTTGCTATTCATATCTTTTTTGGGGAGGGTGTTTGTCGCCTTTTTTTTTTCGGGATTAGAAAATGTTTAGTACCTCTTAGTTTTCTTACGCGTTTAGCTGTGGGAGAAGATAAAAATTGAACAGTGTGCTTTATTTTCTTGTTTGCGCTTGTGATCTGATATAGTAATGCATGTGATAAGTCTCGAACGATATAGACTTGCGAATATGTAGTTATTTACAGCATTATATTAAAAATTATCGTAAAAGAAAAACCACAGAGAATTATGAAATAAAGAAAAAAAAACTCCCTAGACTTCTAGATGCAAAAATGTAAAAGGAAAAAAGAAGTAAATCTAATACAGCGAAAAACCAGTTACTTGACCTTTCTCAGTGCCCGATCAGCTCTCCTAAGTTTTCCGTCCGAATTATCAACGTCATCTTCCAGCATTCTAATCATCTCAGTCTGCAATTCAAGCTCATCATTAATCTCGACACCCAACTGTCTTTGTCTGGCGAGGATTTTACTGAATTCTTCCAGAGATTCTTCTTGGTCTCGCATTTTCTGCATCTGAAGGTCGAGGAGACCTCGATTATCTTGTTGTCTGGTTTCCGCGGTTTCGACTAGCGGTCCGAGGACGCGGCGAGCAGATGTCGTGACAGCGCCGACTACGCCTTTGCTACCGGTGAACAACGCAGCTCGAGCAGCGTCAAGCGCGGCGGCATCTTCTCCTGTAGCGCTGTCCGAAGACGGCGTCGAGGGAGCAGCAGATTGGTTGCGGGATACAGTAGCTGCAAGGCTTTCGAGGCCCTCGCGTTCTTTGCGGACAAGGTTCAGCATATCTGTTCGGCGACGAAGTTCGCCTTGACCTACAGAATTTGAAAGTTCTTTGAGTCCGCGATCGAGCATTACTATCTTGGTTCCAGTCTGAACAAGGCATTTCTTTGCTTCAGCCGCAGCCGTGCGCGAGTCTGTTGCACTTGATGTTGTGTCGCGATCGGATAGGTACTTTCTCGCGACGTGAAGAAGTGACTTAACTTCATGCAAAGTGTCAAGCCAGACAATAGGATCGCCGACATTTTGACCCGAAGACATGATCAAAGACGGATTGCTGGATTGACTGGATAGCAATGAGCTACTACCACTGGCACCTTCGCCAGCTTTACCTCCTAATCCCATAAACTCGCGCCACGTATCCGTAAGCCGCCATCGCGAATCCGACGAGCGCTGAATATCTCTTAGAAACTTCTCTAGTCCATCCCGACGCTCCTCAACAATATCAAGATTCGTAACTGAGTTATTGAATAAATGTTTCTTTGGAAGTTTGAAAGGGAGATCGTCGTTTACTGAATTTTCGAGCTGATATGCCAATGTGACGAATTCGGAATATCGTTTCATGAGCGTGTATGAGCGCAGTGGAAGGCGCACTTGGATGTGGTATACCGTGTGAGGTTTCGGTGTCGGATTGGTAGAGTATGAACGGATAGAAATATCAACATCTGACATTGTTACTGTTTTTGCAGAAAAAAAAAGTTAGATGAAATGAACGCAAGAATAGTTGGTCTGGTGCGTTTAACAGCGCAAGGTCTGAAACGAGAGTGTTTTGTCAAATTCCGAATACTCTCTCCAATAAAGAAAACGTTCAGAAAATAGCAATAGCAATATCCACCGCGCTAATCAAACACTCTCCTTAGGACTTGTTGTCAAGTTATTCGGCTTGTTCAAGTGTATAGAGAACTGGGAAGACTGTGAGACTAGAAGAGCGCGTAGAAGCTTCAACAGAAGTGTGAGCACGGCTTATCATGTGCCAGACGGTTACAGGACGATGACCCCTGAAAATTCTAGACCGCTGCTATATTCAACGAACTGAATTTTTTTATCAGATTAAATTAGTCTATTTCCATCGCTTAATTAATCATAATGAAAAGAAAGATGTGCTGTAAAATGCAGTACTGTGGTACTAGTTGGAAGAAGTGAGAAAGAATATTCAATTATCTACGCCATGAAAACCACTCTACTAGAACACTTGAGTATCATCGCTCGTAATATTACACTGTTTGATTTATATTCAATCTTTACCGTGTAGCTAGTTTCTTTATTGTCAACTATTATTTGAGTAAAAGTAGAATTAATACGCTTTACAACTAGGCAAAAGTCTATGACTCCAAGTGGCGTTTCGATTCTGAATCAAAACAAAATTACTGAACTTCAGAGTTTATGGTGAGACTTACTTACTCACTTGTCAATACTTTGACGAAAAGGTTGCGATATCAAAACCACAGAAAACAGGACAGGGTATCAAAAAAAGCCTTAATCAACACAGGTAATCACTCCAAAAGCCCTCTCGTCCTCTCTCGAGATTAACACATTCTCTCCTTGAAAAAACCAGCTCCGACACTCTGAAAAATCATCCAACACTTGCATTGCAAGTCCATAAACTTCCGTTGACAATCCACAAACTACACATGCACAGTTTGTCGCCGCCGAACATACCTCAACCACATCTCCGGATTTGAAAATATACTCGTCAGGGGTATCTATATGCACCAATATCCTCTCCGTGCCCAACTTCACACTTTGAAATCTCGAAACTGACAAAATCCTCAAAGAGGTGAAAACTTTCCAATCGTACTCGACTAATGCCAACAGTTCAGCAGGCGTACCAGAACATTTCTTATTGGTGAACGAAACTCTCATAATAGCATTCTCGCCTCGAGAAATGCTATCGACGCGGTTTCTCTCGGCCTTACAAATAATTTTGCGCACGAGAATAGTATAAGTTGCGCCATTAGGAAACGGACCGAGAAGATAGCTCGCATTTCGAGTGAGTTGTCCGCTTTGAACGGCAACGTCAAGAAAGAATCCGTGATAGGCAACGTACTTTGCGGAAAGGATATATGCTATCGGTTCGTTTTGACAAAGGAGCTGGACGCGAGCACAAGAGGCGTCAAATGGAGTTTTGTAGGGGGTCAAAGAGCGCTCGGTAAGGGCTGATACAGAGTGAGGGGATCGCTTAATTGCAAATGCTCGATAAACACAATTCATAAATCGAGAAAATAGTGATGGCGATGAGGGTGAGAGAACTCTATTAGTTCGCAGTGCATAGATGCGGCGTACGCACGCGACAATGGCGAGATATTCATGCAGCAACGCGAGTGAATACGGCAGCAGCAGCGAGTCAACGTGAAAAACATTAACGACAGCCGAATCTATTATCCACGCATCGCGGTATTCGAGGGTATCTGCGAGTTGCGACTCGTATCTGCGCACCAAGTCACCAGGGATTGAACTGCGCGTACACGTCTCGTCAAGCTTGCCCTGATTGCCTACAACTATCTTGACTTGATGTTGTAATGATAAAGCGGTTTCAACGGTTGTCGTATCGATTAGAACAACTGTTTTCACTCGGCATTTCAAACTCACGAGAAGTTGCTCTTTCCATTCTGTATCAGTCTCACAGACACGCACAAGGCAGACATTAGTCGCCAAGCGCAAAACATCAATACTAGCATTCTTCCAAGAACAGGCAGCAACGACAGTCGCGCAGGGGAATTCGTAGGACCAAATCCGCTCATCATCTTGCCACTGACGCACGGTATTAGATAGGTACTCTTTCGAGTACTCTGGCTTGAAAAGGTGCGCCGCGAAAGAACGACTACTCGTGCGTTCGATGCCGCGCACGAGACGCTGCACGTTCTCGCGCGCACCGCGCGCGGCATTATGCAAGATATTTGCGTCAAAGTAGCGAATCGCTGCGTCGGCCAGCACATCGATAAAGCGAACGCGAGCCGAGATCAGGTTATGATGCGCAGACTTTCCCCAGCACGCGTACTGACGTGTGTCCGGTTGGCGAGAGACAAGATGATGGTGCTCGTTGGCGAAGAGAAGGAGACAGAGAATAGGCGGCTGTCGACAACGAGCCGAGTGATTCAACTCAAGCAACGTGGCTCGCGATAAGATTTCTTGAAAGGAAGAACTCGGATCGTTGGTGATTATCTGAACTAGAGAGACTCGTTCATCATCCCCGTCAGGCGAAAGCAACGTGCACTCGCCACTTATGTTCTTAGCGGTACTTGGCCGCACGGTACCGACCAAATGCATGTGAGAAGTGGAGACGCGGGGGGGTCTTGGAGCACAGTCAAAGGAAGGGATCTTTGAGCACGCGACAGAAGAAGCCGGTCGAGCGGAGGTGTGCGGCATTAGAATGCTCCACTTTTTGGCTATTGAACAGCAAAGAACCTCGGTCTGTTGTCGTCAAAAAGATAGGTTATGAAGATGTTGATATGGATCTGAAAAGCAGAGCGTGAAAGAAGACCATTTTCGGTGCACGTGTGTTTTGCAGTCAGTCCACGCAGATGGCCTTCCTATGCTCGCACACGTGTAAATATTCTCGCCACTGCTTGCCATCTTGCTGCATACCGTAGTGCTACAAAGGTGCTACAGTTCTAGTTAAGAGTAACTGACATGGTTTTAAAAAGGCAGAAGATATGATAAATTCAAGCGACAGGAGACAGTATAAGCATTTCATTAACAGTAGAGATAGCATGTGAAATATGCAGCCTCAATCATTCAAACCGGCTTTCATCATTATACATCGTGCCAAAAAAAAATTAAGAAAATATAAAAAAAAAAATAAAAAATATTATTAGAATACAGACCTCGACAAACAAACGTTTCACACTCTGCATATCCGTCAAAGTGTCAAAGCGCCATAACAAATCCTATTAGTCACTGCTGATGATTTATTCACGTGATCGCGAGCCGCAGGCGAAGAAAGTCTGTAGTAGTAAAAAAAATTGTACTGTTGCTGATAGCGCTAATCAGTCCCAACTAAACTCCGCACCTCAACTACGACGACACACGATACGAGGGCAGCAAAGTCACAACAAATGCCAGACGGGCTCTATCGGATTCTTGACATTTCGTCACATGTTGTACATGGATACGTGGGTAATCGTGCGTCTACGTTTCCGCTGCAATTACTCGAATGGGACGTTGACGTGTTGAATACGGTTGCCTTCTCAAACCATACAGGATATATGCAATGGAAAGGCGAGCGCGCTACTGCATCTCAAATTCGAGATATTTACGAAGGTTTAAAGTCGAATACATTGACTGATTATGATGTTATCTTGTCTGGATATATTCCCGGCGCAGAGGCTGTTCGAGAAGTTGGTCGAGTAGTCGAGGACCTTCGTCGCGATCAAAATGATTCGCCATACGGCCGCGACGAGATAATCTGGGTCCTTGACCCAGTAATGGGTGATGAGGACAAACTCTACGTATCGCCGGATGTGGTGCCAGCTTATGAATCTTTGTTGCCGTTGGCGACGGTTATCACGCCAAATCAGTTTGAGACCGAATTACTCACCGGCACAAAACTTACCTCAGAAGCTGATATCTTCACTGCATTGACGACTTTACACAATAAATTCCACACGCCAAACATTATTATTTCATCAGCTGTGCCGACCGGGAGCGGTCAACAATCTTCGTCATCTGGCAAGGGAAATGATTTTATCTGTGCCGGACAGACATTCCGCAGCGATGGGTCTGCCTGTCAATTCTTTCTGCGCTTGCCATTTATAGACGCCTACTTCACCGGAACTGGCGACCTTTTCGCCTCCATGGTGGCGGACAAATTTTTCAAACATACACGTCGCTGCCATGAGACTTATGTATCAAAAAATCTCACAATCCCAGATCACGATCTGCCTCTCGTGCGCACGCTTGAAGACGTCAGCGCAATAGTTCAGGCCGTGCTGCGCAAAACGGCAGACGCAGTGGCGCTATACGATAAGCAAGCCGAGCTCGCAGTGAAGACTTTAGGTGTCGCGAGACCAGAAAAGGGTACTAAGGAACGCAGAATCGCAGATATGAAGCATGGCGAGTTACGTTTAATTCAGAGCCAGGACGCGTTTAAAAATACACACACCAATGTAAAAGCTCAGTTTTACTCGGCATGAGTTTTTTTGTATTCCTACATTTATGGGAATAGTATCCATCATTTTAAAACAATTGAATACTTAATCTTGCATCTCTTGTCATGTAACAACTCGAGCAAGTATAATGTCAATTTGTACTTCATAAAAGTACATTAAATGTAAAATACATACGCGAGTCACAAGTTCTATCCACCCATCCAATTTGCGCCTGCATGTAAATATCAGCAAATATTATAAAATAAACCTTTTCAGCGTCCGACTCAGTATAAATACAATAGAAAAGGTTGAAAAAAGTATAAAAATAAAAATCTCAAGTCAAACGCCTTCTGTAAAGATATCCGAAAAAATTCCCAAAACAAAAAAAGCACACGCTATCGAACCCACTCAAGTGCTTCAGAAAAAACCCAATATCCCAAACCAACTACAAATACAATAGCAACCAAATAATAATAAAAGAAGAGTGTCTTTATTTTTCTTGTCTTAAGCAGACATACCCCGATGAATACGTCTATGCCGTCGCAAGTTGGAAACCACACTAAACCGACGTCCGCACCCATGATGATCACACTGGAACGGCTTCTCGCCGGTATGTGAGAAAATATGAGTTTGTAGACTGCTCGGTCGCGTAAATCGCTTGTTGCAAACCGGGCACTTGTGCTTCTTTTGAGTGCCGGCAGACACGCGCGAGTTAAACGATGACATGAGACTTTTTGCGTCTTTTGAAGTCACATAGCTAGCTCCGACGCTGGGAATATCATAGGCGGCCTCGCTAGCACTCGACTCGCTGCGGCGATGTATTTGGTCCAGAGAATGCGCGTCATCAAAGTCGAGGTGCTGCTGCGTTGGCTGAGAGGGAGACTCTGACTTCATCGAGCCGGGGTGTGTACACTGTGAATGACTGTTTCCGAAAGAGTCAAAGAGCAGATCGAGAGACTGATCGGGGATGATCGATGGGCTGAAGGAGTGCATAGTATCCTTCATGGTAAAATTGTGATCGTGAGGCGATGCAGAACCTTCAAGAAAAGAAGAGGCCGCAGTTGAGAGCGAAGCCGAAGACTGAGGCGAGCATGATCCACCGTGATCGCTGACATAGCCCGTGCACGAGGCGTTGCGCCGCCGCCGCACGTAGAGAGGCAATGTGGACGAAGTAGAGGAAGGATCGATGGCGACGTTGGTAGACATACAGAGCATAGGCACGAGATTTGCAGAGGTCTGTGAAGTCGAAGCGTCGGAAGCAAGCATATCAAGTCCAAGCGTGTTTGGCTGCTGCTGCTGCTGTTGATGTTGCTGCTGCTGCTGTTGCGGCTGTTGCTGTTGCGGCGATTCTTGGGAAACGCGGATGACGGGTTGCGAGGGTAATGGGGCGGAGAAGAGGTCGTCAGGGTGCGAGACACGACGCGCAAAGGCTCCGGGACTTGAGTGAGAGTCGCTGGAGGGGAGAGGTGTGGATTGTTGTGGATAGAAGAAAGGCATCTGAGCTGCGGGCCCGGTGGAGAAGTGGGTCGACCAGGCAGAGTGATCGAGATCCGAATTGCGTGGGATGACTGCAGACTCCTCAAGAGAGGGCGTTGAAGAGAACGGGTTATGAAAGACCAAGCCGCCAGCGACTTCGAGTTGGTCGGCGAGGGCGAACATAGCTGGAAGAGAGGGCGGAAAACGGGGGTGGGAGATGGATGAATAGACGGAAGGGGCCTGCGTTATAAAGGCTCGCGATGGAGCCAACCCCGCGAAGGCCAAGTCCGTGGGCGGCCGTACCCAGAACCGTACCCTCCGTATCTCTCCAGCCACCGCCACCACTCACTAGCCATCCAATATGCCCTAACCCTGAGATTGATTCAATTCGACGTGATCGCCGAGGTACATCCTGTGCCTGCGTCTCGCGCGGGCTAGCTCAGGCGAGATGGTCCCCAGGACGCGACTTGATGGTGTTAGCGAGCTGGAGATATGGGGAGAGAATACTCGAAGCATGCGTAGAGAAATACAAACGTAGATAGCCAAGAGACTTCAGAGGTAGACCAGAAGGTGAGCAGGCAGAGTTCCACAGTTATTGGACTGGTCGAGTGAGCAAAGCAGGCCGACGATTGGCCGCGGAGCTCAAGTCCGCCGACGATGAAGCGCTCACCGCACGTGTCTAAGCGATATTTCTTCGTCATCTATGACGGGCGCCGTTTGTCAATTCCGGAGGTGAAAGAGGACCAGTTCAGTTGTAGCTTTAAATAAGGGAATGATTCATCAAGGTAATACTCGATACCGGCGACAAAGCTAGATAAAAAGTTGTCATATATGTACAGACTACAACAAGAGAGCGATTTGATAGAGCAATGAGACCGATATAGATGTTTATCCTCACTACATTGACCAGTATTTGCAGTCTGTCTGCCTGCTCCGAGAAATCTCTCCCCCAATAAAGCATTGAATTTATCAATAGGTTTATTGCTATTAATTGCATTTTTTTGCAATTTCCGCCGCTGCCAATTGTTTTCAAACAAGCAAGCTAGAAAATGAAGCTGAGCAATAAAGTAAGGCCAAGTGCGAACAGAATTATATGGGTTTTTCAAAATCCCTCTCACTCTCATAGACGCAGACAGCCAACCGCAAAACGATGCCAAAAACAACACGCTCGAAACGAGGAGCCAAGTACAATTGTGTAATTGTCTTGTTCGTCAATTGATTGTAATTAAAACTCTATACGATATATTGAATTCTACAACAAAATAATTAGATAGAAAGGGCATCATATTGTCGTCAATGTGCCTGACGTCACCCGTTGCCCGCCCACCTTTGCGCCGTGCCCAAACCCTTTTCCTCTGCCTTTCTAAACACGGTACTACGGGAGTAACTTTAACTTTGGTGAATAAATTTAGGGCTCGCCAACGCCTACTGCAAAAAGAGTGCACGACAGGAGGGCAACAGCTTGCATTAGTCATTGCTAGCGGCTTATGTGAAGAGAAGAGCGCACGCTAATTAAATCAGGAGCCAATATAACCGACGGCTAGCTATTTTTCACGAAATCAGAGTATTATCTGTGTATCTCGTCCCTGCCTGCTCGGTCTTGTTGTGAGTGTATATGTTCCTGTTCTGTTCTTGTTCTTGTTCTCGTTCTAGTTGAACTGGATTTTTTCCAATTGACTGGAGTCGTCTGTTGCATGGCATACAGTGGGCAGATTCATCTACGACATATCTATAAGTATTGTGCTATATTGTTGGTGTATATAGGATACAGACTAGTGCGGCTGCAATATATGAAATATTCTAAGCCTAGCAAGAGTATGTGTGACAAGAGACACGAAGACAACAGAGGCGAGGGTGAGCTTAGTTCACGTGCTGGCGGCAGTCCTGTGCTCCGACTGCTACACCAGTTGGAGCCACAAGTGTTGTATGTTCAGGATGGCAACGGCAAGACAATGTACCAGACACTGAGTTTTGAGTAGCAGATGAGCCAGGGCACGATTGAACCTTCGCTGCAAATCTCGCGCAAAAGGCCACAAGTGACAGTGCATCACGAACAGGCCCTGTCAGCGTCGTCAATCTAATCTGTGCTTTGAGAGCCACCGAGAGACGGAATCTGCCATGTGTAGGCTGTTGAAGAAGGTAGTCACACCTGTCGGCCGTATACATTGCTAAATTGACGACACCGGAATTTGGATTAGCTGTCCCGCTATCGCGGATCGCCCTAGTCATCTCATTCTCGCAGCCGACCTGAGATTTCGCAATCTACGGAGGCCAGTGCACCGCTCGTCTGCTGAATATACCATCCTTTTAAAACCCCAGGCCGAAGTAATATCTTAGTATCCATAATCTCTAAGCAGCAGCACGAGTCACTGCTATTTGGCGCACAGAGCGCATCTCCCAAGTCATCTCTCGCGCCGCGCACTAGCCTGTTCGAGTGATCAAACCTTGGTCTGCTCAGGCCTTCGTACTCGCGCTCTTACTCATCTGTAGTCACCTCGCCTCTTCTCTCACCCGCCCTCTGAGCCCCAAAATAACCACACATCACTCATGACTACCCAAAACAGGATAGTTTAATGTCTCAGCTACATGTCTCACACCAGCCGTCGCTTCTTCCGCACTCTCATCAGCTCTCTCCATCTATGCTTCTTTCATTCATAACGCCTTGTTCAGACTTTTATTTACTGTTTTGTTTATTTTCTATAGCTCTGAATGTTCACTCAAATTAATAAACATATCCTTTCTTCTTTAACCCTATCCCTCCGCTGGGCACCCTCATTGAATGCGAAAAGCCTAGGCGTCGACCATCCAAACTTAGCAAACCAAGAATTGGTAGGTAAACTCTCTCTCGTACATCTCGCACTATTTGATAGCTATTCACCTTTTCGTCTATTTGCTTTTCTGCCTCGGGAGGGCTCCTTTGAGCGTTAGTTGGCTTTGAGATATAGTCCAGATCAGTTCCTTTTTTTCGCAGATCAGATCCATGAAGTTGGATCTCTGACATTATCAGTACACGCCGTCGAGATACACTTGAAAGACAAAAAAAAGATGACACGTTCTTTGCATGATATTATTATTTATCATAAATGCTTTAGAATTACGTAGCTATCAGCTTTTTTTCGATCTTGACATAAATTTATCCGATCTCCGATTGTTTCACAATACTGTATTTTTGAATATAGATTCATTCGATGTCTATGGCAGTAATCCTCAACTTGTCTGGTAAAACAAAAAGCAAAGCAAAAGATCGTTCCACAGAAATGAAAAAGTTTTGGCATAGATGTCTATAATCTATCACTATACACCGAATAAAAAGTATATTATGATGCCTTTAATATTACTTTGTTGCTTTCATTACAAGATATTGACGGCGGAACGCCGTGTCAGTAACTCTACCAGTCCCAAATTTTTGGGTCGACTTCGGGGATTACAAAAATAAGACTTAGATCAACTGTTGCAAAGGCATTATGTTTTGACTGCCGCTTTTTCGTTTATTCTGTATTTCATGAGGCGTTTTGCATGAAGAAAATACATTGCTTGAGAAAACAACGAGAATATTACACTTACTTGCATTGGTTGCGGCAAAGTTTCATTTCTCATCCAAGAAAAGTACAGAATAAATTGCTCGATTTCTTTCTCTAATTAACAAAAAACTATACCTCCTATATTGGAGTAAATCGTGTGTATAAAAACGAAATTTTATTTCTGATTCTTCACCAATTATTGTACATACAATCAAGTCGTGTGTGTAGCGTTATTTCGCATCTACATGACTACGGCCCACAACTCACTCGTCTCGCAAACGAAAAGTCTTGTTAGCATCTCTATCTAACATTAGTATTACTCTTCTTTATTTTTTCTCTATAATGTTGATTGAGTCCACGATTGCCATCGCGTCTGTGAAACATAATTAACATATGTCGACGACGACAGACTTCATTGATAGCCAGCAAAGAAATAAAGAGTAAAGTACGTCAACGGCGCACGGCGCAGTCAGTATTATCTCATATCCAATCATTGAAACAAGAAATGAAATACTTACTCACCTCACCGCAAGAGTTAAGCAGAAAAGTATGATGATACAATATAACTTAAACACTGCAAAATAACGTTTAAACCTTAAATTTCGCAGAAAGACATAGCTAGCATATAAATTTACCCGGCCCCTTGAATACATCAATTTCTGATCGAGCGATATTTAAACTGTGTGAGCATTCAAAAGCTCTTTACGAGTTTGTTCTTTATCTCTTCTTCTTTTTACCATATAGTTGCTTGATTACTTGTTTTGCTCTGAGCGCTTGCCACTTTTCGTTTTGGTGTCAGAAGATTGCCCAAAATTTGCTTCAATAGAGTCAATCTCGACTCAACTTCTATCATTCAATTTGAATGTCCTCAATAAGAGGAGCCGCGTTCACTTCTCTTTTCCGACGATTCAAAGCGAATAATTCAAATTTTGCATATACGACCCGAACAATTGTACTAGCATTAACATGGATTCCGGTCGTTGCATACGTTGCTAATCATCAAGTCTGGATCGGCGTGATTGATGGATCCTCAATGACGTGAGTACCCAGCTTTTCCCCCCTCCAAATAGAAATAAGAAAACGGGGATGCTAAGAATTGACCTGTGCAGACCGACTTTGAATCCGGAATCGAATGGACTTGTCAGGGATATCGCGCTGCTATGGAAATCGGGCTCGAAGAATTACAATTCGTATAATCGCGGCGATGTCGTCGTGTTGAGGTAGGCCGGCTCAAGACTTTTTTACATAAACAGAGATTGATTGTTTCTCTCATTTTTTTATATATTTTTAGAAATCCTCGAGATCCTGAATCGTCAGTGGTGAAGCGTATAGTCGCGTTCGAAGGTGAAACAGTACGCACGCGTTTTCCATACCCGGAACCAGTATGTGTTGTTCCACCATATCATTTCTGGGTTGAAGGCGATAACATACATTCTGTTGATAGTAATACATATGGACCGGTAAGTTCTCTCCTATTTTAGACCATTTTTCACTTAGATTATCTAATTTGACGATTGAAGGTATCTTGTGGACTTGTAACGGCTAGAATTCGATATGTATTATTCCCGTTTAGTAGATTTGGCAAGATTGCGGTCCGAGGAGGACGAGATCCGCAAGCAATCGTGATAGGAATGAAGTCTGCGCGTTGATGGTTTTAAAATTAAATGTTCAAAAATCAAATGTGTAAGATATTATTGGTGGTATATATGAAAGCCGTGGTATATAGATTATAAATATAAATTAAGTTTATCACTAGAAAATGGGATTCTTGTTCTTATTTTTTCTTTATCGGTGTTTGAGGTTAGTTTTGGGTGTTTGTTTGGCGAGGCTTTGAACGTGCATATGATCATGCGAAATAATCTCACGACTGCTACAATTTATACGCCGCGAACTGACTGCTAAAAATAAAATTCTGCACTCAGAAAGTATCATATAGAAAATCAAAAAAACTAAAGGCAAGAAAAAGGGGAAGGTCGCGCACTAACAGGAACAACACACACACACGCACGCACACAGAGTGAACTAGTTTTAAACCACCATATTGGTGATCAACGCGAATCTGGATCCTATTTACCGTGGCTAAACGGTTTTACTTACTCTTGCAGCATATCGCAGTATGAAATATGGTAAAACTGCAAGTAGCGGTTGAAAATCAAACTTTTTTTTATTTGGTTTGAGATTCTTTTTTGTCTACTAGGTCAAGAGAGGACAGTACTATATTCTAATTCTTACTCGCTACCCGATGAGCTTACAACAACGATGATAGCATGTAAAAAAGTAACTGTCAATTTTTTGTCGAATTATCTGTTCTCATATTTCCGATCGATTGCTACAATTCAAAAAAAAGACATTTAATTATTTGTTCTATACTCGGAGAGCCCTCTCAATCGTACGTCATTTCCGCCAACCTGCATCTTTCTTTGCCAAAAACATAGGTTTAAGCTGCAATAAATTCTGAAGTTAGATACCCATTCCATCGTACAGTACTTCTCGCATTCCTCTCGGAAGTATACTTTTTTTTCGTGTCAAGCTTTGTCTCATTGTTGGGATGTTCTTTTACTGGAGGAGTGGATATTAGATCCGGATCTTGCTTCCGGCGAATCATACCTCTGCATCTCTTGTCTCTGATTTTTCCCAACAGCACGCATCAGAAATACTAGACAATCTTAATTTAATCAAATCAGACCATTCACTGAATTCTAAATAAATTTCTAAGTAATATTTCTGTAAATCTGGCATGTTTGAAAGCTAAGTCTATAGTACCTTGCAGGACCTACCCAGCACCACTCTGCGCGCGCCGTTTTTATGTGACCCCTAATTTTCCCGTACCACTGATATTTTCGGCGACCCTCCTTTAATCCTAAATTGTCGAAGAGGCTCTAATATTTCGTCAGGTATTTATTGAAGAAAAAAAAACTATTTATTAGAGTGAGTTGAAGTCTTGTTTTTGAAAATTGTTGTCGAGGGACGGGAGTTGCTGTAATTCATCTTTGAGATAAAGAGAATATAATAAGGAGGTATAAGAGTCTTGAATATAGTCAGCACGTCTCAATTAATATTAACGCTCTTGAAATGTGATGAGCCGGAGAAAAAACTTGAAATCTAAGAATATTTAGGAGAGAATCAGCAAAATAATAATCAAACTTATCCATTCTTTGTGAGCATGATTGTAGATAACGAACATACACATTTCTCTTCAATTCTCCTAGTCATAATGTCAAAACGCACAATCAAGTACTATTCTTTTTGACGAATTATTAGAGAACTTTAGACCCTGCAAAACTTGTTGCTGAAATGAGAAAGAGCTAATCAAACCGGTGCACCCGCTTTCGGAATATTGCTTAGAATACTGTCTTTGATACCATGGTCCCGTGCACGCATTCCTTCGTTGTGTTGTTATTAATTTTCAATTCTGATTGGATCCATTAGGGAGAATAGACTTTAAAAAAGCACACTTCTTTCGATTTCTATTTCTGCTTTCTTGTTTTGTTTCGTTCCGCGAAGTGGGTTGGTTTGAGCGAATTTGAAAGCCACAGCACAGCACACTGCCGTCTCGAGATAATCTCGTAGACTCAAGTTGTCTTGATCAAGTACCGCAATTGATCAAAAACTTTCTTTAAATGGGAATGCATATGGCGCTTAGTGGATATTTTGCATGAGACGATATTCTACGAGATTGGTAGCTCAACGCAATGGTATTGGACATGTCTTACAATGACCTATTATGAGTATTTTCAATACAACCGGCGACAATCATATCTAATACTCCTCAGAGCAGGATATCAATACAAAAGGTAAAGGATAAGAAACTAAGAGGATATTTGGCAGATTCGGGTAGGTTAACTCAATGTTATATCTTGAATGTTTTCATTGAGCTATTGCTGTATCTTAATAGACACTCTTTGGATTCTTTGACTTATTCTCATGGAGCTGTCTCCATATTTGAATCTCGTTATTGAGAAACTACGGTTTCAGAAGCATTCTATAATCATATCATCTCGATAGGATAATTGAGATTTGGTTAAAAACTAACTGCCATTTAAGGAAATCTTACATTCCGTCAACAAAATTTTCCACTAGAGCCTCAAGCTGGTTAACGTGATCAAAACAATTGAAATCGTTGTGTATCATACATCCGTTTTATAAAGCCTGGATTTCAAAAAAAGGGACCGAAACTGTCTAAGGTCCGGCAAGAACGAGATGGGTTTTTTACGCCATATCGGAGCTAGACATTTAATGCTCCGGATCAACAACTCGACTACTTCTTATCGTCCGCGCACTGCAACAACTAGGTAAAGCTAGCCAGATATATGTCACTGAATAATCCCTATTTTTAGACTCATAAGTAACATATAGTGGGTATATGCGACTGCTAGTCCTTTTGACAACTCTCTTATTCTATTGGTGATGTCATTGAACACATGCCAAATGTTTTGCTTGCGATGGTTGAGTGTTTTTGCCCTGATCTATACTCACTTGCTGCATCTGTCCATAGATTTAATCATAGAAAATATAGCTCACATTATATAAATAAATGTTTCATTTAAATAGAGCCAGTTGCTTTCGGTAGATCAAGTACAAAGAGACGGAGGCCGTCTGCTACAGATCAAGAATGTGCGGTGACGACATAGGCGGGATCTATTCTGGTTCTACTTTTACAGACTGGCAATGCAGATTGGCGGGTGGAGAGTACAGTACACAACTGCCACACAAAAACCAGCTAAAAGCTAAGTTCGGCTGAGTCACCCACAGTTTCATCTTTTCTGGACTGGATTTTCAAAAGCTGAAAAGTATTATAGAAAAGTGTTAGAGGAATCGACAGATAATCTGACACAGCTTTGTACGGTAGCAGTCTTGGGATCTTTAGCTTACTTTTAACAGTGCCCTGTCTCGGCAGTGTCGAACGCACTTATAATCGACTGAGCCCTATCCGTTTTGAGCCTGGGAAACCCAAATCAAATATCGGTGCACATTGCTTTTTCCAGGTACTAAATACTTCTTGATCGGCTGCTTCTGTCAATGAGACGAATCACTGCCGGTGAAGACGTGTTCTTGCCCGGATGGCGTGCCCACCTTTCTTTTCCTTGATCTCGCTGGCTTGTAATGATATCATTACGCGTTCGAAAAAGCAAATAGAATGCTGCGAATGACGTTATTCAGGCCAGATGGATCTCGGTATATGTTCGGAAGCTGTTCGTAAACAGAGACGTTTTTGCTCTGTATATGCTTTATTCTGCTTATTATCGTGGTACTGTTTGTTGTTGCAGTTTGAGAATGCATTGATAAGCTGCATTGAAAAGCCTTTTCTTCATTTTCTACTTACTTCACTGGTAACTTTAGCTTTTCCTATTTAATGATTTCTTACTGGTATAAAAATGAAGCAGATTAAGTAGCATCCCCTGAAGCGAGAGACATGATCCGGGTGATCGTGTAAGATGATGTCATAAAAAGGATTGATCGTAGAATAATCAAGAGAAGATTGTTACTTCATATATCGAAAATTGAGAGCATGGGTTTAGGCTACTGTATTTTTGAAACACAGTTGTTTTAACCGTCTATTGTTGCCTGTAAGCGCTCTAGATACTGTGCTTGTCTTGAGTGCATTCTCACTGTTACTACGTAAGTGTACTTAGGCATATACGAGCCAGCTACATACTTATAAATGAATTCATTTAACGTGACTTTGTCAGCCCCTAAAGTCGCTCCCCGGATCTGATGTCCGTCCAGCATTCTCATTGACCAATATTCTCTTTCAAATCACTCGCTAGACTCACACAGAACCTGGTGGGCAACTGAATAGGACAGTCTTGACAAAAACTCATGCAATAGTCTTCATGTCTACATGACGCGTGGCCTGTAATTTATTCAAGGGCGTTAGAACCGAGAAAGAGACATGCAAGTTGTAAATATAAGTAACGCTCCATTAGCTGTATACAATCACAATATAACAATGTTAGTATTAGATTAACTGATGACGATAAATTCTAAGAAAACTAATCGTAGATATAAAGGCCTTCTAGTTAGAAGGAGAAACGTATCATATATATTATCTTGCCCTTTCTTTCTGCCCCCAACATCCACTTTATTCCAACCCTGGCCTGTTCGTACCCTGCCTGACCCAAACTTGAGTAAAGATTCAATCTGTCGCCTATTATTGCCATAATTCTCTTCTCTCCGCAACCATATTATTTATCTAATTATTTATTTATTTATTATTATTTTTTTTCTGTTTCATAAAAATATATTAATCTGAATGTCAGTATACAATTAAGAATATAGAAGAAAAGGTAAAGTGGTTATTTCGGTGTATACTTTTCGCTTACCACACATGTAGCTACACATCTTACAATCCGAACCGTTCTGAACACAAATCTTACCTTTTTGTTTCGCAGTATTGAATTTTATTGACTCCTCCTAGCCACCTGTGCTTAGCATTATTAGATCAAATCAGATACAATAAATCCGCGCTCTCGCTGAAAAGCAAAATATTTGAAGCCCTAGATAGCAAGTGGTAATCGATCAGCCGGGGCACATTTCCGCATCTTTCGCAAACACCGAGATTTCAAATATTACTTAAAAACAAATGCTTCCAGTCTAGTTTTTTTTTTGTGTTTTCATCTCGACTTGTGCAAGCGGTAAGCGTCGCGGCCTTGGGTTACGAAATTGTCACGGATAGAGTGTCTCCAACGTTGGGAGGTTTGAGGTTTGTATGTGGGTGGGGCCGCAGTGAGAAACCAATATACCTACTTGTTTAGTAGTATAATATTTAGTAAAATATTGCACTTTACTCCGTTGACTTTGAAATAGTGGATTTAACCAATTGCCGCCGTATTACATTGTGTAAGTCATAGCAGTTTTATAGACTGAAGTGCTAGTTATTTTGAAAGGCAGTTAACAGCATTTGTCAGCCAACCTCAATCAGCTCGCAAAAGAGATAGGAAACAGAAATCTATGGAAGCGATGCGTGTGATAACGAAAGTATATCTAATCATAAGCAGTCAAAAACTTCGGTAAGCTGCATGATCTCAAAAGGGGAAAAAAAGGAAAGAAAATTCTACTAGCTGCCAGTTTACAGACCCACTTCGAACTGCCACTCTTTTTACCACTTACAGCAAATGTGCTGTAATCAATACCCACATCCCACATATTTCCTCTGGTCGCAATATGTCTTGACTTGTTGATGGTGATATATTTCTAAAGCCGCTAATACAATTGTGAATACCGCTTTTTGCCCAGCCTCTGTCTTCTTTATGTGGTTCCCGGACGTTTGTTCCACGGTGGATATGTTCTTCTCATTGAGGAGCACCGCCACAAGCTTTATACCCAGCTTGTTTTGTACCGGTATAGGTAACTTTGTGTTTGTTCGCATCCTTCCTTCTCTTACAGCATACAACAAATGAGAATAGAGAAAAAAAGACTGAATTGAACTTACCACCCACAGACTACAAAATAAGAGTACAACTAATAAACAACAAAAAAATATTGAAAATATATAAAACTGAGGAGAAATTCCGAACAATAATAATAATAACAGTAATGAAAAGAGAAAAATGAAGTCTGCCCATTCTCCACAGAAGGTCAAATCACAAAACCTGTCTTGATAGAGATAACTCCCCATTCCATAGCACCCTTGCGCCGTCGCCTATGACCAACATCGCCAACCATTTAACAAACAGTAAATGAATATAAGTTTATAAACTCCTGATGATTTCTGCAGGTCGCTCATAGACCTCTGATACTTCACCGACATGAATAACCCCACAAGACAGCTGACATGTAAAGTGTAGAATTGTGCGAAACACAAAATCATCTGATCGTCCATTGTCCATTGAATATAAAAACGAGTAATTTTTTTTTGAATAATTCAGAATAATTAGTAAACCTAACGAAAATCAAAGTAAAACTTAATAAATAACATATAAAAAAATTTGTAACGTCGTGCGCTCAATTCGACACCCCTCGCACAACGTTATAACTGAAAAAAGGCACCATAAAAAAAACCTAAACTCTTTCCCACGACGAAGTAAGATCCTGAGAATTTGACTCCGTCTCCGATAAATAAGGCGACCCACTAATACCGCTAGACACGGGCGAGTCCGGTGCTTCGTCAGCCGTAGCAGCAGGCTGATGAGTGGATCCAGAAGAGCTAAGAGATTCCATATGCACGGTACGATAATAATTGGCATTATTGACTTCGGCGTGCGTGAGACCAAGGACCCATTCAACGGCAAGTTCAGGAAGAACCCCGCCGAGGACGTAATATAGCAGACTACCCTTACCGACAAATTGCATGCGGCACAACGCACTTCGGTCGTTTGATGTAAGCGAGTCAAAAATCGCGTTATTCAGTTCGCGGATAGGACTTCCAGATGATCGAGGTGAGGCGGTCACCGACACAATAGACGACGCCGTGCCACTGATTGCGCGCGCAGCAGAACTATAAGCACGCCCGTACACATTTCGGATATTCTCTGGCCACGACAATAAATCTGCACGCACATTGTGTGCCACTGATCGGGACGAGGCAGACGTAGCCGGCGAATAGGAGCGCACATGAGACGGCGTAGATGTACCGCGTCCGCTGCTCTCTGGTGTCATGAATGGCGACTGTGGAGTAGACGAGTACGTCGACTGCAC
This sequence comes from Kockiozyma suomiensis, assembly GCF_038497685.1. Taxonomy (NCBI): domain Eukaryota; kingdom Fungi; phylum Ascomycota; class Lipomycetes; order Lipomycetales; family Lipomycetaceae; genus Kockiozyma; species Kockiozyma suomiensis. The sequence continues at coordinate 419,894 of NW_027117671.1, forward strand.
CGGAACAGACATGTCGAAGGATCCGAGACGCATGTGAATAAATGGCACACCTTGCGGTGCCAGCTCGCGCTGCATGCACAAGGCAAATGACGATAGCGCCGAGGCGGTAACGCACTCTGGCGCGTGGAACGGGGGACACAAGGACGGGAGAATCGATGGCGTGAGAAGAAGAAAGCGAGCATTGTGGCGACGCACAAGTGGAATGAAGCCCTGAGAAAGCAGGGCAACGGACCCGACTATCTTGGTGTAGAGAATATCAGACCAGTCATAGGCACTGATTGACTCAACGGGACCGGCTGGATAGTATAGATCCGGAAGGATGATGACACCAGCAAGATGCTGCTGGCGATCAATCATATCAGCGAATTTTTCGACAACCGCGTTGCGATCCATAGACTATCCTTGTTTGTCAGCAAGGTTCATAATTACAACAAACAGCGAATACATACGTCCGGGCTAGGCATGATTAGAGGACGGATATCAGCACTGTCCTCTTTCAGGACTAAATGCTCTTCACCAGGTTGAACAGTCATAAACACGATAAATCCACGTCTCTCGAGATCAGCAGCGATAAATTTGGCAAGAGGCTCTCGCGGTGAACTTGCCAACACTAATGAACGTCACGTCAGCCCAAGTCATATCACTACATTCAGTAAGCATCCTCAACAACTTACCAACCGCTTCAATTCTAGCACCATTTGCTGCCTTCATAGCACGTCTTTTTCTCTTCCTGACAAGCATACGCCTACGCGAGTAGACATATCCAGCACCAGCGGTGCCGGTTACACCTAACGCGATAACTCCAAAAATAATCTTATGCTTTGAAATCCACGATGTCGCTCTCGAAATCATCCCAACTTGTACTTCTGGAGCCTGCGGAATATCCAATACTTGCTGCTTCATAGAACTGGGCATTGAAATTGGGATGCTTGGAAGCGAATCAAGTCCGTTCTGAAGCTGATCCTTCCATTGCGTCACGTATTCTGACAAAGACTGCAGGTTTGTGTTGTCAGCCAGTTCATGCGCGGTCTTTTGAATAAACTCCGATGCGTTAATGTTAAGAGTATAAACAAAATCCATCAAGTAGGACACCGGGTCAGGAGGAGGTGTAGTAGTCATGCTGCGTATAACGAAAAAGTCCTTTGTCTAGGCCTGTCGATTCCGGTCACACCGATGAATCAGTCTTACTTGAGCAGCAAAGAATGGCTTTTGTATGATAGCAATAAAATACCCCTAATCAAGTATTTTATCGCACTAGAAACAACTACAATGAATTGTTTAGCGATACTGAATCACGGATGCAGCCGAGTAGCAGTCAGTTACAAGTGCTACAAACAGGGGCGATCGCGAACTATCACCCTCAGCGCGTTGGGACTTTTACTCTTAAAACCCGAGTATTTTAAACTTTTATTTGATACACCAGGTGACTGCTTTTACCGCGATAATCACAGCTTGATCCGGAAGTTGCACAGTTTAATCAAAACTTTAATTACATCTTGACTTATAAACTGGGAGATTTGAGAGTTTAAAATTAGTCACGTAATTACGCGAAAAACAGTCTGGTTCTCTACAAGGTCTTTGACATTCATTTATTACTGCATTGCGATAGAGAAATAAAAGCGTTTATGGTCATTTTTGGTATTTTTTAGAAAATGCAGAGGAGTCGCAAAGATGAAGTGTTCTTCTCCGTCATCACGGAGTTTTAAAGCTATACACGCCGTATCAATTCCTCGACTGGGAACTTCCTTTACTCCAAATCCAATTACAAGGGTAACTGACTTTATGAATACGACTAGTAAAGCTCAGCGCTGACAGTTTCTTCTATAGAGTCAACTGGTAAAATCGATAGATTATATTAATTCAATTGCTCGCGCGCGCAAATATCCATCTATAGAGAACTGGAAAGAGACGCGAAATACTGTTGTTTTACAACGACGGAATGGAATATCGGAAATATCATTCTCGGGGTTATATAATTCTGTTATTGAGGTTCGTTTGAAATTTTTGCAATGTTTGACATTGCTCAAGCTAAATGAGGCTATAGGATGTATTCAATCGAGTGAATGTGATGTTTGGGAAGAGTCTTCTTGTCAGTTCCGGACAGCCGGATTTACTTTTGGTTCCAGAGAAGCTAGCGAGCAGCAGCGGCAATAAATTCTCCGATCGTCTGCAAACAGATTTGGAAACCGGCAATCTGATTGATATGAACCATGCCCAGGTTTCAGATCCTTCTCTTGATAGTCTCATCAAGATATTTACAGATCTGTACAGCACTGACCGAGTTCATTGGCGACAAAAAGAATTATTCTGGTCACACAGTCGTCAAAAATTTTGGACAGAAGATCAATTGATAAAACTAGAATTTGATGGCCCCCAAGAGCTGGCTATTGATGGAAACAGGTATGTCTTTGCCTCATCAATACAATTATAGCTACTAATTGGTGAGCAGAGTTGTTATTGGACAGGAGTATTCAGTCTTGCTTAATCAGACCGCAGGCAGACCTATTCGGCCAGTCCGAGCTAAATTCACGCGTCTAGACAATTTATGGTCATGTCAAGCCGTTCATATAACACTCAACACCGTCGATGAGCTGTCCAGTTTTGCTGATATAAGATTTGCACATCCTGTCTTGCATTTGCGTGAGATTCCGGTGATTATAGAGCGAGATTTATCATTAAATGAACCTCGTGCTCGACTGCTGATTCCTGGTCACGATAAAACGGATTATGAGCTATGCGAAAAATTCTCAAAATACTTACAGATTAGACTTGAGCCCGTTTATGATTTTTTGGGAAATTGGGCAAGCGACTATTATTATACTGAGCTTAGAGTGCGTTTTATGGATAAACATGCAATAACATTTGTCTAACATCTACTAGGGAAAGCATCGATTTGAAATAAAAACTGGAGAACTGCCGATTCTAAATTCAAGGCCGTACAGTGGCAGTATACTTCTCTGTCCTGAAAGCGGCGATATAGTTGAGCCTAAAACTGTTCCCTGTTGGTAAGTAAACCTTGTTACCGACTATATTACTCGTCTGACTCCGCTACAGTGTGTTTGATCTGCCGCCAATGGATTCCGTTTCAATTCCACTCTTTTTACAGAAGAGGATGCCAGATGACGAAGATTCAGATCTTAACTTTATAAATAAACCAGGAGAAGAGTTTATTTTGGCTCATTCTTTGCACCGTGACTATCGCGCAAGTGAAGAATCTGGGGAACAGCAAGTATTACCAGATGCGGCTGTATATTTGTGCAGGACTGGACAAAAGTGGTCCTTAACTTCTACCTTTTCAGATAGCGTAAGTGTGCCGTCCTTGTTATTAAAGGTGCTGTATGCTAAGATTGTCTCAAATTCGTCACAGCAGAATTCTCTGGTTTTGTCGGAAAATTTTATAGATATCGTTCCTTTACTTGGTCACGGTCTGCAGTCAAATGATCCTCGGTTAGATATAAGTTATCTTTCCTGCTCGATGACAGAGCTCAAATCACGAGTGCTACCCGCTATTTTAATTTCTCAAAGCTTGACCAAACACTCCCCTGTCAAATCGATTTTTATGCGTTCTACCCAGGTATTTTTTTCTCGTCCGCTATACTGCTGATGTACAAGTGACCAACATGTTATAGAATTTACCAGTAGCAATAGATGGAGCTAGATTTGCGGAAAATTGTCAGCCAGGTAAAGTTATGCCTAGTTTGAACGGTAATCTATCTGAGATCGAAGCGAGCGCAGATGTTATGCGATCAGCTTTGATCTCCGGCTCAGAATCTGATATCACGGCAAATGTATTTGACGAAACAACTTTATCGCGTTATATACTTCATCTTGAACACTACAATACATTATTTCAGTATTTCAAATTTTTTATTGGGCCGGAGCCTACTGGACGCAGAATCTACCGAATGGACTTTTCTGAATTCCGCCTTCGACCTCACGAGCAGATGATTTTATATGAGCTGCAACATCTCATTAACACTATTAATAAAGATATAAAGGGTTTCCGAGCCCGGGATGCACATGAGCGGGTGTTTAAATTTTTCGATAATCGACTGTACAGAGAATATTTCCAGATTGTGAAGTCTGAGATTGAGAATATGATTGCGAACGGCGAATTAGAATTTTCCACCGAAAGAAATAAATTCTCTTTCTGGAGCGATTCTAGAGGATATACGTTATCTGCTGTATTTTGGAAGGTGATTTACTTGTTTAATCATCTTCTGCATCCGTTTTGGCCTATTTTTACTGAGGTAATTCAACTTAATATATTTTCGATTTTTAATTCTGTTTTCTAATTTTTTCAGCATGTTCACAACCAAACCGTGCAGCAGGGCCGTCGGTCGATCGTTATTGATTTTTTCCCTCACACAAATATTGCTGCGCCTGATATCAATCTCGAAAAAGGCTATCCCTTATTCACATCTCTGGAAGAAGATATCCGGTTCAAGAATCCGGTAGTAGGGATGCCTGTAATCTCGGATATCGGATATCTTGCCCCCCATATTGCTGCGAATTTGATCAACGTTTACGCTATGATGAAAGGATTTCATTACATGCAATTTAGAATTGAGAACGCAAAGTCAAAGACTGACGATGAGGTTCAAATTCTTGTCGACGAGCCTTTGGGAATCAAGGGTGAGTTTCCTGACGCCAGGTACCAAGAACTTAAGATTACCCTCAACGAGAGTAGACTGCGCGGAATGATAATCGTCAAAGAGCTCAATATGGATGGGCAGGAAGGACGCTTACTCTCTTCATATCTCAATGACATAGCTCGCGCGGCCCGTTTGAGCGAGCTTGAAATTTACAACACAGACCCAGAGCCGAAACATTATATTGACTCTTTTACAGTTTCGGTTAATATCAAGCTGTACTTGATGATCAACGGCAAGCAGAAAAACGTTGACTAAGTTGATTCGAACGCATGACCAATTGGAGGTTTAGAAAAGAAACTTTGTATCAACTGTACATAATACTTAAAATTTGTTTATATAATGAGAAACCATGATCATTTAATTCTAATTTCCTTTTATAATACAAATAATCCCAATTTTTTCATGTCCAGCTCCTGCTTTCATATCAAAATGCAATATCCATTATTTACCACTGCTCAATCGACGCGCTCTTAAATCGCGCAACGCACGAGTACCTGACAAAAATGCGATCGGCGCTAGAATAGCAGATTGAGCAATAAGCTTGAAGATAGTGGCTCCGACGTAGTATTGGAAAAATGCGAATTCAATTACAATTATGGTCGTGATAAAGCCGAGGGAGTAGAGGGGATTACCGAATGTTATGGGTGTTACGCCGAGGTAGATCCACTAGAAAACGAATATTAGTTCCCGCGGATAATTCGAAACAGAATTAAAAAACTCAAAACATACGACTCCAATTAGTAGCAAACCTAAAACGCAAATGGCTGCACTAAATACTATAGCCAAAGACTCAGAGGTGTACTCAGGATCAGGCTTGAATATGTGCTTGATCTCTGGCTTGGCTGCGAATCGCTCTGACGGTGCTGCAGCAGCCCCCTTAAGCCGGGGAATAATCGAACCAATATATGCAATTATCGGCTTCTCTGTACCGAATGATCCAATTATGATTTTGCAGTCTAAAGTCTTGTCGGGTCCAAGAAGAGCTTTAGGGATTAGTTTAAATTCCTACTGATAATTAGATTTGTTACTTGCATCAAAGTCAGATGTGGAAACTCACGACGTCGATGCGAGCGCGACCATTGTCCCGAACATCAGCGGGAAATGAGGTCTCTAATCCAGTAGTGGGATCAGAGATTTGAAGGTATGCCTGGTGAGGTTTGGACGTGCCGCTTTCTTCGCTCTCGATGGAGAATCGGAAGCGCGCAGTCGCAGTATTTGGAAGAGGTATCGGATCTGAGAAAGGTTTTGAAACTGAGAAGCTATAATTTTGTCATTAGATTAGTTCACAAAAGTGGATGTATGCAAATATAAGAAACTCACGACTCTGTCTGGAGAGTGCCGGCTTTCTCAGTGATGGTGAGAGAGCCGTCCTTGAATGACCACGCAGCAACAGCGGAAGCCGACACACAAGCCGCAATTAAAAGCTTGAAGACTCGCATAGTTCAATTAAGTCGTTTAATATTCTTACCGTGCTATCCAGCTAATGAATATACTAAAAGGATCAGCGCGGGGTGTATTGGATGACTTTGATTTTTAAGATATGTACCCTTTGTAGTAGGAACACGTCAACCGTGTTTCGCCTGTAGTACTCACATCTACGCCGCGCGTACTCATAAATTCCCAATATAAACCCTAATCAGCACTTCCTGTTCATTAGTGAATGTGAGAATGCTTCATCGTCACGTTAAGTAATTCAGCGTCTAATCTATCGATCCAGCGCGACTTCTCAGTTCTCAAAAAAGTTGCTTTATCAAAGAAAAATAGCGACCTGGTAGATATCTGTTATATTTTCACAGTTACAATACTTCGCGGTGCTCTTCTTTTTGCTCTGTCCGTTGGTAGTCATGCCGGTAAGTTGGGGTAGCATACTCCTTACACTCAATATCAAGCAGGCTAATTATCGGCACAGTTTCTTGGAAGATTGGTTCATTACTCGGTGGATTTGGTGCTAGTATCGGCCTTGCTTGCCGGTGTTAAGCGATCTACCGGACTGATGTAAGTTCTGCAACAGCCGATTTTATATTGTACGCGTCCGCTTTGCTGACTGGTTCCGGCATATACAGGTTGAAAACAGACACTATCGAGTCCACCGACGTCAGAACTGCCGTAGTTAAATACTTGGATATGGGAGAGTGGGTCCTGGATACTAGCGTTGCATTTATGAACAGCTCGCCTTACTTTGTTCGTAAGCGTTAAATCCGGCAACTGGTAACAGTATCTTTCTGCTCTTGGAAATATTCGCTGGTCTTTATATATTATGCTGTCTTAGTCTCAGCTTTTCCTGTTATTCGGCAGATTCCAATCTCTTCTCTCCCCTCATACTCTCGTGTCAGCTATGCTGTATATGCTTCGTGTTTTGTTACTATCTCCTAATGTCTCCTATCGTCCTTTTGGATTGCTTTTTGTTTAAGATTTGCAGCGCTATTCATTTCTATTTATTTCCAATAACGGGTTCCTCTTCTACTCTGAAGCAGCCGTATATGTGAATGGGAGAAATGACGTTGCTCTGGTTGGCGCGTGTGGTGTTTTTTTGTTTGCTATTTCGTGGAAGATCACCATAGTTTGGTGTGACTTTAGTCTGTCAAACACTTGTCTAACCTATTGAAATTTTTACCGTCATAAAGGTTTGCTACTCAAATCAATTTGAATTAGCTATCAAAGTCCAGACAGTGTAGTTCTCAATCAACCTACACCTCTCTCTAAAACAATATCTCCTGCTATATCTATCTTGGAGCCCAGTTCTATGAAATGTCTTCTAGAATCCAACATTTTTTTGCCAACGGACTGCTAATTTTCGGCGTATGGGCAGGATTAACTTGATTTATCCGATTAGCCGCTAATCATCAAGTTAGCTTGATGTAGTGAATGCAGTCGCAAAAAATAGCCTACCTTCAATGTTCAAAACTTTGGGTGGGGTGCTGAGATGAGATGCAGAAGCTTTATGAGACTCCGGTGATGCAGGAGGCTTGGAGACTACAGCATTGAGGTCTTCGGATTCGCTCTTCGATATACTAGATAGTCCGGTAGCCAGAACTCTTGGCTCAAGCGATTTTCGACGCTATAAATAAAGTAATTAGTAAACACAGGGAATCGAGTAGCATATATTACTCTTCACCTACTCTATGATGCATAGACTTTGAGCTTTTCGTAGCAGACACCAGAAATTCAGTCTCTGGCATTCGCTTCTGCTGCTTATTGCATTCAATGATCCACGATATCGACAGACAGCTGATGCCCAGCTCTTTAGCCACATGCATTGTCTTTGGACTTCCTTTCTTATATATGATGTGGGTGACTGTTCGTGACGGCTGCTTTACTACTTTAGCTCCAAGCTTGCTGATCATAACTTTGAACGTGGCAGACGCATCATCGCCTTCATCTGTTCGGATGTCAAGGTACGCTACGACCTCGAATAACGGGCCTGACGGAGCGGGAACTGTAGTCCGGACAAGTGAAGGGACAGCAGCATTCGCTTTCAGATTTACGTTTTGTCCGTTATGCACAAGTCGTGGTAAAGAGGTTTGAGATGGTCTTCGAAATGACAAAGAAGCCGAGTCTTTGATTTGAGAAGCTGAGGCTGAATCATGCGGAGATTTCGTGGGAATCTTCGTTGTTGAAGTTCGCAGTCTAAAATCCAGGTTGCTGCCTGTAGCACTGGAGTCGTATCTGAGATCAGATGCTTCTCGAGTCTCTGTCTCCGACTTTAAGTCTTTAATTTGCTCAGTTTGTGTAGAAAGTTCCTGATTTTGAATGCTCAAGTGCCCATATGCTCGTTCCAGATCATCAGTATCCGCTTTATTGTTATTATCTGCTTGTTCAGTTCCTACTACCAGCTCGCCATCTCTTCCCCTTTTTTTAGTTGGAGTTGCAGCTTTCACAGTTAAATCCTTTATTTTGCTTTCGTTGCTATAATTCTCCTTTTTCTGAATCACATTCTTTGTTGGCGCAGGTGGTCGTTTCTTGTTTGCTGCACGATTAGCTGATAGCGGTGCCATTTTAGGGGGTGAGAGCATAACCAAAGCAAGAGGTATCCTATCCTTGTGCGATTTCCTTGTAGAGGTTGATTTAATGCTGGAATTGAGACGCCGAGCCGGGGACTTGAGACCAACAAGAGAATCACTGCTCTGTTCGTACAACCGGGGGGGAGATACTAAGTCTCGCTTTGTGAGCTCCTTTTGCCTATTAACAGATCTACTTTCACTCATAAGTAGAGTATTACATCCATCTCTAGAGGAATATGAGGAAAAAAGACGTTGAGGTTTTCCAAGAGCCGATCTAGATGGTGTCATCAAAGATAGACTTTCAGCTTCTCTGATTTTTCTAGCCGAGTTTGCAATCGCTAGTTGACTATCTCTCTGAGGCTTCATTCTTAATGACGACTTAAGACTGCTAGGTTCGCGTATTTTTGATGGTGAGATTGATTTTGCGATAGTCATCTGAGGTGATTTGCGCCTGGTAGGCGATACTGCAGCTGCTAGTTTTCGGTCCGAAAATAAACTTCTATTAGTCACTACTGGACGAGAAGAAGGAGTGGCAACTAATAACACTTTTCTTGAGCTCGATTTTCCAGGACTAATGAGACTGGGATGCTTTTCTTTGCGCGGCGGAGTAAGCAACTGATCTGCGTAACTGATTGTAGAACTTGCAGGCGATTCTATCGTCACATGTTTTTTGCCACTGGTGATTGCCATGATGATTATTTCAGTAGAAGTCAAAAATAGGAGAAGGATTTTTGAAGATGATAGCCGACGAAGCAGCAGCGATGAGATTGTTAAAGTTATGGCAGCTTATGTCCTACAGTGAGCTTCGCAGCTTAATTACGCGTGCGGCTCGATACACAAACACTCGGCAATCGTAGGTTTGTTTATATTCCGTTGGTAGGGCAACATATCACGTGACTGAATGATTAGAATTTAGCGTTTCCACAGGTTCCTGTAGAACCGGAGTTGAAGTTTACTGGCAATTGGAGCTATCAAGGATAACATTTGAACTTTGCAGTAATCAGCCCAGCGATTCTCGTTTCAAGCAAGTAGAGATATTTGTTGTTTACTTTAAGGAGATTCGTAGAGTATTCCTCTTATCGTGACGAATACTCTTCGCTTCGGTTTTGAGCACTGCTGACTTTGCAACTCCGAGAGAGGAAGCTGCTCACGATCGGTTCGGTCAAATTCAAATATCGCCCTATGTTACGACATCAATTGCTCTTGTTTTCTTGATTAATTTTTTGGTTGATAAGTATCCGCAAGTGCGTGCATGAATTGAGCAAGAGAGAGAGGAATACACAAAGCACAACCAAATGAAGCTCACAACGTCTAGACTGCTGTTATTGGCAGCCCTGATGCGAGTGGCATTCTTTTATTATGGCGTTTATCAAGATGCCAATGCGGAAATTCGATTTACAGACATTGATTATTTTGTTTTCACCGATGCATCGAAGTTTACAGCTCAGGGAGGCACCCCGTATGACCGCGACACTTACCGATACACTCCTATTCTCGCGTGGTTATTATTACCTACAACCCAGTACTTTTGGTTTGGAAAACTGTTATTTGCACTAGGAGATATTGTTGCGGGATGGCTTATGCTTCGAATTTTTTATTTACGGGGGCTGGAGTACAATCGGGCTCTGAAGTTTGCTTCGGTGTGGTTACTAAACCCAATGGTTGCAACTATAAGTACGCGGGGAAGTTCCGAAGGACTTCTTGGAGCGGTGGTTATTGCTTTACTATGGGCAGTATATGAACGTAAAATAATACTGGCTGGATTAATTGCAGGATACTCTGTGCACTTCAAGATTTATCCAATCATCTACATCCCTTCAATTTTATGGGCAATGGACGATAGTCCTAAGCTTTTGGGAAATGGTATCATGAAGTGGATCAATAAGGATCGTGTCTTGTTTGGCATTGCTAGCCTACTCTCTTTTTCTTTCCTTACCGGAGCCATGTATTATATGTGAGGCCTTTTTCTCATAATTTTTTTGCATTTGATTTGATAGTCATACTAATTTTACGTCACAGCTATGGAGAACCTTTTCTCATTCACACTTACTTACACCATCTTTCGCGGTCAGACCATCGTCACAATTTTTCTCCCTACAACATTCTTCTATATATCTCTTCCTCACCCAATGTCGAGCTAAAGTCGCCGTACCCCTCTCTCGCTTTCATTCCTCAGCTTTTCATTGCTGGTGTCCTTCTTCCGTTTATGCTAGCCAAAAAGGATCTTGCTAAGACCATGTTTGTACAAACTTTTGCATTTGTTACATTCAACAAAGTGTGCACTAGTCAATACTTTATGTGGTACATTGTACTATTACCATTTTATTTGCCGTCGTCCAAGATGCTAAAAAACAAGACGTTGGGAATTCTAGCTGTGCTGCTATGGACTTTAGCTCAAGTAAGTGTAGCTCTTTTTTTTTTCTATGAGATAGTTTGTTGACTGTTTCTGTGCAGGGTCTGTGGCTACAGCAAGGGTTTCAGCTAGAATATATGAATGTCAGTACGTTCTTTCCTGGTATTTTTGCAGCCACTTTGATATTCTTCTTGGTGAATATTTGGATTCTTGGTATAGCAGTGGAAGATATCTGAAATAAAACAAGGTACGAAGAAGGGATTGGAACTAGGTACTACTGTGTATAGAATTGGAGTGTGCAAAAATTTGTTTGAGACGCATATGTATAGTCTTGTGGTGAAGTGGTAAATATTTATATAATTGCATGTTTGAGTTATGCGGTCCGAAGACTGAACAGCTGCCTTATGCAGCGGTTAATTACGGTTAGTGTCATTCTATTGTAGATTAATAGTTATATCAATTCTTTCCTAATTTTTCAAAATTTGTCATGACAAGATAGACGCATAAAAAACACACTTATTTATACTCACAAAGAACCATTACTGTACTAAAAATACAGCGTAAAAAATAAGTATTCCCACAATTCCGAACGAAAGACCAAACACTAATACACTATTGTTTGCTAATCCTTTAGGCTCAGGAGGGGTAGGAAACACTGTCTCGATGAACTGATCAACTTTTGCGCAGGCAATGCTGATGCGAACGTACATCGGGTCGCGAGGAGTATTTCTTGACTGAATATTATGGCAGTACTGCTGGAAGATGTCGTAAGTCGAGCGAACGCTACCCGACTCAAGCATGAGCTAAAATGAGTTAATCAGTGAATAGCCTCAACATTAATGGTAACTTCAACATACCTGGCAGGCCAGACCTTTCCGAATCTTCACGTGTCCCGTTAATACTTTTGGGTTACGATAAACTAGCTCTAAAGTAGCAATCGCCATGACCTGAGGAATAGCGCAGAAGTTGAACATCGACTGCTCCCTGATTCCGGCAAGATAGTACAAACAATCGGGAATATGCTCTATAGCATCAGCAATCATCTCAGACAAGCAATCCAGACCAGCAGCTTCGTTTTCCGGTTTGGCAAAATCATCTAGACTTTTAGCATATTTGGACCAGATTTCTTTAGGCCAAAAGCGTCTGTTATCCATCAAGTCTTCGTGGTAATCACGAATAATATTAGTTTTCTGCAAAAGGAGGCCCATTGATTCATATCTTCAATCATTTAGTCATGTCAACCATTCTATAAAAATACTTTCAGCAACTTACAATTGAGGATTATCCATGAGTTTGGGATTTGAGAGCTCAGCAGCGACTCCAAGTCTTGTGAGACCTTCGCCAATAATACCAGCCACATAGTGACAGTAGAGATTGTAGTCCTTCACAGTGTCGACGCCCTTCTTATTAAAGTCCTCATCCTCACAGTATGAAGCCATTCCATTTCCCATCACCTCGGTGATGTCTTTGATAATGGCTTTGTAAGGACTCTTCAGATTTTGATACTCCGTAATGATCTTGTCGAATTCCTCGAGAACCACAGCGTCCTTTTCCTTACCTATTTTCAAAGTTAAAATGATGCAGACAATTGCCAAGCTAATGAACCTACTGTCATGATATTGCCAGCCAGGTTCGTCAAGGACTTCCTGAAACGACCTCAGAATTGGCAACTTGACAGGATTAGGAATGGTCATATCATCTTCAATAGTGTCTAGTCCACGTAAAATAAGATAAAAAATCACAATCTGTAAAAGCAGTAGTATTAGCTGAACCAATATCCAATCATTAGACTCAAAAAACAGACGGTGACGTCTTACGGCTTCGCGTAATTCGGGCGACAGCTCTTCAATGACGGCAGCAAAGCTTCGGGATGTTAACTTTAACAGCTCGTAGCAACGCTTCAAATTGTCAGACTCCTTTTCAGGGTCTCGGGGAAATACTGGGTCATGCCAAATAGCCCTATAATAGTATTTTAGTATATCTGAGATAGCCAAATTGTTAAATAAAGGCAGGGAGAGACCATACCATTGCGCGACAGCTCGCATTTCAGACGGGTGAAGAATCAACTCCAAATACTTTGACATTGCAAAATCGATAGCAGAGCGTTAATACTAAAGCAATTGACAAGGCAATTATGCGAGCTCTTGCTAGACGGCGTTGTCGAGGTAAGTGTACAGAAGCGAAACAACAGTCCTGCGGGTGTGCTCTCGAGTCAGTTTGCGCAAAGCTGGTTCTCTCCCGAATACGAGATACTTGATGCAGCGAAATTAAGTAATAAAGTAGAATACCGAAGTCAGCAGAGTACAAAGAGGCTCGATGACTTCTACTGCTACTTTCTTTGTAATATATTAACATTCTATCTTCAACAATATAATTTTTTATCATTCATTGTATAATTTTTATAACATTTTATCGCGAGATACTCAATATCAATAATTCAAGCGGCCTAGTATGCGCTCCAAAACTCGTCCCTCGCAGTAGATATTTGAAAATCTGCAGCTCTAAGCAGTAAGATCAAAGTATGCCACATACGCTAAAATGCAGTACAGATTAATTTACAAAATTGCAGGCACTATCGCTGTAATTCACTACATGACTACTGCCTGAGATACAAGACAGTGGTATAGTCCGAACGCACTGTAACTTGGCTTTATTTGTCTCAATACAAACAGACAGAAAACAGGCTATCGCAGCCATGGAGGAGCAAACTGCGGATCATACTTCAAGTTTGCAGTGAAAATTTCAATAAACTATGAGTTTGAGTATTAGCGGTTTGCATACGGAATATACATTGAAACGGCTTACCTCTATATCGCTATCCTCCTTTCCAGCTGCAAACTGCCCATACTCATGGAATACACTCGCTAAACTCCATCTATAATATTTTGTCAACAGTTGAAAATACTGGAATATATATCAAATCACAGCTCACTTCTGCAGTAACTTTCTCATAGCCCCCACGAGAATCCCGACGCGGTGCTTTCCTTTATTCGAGTGTAGTAGAATCGGAAAATTTCGCGAATCTACAAGCATGTTAGAGATAGGAATATAGGTTGATATAATAAGTTGACAATGGTACGCACCAACGACAACACTCAACGCTGCTTCAATTGCAAGCGGATCATTCTCAACGAAAGGAAGTTTGCAATTCTCCATTCGAAAATGAAATATTTTAATATTGTTCTTTGCCGCCCAATCTAAATTGACTTTGCGCAGATCTTGATCCCCAAGATATCTAAAAGCCGGTCAGTTTATGATATTTAATAAAACGCAGATATATTAGTACATTATCGTCTTGAGCTTTAATGTCTCCAAGAACTGGAAATTAATAGGAAGTGGATGACCGCTTCGGTAAATACCAGAAGCCACCATAGCAAAATTCAGAGGTGGTACTAGTAGTTTCTTCTCAGGGCGGTCAAAAAAGTTGGCAGTGGAGCTTATAGCATTCATTCTGCTACTGGAAATATATTCAGGTATGCTGTGGTTGCTTTGAGAGTAGTTGTGATATAGATCGTAAGGTGTTTTTGATGCCAGAGTCGATGCATGATCGCGTGAGTAAAAATCACTGGACTGCTCAGAATATTGTTGACTTATATTGGATGGAAAGTAGCTCTCCTGTACTGAAGCGGTCGTCTGTGCAGCTGTACGCTCTAGAGCCGAAGGAGTTGAGGGAGGAGAAGCAGCTGTCTGATCATAGCAGAAGTCTGTGCCGCTTTGATCTGCCTCTATCTGGGCCTCGGTCTCTTGTTGGAAGTGCTCGTCTAGGACACCGGTGCGAAGTGGAGGGGGTGAGAGAGGCGAGCCACTTAATAGCAACTGCGACTCTATTTCCTTCAGTCGAGTCTGCTCTTCGAGCTCGCCCATGGACTCGTCATAGTCGTCGCCCGGTCTGTTGAGTCGGACAGAAAATACATGTTTACTGTCTTTATTAGTCTTAGAATCAGACATTCGGCTCTCTTGTCTGCGCCGTCTCTCTGGAACGACAACCGCCCGAGGTGTGAAATTGCCAAATTGTGAGTTGCCCCAGTCTTTTGCTCAAAATACGAGGATTCTGACGCGTGATGCTCTACGTCAGCTACTAATTATGAACCTCAATGACGTTCACTGTAAGTGGTTACCTAGAAAGCGTCACTAAAAGACGGGGTCGGTAGCACCCAGGTCCAGCATGATTTGATCTGTATTTATATCCCCAGTACATACAGCTTATCACCGCGCCGCCACAAAACTACTTCGCGAGCCCGCCCTTGCCGACTTCTGCGCCCCCTCGCAGCCGTACAGCTTCCGTACATTATCACGCACCCTTCTCCGCGACTGTATTCTCAATTCTGTCGCTATGGCAATTACCAAGCGTGCTGGGCGAAAAGCCCAGGGCGGTGGTCAAGCAGCCGCACAACCGGCTAAGCGTGGAGGTGTAAAGAAAGCCACATTCGACGCTACAAAGCGCAAAGAGGTCGGTGTTTCCGATCTGACCCTTCTATCCAAGGTTTCCGAGGATGCCATCAATGACAATCTTAAGAAGAGATTTGAGAATGGTCTTATTTATGTGAGTATTGAATTTATAGCTGTTGCATAATTGTTTCATTTCCGTCTCTGATCAGTATGCTGACGGTAATCTCTTTCGATATAGACTTATATTGGTCATGTGGTATGTTTGCATAAGATGAAGTGGCCATTTTCGGATGCACTTAGCTACATTTATTTGTGAATGATGGACGGAATTGTTAACCCCTCTTTTATAGTTGATCTCTGTCAATCCGTTCCGAGACCTGGGCATCTACACTGATGCAGTGCTTGATTCTTACCGAGGAAAGAATCGACTAGAGGCAAGAAAAAATCAGAATATGTTATTAGGAAGACAAGTATGCTAAGTCTGACAAATAATAGGTGCCACCACATGTTTTTGCCATTGCTGAGGCAGCATATTATCAAATGAAGTCATACAGCGAAAACCAGTGTGTCATTATTTCGTAAGTAGTCATGACAGGTCTTTCTTCCTTTTCGGTCATTTACATTATTTCTTACAATACTTGTAGTGGAGAATCCGGTGCTGGAAAAACTGAAGCAGCAAAGCGTATTATGCAATACATTGCTTCCGTATCCGGGAACTCTTCGTCTTCTATCCAGGAGATCAAAGATATGGTCCTGGCCACAAATCCTCTTCTCGAGTCTTTTGGTTGCGCAAAAACTCTTCGTAACAACAACTCTTCCCGACACGGAAAATATTTACAAATTCAATTTAACAGTGTCGCTGAGCCTGTTGGCGCAAACATTACAAATTACTTGTTGGAGAAGAACAGAGTTGTTGGCCAGATTCAGAATGAGCGAAATTTTCACATTTTCTACCAGTTCACCAAGGGAGCTCCAAACAAATACCGCGAACAATTAGGAATCCAACAGCCTGAATCTTACACTTACACTTCGGCGTCGAAGTGTACATCGGTCCAAGGTATTGACGATCTTGCTGATTTCAAAGATACCATCAAGGCTATGGAAATCATTGGCCTTCACGAGACTGAGCAGGATAATATTTTCAAAATTCTTGCCATTGTTCTCTGGCTCGGAAATCTTGATTTTGTCGAGAACAATGAAGGAAATGCCGCCATCCGCGATCAGTCAGTACCAAACTTTGTGGCATACCTGATGGCAGTGGACGCTGCTGCTGTCGAGAAAGCTATCACAAGCAGAATTGTTGAAACATCTCGCGGCGGCGGCCGCCGTGGATCAGTTTACGATGTTCCTCTCAATATCACTCAGGCTCGCGCCGTGCGCGACGCTCTGGCAAAGGGCATATACTCCAATTTGTTTGATTGGATCGTTGATCGTGTCAACGTGTCTATGAAAGCTCGTGGTGATATTTCGCGAACAATCGGTATTCTTGACATTTATGGATTTGAGATTTTCGAAAACAATTCATTCGAGCAGATTTGTATCAACTACGTCAATGAAAAACTTCAGCAGATTTTTATTCAGCTCACTTTGAAAACGGAGCAAGAAGAGTATGTTCGAGAGCAAATCAAATGGACTCCAATTAACTACTTCAACAATAAGATTGTTTGTGACCTCATTGAGGAGAAGCGGCCGCCTGGAATTTTTGCTGCTCTTAACGACGCTGTTGCCACAGCGCACGCTGACTCTGGTGCAGCTGATCAGTCGTTTGCTCAACGCTTGTCCCTTGTTGCTTCAAACCCGCACTTTGAGCAACGTCAAGGCAAGTTTGTTATCAAGCATTATGCCGGTGATGTGACGTACCGAATAGATGGGATGACGGATAAGAATAAGGACCAAATGTTGAAAGACCTGTTGGACCTTATTTCCGTTAGCGGTAACCCATTCTTGAAGACCATTTTTCCAAACGAAGTCAACCATGACTCGAAGCGCAGACCTCCGACAGCAAGCGACAAGATCAAGGTATCAGCCAACGACCTCGTTCAGACATTGATGAGCTGCCAGCCCTCTTACATTCGTACTATCAAGCCGAATCAGAGCAAGTCGCCCACCGAGTATGATGACAAGGCCGTTCTTCATCAAATTAAATATCTTGGTTTGCAGGAGAACGTCCGAATTAGACGCGCCGGATTTGCGTATCGTCAGACCTTTGAAAAGTTTGCGGAACGATTTTATTTGTTGTCGCCGAAGACGTCGTACGCCGGTGATTATATTTGGAATGGGGATGCACAATCTGCTTGCTTGCAGATTATGAAAGATGCGTCAATTCCCAAAGAAGAATTTCAGATGGGAGTTACTAAGGCTTTCATCAAGACCCCTGAAACTCTTTTTGCATTGGAGCACATGAGAGATAGATATTGGCATAACATGGCTGTCCGAATTCAGCGCGCATGGCGAAACTACTTGCGGTACAGAATTGAATGTGCGATTCGTATTCAGAGAGCATGGCGCCGCTCTTCCGGCTCTAACCAATTTGTTCAGACCCGCGATTACGGTCATGAGGTTCTTGCAAACCGAAAAGAGCGTCGTCGTATGTCGATCATCGGATCCCGGCGTTTCCTTGCCGATTATATCGGAATTGGAAATTCTGGTGGTCAGGGAGAGTTTATTCGAAATGGTGCGAATATATCTTCAAAGGAAATGATTCATTTCTCTTGCCGTGGTGAGCAATTGATTGCCAAGCTTGGACGAACCAGTGTTAGAACACCAAGAGTGATAGTTCTTACTTCGAAGGCTCTTTACATTATCTCTGAAACGATTGTTAATAGACAGCTTGTTATTCAGAATGATAGAGTTATTCCAATCGGTCAGATCAAATCCATCGGACTGTCGAATTTGCGTGACGATTGGGTTGCAGTTGGAGTTAATTCTTCTCAGGAACCCGATATTCTGATCTGGTGTATGTTTAAAACTGAGCTCATAACAAGAATGAAGATGATTTTACCGTCGATGACTTTAGCCATTGGTCCTACTGTTCAATACAACAAGAAGCCTGGTAAGAGCACCAGCGTTAAGTTCCAGAAGGATGCCAGTGTTCCTCGTGACGATATTTACAAGAGTAGCACGGTTCGTGTTCCACCAGGAGAGCCTGTTAGCAGCCGATCGAGACCCAATCCCAGGCGCAAGAATACCGTTCCTGCGAAGCCTGTTGGCCAAGGCAAATTACTTCGCCGTGGAGGCGGAAATGCGCCCGCTGGTTATGAACTCTCGTCCAGTACGCCCGCCGCGAAGCCGCATCCCGCAGCCGTTCCCGCAGCAAAGGTCAACCGAGCAGCGAAACCTGCTCCACCTCCTGCACCCACACAAAATGGAGCCGCAAATGGCCATTACGGCAGTGTGCAGCAGTCTCAACACGTGCAACAAACGCAACCTTCTGCCGCTGCTGTGTCTGCGGCTGTAGCTGCTACTTCCGCTAGTCGTCCAGTGCCTGCGTCCCCCGCTCGTGCAAAGCCCAAGCCTGCTCCTGTGCGTCCACAGAAGACACATGAGGTTCAAAATCTACAACGGTCTTCAGCCAACAAGGCCCCGCCGCCTCCTCCTCCCCAGCCTGTGCAGCCTGCTACTCCCGCGGAGCCGACGTATAAAGCTCTTTTCGATTTTCAGGCACAAGGAGCAAATCAGCTGTCCATCAAAAAAGATGAGATTGTTATTGTGGTTACAAAGGAAGGAAACGGATGGTACCTTGCCAAAAAGCCTGGCACGTCAATTGAAGGCTGGACACCAGCTTCTTACCTTGAGGAAGTGCTTTCGGCGCCAGCAGCTCACGTGCCTCCTCCTCCGCCTCCTCCACCAACACAGACAGGAAATGGGTATGCAGCTCAGCAATCTTACGCGGCTCAGCAGCAGCAGCAGCAGCAAGCAGCTGCGCCTCAACCGATGTCTGTCGGAGCCGGGTTGGCGGAAGCGCTAAAAGCAAGACATAGTCGGATGAGATCGCGTGATGACGAGAGCGACGATGATGGTGACGATTGGTAGATGTGAATGCGAAGGGTAAAAATTGAATGAATGAGCGAACTTTGAGATATTAGAACAAGTATATACTTAGTAATCTATGCACGCTGAACATTAAATCGTGCAATTATGTAGTCTTTATTGTCTAAAAATTGATTTCTAAGTCTTGAAAATTTGTCATATCATCGAGCACCTAAATTTATGTTTTAACTAATATTGACGCCTACTTGCCTATGTGCTTATGCTGCGCACCTGGATACTGTGATAATCTACGACCAAGCCTTTGTAAGCTTTTTGTTCATATGTCAATGAGGGTTGGGGAAAGTTGTGCAGCATCGGGTCTGCCGCGCGGCGGGAGACAGAAGCCATTCAAAAAGTACCTCTGCTGCAAGCTTATCGTTGGCATTTAGTATTGGAAAATACAACTGGCTCTTTCTTACAGTGAAATTGACTATGGTATGAGCACTTTGCTTTGTTTTGCTTTATGCTGTTGTATTTGTTGAAAGGGAGAGAAAATTGACTTGCCGATCTGCTAGGCCGACGAGACCAACGCTTTGCGGTTCTCGCTTTCAGGGCATCCGGTTGCTCTAGGATTCTTCCTGGGCTTCCGCTTAGGTATGTATTTCACTTGAATTTATATTTGTAAGAAATGAATCATGATTATTGACGGGTATCTTAGCTGCGCTGTTGACATATATCTTTGGACTCATCTTCACGAGCAACTTGTACGTCTATCAAATTGTTTTACAAAATGCAATTGAGGAGTTGTGCTAATTGTTGTTTAGTGTGCTTATCTTTATTATTGTAATGTTGCTTCTGGCTGCAGACTTCTGGAACGTTAAGAATGTTTCGGGGCGTTTACTCGTTGGACTTCGGTATGTGTAGATGCAGTGTATCGCTAAGAAACCGTACCAACCTTTTGAGCAGATGGTGGAATGAAGCCTCCGCGAATGGCGATAGTGTCTGGGTTTTTGAAAGCGCCGACGTAAGTAATTCAGGGAATGATCGAGAACATTGATGGTGAATCAAAGCCGCTAACTATCTGATTTGCAGCCTCAACGGCAAATTAATGGCACTGATGCCAGATTCTTCTGGACTGTATTGTACAGTACTCCTGTAATCTGGAGTTTGCTTGCTCTTCTTGCTATCCTCAAGTTTGAGCTAATTTGGGTACGTCAACTTTTTCGTTTTATTCCACGAGACTAATCTGCTAACATAACATATCTACCAGCTTTCCCTCGTCGGTATGTGATAACGCGCCAATTTTCAAGCTATTATCTACTAACTCTGTGCAAAGTCATTGCAGTCATTTTGTCAGCAACAAATGCTATGGCATTCACTAGATGCGACAGATTTGGTAAGGCAAATGGTATCGCTAACAGCATGTTCGCCCGGTCGTCGCGCAGTATTATGCAGCGATTTGGTGGATCTCTGATCTCCCGTCTCTACGGTGGCTAGTTCATTGATAAATGTGAAAAGAAGGTCAGTTAAAAGACGTGCATGATCTTGGAGCAATAACACAGATACTTTCATATTGACTCTTGAGAGTTTCGAAAGAGATAATACAGGATGAAGTTTTATATTATTCATAGAAAAAAACTATGCTAATAATAAAGTGAAGCAGCCGTCGTAAGCTGATTCCTGCCAATCTCTCACACTAATTTGACGTAATTTACCTCCATCCTAATGGCAGAATGTTTCTGAACTTTTGTCTCAATCTTCGTCGTTGCAGTTTCCGAGCTATGTCCGAATGCACCTGTATCATATACTCATTCCACTCATCTCTGATCTGCTCAGTGCTTGCTGCGGGTGTTGAATTTGTAAACGAGCCTTGAATGGTATAATTTGTCGATTCGAGATCGGTGGTATAATATTTGCGCTTTAATCGATTTACAAACTCATCCGCCATATGCTCTGCTTTTTCAATTACCGAATCTGGGCTCTCCGCCGAATCCCAATGAATAAGTCTAACTAACTGCATAGCAATTTTGCGACGCTGAATGGCGAAATCCTGAATCCTCTCCATGTCTCTACAATAAACACAAGTTCCAAACGCAGAATGCTGGCCGCGCCTAAGATAATACCACGAATTGATAATTAGTGGATCCGGCGACTTCTTATCGGCTAAAAAATCGAAGGCGTCGACTAATTGATTTTCGGGAAATTTTACGTGAAAAGGGACGTCTGTTCCGATACCTGTACTGATAGATTCGCAGTTGAAGTCTGGATTTGTCGCGCAAGCGTGTACAATAGCCGCTGACGACTCCGAAAACGTCGCGTTGGTACCCCCGGAGTCTTCTAATCGGAGACATGATAGCTGCTCGTCGTTGTTGCATTTTTTTACAGTGTGGTGCATTACCAGCGGATGGAGAAAGAATGGAGCAACAATGAAAGTGGGCTAAAATAGGTGAGGACTATAGTACAGGGATCTGGTTCAGGCTGGTTTAGAACGTTCATAGATCAATTGATTCAGACTGGCGCGAAATATTCTGAATAGCGGATTATACTCTATAAAATACTTGAATTATTTAAATGCTACTAGATACAACATATCACGGTCTCAAAGAGCTGCATAACAAAGCTTTCTTACTCCAGATATCTATTTGTAAATGTAAACATAAATATGGAGCAAAGCTATGCGCGCCGCAGCATAACATAGCTCATAGGGTACGGGGTATATTTACATATATGCGTAAACTATAATAATAATACACCATAAATATTAAGCGTTAGTTGCATTAATGAACTCTAATGTACTCAACCTCGGTAAGCGTAGACCGGACAGTTCGCGTTCATCACTTATACTCAATATCATCGACCTCCATAAGTATCAATCGCCACAAACTTAAAACAAGCTACTAAATATTTGCTACTGCTGAAGGATCCGCCGATGGCGTCCGAGAACAGCTTGTTCTCCGACTCTCCATTAGGTGTTTATCTAAAGGGTACGCATACCAGTTCTAATGTTTACCTTCTCTCGCTCGCGTCACTGCAAACACACTCAACTAACAACGTTATTTCGCTCTAGCCGCCGGTGATGAAATAGTCACAGACTGTGACAAGGATTGTGAGTCTTATGAGTCCTCAGTAGAGTCCGCAATATCAAACACCGCACAATATGCGCCTCTGTTTACCAAGCAGCGAGAAGTGCACTCTCGTGGTCACTCGACTATTGCGCAAACTTCAGCACCTCTACCGCGACCGGACAAGAGAAATGGATCAAATGGCCTTAGACAAATACCTAATAGAACTGGATTACGGGCGTTGTCGTTGGGTGATAAGCGATCTATGCGAAAAATGCGCTTTCAGTTTTTGTTTTCTGTAAGTCTGCTTCCTCCACGCCTTTGCTTAGAGTCATGATTCACTTGCTAATGGCAATATCACTACAAGACTCCGCTAAGAAAACGAGTTGGTACTAGAGAAAATTCTAAATTTCTGGAGCGCTTCAGATACATTCTCGTCACCTCGCAGCTACTTGACGAAAATGTATCCGCAGCAACCTACGGTCGCGCAGAAAACATATCCGATCCAGAGCTTAATGATTCAAGAATACAAGAAAATAGTGGCTCAGGAAACCGCCAGCTTGCTAAATTTGGTGGAAGTCCCAAATATTGGGCTGGCAATGGAGGCTGCGTGATTGTCGTAGCTGTGTTGCTGTTTTGGATTCTGCGTTCTGAGGATAGACAGGATCTCATTGCTTCGAGATATAAAGTAGTCGTGAGCATTGTTTTGTTTTCAATATTGTTTTCATTTCTGGCCGCACATAACGTTTGTGACCTCTATTATAATTCTTTTTTGTGAATTTCGGAATCTAACGATGATTTATACAGTGGAGGAAACGATTACGATCTACCCGTCGAAGTGCAATTAAATGCGCATCCCAATTTGTCAAAGATAATCGTACATTTGACATCAACATGACTCGAACGATTGGAGTAGTTCAAGAAATCGACTTTATTGCTCGAGGATTCAATATTGCTGAACAAGCGCCCTTGAATACACACAGTTCACCTACACCGGGCTTGCCACGACAGCGCAAAAATTCAGTAGGTCAACGTAAATGCAGAATATTGCGGAGTCGGCTTTTGACTGTTCTTGATTTGAGTTTGTCAATTTATCAACGGTCATATGATGAATTATCTCTTATGTGCAATCGCTCGGATTTGGACAAATATTTCGACATTTACGATTTGAATTCTGCAACTGCGGCTCAAAATGATGAAGACGGTATAGTAAACAGGGATACAAACGAAAAATCGAAGTTCGGAGATTTTGAAGATGAATCAGACGAGGAAGATGAGGAAGCGAGAATTGAGTCGCTTTTCCAACTCAAGCAGAGGTTCCGTAAACTACACCATACACGACGAAAGTTTCTCTGTTGCTTGTTGGCTATGGAAGCCAACGGCGACTCGCAAGATTCAAGCAAATGGGACGCCGCAGTGCGGAATTTGGGATTATTGTCTGAGCTTGTGAGCAAGTCATCTGCTGATCTCGAAGAGTCGCTTCTCCAAGAAGATGTATTGAAGATGATTAACTATTATGCCAAAGCTCAAGAACAGCAGCAATCGCGGGAGGATTCCAATGATACGAAGAGATCAATGTCAGGAGGTAGAACAGGGCGCCGGCGAGCTCGTCTGTCGTCAGAAGAATCGTTTCCATCTAGCAATAGATGGCGGTTTCACTTGCAAGCTCTCAGCAGTATGTCAGCAACTCTTCGGAATCTCGAGGCGAAGATATGTATGCTGAGAGAAGATTCGATGGTGCTGGAGCGTCAGGAAGCTAGACGCTCACAGCAGCGTCAAGTTTCGCCGTCGGCAAATTCAGGAAGTCAGAGAAATTCAATTGATGGATTTTTAGTGCGTTCAAATTCTGGTCTTCCGATTGATGCAGGTCCTGGTTGCCGGAGATCTGCGCCCACTCCGGGATCAGTGAGCCAGGCGCAATATACCGATAGCGTTATAAAGCAATATAACAGTCTTGGAAATGATATTTGCTCACTCCTACGAGAGTGGGAAAATGGCAAGACGAAACTGTATGAGGCCGTTAAAACGAATCCTGAATATACGGTGAATCCCAACAGCGGTTTATTGCAACAGCAGCAACAGCAGTCAGAAATGACCTTATCTTCGCCGTCACTTCCGATATTGTCATCACCCAATAGTTTAGTTTCAGGAATGACTTCTGACAGGTCTCTAGTGACCGGATCACCATGGTCGCCACAATCATTTGACGGGAAAACCTTCTCGCCGTTTACTCCGCGGGTACGTAATCTAGATAATCGGATTGACGACGACTATGAAGCAGATGACGATGATTTCATTCTTGAAACGGAAGGTACACCGTTGCCTCTTGCGATGAGATCGAAGATGGTTGATGGAATTGCGTCTGCGATGGTAAGGCACCAGGATCGGACTTTGCGTGCTCAGAAAAGAAAGGAAGAAGAGGAAGAATAAGTATATAGACATGGTTTTTTAAAATGGGCCTTATCTGCGCTTCTGCGGTAGAAAGAGGTGGGGCACTCTAATGAATTTGAAATGTACGACGCTTAATTGCTGTGGACGTATATTTACAAGTATTAATTCACCTACAGATATGGATAAAAATCCTTCCCAGTATTCCTTACAGCTCCAGTCAAATAAAAGAAAACCCAAGCACCCCATACAACATAAAACAAAAAGTTACAAAAAAAATATCTATCATTCAAGTATAGACAGGCAAGACGTGTCTTAACGAATTCTAGCCAGACGAGACGTATTAAGATGCACGCTGATTTCCACATCTTGAGTCTTCTTATTGAGTCTATCCACACGCGGGATTTGTGAGTCAAGTTCAGAATGTAGAGACTTCGCCATAGAATTTAAACGGTTAGCAGCCGCGCTAACGTCATCCAAAGTGGCGTCAATATCACGTTCGAGTTCAAAATCTTCTTCATCAGGCTCGAATTGGAACCGAGAAGCTTGAGCGAGATCGGCTTTTTGTCTTTGCATCTGTTCACGATAACGCATCTCAGTTTCGGTGAGCTGACGGCGACGTTGACCGGGAATGTTACCCATCGCTTCGCCGATTCGCTGTTGCGCGGTATATTGCTGTCGTCGGTTTTCTTCGCGTATGTCTTGTTGAGAACTGAAAGTTTCGCGAATCTTACGTTCTTGTTCTTGTAGTCTGCGACGCGAGTTGAATGGGTTTGATACATGAACGGCAAACATTGATCGATTTAAGGATTTGAGTTCCTTGGCGTAGTCTTCGGCGAGCTTTGACTGGTTCTCCGTCACAGCAATCGACGCCTCAGCGTTCGCGATCCGATCGCTTTGCTCACCCAGCATCGCCAAAGTACGCAGGCCAGAGGCCTCGGCTTCTTCGGCGTATCTGCGCGCATTCTGCGCAGAATTAAGAGAAGCGCCCTTGACGTACTTCATCTGTGCCTTCATAGCCTGCACTTCTTGCTCCTCTTCCTGCTCTTGCTGCTCTCTCATCTCATCAAAATTGACAGTTGACGATCCATATGAAGTCTGAGCGTAAACATTTTCGGTCTTACCGCTCGAAGGCTGCTCGCCATAACGAGCCGCGCGCTCGGCTTCAGTCTCCATGATGGATGGATCATAATCGCTCGACTGTTGCTGCGCAAATACTTGAGTCTGCATCTGTTCGGGTATATCTTGTCCACGAGAAGAAGAAGCCTTGAGCTTGAATCTGTTACGGGTGCCTTTAAAGAGCTCTTGTCTGGTTGAATCGGCAATGGAAACGGCGTCGTCTTCCTGTCGCTTACTTATTGCCGGCGAAAGAGTATTTACACTCGTCGAGCTTCCGTACTGCGATGGCGGCGCACTGTGGTAACTAGGTGCTTCGTCATAAGATGCGTAATCAGGGAGTGCGGGCGTTGACGCGGTTGCCGCCTGATAGGAGTTGTAAGGGTTGTGATTGCCGCTGCTGTGCGATGCGTAGGCGGATGGAGACGTAGAAGAAGTCGAGACTTGAGGCCGGCCTCGATCGGGAACATATGCGTTTGAGGAACGAGCGACTTCATAAGGATTGCTTACAGGCTCTGAGCTTTCGTACGGGTTCGAAGATGAAGGTTCGTTACCCATACTACTGCCTGCGCCGCCGTAGGGATTGGCGTTCCTGTCTGATTGCGAGGGCAAGTTTTTCGCCCTTGGTACAGAATTATAAGTAGAGTCTCCAATAGCGTATGGATTCCTGCGACCCTCGTCGCGCTTGGTATAGTCAGGACTGACCGTGTAAGGGCTGCCATAGTCGTTGGCCGAGACCGACATTTCCGACGGCGTCGGTGAGCTAGCGCGTTTATTGCGGCCGAGTAATTTCTTCATATTGAAATAGTTCTAGATCTGAGTTATGCGGGTGCTTGCTATAGCGATAGTGGTGACCACAACGTAGCAATTGAAACGAGAGAAAATTGCGGTTGGAAGGGGCTTTTGAAGGCGTATTTTTGGGAGTTGAAAGGAATCAGAGGCGCAGCGCTTTGCCGCACACGGGAAGCAGTTACCCGGGTTGAGCCGCTCTATGTACGCATGTTCACGTGACCTTGACTGGTCTGTGCCAGTCACGTATTCCCGTGTTAGCTTCAGTCATTAACGTTATTATTCATTATTATATACAATGGAATGATGATTCAATACGACATCATGCAGTCTAAACGGTCTATCCGTATCGCGCAAGCCTAGTAGTGTTCAGATAAACTCCTAGCTCTGTATCTTCAGTTTTCTTTCCGAGCTTCTTTAACCGCGAGTTCTGGTCCTCAACTTCTGAAGAGATCGCCTTTGCCATTGAATTTAGTCGCGAGGATGCAGTGCTAATATGTTCAAGCCTTTCTTCTATATTGTGCTCATCGTCAAAGTCCTCGGTATCTGGCTCAAACATGTACTTTGACTTCTCTGCCAATTTGACTTTGTTTTCTAGCATCTGTTGCCTATACTTGAGCTCTGAATCTGTAAGCTGACGTCGTCGCTCACCTGGGGCGTTACCCATCGCTCCTGCAATATGCTGCTGCGACCCGTACTGGCGAGCTCGCACCTCCTCTCTCTGCTTCTGTTGCTGTTGAAAATCGTTGCGTAGCTGGAGATCCCGCTCGGCAATTTTCTTGCGCGAGTTGAACGGATTCGAAATATGCACGGCCAGAAAATTTCGGTTTAAATCTCGAAGTTCGTTGGTGTAGTCCTCGGCTAGCTTCGTCTTATTGGCTGCAATGGCGACAGAAGACTCTGAATTACCGATCTGATCACTTGCTTCGCCTAGCATCTGCAGAGTGTGCATTCCCGATGCCTCGGCTTCCTCGGCGTATCGTAGAGCTGTATCTGCAGAGTCGACTGTTTTCTTGTTTGTAAACTTTATCTGCTGCTTCATGGCTTGAATTTCAGCTTCTTCATTGTCTTGCGATTGCAGATCGTAAATCTGCTCTGACGACATAACCCGGTCTTCGGGAATTGTGGAGGAGGTCGAATGCGCTTGAGCGTGCCTCTGCTCTCTTTCTTGTTCAGTCTCCATGATTGATGGGTCATAGTCACGACTGGCTGCTGGAAACTGTAATGGCGGCTGCTGCCGCTGTTGTTGTGACTGCGGCAAGCTAGAAACCGACGGCTTCTTTCGCCTAAGTAACTCTTGACGTTGCCAGTCAGTAGATTCGGCTGCAGAAGGATTGTCATAAGGACTAGCGCCTTGTTGGTCCGAAAGGGCAGGGTTGTACACTATCGGATCAGAGAACCGTTTCTGTTCGCTGGCATAAGGGTTTCGATGTGAATTAGCGCTCGGGGCCCTGTTGCGACGTGGAGGAAGAGGAGGATTAAGTGGTGGAGCGCCGTTAAGACCAGGGACGCGAGTGGGTGAGAGAGGAACAGTGGATGACGCGGTCACGGGAGGAGATACCGACGAGAGACGGCCGCGGCTAGCGTAGGGCGACTGCTCTTGCGAAACCAAGGCTGGCTGAGACTGAATAGGTTCCCTTCCTGGAGCCCTGGCATATGCGGAAGAGACCGAATTGTAAGGATTGTTGTTGATAGCGTAGGGATTGAACGATGAGCCGGAGGGACCGGAGACAGGCTCATCGCTGAGAGAGTCTGCTATTGAGTCTTGGTCAATGTCATCGTAGTCTCCGTCTGAGCGAGATCTGTTATGGCCATGCTTTCCAAACAGCTTCTTGACAAGAGTCATTTTTGAATGTTTTACAAGCGGGGAAGTAGAATAGGGGGAAAATATGAACAGAATAGTTAAAAGTGGCGCCCTCAGACTGAACGCTTATAAGTCGATCTCTTGGGTCACGAGCTGAGTATTCCATTGGTTTAGGGTATTTAATAGTAGCCCGCCGCGATCCGAGGTAGAATTGTGAGTTGTCTTTCACAAATACAAACTCCATAGTATCCATAAAAACCACTGTCAAATAAAAACTAGTATATAATTAAAGTTGCAACTGGAATACTGTAAATTTCCGCATTATATTTCCCAGAAATATTCAAGTCACATGACCAGATAAAACTCTAAAATCTGCCCCGATTGCAAACGAGTGCGCGACGAAAGCAATAGTCTCCGCATTGGTTGATTTTCTGTCTTGTACTTTTTGTGCTATATTTTGCTGTCTACAGGCTAGGCCAAGAGAAGTGAGAGCTTCTCATTTGGCTGCTGTTTCGTCCTCTGTCGGTGCGATGCCTTCTGCTGCGGACCAGCAACAGCAACAGCAACAGCACTCATTGGCAACACACGGCTCCGTCCAAGGCGTACAATCAAAAGCTCCAGCACCTCGCTCGTCAGCCATACGCCGCCGACGAGCTACTGCTCTTGATAATGACACTACGGCAATTGAGAACGACAACGATGAAGATGAGAAAGATCGCGACAACGATGATGGCGACAAAGACAGTAGTAGCCGAATACGGCTTACTGCTAATGAATACAGGCTTTTACGAGAGCAGGAGCAGCGGTTCAGAAATCTGATTGAGCAACAGCAGAGTAGATTAATTTCGGAGAATTCTGCTAGTTTCTTTGCTGACCTGATACCTATGGCATCTCAGTGAGTTTAATTGTCTTTGTGCGATAACTTTGAAAGAGAGCTGACTCGATTCAGACTAGCAAATAGTATGCGGTCTATGCCTCCGATCCCTGGATATTCTGAATCATACGAAAATACAAACAACATATCATCGCATAGTACGCCAAATTACAGTTTAGGAGACGCTGCTTCCAGTGGCGCCGATCGTCTCAACTCTCTCAACTCTCTAAATCCATTCAGCTCTCTCGGCGGCCCAAACGTCGGTACTGGAAATCTTCCTGTTGCAGGCTCGGCCTCAGCAAGTGCGGTTCCATCTCGTAGGTCAAGTCCAAGACCAGTCGTGAGTGAGAGAAATCTGAAAGGTTTGATCAGTCCTGCTCAGAATGTCGCACATATGATCTGCAAGGTACGTACATCAACCTCTCTTTGTATACTCATTTAGTCTCAAAAGTTTTGAGTTTTTTTTTAACGTTTGAATATAGGCATTATCTCTACCTCCTAGTTTATATGGCGTTTGGGTGTGTCTAAACGAAACATGGAAACTACGATTTTCGCCCGACTTTTCTTCAATGGGGCTGGAACTCTTTCTCGCCGCTCTATGGGTATTTATTCTTTCTTATTTTGCATGCATAATGGAGCTAGGTCTTTTCTAACTTGTCAATAGGGAGGAGTATCCGCGTACCTTTCCTTTGCATTTATCGATGGTCTTATGCTGAGATGGTACAGTTCTCGATGACTCTATATACATTTATGATTTCTAACGCAATTTTACACTTCGACAGGCTAGTCATGTACTCATCACCCGCGACTATTGTCCGGCTACTATCAATTAACGCACTAATGGCAGCCATCACAAAAATCATACTCGACACATGCGCCTGCGATCCGGCAAGCCTTCTCGCGACATGGATCTTAATTGCCTGTATCTTGACCGCAGCTTACGCAATTCAAAACTTCGTCACGAGTAATATCGCGATTGAGCCGCGTGCGCGACGTGTGGATTTATATCATATTGCTGTTTTCGCGGTAGTTCCAGTCGGATTCGCGAGTTTTATCACAATGATCGGGCTAATTCGGAGTCTGGTTGTTGTGCGGCAACAGTAGTCGCATGTCTTATTTAGCTACTATCTTCCTTTCTCGGCTTTGTTTGACATCTATTCACATTCTATCTACACGCAGTTTTCATTGTATTTATTTAGGTTTTGCATAAAAGGAGTCATCTGCTAAAAAAACTGTTTCCAACCACTATTATCGCTCGCATTTGCAAGTGATTACAAATGACATATGGCACGTGATTGGATGTTGAGTCAATACGAGCATAAGTGCGTAGAATGTTCTGGTAGCGTGGCTGTGGTTTGCGCCACAAGAGGCTTTGCACGTGATGAGGTCATCAGGCCCAAACGCGTGAGCTTCTAAGGAACTTCATTTAAATAAACTCCCGCCGCCAGCTTGTTTCTTGTATTTCCACTATCTCTGCGCTCTTTGCAGTTAGCACTGTTCGAAATATTTCATAGAGGCAAAGTCTTGTATTTAGACTTGCTTATTTACATTCTATCTCTTATCTCAATTGATAGATATCAGTACGGCATTCTGCCGATAACTTAACTGATTACGAATATCATTTATCAGCTATGGATAACAGCCACAGCAACAACAGTAACACCGCTCCTCCGGGCGAGCACCGTCAATCGCCGTCGCCACAACCAGGGTTCCCGCCCAATGTCTTTTTTGTGAATTATCACTTCACATTTTCGCCGCCGAACGCAGGTTTCCAACCAGCTGGAGACGAAACCGGACAGCAAGACGAGCAGCAGCAGCAACAGCAGCAGCCTGACACTCCGCGACAAGCTGCTCCGTTTCAAGGGTTCTTCTTCTATACCATGCCTGGAGGCATGCCAGCTGCTGGTAATGGCACCAATAATCAGAACATGCCATTCGAGTTCTTTGAGGAACCGCCTAAGCCTCATGCTTCAAAGTCTGCTGTCGCAGCATTGGAGGATGTCGACTTGTCCTCGATTTCCGAGGCTGACCGTACATGTTCAATCTGCTTCGAGCCATACTATGATGCGAAAAGCCATGTTGAAACTCTCAATAAAGATGCAGTACATGACCACTCTTCTGATGTAGCTACACAAGCCGAGTCTGAGAAGCCGACGGTGGCTGATGCTGCCCATAATATTTTCGACACAGAAGACGAGAAGAAAGCTACAGACGACTCGGAGCATGTTCCATTACAGATGCCTTGCGGTCATATATTTGGCAGAAACTGTCTGAAAGAATGGTTGGCGTCGTCGACTACTTGTCCACTGTGCCGCACGGCAATTGAAGCCGAGACACAGGAACCGCGACAATTTCGGACGTCTACGTTTCTCCAGAATGGATTCCCTCTCTTCATTGGTCCACTTTTCAACATCATTGCTGGAGCACGCGCTCGCTCTACTGCTACTCCAGATGCTCAAGGTCACGAATCGGCAACGACTCCTGCTGAGCCTGCTGCTGCTGTTCCGGCTTCAGCACCCGACACTCCTGTCGCTACCCCTAGTCAAGCGCAAGGGCCTGCTATTTCGCGTTCACTGAGCTTCACTCTCTCGGCTCGCAACAGGAACCATCCATACCATCGTCGCTCGGCACCAGGTAGTTCGACGAGCTTGACTAATGTGTCCTCGTCCTCGAGTTCATCTGTATCCTCCTCTTCTGCGACTCTTTCTAGTTTACCTCCTACACTCGAATCTGTTCTTTCACGTCCCGATCTCGAATGTGGATCGGCATCACTGGGTCTCTGCGAGGAATCAGGTCCGTACATTAGACTTACTTGCGGCCACGGGTTCCATGAGGATTGTCTACGCAGTGCAACGAGGTCGCATGGCGATGCGGATATCCCCATATTGCGTAGCGAGGAAGATATTTCCAGTGCCGGAATTGATGGACCTAGGGTCTATAGAGAAGTATGGTGCATGAGATGTCGACGATACGTCGATGTCGATGTGTAATATTTTTCATTTACTTTTTTTTTGGTTGGTTTCCTTGGGGGGGGGGGGGATGTTTTTTTTTGATGCTTTTTGGTTTTTCAATTGCATTAGGTTCCGGTGCATATTAGTTTGAATTTTGTATTGTTTTGGAATCATGTATATGCGCGATGGGTTTGTTTGATTAAGGATTGTTTCGTGTGCATTACGAGGCCTTGCATCGTTATTCACGTGTATATTATTACTATTGAGTATTTTAAGGGACGATGGGATGTATAATACTGATATTCACTATTTTTTATGTAGATCAAAGTAATGTAGGTATTTAATAAGTATATGAGTTGCAAATATTGATTTGCAGTAACTTTATTAGTGTAAGTAAACCTGGACTAATGCAGATGAAAGTTAAAAACTATCGTAGAATAGACTTAGATCACGGTGGAGCAACCACAGACGGGACAATAAAAGAAGGCAAATACGAGAGAGATACAGGCAACAACACAAAAACATAAAAAAGGGAATGAAAGCAATGTCATTTAATATATCTGAATTTGTGACCATTGCTCCACAGGCTGTCGTCTCCTCAGCAGAGCCGTCCGCGTCGTCATCGGCTTCGATATCATCAACTACATCTACGGCGAATACAAGTGTAGATGGATTGAATGGGTTTGCGATTGGACAACAGATAAGCACGATTGAAGATCAGGTTCCTTCCATACTTGACGAGAATGAGACCAGAAGTAGGAGTCATAGCAGTAGCAGTACCGGTAGCAGCAGCAATGAGTTGCCACGAAGTCTGGTGTGCAATCGTTGTCGACATATGAAATCGGTGGAGGAGTTTATGAGCATGGGGAGACTTTTGAAGAGGTGTGCACGATGCAGGGAATTGAGTTCTCAACTAAAGAAAGAGAAGGTAATTACTTATGATCTGCTGCCAGCTCCTTTTTTAAAGAGATGATCTTGCTAACGGAGATGAATCTAGAGGAAGCATGATTTGCTTAGAGCTGTCGAGGCACAAGCATTAGAACCAGATCCTCCTGCATATGAGAACTACTATATGTTCACTCGCGACCTGCGCAAAGATCTAATCCGGTACTCCAACACTACACCTACATCAACACCAACTCCCTCATCAACCTCTCCGAGTCCAACATACAAGCATGAAACAAATACAGAGTTTCTACTAGGTCCAAATTTTAGTCTTCCATCTTTGGGATTACTTGATACCCAACTTGAGAAATGCTTCGCGACAGTAGAGGAGCCTAAGGAATTATTTGCAGCACTTATTGATGCCGTATACGAGAGTACAGGATATCTATTCATCCGACGCAATATGAAGCGTAATGTGGCAAAGAAAACTGTGAAAGTATACTACATATGCTCGCGGTCGAGAGAGAAAGCAAATATGCCACATCTAGAAGTTCCTACAAAGCGCACGCGTATGTATCTCTTCGAATTGTCTATTCGGAAAGTGAGACTAAAGACCTATCTACAGACCGACGAGAACTATTCGATTGCAACGGCAGCTTGTCAATGAGAGCAAACTTTGCTACGCACAGACTACAGATGCATATCAAACACAGCTGTATTCATATCTCTGCCGAACGGCGGCCGTTCAAAAATAAGCCAATATCATTGCGAACGACGGAAGACATCAGAGAAATCGAGGAGCACGATACCTCGGCTATGGCACAAATAAATGGTACTAGCGGGGGATATCACCACCAGACTGCGCATCCTCAGTGGGAGAATATGAGAAGCGTGTTTGAATATTTATGTGCGAGCTCGAATAATCTTAATCGTCCATTGCAGGATTATGTTATGAATAAGTTGGGAGGTCATCGGTATTTAGAGGAGTTTCTTGATTTGGCGGCAAGCAATACTATAATCGAATAGCATGAAGAATGTACGATGAAATAGGTTATGAGATAGAATTTATTATATATAAATACCACTCAAGCGGACTTGCACTCTTGCTCGAGAATGTAATCGAAGCCGTAGTTTAGAGCCTGGAAATGTCCACCTTCGGGTCCTTCAGGAACGATGAGGGTAGCATCAGCACCAGCAGCCTTTAGCATTTCGACTAGCTGTCGAGAACCAGAAAGAGCAACAAGCAAGTCAGACTCGCGGTGAATGATTGTGACTTTGATACCCTTGATTCCCTCGATGGTGGACAGATCTCCAAGAACGGGCCAAGGCTTTGTAGCAAGAGTAGCGCCAAAGATTTCGACGCAGGAGAGTGCGTAGCCCCAGATGCCTTGGCGGAAGGCCTCGTAGTTAACGTACTGCCAGCCAAGAGCTTCGACGGGGTGTGTGGCAAGAAATTCCTTGTCTCCTGGAGGCGACATACCCTTCATATTTTCAATAACGTTTGAGCAATCGGTGATGGCATCCGCATTCGAAACGAGCTTGTAGAAATAGTAATTGGGGTGTCTGAGAGCAAGCTTGTTGGTAGAGGCGGCACCGGGTGTGAGCTGGCTCCAGGTGGCTTCGTCGTCAAAGTAAGAGGCCGGGCCAAGACAGTATACAGCACGAATCTTTTCGGGAAAAGTTTTGAGGATAGCGAGGACATGAGGACCTCCGGCCGAGAAGCCGCAGAGAATGATTTTTTTGTTGTCAAGGCCTAGATACTC
This sequence comes from Kockiozyma suomiensis, assembly GCF_038497685.1. Taxonomy (NCBI): domain Eukaryota; kingdom Fungi; phylum Ascomycota; class Lipomycetes; order Lipomycetales; family Lipomycetaceae; genus Kockiozyma; species Kockiozyma suomiensis. Next base: position 454,893 of record NW_027117671.1, read on the forward strand.
GAGTAATTCGCCGACGTCGGAGACGGCCGTCTCAATTATGGTCTTGTTAAGAACCGGAAGAGAGGTAAATCCAAGACCGGGGCGGTCCATGGTGAGCACGCGGATATCCTTACCCTTGAGCGAGGCGCCAATTGGGAGCACACGGGATCCCGGGTTTCCATGCTCGTAGACGACGATATTCTCTGAATCGGCCGAACCGTACTCTGCGTACGAGATTGTGCGACCAGACGAAGGCGAGACAAAGGTGTGCTCTGAATTTGCGTAGTCGGGGTACGAGGAAGCGGGCGGATTTGACCGCGGAGAGTTCTTTTTGAACTTGAGATACTTGACTGGGGCAGGCAACGGAAGGGAGATAGTGCCAGTGACCGAGAGCAGGGCGCCGACGACAGCGACGCCGGTGGCAGCAGCGGCAACGGCGAGCAGAACTTTCTCCTTCGGGATAGACATTGCCAAGAATGAATGCAGATTATGGGAGCAATGGAAAGAGAGGAGGAAAGGTTAAGAGAGGACGAGAAGAGAAGACAAAGACGAGAAGACGATGTCACGGGAGTTGGCGGCCCATGACTCGTTGATAGTGGCTGGTGGCTGAGGCTGGCACAGATAGCACGTGCGCAGCAGCGCGCGAAAGCAGGAATGGTCTAGCTGCGAAAGCGCAGACAAGGCACATACATAAGAGATGAGGTTGATGGGTCAAGTCTATAATCGGGCAGGTAGCTGAAAAGAAATGGTTCGAGGAGTATCCGCAGTAGAAATGGCAGCCTGAAGAAAATATTACTGCAAGGAGTAAGCTCGGCCAGATAGGGAAATCGTGGCCGACGCCCTTATCTTATCATCGTCGAGGTAAGGCGATTTTTGCATGTCGCTCCACCACCGCTGCGATAAACGAAAGCAAAAGGTACAGAGCTCATAAAGCTTGAGTACTTTATACGCTCCTTACTATTTCTATTAAACCTCAGTCAGTGACTAGACGGCGGAGGCGCTGCCTGTGCGTTCCGTGGCGTAGGCCGGGTTCTTTCGGAGCCAAAACAACGAAGGTCCTGCCTCCTATCCTCGCCGCGCGGAGCATCGTTATTCCACTCATTAGTTGTCTTCGCTCTCATTCGCTCTTATTTGCTTTCTTTCTTTTCGTTCGTTATCCGGGTTTACTTATATCTACATACACAGTTCTCTCGCCCGTTGACACTGACGCGCACGTACTCCTCTGAACTCCTCTCCTCCAGCATCGTCCTGGCTTCCGATGACTGCCGCCAAAAAATCGCTCTTAGACGGCCCACCAAAGGCAAAGCAGTCAAAGAGCCGTAACGGTACCCTCCTTTGTCCTCCACTTTCTTCTTTTAGTCTTTTCTGACTCTCATTTTGTTTTAGGATGCTCAACCTGCAAAGCAAAGCGACTTAAATGCGACGAAACTAAACCGGCCTGTCTGCAATGTATGTTCATCTCCGATCACTCTAGCTACTCTCTTCCTGGTCTTGCAGAGGCTTGCAATGCCTTTCGGGATATTTAATTTCACATGACTTATCTTCTTTATTAGGTCGCAAACGCAACGTGGCATGTGGTGGTTACAAACGCGATTTCAAGTGGCGTCTCTTCGAAGAGTCTTCCATCTACAAACGACGAAAAGGCGATGAGCCTTCTGATGCAGACGCTTCCACTATCTATGCAACCTCTCAAAGCTCCACGATTCCTTCAAATTCCACTGCGATCGATAATCATGACCTAACTACTACCGCCTCGTCTGCGTTCTTCGTCGGCACTCAAAGTGATCCCCAAGTATCGGACATATTATTGCAGATGCCTGCATCCAACTCTGTCGACTCGAGCACTACCTCTTTGCCGGCTTTGAATCAGCAACAAAGTCAGCAGCAGTTTTCGAATATGCGATTCTCTCCACCAGATATGGCATCTAGTCCAGCGATGCTCAGTTTCGCCATGCAGTCTCATGACATACTCTTCTCGGCCACCCCTGCCTCTCCGAAGTCCATTCTCGCCGCCCTTCCATCGCCTGACCCAATCGAGTATCTTCAATCAACATACACCCCTGCGCTCAACCAGAAACTTGATCATCTTTCTGAATCGATGGCTTCGCTAGGCAGCCACCCGCTCTCACTTTTGACGCCAAATCTTATCTTGTCCTCTCCCAACGATGACAATGACAGTGAAGACAGAGTAGTAGCCTATCGCATCGATCCTACTGGTCCCGTGAGCTCGTCAGATGTAATGCTCATCCCAACAATGCCATCACTTGATCCTACGGCGCGCACAGCCCTCTTTTTTCATACAGCCACTGCGAGCGTCATGTCGATGAAAGATACCCCATCAGATAACCCTTGGCGCACCCTTTTTTGGCCACTTGCTCACTCACATATGGCCCTCTACCACGGCCTTGCAGCGATGTCTTCTTTCCACGCTGCGGCAACTCACCCTGCATATCGTATCGAAGGTGTCGATCACATGCGTCTCGCCATCTCTGAACTTGTCAACGGTTTGAACAACAACATGCCAACTGATGTTGCGCTTGCTACGACTATTACCCTTGCTTTTGCCGAGGCATGGGATCGTCATATTTCGACGGGAATAGCGCATCTGCGCGGTGCAAAAATTCTCATTAAGCAATTTGTCAGCAGTAGACGCGGTCTGCCGGTCGCTGCGCAACAGTCCCAAATGGAACTCGATCGTCTGAGTCGCTTCAGGAGTTTGTATAATGCATGGATGTACATTGCCGTGATTGCGAAACTGACTTCGGATGATGATGATGAGACCGGTGGTCCGGTATCGCATGACGAAACCGATATATTTGCTTCTGATGGAGTCGATACCGTTGACCCGCTCATGGGCGCTGCTCGCACTCTTTTCCCTATAATGGGTAAAGTAGCTTCTCTTGTGCGGCACGTACGTCTCTCGGGTCGTGACGATATATACCTTGCCGGCGCGATGGTGCTTAAGGACGAGCTCGAGGAATGGCAACCATCTATAAAGGCTTCTTTTATTGAATGTGATGACCCAGCTTACGACAGCTCGTCATGTATTGCTACCGCTCAGGCATATAAGTACGCGACGCTACTCTACCTATATCAATGTGTACCATCTCTAGCAGAGTACTACCCTCCCCGTCGACCAAGTACTGATGACGACACAGCCTCCTCTTCCGTTATCAAGGTCGAACTGGGTGTGCAATCCGAAACCCCTACCAAAGTTATCACCGCCAAACTGCTCGAGATGCTCGCCTCCGTACCAACAACATCGCGTACTTGCGTGGTGCATATTTTTCCCTTACTTTCGGTCGCGTGCGAAGTTGACTCTCCTCAGATGCGTGCTATCGCACGGAAGCGCTGGGCTGATCTCTCACGTTTGCTGCAGATGGGAAATGTTGATCGTGCGTTTGACGTCATTGAGGAAGTATGGCGTCGTAAGGACCGCTTGAAGGACCAGTGGAAGATCAAGGTTGGATTAACGCATTGGAGTACTGTTATGCGTGAATGGGGATGGGAGGTGCTCTTAGGATGAGCTACAGTACTTTTTGTCTTTATTTTTGCATACACATGGATTGATTCACGTATTTGAATCTTATTATATTATTTATGAATCGCTATTTTTTTATTTATTTGTTATAGTTTTATTTGTTATAACGGCGCTTGGAATATTCTTTTGGAGAAAGAGATGTACTTGTATAAATGAAGAATGTATGCACGTGTAATTAATAGAGAAAGCAGACCCACGAGTCAAGTCAAATTTACCTATCTTCAACTTGATCTTATCAGCCCCATACCTCTGGTCTTTGCGCAACTGCAAGAATATCAAATGTCGCGAATTAGACTCGTCAAACTGCCACCACCTCGTTTGCTAACGCTCGATGCTTACGGAACTATATACACTCCGCGTCCATCAGTTGCAGAGCAATACGCCGCTCTCTACGCACAACACCATCCAGCCATTATCACCCCACCGACGCCAGCGCAAATCTCGCAGACATTCAAATCTGCGTACAAAGACCGCGTGCGTACACACCCTAATTATTTAGGTGGAGAAACTGAATGGTGGTATGCCGTTATACGCGATACATTTGCCGCATTTTTGAGTGCTCCGGAGGAGCTGGTGGAAGATGCATTTATAAAGGCTGTGTATGCGCATTTCAATTCCGGCGACGCATACGAGATGTTTCCTGACATCCTGCCATTTCTCGACGATCTGAAGGACGCTAGTAAGGAAGGCACTACAGTTGGCATCATCTCAAATTCTGATACGCGATCGCGTACAGTTTTACGCGCATTAGGCGTGTTGGCTTTAGATGACGGAAAACAATATGCAGCAGAAGGAGACAGACGAGGCGTCAATGGGCACAGCTGGATAAAGCGTTTTCGAGACGTGGTACTCTCATGTGAAATCGGCGTGGATAAACCAGATCCTCGTATCTTTGAAGCTGCCCTAGTTCAAATACTCGACAAGAACTTCACTCCTCCAACTCATAATGAGAATGTGACTGAAGATGACGCACTAGTTGTTGCTGCACGAAATGTGCGGTATTGGCACGTCGGTGATGATTACGATAAGGATATCTTTCCCATTACTACACATGCATCACTATATGGATGGGGAGCGATATATATTAATCGAGATTCTACAAGTCCCGTTAAATTGAAAGACAGCGGACGCGTCATTGAAGTCGCAGATTTACGAAATTTAGTCGGGATATGGAGCTCTGGTGTCGAAGTACTACTCGACAATGGATCTAGCATATAGTATGTATAATATTGCAATATCAAAATACAAAGTCGTACAAACAAAACGCAAAAAAAACCGCCGATTTTAGACAGAAAAAAGCAAATACAAATACATTCCAAAACCACATATAAGAGCAGAAAACATATCCAACTGTATTCTAGCTTTAACATCAGGAGAATACCTTGCTTATACCAAGAATGTCAACAATCGCGTATCCCATGCCATCTCATTCTTGTTTGGAAGCAGAGTTTTTATTTTTTATCTTTATCCTTCTTCCAAAACTTTTGCTTCTGTGACATCGAGGTACTCTTAAACCTCGACAATCCACCACCACCTTCTTTTTTACTCTTCAATTGTCCCGACTCACCTCCATTACTTGTGACCGACGGCGCCGGCGTCGTCATATCGCTCTTATTCGCCGTCGTCGATGACAGCGGTGTACTGTTCTTCCGAGGCGGAGGAGGCGGAGGTGGTGTAGCTTTAACTCTAGCATTACCATTCAAACTCACCGGTGTAGTTACAAACGCAGGCGGTGTAGGCGGAATCAGTTTACGCTGCGACTCACTAGGCGGTTGCTGGGACGACAACACTGCAGAGTTAGTCGAACTGGCAGACGACGCTGACGTCGAGGACGAGACTGTTGACGGCGGCGTAACAGTCGATGAGACAGCACTACCATTCGCTTTCACTGTCTCCGGAACATCTTCTGTGACAAACGGGTTTGTGATCACCCTTGCCAAATCGCTATCTGCCCTTGCCGCCGTTGCAGGAGCAGCTCCATAACGTCGAGCGCGTTCGTATTCGACCTCTGAAATCTCTTGATAATATAAAATATAGGCGCACGCGAGTCCCGGCTTATCGCCAAAAAAGTTGGTCACGTAATCGTCGTCTACTCGCTCCACCATTTCGTCATCATAGAGTACCCAACCTGCATGTTCAGTTTTGACAATCGACACATAATGACCATGGTATGGCCCGCCACCAATGTGTACAACAACAGAGTAAAGCTCGTAAAGCCGATCGGGATCCTGCACATCGTCGGTTGTATTGAAAAGGCGCAAATGGTAAGGGAAAACGACTTTGTGGAACAGTTTAACATTGCGCTGCATATCCTCGGTAAATTTGAATCGCTTGAGATGCAAACCAAGAATACGTGGTAGCCGCTTAATCTTCATTCGTTTTTCAGCTTCCTGTAGTCCACCGCAGCAGTCACAGTGAAATTTATTAGACTCACAAAGCATTTCTGAGGCAGAGAACTGCCGCAGGCATGAGGTCACTGATGAGTGCTGCTCGAGATCAATAGAAAGATCAAGAAATGCTTCGTCTCGCCGTGATACGTTCTCGCAGGTCAGACATTTTGTCTCTGAAGTGAGCAAACCTTCAAAAAGCTCATGCACCCATCGAGTATTAGGCACATTGGAGCTATTCTGCGACTGTAGTTTGAGCTCATGCTGCTCAATATTATCGACGACTTCATTTAGCAAGAAATTAAAAAATTCGTGCGCATCCTGGTGCATCGATGACCGAAACATCTCGTTCTGACGCTTAAGCACCTCAATCAACTTCGCCGGAGACACGATGCCAGTACGCGAACGGTTCTCAACCATGGCCTCGAAAACGTCTTTCAATGTGGTGAAAAGAGACTCCTGCATACCGTAAGTCTCATTCATGCTATGGTCCATGTTAATAATGGGTCCATTAGTCAGCGCTGCTTTTTTCTTCTGTTCAGGAGTAGCAGAGTCATCCCCACGCAGTGGGAGCGAGTTTGAGTTGAGCGGCTGCGGCAAGCCCGAACCAGTCGAGGACCCGCTGTTTTCTCTGCCTGCTATGGGAGAAGAAGATGCTGTAGGTGAAGTTGTGGTGGCACCGTTGGAAGAGGAAGACGAGAGAGCGGAGATGACAGAGTTGTTTCGCTTCGCTTTAGAGCCCTTTTTTGTCTTTTCCTCAAGCCTGGCCTGCTCGCGCTCTTGAGCCTCTTTCTCAGCTTGAGCTTTGAGAAGAAGCAGGAAAGGATGAGTAGAGTTGCCTTTGACCGATGTGCGGCGCTTGTGGGGAGCTCTTGAGGGGGGGTAATTGATGATTGCCTCACGGAATGGCCGACAGTAAAAAAGGCATTGCAGGACTGAGTTGCAGTAACAGGTGTAGCCGAACTATAAAATTGCAATAGTCAGACAAAGAGTAGGCAGGTAATAAAAGATAGCAAGAATAAAAGAGAGAAGGACTAACGTTTTCCATGCCAAAAAACTTGTCGCTGCCGTCATTCTGGTCAGGCAACTCTGCGATCGAGGCAGAATGATCGTTCAGATTGATCGCAGCTCCAGATGGTAGACTCGAGTAGGCCTGTTTTTGCGGAGAAAATGATGCGGTGCTCGAGGTCTGCTGAAAGTATAATAAGGAGTTATGTTAGCTGATGCCAGGAACAAGCGGGAGAGATACAAGCAAAAGCGGAGTCGGAGAAGACATACCGAAGCGCCGCTTGCGCTGCCATTGCGCCATTTGAAGAACGACATCGACAACTAGACACAAAGACACAGATTAACGTGCCCTAGACGGTACAGAAACTGGCAAGAGTCAGCTCGCAGACAGTGGGCTGCTTGTGTGGGGAAATGGCTCTGGGCGGCGACGCGGTCGAGCCCGTATCAGCAGGCTCAGTCGCACCGCCTCCACCGCCCCATCTGTCAGTGTGATCACGTGATTAATGCGGCTTATAGTCCCTTCTGCCTCGCCTGTCTCGTTTGATGTGATTTGAAGGATATAACGATATGAAGAGACTTGACAAAAGGATTAATTGTTCAAACTGAAGGGACTTGTTACTGGATGATACTTTTTGCAGTTGGTTTGGTGCTCTGCAAAAATGTCTGTTTTTGCCCCTGCCTCGACTTGCCCGATCGGCGACTACAATCAATCGCCCGATCTGGTTTCTATTGTCTCTACACAATGGTCTTCTGTTTTCAGCGTTCCTAGCTGACTTTAGTTGATTTGCAATTAGTAGCGACCAGATAGTCAACTAAGCGATTGAAATGGAAACTATTATAAGACACTTTAATTAGCAGGTTTAGTCACGTGCTTCGATCAAATTTTGTGAACGCGTCTGGTTTATAACGCGTTATGCAAATACGTCTTCTAGTTACATCTTGTTCCTATTCGCATTGTTGCATTAAATCGAAATAGCGCAATTGCAAATAGGTAAGACTCAATGTCGCTTCTTCTGCAGAGATCGGCTTCTCTCAGAGCTGGTTCGTTTTTAAGACCTGCTTTGGCTTTGTCGCGACCCGCACCAAGGCTGCTACTCTTCCCGAGATCCTCCTCCATCGCTTCAGCTCATCCACGACTATCAAGTCTCCTGCTACCTTCCCCGTTCTCTTCCTCCTTTTCTACTTCAAGGCCTCACAGCTCAGAAATATCACCCGGCTCCACAGATATCGCGTCGTCGGTAGTTGATACCGCTAGTAGCTCTTTCTTCAGTATGGACACCGTACTTGTCGCCGCCGGTAAAATAATAGAAGCCTGGGTATGGCTATACGAGCACACAGAGTTTATCGGCAGAATATCGTTCAAAATATTTAGTGCTGTTCATGAAGTTACTGGATTTACATGGGGTCTCGTCATCCCAATCACCTGCATCATTCTCCGGCTGTCAATGACTCTTCCTGTCGCCCTCTGGAGTCGAAAAAATTCCCAGCGCCTCGGTCGTCTCAGTTCGCTTTCTCAGTCAATAATGCGTGTCGTTGGTCGAGGCTCTAGCAATAATAAGCTCAAAATATTTCCCAAGGAACTCGACCTCACAAAAGAATTTCCCATCAAGACGGCTCCTCGCGCTCAAATCGACCAGTTTGTTACAGCACCTGTTCCTCAAAACATTGCGGACAAGTCAATAAACACATTCGTCAAAGAAAATGCGCAGGCAAACAGAAAACTATTCAAGGTCAACATCGTCAAATCATTTGCTGTCGGATTTACGCAGGCCTTCATTCTCTTCTTTGGTAGTCGCGGAGTAGCGCACTACCGCTCTCTCCGAGCAGACGATACCTCTCAACTGGCAGAAGGCACAACATATGTTGATCAGGGAATGCTCTGGTTTCCCAATCTAGATGCCGTTGATCCATATATGGTTCTTCCGGTCATTTTTTCCGCCGTCACATTCTTCAATATCGAAGGCTTTAATCGGGAATCTGCGCGCGTCATTGACTATAGGGGCGGTAGACAGTCGATGGTTTCTTTTTTTCTTAGTATGCTGGCTCGGGGCGGTGGTCTTTTCATGACCTGCATGTCCTTTTTTTACCCAGTCGTATGTACATCTTTCTTTATTCATAAAAAGTGAATACTAACTTATTATATATAAAAGTCATTTTCTGTCTACTGGCTAACCTCTGCTGTTTATTCACTTTGCCAGAATGCATACATGCGTCACTACTACCCAACCGTGCCAGAGAGAGCTCTTGCAGCTCCATTGAAAACACCGAAAAATTCAAAGCAAATCTTGGTTTCATTCGATGCAGTCGATTTATCAAAATTGGCTGAAAAAACTAAGATGCTGGGCCCAGGCCAGATGAATGATAAGTAGCCAAAGAAAAATTCACTTGTATAAATTATAACATTTCTTGTATATATCCGCACAATAAATATGCATATTCTAGCAATTTTCTATGTACAATAAGACGGCATCTAGGAGATGAATCCGCGCGATATGCGGTCCATGTGGCGATACTGCTCAAGCATCAACAATATGCGCAACCTCTCCAACCACTTGACTTCGAAATTCTCGACCGAGAATCTATCCGCAGCCCTCTGAGCCCGCTGACGATACGCAACTGCTTCTTCGAGCGGTAACGACAGCGCGCGATCTAATGCTTCGGCCATTTGTTCGCCTTCTTCTTTATCTTTGTCGGTGACGAAATGAAATCCAGTCGGTAACCCGTCGACCTTAACCACGATATCAAGTTTCGGTCCACCGCTATTATGGACGACAGGTATCAGCCCCGCAGCCATATACTCTACTACACCTATCCCGAAATGCTCGTTCCACATTGCATTCACGCCAACGCTAGCTGTAGCAAGATATCGCTTTATTTCATCCCAAGTCGCTTCAAGAATAAACTCGACACGCTCGATAATTCCCAGCTCGCGTGCTAAGATCCGCAAATCATAAACGTGCTTCCTGTCCCGATCATCTCGTACAGATCCGATCAGCACCATCGTCGCACTCCCGTCGTCGTTTGCCGTCTGCGTGTACTTTGCAAATTGTTCAAGAATTACCTCGTGTCGCTTCTCGGGTCTGAACTGCGCGATTGAGAGTACAACAGGTTGTCTTGGCTTATCAACCGGAAGCTCTTGCAACGCTTTCGTAGAGCATGGTGGGTATAAAACCATGAAATCTAACTTCTTAGAACGGTCTAGAGCAAGATTGACGATTTTGTTAATCCACCAGACGCGTTGTATATGATTATACGTCCACGTGCCGTTCGCCATCACGATATCAGCAAACATTCCCGCATAGGCGTACATTAGTGCAAAAACTCGCCAATATATGTACTTGGGCAGTTGAGTTATGAGAGAGAGCTGACCAAACATGTCTGTGGAAATCATAGGATAGTGAACGTATGCAGCGATTGGGATGTTGAGCAGCATGGACACTATTGGATAGGTAAACGCGTATCCCATAGTATCTAATAAAACGAATCAGCTAACAGCTCAATTGACACAAATACTGTAATTGGTGCGTACCAACAAAAATATCAGGCGCAAGCTTGGAAATAGCTTCGTACACAAGCGGCACTGATCCCATAGCTTGACCCAATAAAGTAAACCGTGGCCACCGACTAGCGTCAACCAGGCCGCGTTTTAGCAAAAAGACAATAAACACACGGTTTTCATCCAGCTCGATCTCAAATCGCTGCTTTACTTTCTGCATGATTTCGTCTTTGCTGACATCTATGTCGCCCGTGTAAATTACACATATTGTATTGGGATGTTCACGCTGCGTAGCATCTACTGCCGCCCATAAAACTCGTTCGCCGCCCCCTCCTGCGTTGCTAGAACAGGATTATTAGTGTATCTGCGTGGCAACTGAAGAATCGGATAAATGCATACCAATACGGATGAAAGAAACCAATAAGGATCGGTCGCTCATCTGGGTTCTTTGCTTTACTAGCGCCATCTTCTATCGAGTCAAAATAGTTTTGAATTATAACCCGCCGTATCCTTTCTGATCTCCTCCTCAGCCGTGCTCCGATAATCGCACTGACCGTTTTCCAAAACAGGTAGGTGCTAACAATCACCGACGTCGCGCAAATTAGAAACAGACAGGTGTACACCATCAGTGTACGGCTCAATTTTGCATTAGGGGAAGGCATAAAGGTGCGATACAGTATGTCCTTTAGAGGAAGCCTAGGAGAAATTGGTTTAGGAAGCGACGTGACTCGGCTGTAGTCTGAAGTGCCAGTCGGCGGCATTGCAGACGTGGCAATCGTCGTTGCGGTCCTTAGAGGTTGATTCATTGACTTTGAGTGATTTAGACTTCATGCACATATGAAGTTAACTATGCTCTTTTTTTCAATAGTAAATATGAACGTTATAATATGAGAACTGAGCTTATTAGAAGTAATTTATAGTAAATCGAATAAAAGAAAGGATGACCAGGGCGAAGATGTGCGGCTCGCTGCTGAGAGTAAACTTGCGCCGCCTTCTCGCAACTTAAACACTGTCTTAACCACACTTATCATACAAATCAAAACCAATCTCACAATGTTTGGACTAGGGAGATTATTCTATGGTATGTGAATTACGATACATCTACAAAGGGGTCTGAACAATAAGTTTCTAATTCGAATCACAGTGATCCTGCTTCTCGTCAACTCTATAGCCGTACTCAGCGAAGACCGGTTCCTCGCAAGAAGTACGTTCTCCCATAATTTAAACGCAATCCGGTTGACATAAATTGAAAAAGTAGCTAATTACCATCTTTTATAGTTGGCTGGTCTTCAGCACAGATAGATAACAGCGGCTTTGGTGCACCCTCCGATGCTGTCAGTGTCAAAACAAGGCTCATTAATCTGATGTCTGCTGTTCGCACACTTATGCGAAGTACGTTTGTTCCTCTTCTTTTTTTGTTGAGAAATTGTTTAGAATGCTTTATTGACTATTATTCTTATAATGTAGTCCCGCTGATTGGCATCAATACGGTTATAATACTTTACGAAGTAGTACTAGGATGATCCTATTTCGCCTAAAAGCTTTGAAAGAGAAATAAATAAAGTCGCAAAAAAAAACAGCAAGATAATCAAACCATTTACGTGCTTATATCATCAATCGGTACTCAATAATGCTATAAATATCGCGTCTACGAGAAAGCTAATCACGTACATACACACATTCTCGTACAACATCTCAATATGGGTTTTTCGCGACGACCTTCACTGATTTATCAGTATCTGCAACTCTTTAGAAGTGATTCGTCCCTTGATATCGCAGCCGTTTTTTAATTCTCACTCGTCAATTCGATTGTCCTTTGTATTATACGCCTTTTACATATTTTCAATTTTATCGACTTTGTTACCTTTCTTCTCGTTCCACCACACCATCTCACAAATCAACAAATCCACATGAAACACCGACAGTGCTCAAAAACATACGCAATATAAGAAAAAGTAGTTAAATATAAAACGTCATTGCTATTATAACTAGAGTAGAAACTCAGAAAAAGTACACCTGTAAAATGTATACTTCAAATCAAACCATAACAGAGAAGAAAATCGCGGATATTTTGTTCACTTGCATCCGATAATAGCAAAATATACACAAAAAGAAAGAAGCTGATCTAACAGAAAGCAAAATAAAACCCAAAAACGAATTTTACCCGATATCCCGTGAAAAACATATTAATAATTTGAAATGAGCAACTAACGAAGCAGTCATACGCAGAAAAATATCAATCGAAACAAAAAAGAACAGCTTTTCATACCAGAACTTTTCTTTATAACCAAATTATTAGCAAGCCCGAAATTTTAATGATAATAACAGTCCATTAATTGCATACAAATCAAAAATTTTCCCTTTCTTTTGTATATATACTCCATACCAGTGCAAGATAACTGAAAAAAAAAGTATGAACAAAAACTTTTTTTGGATATTTCTCTTCACATCGGCAGTTTTCCATACAACCTTTTCAAGAAAGCAAAATACAAACAAAAACGCATTAGCAAGACTACATGTTTTGGAAATCATATAAATCCATTGACTGACGAAATTGTTGAAATCATCGCTAACATGTACGGAATCCACATGATATATCCATTATTAATTAACGATTAAGTGTTGAAACATCGTAATTCATAAGTATTCATTTAAGCGTACTTGGCGCGGAACTCCTTCGCGGCGTCAACCATGTTCTGGAGCGCTGCGCGAGTCTCGGTCCAGCCACGGGTCTTGAGACCGCAGTCAGGGTTGATCCAAAGGTTCTCCTTGGGGTAGACCTTGAGAATCTCGTTGATGCGAGCAACAAACTCCTCCTTGGGGGGAACACGCGGGGAGTGGATATCGAAGAGACCAAGACCAATATGGTTAGGGTACTCAGAGAACTCCTGGATGTAATTGGGGTCATCCTTCTTGGAGAACTCAATCGACACAACATCGGCATCAAGAGCCTTGATGTGGTTGGGGTCGAGGTCGGAGTAGCAGAAGTGCGAGTGGATCTGAGTCTTGTCCTCCACACCCGAAGTGGCGAGACGGAAGGACTCAACAGCCCACTTGACGTAGTCATCACGCTCGGCACCAGCGCGGAGGGGAAGACCCTCACGAATGGCGGGCTCGTCAACCTGGATGACGTAGACACCGGCAGCCTCAAGGTCCTGGACCTCATCGAGGAGAGCAAGAGCAAGCTGCTGGGCCTGGATCTTGTTGGAGATGTCATCACGGGGGAACGACCATCTGAGGCAGGTGACGGGACCAGTAAGCATACCCTTCATAGGCTTCTTGGTGATCGACTGGGCGTACTTGGACTCCTTGACAGTGATCGGACCAGGGCGCGAGACATCGCCGACAATGATAGGGGGACGGACGTAACGAGATCCATACGACTGAACCCATCCGTTGGAGGTGAAAACGTAACCGTTGAACTTCTCACCAAAGTACTGAACCATGTCATTTCTCTCAGGCTCACCATGGACGAGGACATCAAGGCCGACCTCCTCCTGGAACTTCACAACCGAAGCGATCTCCTTCTCGATGAACTTCTCGTACTCCTCAGCAGAAATCTCACCCTTGGTGAACTTGTTACGGACGATACGAATGTCCTTGGTCTGGGGGAACGAACCAATGGTAGTGGTGGGGAAGGCGGGGATGTCGAGGTGAGCCTTCTGAGCAGCAAGACGGGCTGCAAAGGGAGACTTGCGGTGGGTCATCTCTTCGGTGATCTTGGACACACGCTCACGAACAGCGGGGTCGTTGGTGATCGAAGACGACTCGCGGGCAGCAATGCTGGCAGTGTTGGCAGCAAGAATATCAGCGACAGAGTCGACACCGTCAGTGACAGCCTTAGCAATGACGACAACCTCAGTGACCTTCTCGGTAGCAAACGCAAACCAGTCCTTGATCTCAGCAGAGATCTTCTTCTCGTTGGCGAGAGTGACGGGAGTGTGCAAGAGCGAGGACGAGGTGGCAACAACGACACGCTCGGCACCGACCTTCTCAATAGCGGTCTTGACAAACTCAATTGCTTTGCTCAAGTTGGCCTTCCAGATGTTACGGCCATTAACAATACCGACGGATAGGATCTGGGTGCTAGAGAGGGCACCAACAACAGCGTCGAGCTGCTCAGGAACACGAACAAAGTCAGCGTGGAAACCAGCGACGGGGAGACCCTTAATGCTCTCAATGTTGGGTCTGACATCACCAAAGTATGAGGTCAAGAAGAGCTTGGGAGCGGTCTCAGAGACGAGGAACTCATAAGCTTTCTTGTAGGCGGCCTGGACCTCAGTGGGAAGGTCGAGAACGAGAACGGGTTCGTCGATCTGGACAGAGTCAGCACCGGCCTCCTTGAGCTTAGCGAGAAGCTCAGCGTAGACGGGGAGGAGCTGGTCAAGAAGGGTGATGGGCTCAAGGTCAAGATTGTCCTTGTCAGCCTTTCCGAGGAAAAGGTAAGACACGGGGCCAACGAGGACGGGGCGGGTGTGGATACCAAGAGCCTTAGCCTCAAGAAACTCGTCAATGGGCTTAGTGCCATTGAGCTTAAACTGAACGTTCTTGGAGAAGGTAGGACGAACGTAGTGGTAGTTCGAGTCGAACCATTTAACCATCTCCTACAAGGAGTGTGAGCAAATGTCATATAAGGAGTGAAAGAATAAAAAAAGTCTTACGGTGGCAGGGACGTCGACTGCGGGAGCAGAGTCAGTAGCAGCACGCTGGAGACCACGGCCCATAGCGAAGAAGGTGTCGATAGGAGCGAGCTCGTACTTGGAGTAGCGCTCAGGGATGACATTGAAGAGAAGGGAATGATCAAGGACATGATCGTAGAACGAGAAGTCGTTCGAAGGGATGATGTCGACACCGGCCTCCTTCTGGAGCTTCCAGTTCTTCTCTCTGAGTTCCTTGCCAACCTTGAAAAGCTCCTCAACAGTAGCCTTGCCAGACCAGTAGGCCTCGGTGGTCTTCTTCAACTCACGGAAGGGTCCTGGCAGAGCAATTGAGTTAGACAAACGCCGAAGAAAAAGACGCGCGCTACTCGCAGTACAATTGCGCGCACAGAAAGATATAAAGAACAGTAAAACACATACCGATACGGGGAAAACCGAGAACAGAGGACTGGACCATTGTAAAATAGATTGATAGTAACGGAGGAGTAAGTCAATAAATGGCTTATGAAAAGAAAGAACTGGAAAGAGGCGACGACCAGAAGTTTATAGCGCGTGTGTGCCCGAGAAAATTTTTGTTAGGGACTCATCAAACACAAACCCTAAACCATCAAACTCTAAATGACAGACTCAGCCGAATACGTACGAGCTCGGGCAGATTAACACTAGGCTGAATGAAGAATAATATAAACATTATTTCGATCACGTCAGCGACGGCGGCGATGCAGTCTTGTCCAGATGGTTTATCAGTTGAACATGAATGATATTACTGCTATGAAAATTAGATAATAAATAAAGGCTTCTCAACAACGCTTCCAAATACGCTTCCAAATAACAAAAAAAATATTCAATCTATCAAAAATAGTCAATTCATAAACGGGCATTAAAATTCATGTCTTGATTTCTTCATTCCAGCTAACGCCTTCCTTGATCGTCGTATCTCCAACGATACCCATAAACTTCCCACTAGAAGCACCAGTCCGCGGCTCAACATAACAACTGCGACGATACAGCATATGTTGATCCTTTTGGTACATTTCATGCACGCGCCGAATCTCAATATCGAGCCAGTCTTGGATTTCAGGCACACCCTGAAACCTATAAGGTACCTGGAACCGCTGCAAATCGGCAATAATCTTTGTAGTCCGCATATGCTTATCAAAATTGATCACCGGAGATGCATCTTCTGTGTTTGGGTGAAAAACTCTAAAGTCCGGGTTGCCTTCATCAGCAAACGTGAGATCTGTCAAATAGACGCCCAAATATGGAATACAAGGCACAGTCTGATTTCGCAGTAAAGTACGATACGAGGCGTAGTTCTTCTCGTAGACAATTATACTCTTAAGCTCGGCAAACAGAGCATGATAACGGGGAGGCAATAACTCCCATGTCTTTTTCAGTCGCATTATAACAGAGCTTTGTAAAGCGCAAGTCACTGCCATCAGACAGTTGTAGTTCTTCAACTCCAAACACTTTTCGGCAACACGAATCCAGTGTCTAATAACATTCATTCGAAACTTAAGAGGAACTTCATTTGCCAGAATTGTCTCGCCAATATAGTTTGCAAGATCCGTCGAAAGAGACGACATAGCTTTCACATTCACCGCCACACTCTTGCCACTCTTCTTTGAAAACTCTTGACCAAGTAACTCCTCGGGAATAATTTGACAAAATTGACTTGATTCCTTGATTGTAATTTGACGTGCAAGCTCAAGCGGGTCAAAGTCAAGAATTGACGGATCTGGACTACCTTCTCGAGCATACTTTGCCAGAGTTGCGAGGTGTGCTTTATTCACAATTGGAGTTGGCACGCTGGACGAATCTGGTAACAGAATCCCTAAGGATGTGTTTATGCCCAGCTTTGACATTGACCGTGGTACTAGAGGATGATTGATATCTACCACTTGCTGCGTCAATTCTATTAAACGTCGGAACGCAAACGGAAGATGAATCTTCAACGGTCCATTCACAAAGTCAATGATTATCGGCAAAGCCTCGTTATCAGTTTCCCTCTGCCAATGACTTTCCATCCAACCCTTAAACGCATTGCAAGTCCGCAACTGAGCAGCCAAAAGATTTGGCTCATCAGGCGGGAGTGATGAAAATCGGTGCGCGAGCGCCTGTGCCAACGCAATAGGTGTGGTAAACAATCTAAACGTGAGAAAAAAAGAGGAAGAAAATAGAGCGTCGGGAGTAGCATTGCTGGAAGTCAGATGCTTAACTAAAGCTTCGATTGAACCGCCTTGAACTTGACCATCGGCATTATAGATCACACGATCCTGTGGAGGCGTGCGTTTAAACTATTCAGAACGATTAGCACCACTAGCAAACATACAGCGCAAATAAACAAATAGTACTCACATGTGTATCGTCCTCATAAATACTAGCAACTTTGCCTTCTTCAAAGCTCAAAACCGATAGAGAAATGTTCGGATCATCTGCACACGCCGGTACAAGCGCCATTGATTTTTCCAGTGAAGACCTATGATCGTTTCCAACACTTGACCGAAGCCGGTATTCCAAATAGTGACGGTCAACTTCCAAGTCAAAGTCGCCCACGCAGCAAATAACATATTTAGCTTTGGCAAGACACACCCCAGCAGAGCGAACGCATTCAGTAATTGAAATACTGAGAGTCTGAGTCCTGACCAAGACCGCCTGCTGCACATTGCCCGATCCAACTACGTCTCTGGCAGAGCTTACCAATATTGTTATACACCTATACACAGTTTCTTTTGCATCCTCTAGACTGTACATCGCAGGAGAAGCATGTGAGCTGATAGTTTCGACGACGGCCAAGAACTCACGAGCCGCATGTACTGCATGTCTGACGGTGGTCAGTAGCGTTGCCGGCGATCGGGTGTGAACCAGTAATTTATTGATAAAAGACCCAAGACGCACCAGTAGAGCATCGTAAAGAAAATTGAGTCGAGCGAGCGCCGATACTGGTTGGTAATAAAACACGTCGTCTGCAAATGAAGAGCTGTTCGAATTCCTATCAGAACCAGAGTCTTCACCAGCGTAAACTAAAGGTCGCACAGAGTCAGGAAAGCTAGCTGTTTCTTTTTCGCGAGCTGTCAAAAATGCGACAGCGCTCATGACAATCTTGCCGGTGAGGGCATGTAATTCTTTACTCAGTGTGGGTGTCATGGCGCCGCCTCTTCGCACGCACGACACCATGATCGCCACGTCGCTTAATAGTGCGCGGCGAGACCTCCTCAAAGAATCAGAAGATTTCAAAGCCGGTTCATCACGAGTAAGACATGATACAGAGTCCTTGTTTACGATAAAGCGTTAGTCTATGGTTTACAATTGGAAAAAAAAAAATGGGGAAGCGAACCAGTAGCGATCTCACGCCTGAAACAAGAGTAGTGACGGCGATCTGAAAATCGCGGTTTGATTCCAGTTGAGGTCCTGTAAGAGCTGCAAGAGCGGCTGCCAGTAGTGGCCTAATTGGTGCAGGATCGTATGGCTCGCAGTAGTTTGAGGGAATCCAGCCGCGGCGCCCTGAGAGAAGAGAAGTTCCATCGCCCCAGCCAGAGGTGTGGAAAGAATGGATCAGAAATAATTCCTCTTTTTCAAAAACAAGGCAGCTGGCATTCGATGGAGACGTCTTTGAAGTAGGGTCGAATGAGTGAGTGGCGCGCAAGAACGGATGGAAGGCGTAGACAGGAGTCGCTGAGCTATCTGACGAGATCGACGACGATACGGACATGATTTTGGGCAGTTTAGATAGCAAAACCAGTATCGACAAAGCAACGCGGTGACTCTCCGGTGCTCAAACTAGCACAATTGTCAGCACAGTAGGCTAGAGCTGTGGTCCAAGTCTCCTAAATGGCTAAAGAATAGACGGCGACGATATACGACAGCACATGAGCAGTTGCTGGCAAGAAGGAGGAGAGCAGGGCACAGCAAAAGGGCCGTATCAGCTACAAAAGGGCCGTATCAGCTAAAAAAAAAATGCAGCAGTATCAATAGACAGAGTAGAAGAATCAGGAAAGAGCAGCACTGCCGGAGAAGAAGCGCCAACGGGTTTGCGGACGAGAAATAGACGGTAATTTGAGGGCAGATCAGGGCACGCAAAACTGGCACCAAGATTGCGGGCCTGCGGCTTCGACTGCTTAAAGAGTGTGTGAAAGATCTCGTACCACTTCTCGCTCGCTTATCTCTTTGCAGCCAAACGGCCTCGTGAGTAAATCCACAACCGTCGGCCACTGGTCAGATAGAATACATAAGATAAAGGAACTGCCATTTTTTTTGCTCTTTCAGCAGATAGCTTGTTTTCAGATAGCTAAAGCAGGACGGGTCGACTAAGACTCTCTCTGTGTGGAGGAGCAAGGGGCTTGATCTCGACTCCTTGCTTTGCCCTCGACACCCTGTCCAAGCCTCTGAAGAGATCCACTTCCAAACCCAACGTTGGCGTTCGCCGTCGCAGCAATCTTTCTACTAGCCTTTTGCAGTTCATCTTCATGCTTAGCCGGTGACCTCTTTTTCCAATCGTAGCTACTACAAACATGCTAGCACTGCTATAAGCGGCCCTTACCCGACGTCCCCGACGTCGACCCAGCCGACTCTCGCTAATAGCCGTAAGCGTACCCTGTTCTCAGCTTACCCTGTCCGGCGAGCACTAACATCTACGCTCTCTTCATGCAACGGTGCTCTGCAAAGCTGCACCAACGATTCATAGACGTATCATATTTACAGCTCTAGATCTAAATACATTTCTGCCTTACTCAAACACTGACCGCCGCGCAAATATCCACACCCGCTCTCGCACCAGCACAACATCTCGCCACCAGCCATCTGTCTCCCAGAATCGACCCTGCTGTATGATCCAAGGAGCTTGAATAGATGCAAAAGCCTTAACACTACCCTTGAAAGCCCATTCTCTAGTCGACCCAAACGCCGGATCCGTGGCCGGAAAGTTCTTGTCAAAAGTCACCATCACAGCTACCGACGCCGCAACCTCTTCTAATTCGTCCTTGTTCTCCGTACGGTCATATTCAATATCCTCTCTGGTGAATGTGAACAATGTAGCGCCAGACATACATGTAGGTATATCCAAATGAACCGTCAAATTTCCCGTCCCAGAATCTTGCAGGCCGCGATGCATCGCCATCACCGCATGCCCTCCCGGATAATTAGCCGAGGAAATTGCCAGCATCGAAGTTGCCAGCATCAATGTTGCTGCAGCAGAAATCGCAAGCGTCAATCCAGTACCCATGTATAGTATTCCTTTGCGCATACGATTGCTGATCCAACTAGCTCCCAGTGCCATCGTTAGTGCAAACATCGGAATAGCGTATACAATAAACCGCCATTCCTTATGAGGCTGCGTCGAATAAAGGGCAACAAAAACAATGTATGGAGCAATCATCATGCCAAACCTGCGCAGCTCAAATACACTACTCACAGCAAACAATGGTAGAGCTGCTGGATTCAGTAGCAGCTTGGGAAGATGATTTGTAAAATAGGCGTGCCATGGCTGAGTACCCCATGCGACCGCGTTACCTAAAATTACGTTGAAGTAAAATCCATATGCCTCAGGCAAAATCGGAAATTTCCAAAATGTGGAATCAACATATATCGACAACGCCATCCCAGCTAATCCACCTTCAAGTCCGGCAAGTATCGTCTGTACAATAGAGATCTTCCTCTGCAAGAGCGCTGATAGTGCAAGAGGCATAATCAGCAAAATTAGCTCTGCCCGAAATACTACGGCTGTAAATGCAAGTACAACAAGAGTTCGTCGCGGCCGATTTGTGATCCAGTACGCAGCAGCAACCATAGTTAATGGGAATGCAAACATATTAGGAAGAGTTCGAGTAGCATAGTAGGTAATATGAAACTGAGTATATTGGAATGCCGCAAACCAAAATGCTGTTGTTTTGCCATAAACCTGTCGTATACTATGTCGAAAATACACGATCGAAGCCCAGTTGATCATCCCCAAAACTCCTCGAGAAATCAACTGCAAGTCGAACTTGGAGCGGAGTGGAAGAAATAACTGAAATGGCTTTGTCAATGCAGAGATAACAAGTGCGCCCATGAATGTTCGAGGCACCGCTCCCGGAAACTCCAGGTGATCATACTAAAAAAAATCAGCTTCTATCCTAATCAAACAAGCCAATTAGACATACCGACTCGATATTTGAACCGTGTACGAGCATGTCATGGATCGCGTGTAGATTGAACGACTCTTCTACCTTGGTAAATGGCGACACGTATAAGTGTGCCATAACCAGCACCAGAAAAAACCAATCGAGCCAATCCATCATTGTACTGATCAATTATTATAACATAACTTGCGATGCTATCTTTTTTCAATAGCGCGCGTCGACCGCGTCGTAGTTTACGCATCATAAATAGTGTGAGGGTTTTGTAACGGTCAGGCAGCTAGCTAGCTATTTGATTCAGATAATATAGATAGCAAAGCAGCAGTTATCTTTTGACTTATGCAACAGCTATAATCTTTTGAACTTTACTAATTCAGATGAATACTTCTGGCGAAATAGTAGATAGTTCTGCCGCACGTGTAATTGCCGAGGTAAATCAAGCAACTGGAGCCGGATACCTCCGCACAGATAGATAGAAGTAGCGTTAAACCGAGAACTACTTCCTCGCCCTTCTTCTTCCTTAGCTCATTTATTGGCTGCCTTTTTCCTTGTCCCATAAATAATCGGCTTCAGTATGTCTTATTCATTCACATTTGACGATATTCCAGATCTTACAGGCAAGGTAGCTATCGTCACTGGGTATTTATCCACGCGATGCTCATCGTCGCATGCTCTTTAGATATCACATGCTAATATGCAACAAAAACAGAGGATCATCTGGTATCGGCGAAGTAATTTCCAGAGAACTTGCTCGCAAGAATGCAAAGGTTTATATAACAACTCGCTCACAATCTCGTGCCGATCAAGCAATTGCTCGTATCAGAGCTGCCTCTGCCGAGGTTGAGGGCGTCGAAAATAATCTGACGTTTCTCGAGGTTGATCTGGAAACCATGAAAGGCGCTACGGCCGCTGCCAAGTTCTTCCTGAAGTTAGAGGATCGATTGGATATTGTGGTTGCAAATGCCGGGTTGGGTGGAATTGTATCTATTTCCATTTTTGTTGCCAATCTACTATGCTCGAGGCTAACTGATTTCAGAAATCTCAATTGACACCCGACGGCTACGAACGGAACTTTGCAGTAAGTCATTAGTCTTTGCACTTTCTACTTGTGGTATGCTCATCGAATCTTTAGGTGAATCATCTCGGTCACTTTGCATTTCTCACTACGCTTCTGCCACTTATTGAACGAACCGCAGCCGCAAACCCCAAGTCTGACGTCAGGATTGTTATTCAGTCATCTCAATCATTTTACAACGCTTCCAAGATTGACTACCAGGACCTTACAAAAACTTACAGT
The DNA here is from genome assembly GCF_038497685.1 of Kockiozyma suomiensis. Lineage (NCBI taxonomy): Eukaryota > Fungi > Ascomycota > Lipomycetes > Lipomycetales > Lipomycetaceae > Kockiozyma > Kockiozyma suomiensis. The sequence continues at coordinate 477,372 of NW_027117671.1, forward strand.
TCTTCATGGGGATTCCTAACCCTTCGCGAGATGTTAGGCCGTTACGCCCGGTCGAAACTAGCGAATATCTATTTCATGCGAGAACTTGCAAAGCGCACTAACGATATTCCAAATCTATACGTGAATGCGAGCCATCCAGGTCTCGTATATACAAATATATTTGATTTATCTACCTCCCCACTTCCGCGCTACATGCAGATTATCGGCGAGTATCAAGCGTGGTTATTCGGCATTCCCGTCGATGATGGAGCAAAGACGGCACTTTTCCTTGCTTCAGACAAAAGAGTAATTAAAGATGGATTAAAGCGCATATTCTTATATCCAGCGCCTCAGGGACCATTGGGAGGATACGTTTACTTTAACGGTGTTTATCCTCGTGCTTTGAATAGTCTTGGAGAGGACGGTGATGAAGCGAGCAAGTTATGGGAGTTTTCTGAGCAGGCTTTAGCAAAGGCTTTGAATTCATAGCTTTTTTTTCTGCAGTTTGTAGGTGATCTTTTAATATTAGGTTGGCTATGAGCTCTACTATCTTTGACTTTTTCTGGCTATCTTATGAATCATTTCTCTTCTTTCAATGATATAGCTTCAATACTCCCAAGAAACGCCAAGATTCCCATGCTTAAAACTCAAAGCATTGTCCATGTAACCTGAACTATCAAAACATAAATGATCTGCATTATCTGCGTGACGAACGGGATGATGCGCTGCAGTTACGATATACACGACATTCCAAGGACTGTCATGACCTCTGTGCTCTAATATATCGCAAAGTGCCTAAGACTTGTCACTAAGACGAGATTGTAAACGAGCATTTGCGAGGTAAGAGGTATACGACTTGAGCTGACTCTTTAGATATCTGTTGTGCTCGGCGACAATCTGTAAAGCTATTTCTAGACTTCTCAAATCTCTTTCAGCTTTTTCTCGAGGCCAATGAAAACGATTTACCTCGCTCTCAACATCTAACGTAAGAGCAGCGGCAGATCTTTGAGGTAACCTCGCCGGCTGCGAGGACACTTGCAACTGCTGGTCCAAGCCACTATTAGTAGATTCATTCCCACTCGACTTTCGACTATCAGATACAACAATCGACTCTTCAGTGTCAATTAGCGATTGCGGTTTGGTGCCCTTTCTGTTTAACGATGAGTCAACTGAGGAAGAGACAGCATATTCGGCAATGCTGTGAATATCATACGGTCTAGCCGCAACCGAATGTGAAATATTTGGCACTGATCTTGACATTTGAGCAGTCATAGATCTGGCTTTAGCCATTAGGTCTTCGGTTATATTAAAACTCCGACTAAAATCTTCTATTTCGGCTTCAAAGCAAGGATATAGCGGAAGATTAAGCGTATAATTTTCAGTCTCCGGCAAAACTTCCGGCGCGGGACCTAATTTTTGCAGTATAATAGTCATCAATGAGCTTTTTTCTGAACAAAATAAATGCTGATGCCTTTCTAGTAATTGATGAGTACCATAAATTTCATTGGCAGTAATTGAAAGAGATAAATCAGATCCATGAAAAGCATCGTAATTATTAAAAGCATCATATTCATGCAATTCCGGAACTTCGCAGAGGTCATCGAGGAATTTATCCACTCGCGCTTTGTTATCGTCAAAAAATAAGGAGAATATCTCCTCGTAACTTTCAGCGGAGTATTTTTGCTTGTTTACTATTTTTTGGATCATTTTGGCGATGAGAGTGAGAGCTCGGCGAGGCTTGTCCTTAAGTTGATGATCAACAAGCATGTACGACTGAGGAGTAACGATTGCTGGGTTTATGAATCTGAGAAAGAAAAAAGCTCCAGTGAGCGATCGAACGAAAGTGTCTTCAACGTCAGGTATCTTTTTCCGCGTCAGATCACGAATTTGTTTAGCAATCCACCTTAGTCCATATGGAACTAAATCCAAGTGTTCCAGTATGTAGTCCAACAAAGAATTTGCGTAGCAACTAACTGCGCTCATGCGATGACGTATTATCGCGAGAACTTGCGGATCCGAAGCAGCAGTCTCGGAGGATACGCAGCGTGGCATATCGACCGTCGAATGATTTCCATCAGCATGATTTTGAGAATTGCAATAAACTTCATCGTATACACGCAGCAAATCAACCTCCAAATCATGCTCGCATGCATGCTCGCAGACATATCGAATCTGATCGGCGAGAACCGTTTTAAGATATTTCTGACTATGACTCTGACGAGTATAAGCCATGACCATACGCGATGCTGGACTGTTTGCACGCAGTAAAAATGAAGTCTCAGTAGCTTTATCAAAGTACGAGGCAAAAACTGCATGAATCATATTGAGTAATAGCCGTTCCTCTCTTAGCTCATGCTGATTGCTGTAGATGGTAAACATAACAGTCTGCAAAAATGAGTCTACCTCTGTCATTGGAAGATATTGAAAGAGTAACGCAATATATCGCGGCTCTGATTGCAAAACAAAAAAAAGCCGACTATACCAGCCTAGCTTTTGCTGATCTGAAAGCACGCATTCTTGAGTACCCTGAGCAGTATCAGATTTCGACGTCATCTGCAGGCGCTGCAATATTTTCGTTTAAAATTAGCATCGTGAAAAAGACAAGTATAAAAATTCTTTCTGCAAACCTTTTTAGTCGCAAGTTTGTTGCGGATTACTATTGCAATTCGAGAATCCAAATTCTGTACATCGCACTCAAGTAAGAAGTTCTCCTTCGACCATGCGGAGATTTCAGCTCTAAGCTCTCGCTCTCTGGCCCTTATTTGGAACAGATACTCATCAAAGTCGGTGTCCGGTATAGAATTAGTAGCAGAAACGGCAGATGAGTTGGAATATCGCCTGTCCGAATGAAGGGTGTCGCTTGTTCCGGACCCGAGAGTTATGCGGCTACTGCTGAAGATATCCGTAAGGCTTGGCTCGCGATGACGCGGATCCATCATGATTGAGCAAGATCCGTAGTAAACGACAGGCAGCCAGATATAAAAGAAAACCAGAAGCCAAGTTTTAGAAGGGCAAAAGAAGTGGGTAAATAGATATAGGAGAGAAAGTTTTGAAGTGGATCTATCACGAAATAGGGGCGATCTGCGCGGCGGACAATGGCTCGCGCTTGACAATCGGCGGCGGCGGCGAACGGAACAAATATTTTCCGTACAATGTGTCGCTGGGCACGTGCTCGCTTAAGCCTCGGCTTTGCCTCCGCCATTCTTAGTTCTGCGAACATGTGTGCCGATGATTCATATAACTTACAGAAGTTTGTCGGCTATGAGCACTGCTATTGATGATTGTAAAGAGTATTCTGGATTTTGTGAGATCAAATGCGCAATAGCAAGAGGCTGACCTCTTTAGTCTACGAAAATTGCTGATCTATTTCATTTTCGCAGCACAGCAGCTAACATCTCTAATCTGCGCCAAGTAAAAAATCGAAAATTATTGCGTCATAATATGAAGAATATGGGTGCTGGTCGGAATCTGAATCGAATGTCTAATCGGATGCTCTTTGTCCTGTCAATACTTATATTCCCCAGAACTGCACGCTGATACCTTGTATTCGGCAGCCACTGACTTGACCGACATTGTAACAGCAGTTTAGCAGTATATAAGAACAGAAAAAAGTGGCCTTAAATGCTGATTTAAAAACAAATTATTTTCATCAGTACAGTTAGGTCAATTCGACGATCGCGAGCATCGGAGAACAGCAGTATCTAGTTGTATAGCATTTTCAATCAAGAAGGTCAAACAAGCATTAGCAAAAAATGTAATAGGGCTATTTTAATTAGTATGAATACTCATATAAACAAATCTCGTTCTTTGGCACTGCCCGAAGCAAATGCGTTGATTATGAATTTTTGAATCCAGCTGATGCATCTTTATATTGAAGTCTTTACCGAAGAGGCATTGTAATATCTGTTGAACGGTATTAAGAGCAGCTAAGCTGAAATATGACGGGTCTTTTTTCCTTTAAAACTAATTATAATTGCATTTGATTGTCTTAAAAGATTGTTGAAGAAGGAAGGGCCCAAGTGAGGTTCAGGCGGGTGACAGTACCCCAACCCTAAAGCCAATGCCTTAAGGATCCTCGCACCTCACTCACCAATTTCGCATGCCCGTTTTTTTTCTCCTCGCACATCAGGAGCTTTCTGTCAGTTTCTGAATAGGCTCAAGAGGTCTGGTCATTTGCCATTTGCGGCATCTGTGCTTGTTTTCGGCGTACTCTGTTCTGATTCGTACCCCGCACTTAATCTTCTCGGGTGACGGGCTTTTACGACCTACCTTCACAGGTATGTAAGCTTTGACGGCTTCGTTTCGGGATCCAATGGTTCGCATTTGTGTGAATCATGTGTTTATGATTATAACATTTTGTCTATGAACTTGTTTTTTTTGGGTCCGACATCGGTAGAATGCCTTAAGTAACACATTGTGTCGGACAGACTTTTTTTTAGCGCTTAGGCCCATCTAATTACCTCTGCATCCCTCGTGGCCATTGATCGCAATGTCTTCCAAGAACGACAAGGACCTGCTGGAGAACCGTGACCAGATGATACGTGAGAGTAAGTATTTACGTCTGAATTTTACAGCGTACTTGGCCTTTGCCCTGCATCTCTTTTATGAGTCAGTCCCTGGTTATTGACCTGCAAATACACCGCGTTTCCTGCGCCTTGTCACTCTTTATATTGTTCGTCATCTTCTAACAATTCCTTTTTACTTTTTCAGTGGCTAGTTCTATCTCAAGCAGTAGCTCCGTAAATGAAGATAGCCTATCAAAAGAACTTCAATCTTCTCATATCGTCAAATTGAACGAATGGAACGTGAGTTACCTTAATAATACTTAGCCATCCGAGATGCAACAAGACAGACTGACATTTTTGAATAATAAGTCATGGTGTAAAGATGTGCGTGAATTTGCAGACGGGACAACTATCAGCGAAGATAAAGTCTGCTTGTTCCTCCGAGAATTTGTACTTTCCCGGATCCAGAGCCAGCTAAATGTTGCTCAGCAAAATCAGCAGCAGCAAGCACAGCAAGCACAGCAAACACAGCAAACACAGCAAACACAGCAAACACAGCAACAGTCTGTCAATGGCATTAGCGGCCCCTCGTCTAAACCTAATGATGATGGTAAGCTCGATATTAACCCGGCTGTTGAGATCTACACCACTCTGAAGGCCTACGTTACTGTCCTTGTCGATCAGTATAAATATCAACGAGACCGGGGATTTAACAGCAATCCGCCTCCGCTTGGTCTGGTACTAAAATCCTTTCTACAAAAATATCATACCGCGGCCCTCCTTACTCAGCGGCAAGGAAATAATCATATTGTTGGCAGTGGACCTACAAGCTCGTTTCGTCTTCCCAACCAAGTATCCAGTCTACAGCAGGCTTCTACTGCAATGGGTCACCAATGGACTAATTCTCGTGGTAGTAATCATCACCAGCGCCGCCAGCATCGCCGAAGCTCACGCGTTCCAGATTCGGATTATGGGTATACTGTTCCTGGTCTTAGCCCAGATGTATCCGATTCGGAATTTGATTCGTTTTCAGACGACGGGGTTGATTCCGCTACACGTGGCAATCGAGGGTGGAATGTCAGCTCTAGCCCCAATCTTGACGCTATAGTACAATCCAGCTCAACTATTCTGAGAGATAATTTACAGTACGTGATTAACCTCCAAAGTGAGAAGCTATCATCATTGGTGGAGCGTGAGACTAGTGAGATCAGAGCAATTATCGATCGTCAAAATCGAGACATCACCCATCTCTGTAACATGGTTGAGAAAATTGCCGCTTGGGCGGGGGCTCACGCCACGGCGGAGCTTGCGTCTGATATCGTGCCATATCGCGAGATCTCAAATCTGACCGCTAGTGCGCAACAGCATGTGGCTGCAGTGGCCGCAGTTCAAAAAGCCACAGCTCAAGTTCAGAGGCAGCAGCAGGAACAGGATCGTGTGGTATCACCGACTGAAACTGTTTCGCCGGCTACTAGGCATCGACCACAGCCTATGCTGGTCACGCGAAATTCCGTGCAGCAGAATGGGTACACTCTTAATGGCACAGCGACATCAAAGTTAACTGACGACTACAGGACAGCTGAGGATGCAGTTCTAGATGATGCAGCTGAAATGTACGCGGCATCACAAGTTCAGGCTGCAGAGGTGAATCTTTTCAAGGTTGCGGCCGTTGCTGCCGCTGCCGCACATCAACAACAATCGCAACCGCAGCAACAGCAGCCTCATCAGCAACCGCAACAACCGCAGCAATCACAGCCTCAGCAGCAGCCGCAGCAACAACAGCAACAGCATAATGGTGCATTACAAGGAACGCGAACAACACAACACATCTCTCTTTCTCAAAGCTCTCCCGTCACTGGCCCCACTTCTCCTGATGTACGACGCCAAAACAAGGCTCCGACTCAGGCTCAGCAACATCATATACAGCACCAACACGACGCGAATCCTTATATGCTTAATGTGCAGCATGCAACTGCTAGACCTGTGAGTCCACCCGGAAATTCGTCTGGCATGGAGCAACTTGTTGTGCCACGGTATCGAATGTCAAGAGAAGTGACAACGGTGCCAGAACTATGGCAGGAGTGGATGCATGGATTGAATGGTGGACCTAAGGTGCGGGAATTGGAAGAAAAGTATGGCACTAGATGGCGTAGTAGCAGTGCAGAGCGAAAATTTTTCTGTTTGCGAAAAGTTATACTCGATTACATCCATCGAATTGGCGAGATTCAGGGGATTTCTAGGGAGGATGCAGTTTTGCAAGTAGAGGCAATTCGCAAGCAGCATGGATATACTTCATTACAACGACTGTCCGAATTTTTGAAAAAGCAAAGAATCAAATAATCTGCAAAATTTTTCGCATCGAGCATTTTTTTTTACGGTTATACATACATTTTGTTATTCCAGCGGTTTTTGTTTTGATATATTTTGATAGTAGATCGATAGATTATTTTGCAAGTTTGGTTTTTGTAGTTCATGCTTCATATGTCGTCGATATTTATTGTTGAGTTTAGTATTTTTTTTTATCTAGCAATTGTACGCAATTACGTATTTATCATGTTGTCGTCCTTAAACAATCCTTAAACAAGGCTAAGTAATTAATGTAAGAAGGTTTTAGGCTAAGTTTTGTCCTGTTCGTGATTTAGTCACTCAGTATCCCCATCAGGTAAGGGCTAAGATGCGGAACTTTACTTGAGACAGCTCTCAAAATCACTACTATATGAATTTACAGCCTAAGATGATGATAGTCTAAAACATTATGCATGCAATTTTTATGTCTCCAAATGAAAATTAAGTGCTCAAACATCACTTCCAGTATTCTATTGTAACTATTTGAAAAATAAACACAGCTTAACGCTCTTTGGTGATTTGATAAAAATTTGGAGCCGCTTCAAGTAACCAGTCTCTCTCGATTTTCGTGATCCCATTAATATACGTCTTCTCTCCCATCTGTACAATTTGAGAGTAAATCACCCACTCTGCTTTTCGAGTAAACATGACAGACGATGGGTGAACCCATACTACACTTTTTTCTGGGTCGCCGTCACCAACGTTTACTAGCCTGAATGAACCATCAGGCTGCATCTTTGCGGCGTTAGGAAAAAAGCCGCTTACAATACATTTGACGACGGTTTCTGTTCGAACATTTACAACATCAGCAGCCAATGCTGGTGGGACATTAAGGCCTAGTTTCGACAAGTATCTCGATAGTTGACGACGGATACTGACTGCTTGAGAAAGGGCTCTGTAGTTCAAATATCGATCGTGTGCCCATTTCGAAGATTGCTTACCGCGCACTGTAAAAGCTTGGTAAACGTTGAACAATGAAAGATGGTCGCCTTCGTTCACAATGAACTTTTCATGCTGCTCATCAGCAGCGTGATGATTGTGGTCAGGAAAAATAAAAACATTTTCAACTGACATCATTGCAGTAATGGTCAGCATCTGATTGATACAGTTATAGCTTTGAGATTGGAGTAGCTAAAAATCATTCATTGAGTTAGTACCATTGATAAATGAAGCACCAAAATCAGAGATATGCATACTATTTTTCCGAGCATTGGATCAAGCGGAATCTCAGCCAGCCTCTCACCCAGAGGCTTTGTTAGTTTAGCGTAATCGTCCAGCGCGGAGAGGTTATATAATAAATCTAGGGCACTAGATACTAATTCAATGGGTGGCGGAGATACCATATCTAATCTAGCGATATTTTCAATCCCCAGTGCCTTGATTTGCAATAAGGGCCCAGCAAGATTAGTGCGCTGTATTTCGGGGACGGTACTCTCAGATAGCTGACTGGCGCCTAACTCTGTATAAAGACAAAAACACTTGCCACTTCTCGTCCGCCCTGCTCTACCCGCTCGCTGAATTGACGAGGCCCTTGATATCGGAGTGACAACGAGAGAATCAATTCGCAGCCGAGGGTCGTATGATCGAATTTTCACAAATCCGCAGTCAATGACATATACAATGCCATCGATAGTCACACTAGCTTCTGCAATGTTGGTTGATATTATTATTTTCCTCGTATTTTCTGGTGTCGGATCAAAAACTTCTCGCTGAGATTCTTGAGATAAGCCAGCGTATAGTGCCAAAATTAGCATATCATTATCCAAAGTAGGAAGTGAGAGTTTTCGATCATGAAGTTCTTGTACAACCTGTGCAATTTCATCACGCCCTGTTAAAAATGCTAGAATATCACCCGGAGGCTCAGATGTGTGAATTTTGAGTATCGTTTCAATTGTCTTATCGATGTAATTCTCTGCTGGTTCAGTCAGATATAGCATGTCGACAGGATACATTTTGCCTTCAATGCTAATAATCTTGGTTCCGTTGCCAAAAAAATTGACCAATTCATCGGCCTGTAGTGTGGCGCTAGATATTATAAGGCGGAGTTCACGACGTCTCATTATGATTCTTTTTAGCACGCATAACAATATGTCGGTGTATGTACTTCGCTCGTGCACTTCGTCAATGACGATAACACTGTAATGTGAGAGTAATGGATCAATAAGAATCTCACGGAGTAGCATGCCGTCTGTCATGTACTTGATGCGTGTTTTTCTAGAAGTGACGTCTTCAAATCTGATTGAATAACCGACCGTGTCTCCTAATTCACATCCTAGTTCTGCGGCAACACGAGCGGCAACCGAAGTCGCGGCTAATCTTCGTGGCTAAATATATTTATATTGGCAATGGATATCAAGAGGAGGGGGGTGGAGCTGGACAAAAAGCGTACCTGTGTGCATGCTATAGATTTCTCTTTGTTTGTCCATCCAGCCTCGTACAGATATTGCGTCAATTCTAAGAAATCAGCAACAACATAGCAAGCAAACCAATTAAAAAAAATCTTACGCGTGCTCTTTCCGGATCCAGTATGACCTATAAGAACCACTACTTGAGAAGTTTCAATTAGGTAGAGAATGGAGTCGCCTAATGAAGGTGTTGTCAACACAGTTGCCTAGGCTTTTGCTATTTTGCCCGAGATAGAGCTGACTTACGATATCGAAAAATAGGAAGCATTTCCCGCTGCATCTTAATAGAGGCTCTTTCAAACTCTGAGCTGACACTTGCAGTACGAAGACCATCGTAGGCTTCTGCGCTGAGATCGTCTTTGCCGATATCTTGTTTCAAAACCGGGGCCGCTGGAGTAAAGTCGACATTGCGGAATCTACTCATCCTCTTATAGCCATACAAATACTATCAAGACCAGCAGTGATTATTTTATTTCTCACTGACGGATGCCCGAAGCACTCGCCGGACCATCAGTGATGGAATTACTTGGATTGTTATTGCGCTGTCCGAAGCGTGCGGAAATAGAGCGGCCCTAAACCACAAGTTTCTCTGTAGTGTTTATATTTTACCCCTGAAGAACTTGACCATAAGCTTATGTACCTCAGGCAGAGCGCGTAAGTGACGAGGCTATGAACTGCTGTACCAAGAGAATGCTGTTAATAGTGGTGCGGTGATTTTGCTTTGGTGCTACGTACATATTAATATACAAAATGGGGATGCTTGTAACAGTTTCTGCAATTGAGACAACGTGCACTGTCTCAGACGCAGCTGCTGCCAAAGATGCCTCAGTGATTGTCAAATTTCAGCGTGCGATCCAGACGGTATCTGAATTGCAGGCAAAGCTAGAGGGGGTATTTACTGGGTTGAGCGTGCTAATGAGACCTGCTAGTGATGAGGCTGGTCGTGAGGACAGACCTGTTTGGACTCGCGGACCCGATTTCCTAAAATCATTTCGCAGTCAAGTAAGGAAAGAGCATACGGCTTTGCAAGAAGTATGTGTCAATCTGACATTATCAATTGAAAACTAGTTACTAATCCGGTTCTGTATAGCTATGGAAACTGATAGATACTACTGGTCCAGACGATATCGAGGAAGCACTCTCTCATCGTCTACGATCAACAAATATTCCTTACTTGGAAGCGGTATGGAATGTTTTTGAGAACGGAGGATATGCAGGAATCGTATCGCTCGGATCCGGAATCAAATCAGGAAGCAATTTTGGCCATTGTGGAGATCTGACAGCAGCTTACGGAGGTCAAGCCATAAAGATTTTGCGAGTCACTGCGACCCAATTAAAATATGAGATTTCAGTGCTAAAAGCGGAAGTGGCAGAAGAAGACGAACAGATTTCATTCGACGAACTTGTCTCGCTGACTTCGGTTTACAGTGCGGCACAGAAAGTAGTGAGTCAGGTCAATAGCAGCGAGTCAACTAAGGATATTCTACTGGATAGTAGTGGCTTACTGCCTAGAATTATCCGACCTCAGCAACCTCGAGCAAAAAAATCTATACTTTTGTTATATAATATAAGTAGACATGAGATCTCAGGAGACGACGAAGATGTTGTAGGTAGACTTGTGTCTGCCGTTTCTTTTAGACTAGATATTGAAATTAGGCTATTTGGAGCCAGTCACATCACTGGCAAAGAGAGCAAATCTCCTCAGGAGATAGTTGAAGGCATTATAATAGAAGACTGCGCATACTTCTTACAACAAGTGCCTCCAGTTCTTAATTTTGATGTCACGGGCGGCTTCTGCTTGATATCTGACATTACCAATTTGTCTCCTGCGCAAGCTCTGAAAAAACTTGACTGGCAGCGAGATAACCCGCCTCCGTCGACTTCAATTCCAACCGCTCTGTACAGAAAGTCTGACAGTGCATTTCAATTTTTGCGTCGGCAGATAGAATCGGAAAAGCAATTTCGCGTTATCAATCATACGCTGCGTCCTATTATTTCAGATGGAGAGAGAGTTCTTATATGTTCTATCAAAGTGAAGCAAAAGCTGATAAATATGGCAGATAGAATGGGAAGCGCCGAGGAAAAGCGAAGAGCTCGAATGATATTCTTGCCAGTAGAGGAAAGGGCAGGATTGAAGAGCAATACCGGAGAGTTTTTGGACGGGATTCCTACACTGCAAGTTCTTGGTGTAGACTCTTTTGATGAGATGCAAATCTCTCTGGACGATGAATGGATAGAACGGGAGGTTCTTGCAACCGCATTGGAGTATACAGAAAAGACAAGAAATCCGTCAATTACTGTGACAGGCAATCTTAAAGTCGCGAAGAAACTGGTTGCGAAATCAGATCGATCAAGCTGGCTGGTTATCAACTCACGAAGCCTGACCGGAGGATACTGAGTACAGCCACGCCAATATTTACTATTGACCATTATCAGATGTTCATTCTAAGTGTCCTACAGCTACAGGCCATTCACCAGTTCGTGGTCTGAGATCGCATATATCAAGAATGGTCTGTACTCCTGGTATACGCATCCAATTGTGCAGATACCTATGAGGGAACTGGATAGATGATTATTGCAAGCCTCGCGATGCTGACTTACGGTTCAGACAGAGCCTACAAGTCAGCATCAAGAAAGTGAGCTTCAAGATAGCGAGTTCATACTCGGGAAAGGCTCATAGACATAGCGCATGCACGCCACAACGGCGGTCTGGAGCTGGAGCACGACTCGTGTAGCTGCCTAGACCCGCCTCAGCATACGGGATATTCTGCAAATGAGCAACTTGACATGACTACGAAGCAAATGAATGAGCAAATAATATTCAAGCAATGGGGTTTAATGTAATCGTGATTGAGTAGAGGCCAACTCAAGATAGCCAATTGTAGAGCCGGGAGAGCGATTTGATAGTGGACGTGCCAGATGTGGGTCACAGGACAACGTGTCCACATTACCTCTGTGATCAAGTCACAAATCCGGGTAATTCATCTTACCGGGAGCAGTGAGCTCCGCCGCCTTTCTACAGCGCTCGAGTTTCTTATTGCATTCGACTCTCACCCCTACTTGCGTGCTGGCCCGTCTATTTCTCTTGTAGTTATTTACACTCTTTGGCAGGCGCTTCGTCGATTGATTTAGATATTTGTACGTACATTGCTGCTCGTCAAAAACCAATTCCCGGACGAATTGACATCAATATCAGTATACGCAGTTTCCCGCTGACATTCTTCGTCGTTCTTCGACAATTTATAGATACGTCGGTTTTTAGATGTCTACTTGACACAATTGCAACATCAGTCGATTCCTAAGCAATTGTGAAAGATACTGGTCTTTAAAGTCTGTTTGGTTCCCATTTTTACCGCTCACATAGCGTCTCGATCTCGTTCTCCGTTTCGGATAGCTTTACTTATCATCATTGGCACGTCTGATTCGTGACTCTGCCCCCAGCAATCCAATTATCATTATCTCTTTAAAACAACCTCTCAAGGTATTTTGCGATTGCGGCTACCGATAATCAATGTCTGACTTCTCTCTGACTGCCGAGCTCTCGCCAGCGGAGCTGTTGCGTGAACAGCGTGAATCTGCTATCGCAGCAGAGGTGAACTCAGCTTTGGGCGCTCAGCAGCCTCCCGATTTATCTCAGCTGTCAGTTGGCGATGATGAGACATTAGGAGATTTGACTTCTTCGATTACAACCGCTGACACTGCAGCTTCTTCCCCTCCCGTGTCCGCGCCATCTTCGGCTGCGCCGTCTGTTGTCGCCAGTTCCAGTGCTTCGCCTGCAAAGCGGACCAAGAAATCAGATGCAAAAGAGAAGCTTAATTTTTCGTCGCTTGAGGCATTCCCGACTCTGGGAGGCGCTTCGGCAAAGGGCGCAAGCGCGACTTCTGTATGGGGCTCTGCAGCATCTGCGCAAGCCACCAAAAAGGAGGCTGTTCGAGCTCCGCTCGCTGCTCGACCATCAGATGTCGTTGACATATTTGCCGTTCATATTCCGGCTCAATTTCGTAGTCGATCCGTCTTCAGCGAGATCGTAGCCAAAGCTAAGAGCATCAAAGGTATCAGCTCAATTGAGAGCTCAACTAGTGCTCTTAATGGATCGACTACTTTCATTATTAAAGGAAAGGCGGAGGCGGTAGCTCTGGCAAGAAGAGAGCTCGTCCGCGGTCTCACCCCCAAGGTAAGTTTTTGAGTTGCATTTTATTTACCTTTGCGGAGTGCATCTAACAGCCGTACTACAGATCACTGAAGTAATTCCCGTTCCCAACAGTGTTCGACCATACATCATTGGAACTGGAGGTCGTACACTTAAGGCTATTCAACAGAAGACTTCGACAAAAATACAGGTGCAGAAACGAGATGAAACCGAATATTGCAAGCCCGAATTTGATGATGAAGAGGAAACAACTGATGTTACCGTTGAGGGTGACATGGACGGAGTCGCCCTTGCAAAGGTAGAAATTTTGGAAATTGTTGCTGAGCGAACTAAGAGCCTTACAATACGGTTACCAAGTATTGGCACGGATTTCCTTCCATTTTTGACTACTAAGACCGCAGAACTCGAAGAGGGCAAAGATGTGAAGGTTAAGGTCCCCGCTCCGTTCTCGAGTGAGAGCCAGACCGGCTACGTCATTGTCTCTGGAGAGCGAAGTGCTGTTGAGTGTACGAAGACCGCTATTGAGTCCCTGGTCGAAGAATTGAGAGCTAGTTACATTTCTGCTTCCACCACTGTGCTAGCCAACCGAAAACAATTTGTTGGTGGTTCAAAGAATCTACAGGAGATTTTTGATAAAACTGGGTGCGTTGTTAAGATTGGAAGTGAGGACAAAGTTGACATTTTCGGACCACCGGATGCAATTGGTAATGCCATTGCACTGATTGCCGAAAAAGCAAATTCTTTTGTCATTGACAATCTTGTCATATCCAAAGCTTATGGCAAGAACCTTCCTCATGCTATAGCATTGTCCAAGTTCTTTGCTAGTACCCAAAAGCTTGCTAGTATCGAGGCCGAAAGCAATGTGCAAATCAAATTGGTTCCCGATACATCGGAGGAAGTCAAATATGATATATATGCTCAATCAGATCTCGACGTCAAGAAGGCACGTAAGCTGATTATTGATCTTGTTAACTCGGTCCCACCACTACGCGTGGCCTACTGGAGCAATTCTGACCCTCTGCTTCATCGCTTTTTGCAACGCTCGGCGGCTAAACATACTCAGAAGATAAGGGGACAATTCGGAGTCATTGCAATTATTCCTGAGTCAACTGGAGATATTCTTCTTATTTTTGAAGGTAAAGACGATGACTTTGGACCAGAAGAAAGCGAGGTCAGACAGAGTCTCGAAAAAGCATTGGCATACTTTGACAGTTTAAAGTTGACGTTTAGCGGTATGGCTTCCAAGACTTTAACGGTTCCTGCCAAGCAGCATAAATTTATCATTGGGCCTAAACGTTCGACGATTAATGCTCTCAGTGGTCCAGATTCTGCCGTTGAGATTCTACTGGGTGAAAACAAAGATTATCCAGGCTCTAGCGAAGATAGTGTAACTATTCTTGGTCCGGCTGCTGAAGTTGATGCAGTTGCAACAAAGATCCAGACAATTGTTGAGGAAGCTAGTACTCAGGAAATATTAAACAGTTTCACAGTCACATTCTCCTTCCCGCAAAAATTTTCGAGGCAGCTTATTGGACGGGGTGGATCGAACATTTCAAAGTATAGAGATGAGCTGGGCGTGAAAATTGATTTGGATGACTCGGGTAATGTCACCGTGAAGGGTATCAAAAATAACGTTCTTGAGGCTCAAAAGAGAATAGCAGCGCTAGCCTCAAGATTGGTGAGTCTTGCTTAATTTATGATACCCATCTCGACTCAATACTGACAATTATATATAGGAGGACGAAGTTGTTTTGAGAATCACAGTTTCGAATGAGCATCATAGTGCTTTGATCGGACATAAGGGTAAATTCGTTCGGCGCCTCGAAGAACGTTATGACGTGAGGGTAAACTTCCCGCGCTCCTCCGATGGAGACAACTTGGATGTGGGCGACAAAGAATCTTCCGAGTTTATGCCCAGATCCAAGGATGAAATTGTTATTCGAGGTCCGTCCAAAGGCGCTGCGAAGGCGAGAGACGAATTGTTGGATTTATATAAATATGAAGCGGAAAATGGATTTTCTGATAATATCTCTGTTCCGCGTGCCGCTTTGGCAAGAATTATAGGTCGCGGTGGAGAGTTGATTAATGAAACCATGGCAGAAACCAAAGCGAAGATCGATATCAATCATGAAGGAGGAGATATTGGTAATATTGTAATCACCGGTACCAAGGATGCTGTCAAGAAAGCCAAGGCAAAGATTGAGGAAATTGTAGCTGAGGTTGAATCTTTTGCTAGCGAGGTCATTGATGTCGCCAAAAAGTACCACCGGGCTTTGATTGGCCCGAAAGGTGCGACTTTGAAGCAGATTGTCCTGATTGCCGGCGGTTCTACTGATGATGACTCAAATCAGCGTCGTGTAGTCAAGTTCCCTTCTGCGAGCTCGTCAGATACTAAGATCGTCGTGCAGGGCAACAAGAACATCGTGGCAAAGGTAATTGCTGAGATTGAGCGTCGAGTTGCTGAATTCGAAAGTATGATCGAGGCAGAGGTTGAAGTTGAACTCGAAAAGCACCGATTCTTGATTGGACCTAGTGGATCTGTTAAGAAAAGCATCGAATCTGATTACGGAGTACAGCTTACTGTTCCTCCTCAAGGTACAACAAAAGAGATCAAAATTGTTGGAAAGGAAGAGGCGGTAGCAAAGGCAAAGGCGAAAATCATTGAGATAACGTCCAAAAAGGCTAATGGTAGAAAATCAAAGTCGGCTACACCACAACCCGAAGAAAAGAGCATAGATGAATCTCCAGCTACTGAATAAGATATTTTGGTTCAAGCAAGCAAATAACATTTTGTTAAAGTTTTGTTGAGACGATTTTGAAAAAGCCAGACTAATTATGTTTTACTAATTTACGTGATACTCTTCGTTTCTTGTATCTATATACTATCATGATTCGAATGTTTGAAGAGAAAATCAAAGGAAACAGAGCAGTAGAGGTAATGTGCAGTTCCTAAAAGTACAATCACCATTCATGATTATTTTTTGCCTTTTTTTTGAGCCTATTACTTGCATCAATATAATTATTTGAAACATTGGTTTGCCACTTCTTAACGATTTATAGATAATTGAATTCAAAATCATCCCAAACTTCTATAGCTCTTCGCGAAAAGCTGCATGAGGGGCCAAAATATTCATGATTGAAACTAAATCCACCGTCTCTGGCAAAACCATGTCCCCGGAATTTCCTCTACTCATAATCTCTTGAATAATGTAATACACTGGAGCTGAGCCTATGCGCAAAACCAGTTTATGAATAGGAACTGCCTCTTCAGGTAGAGATGGAGGAAGTACTAATGTCTGTAATATCTGTAGTGGTACACTGATATCGCGTAATGTCCAGAGATGATGAGAGAGCCAATGCAAAGCCCCTACTACTGAAGCCAGGAGAAATGGCTGGAAAAAATATTCAAGACCACCTTTTAATGTGTCAATATCTAGAAAGCTGCGATTACAGGCGGTCACTGCTTGGTGGAAAATAGTTGGAACCAGCAACGAATAGTTTACCGGCGAGCATGATCTAAAATTGGTGAGTATATCGCCATTAAAATCATGCATTAATAAAACTTACTTCATCAGCTCATCAGAGATACCGTTGGTATCAAATAAAGCAGTTATCCATCCCCCAAGCAAATCAAGATTTTCCTCACCCAGCATTTCTGCTGGATATGCTGTGCCCGATGATGTGAGATATTTCCTGATAAACGAAGTTTCCCCAAGATCGCCGAGTTCAAATATGTCGAGTTTAAAGTGATAATAAAATGCACAGACGAGGAGTAAAATAAGTCCAAAGTCCGTGTAGTTGTCTTGGAAATCTAATGATTTGTCAACAATCATTGCCATTACTATACAGTATTGAGAAATGAAACCTACTTGATTCATCTTCATAAGACCAAGAATCTAAACAAGTTATGAGCGGCGCCAGGATCTCGTACGGATCTCGGTACACCAGCATGATATTCATTACAGGAGTGTTTAACGCAATCTCCTGACACAGTATTCGTAATTTGTAAGTTTCTCGCTGCTCAATCCATGCTGTAAATAGCTAGCATTCATGTTAGTCAAGTTCATCAACGCAATCTGCTATAGCGCGCATACTTTAATAATAGAGTCGATTGCAGCTTTTTGAGTTAAGCAATCAGCCTCCTCGACTTGTCCTATAACCGTCCGGACCGCGCCTTCAAGATCATAAGCCGTATTTATCATCTCCATTATTGACTCAACTCCGCTCGACAACTTCACTTCATCATCCATCATATCACTCGATATCCCTAAGTCGCTAGTAAATGTCGCAGCACCAAGGACTCGATCAGCGGCTTTATTTTCTATCAGGCCGCACTTTACCATACTTTTCAGCAATTCTCGACGGATGTCAAAAGGTGTCGCGTTGGAAAACATCATGTCGATCTCATTCTCGGTTTGTCTATTCAGTATTTGCAACGCGCTTTCGTCGATTAAAAGAAGTGGCTTGCGTAATGCATATTCAAATGTAGCAGGAGGCAACTCGGGAAGATGCTCTTGAAAAAGTAGAGGAAGCCTATTAATAATAAACACCTTCCACAACTTGACGCGCGAGGACTCTTTATAAGAGTTCCCATTTGAACTTTGAGTCATGACACAGCGTGAGAGAGCATCAAACGCCGAGCTGATGAGCGACGAGATTGCTTCGTCGCCACTATCGCTTGCAAACAATATCTTCAAATGTGCATTTAACGCTGGCGATCCAAACTTAGGTCTTGGGCCAGAGAGAAAAGCTTCAAGCCATGGCAAGCGTTCACATTCGTTTCGAGGGTGGGTATTCGCAAGCTCTTCTCGAGGCAAAGATTGTGGCGGATCTGAGGGTACAGCTGATGATGCAAGACTAAGTTTAGTAGTAGCTGCTATGGATAATTTTCCAGCTAGCGGCTGATTTGTAACATGCAAATGCTTGACAAACAAATCCAGAGATTTTTGGAATAGTAGCTTTTGGTCTAGATCATTGGGTTAGAATTCAACTAAAACCAAAGAGTGGTATTCACAAACCTTGATTTGTAGCAATAAACAGTTTGACAAAATCTTCATTTTCACACATAGCAAGAATAAACAGAGTAGTCGTATCTTTAATAGCTTCCTGTCCAGTAGACCCTCTGTTTTCGTCGCCTGGAAATACTGCAGTTTTTGCTGCAAGCCGTGTCAGAAGTCTCTCTAAGACGCCAATGAGCTCGCTAACAACTCCATTTCTGGAAGGTGTCCATTTCTTTGACGAGATCAGAGGAGTTATGGCTTCGAGAACATTAATATATGTTTCTGAGCTAGCCGAAGCTTCGAGAGTGAAAATGAGCGATGGAAGAGAGATTAGCGGTGGAGTAGATACTGCAGTACGAGTAATATAGTTGATGAGGAGAGGATCTGTAAATGTTGTGAAAGGCGTGTGAAGGAGATCATCTATGACCATATTAGACAAAAGCCACTAAATGTAAACCTGTGGAAACATACGGCAAATTGAGCGATCACTGGCAGGGAACTGAGAGACCAGTTCGCGTAGAAGTTCAACAAACTAGAGGGAAGAACAGATGATTAGTCTCTAGGGTCGGCGAACAAGTACACAACCACTCACATCGTCAGCAGGAGTTCTCCTCCGCAAACACAGATTAATCAGCTGAGATACAGTGATTTCTTTGAAGTCCACTGCTGTCATCTCTGTATTTTTCTCGGTGCGTTGATACCAACTCACACGTAGATGGCCGTCATAAGGCGGAGCTGGGAGAAATCCAGAAATCGTAATAATGCTAAGTTCATGAGGCTCACCCTCTACTCTATTTTACAAACACTTAATCTACGCGTACTGCGTATGGCTTGATTATAACAATGTCGCTACGTGGCAGCAAACCAGACGAACCAGTGAAGCGAAATTTGGGTCTGTATGATGCAATTGACGCTGCTGTGGTTGCTAGTAAGGAGCCGGTCTCGTACGCTAAAGATGCAAAGACTACAGAACAGGACGAGAAGCAGAGAATGCTCGCTGCAGGTATCCATGGACAGCTACACTGCATGTATATTTGAGTGGCATCTTAACTAATATAACCTCTAATAGCTCTTAAGTTTCAGCCAGTACATGCTTTATCAGGAAAAACAGCAGCACAAGTAGGATCAGCAGATACGGTGATCTCCAAGCCACCATCACTCACTGCCCCAGCTAATATCAACCGACCTCTTACTACTGTCAAGCTAGACTCTTTCGCGGAGCCTGAAGCTGATACAGAATCTGAACCAAGCCGTCAGAAACGATCGGGATATTACAATCGCCGAAAGAAACGACGACTGGAAGATGCAGAGAAGGGAAAATTGGATTGGGATGACACATATGATCCTATGTTACCTAATCGATACGAAGAGTATAAGCAGAGTGAAGAGAAGTTTGCAGAAGATGAGGATTGGCGGAGTTATTTGCTTGATATGAAAGCAAGGAAAGAGGGTCGAAGCGGAGCAGATGAAGAGGAAGAGGAAGAACAAGAGGAAGAACGAGAAGAGCTGGAAGACATGGCGAAAAACAGATTCGCTCCGCCGCCCACATACGAAAATCAAAATGCAGATCTTGGAAACGCTACAATATCAGCAGAGCCTATAATTTATCTCCAGCCAGACCGAACTCCACCATCTGTCGCAGATCAACCGCGGGTGAAATCAGCAAAGGAGACGTTTGCAAAGAGACTGTTGACAAAGTACGGCTGGACACCAGGCGAAGGCCTAGGGGCATCCTCTACTGGAATCACAAAGGCGCTACATTTTTCTGCAGACAAGAAGAAAGCTGGACACGGCAAGATTCTGGATAAGAATGTGCGTCGTGATGAAGAGGGCAAATTTGGGAAGATGTCAAAGGTTATAAAATTACACGCACTAGTGAGTATTGATGAGGTTGACGAAGAACTAGCCGGTGATATTGGCCAAGAGTGTGATGATAAGGTTAGCGACTTCACTTTGTTACGTTATTACGGATACTAATCAGGGCAGTACGGCAAAGTCGAGCGTGTGTATATCAGTAAAACTGATGCTCCCCGAGTGGATATATTTGTTAAATTTACGAGCGAGCTTTCTGCGCTTCGCGTGAGTTGCGAGTTTCATACAAAAAGAAACTGAATCAGTATGCTAATAATCTGTCATAGGCTGTCAACGGATTAGATGGACGAACGTTTGGCAACAACGCAATAATTGTATCATTTTATGATGAAAGTGATTTTGAGTCAGGAATACTGCATTAGTAGTTAATTGGTTATTGATAGTACAAAAGAAGATTTATTTGTATTGCATGTTGTACATCTAGAAATCCGGGAACAGGTGCTGATACTCATCAGGACCCTGAATACCGTAACTCAATTCCTCCTCAGGATAATACTCAAATAGCGAAGCATCACCTGCGTGTCTGATTGGAGGCTCGTATGGAGTATCGATTTCGCGATGCAGTATGCGGTCCCACTCAACTTCTCTGAACCAAGGATGATTCATAACATCCGCGGATCCATTTGCCAGGTTACCTAGTCTTCGAGTAAGGTCTCTTGTTATGAGACCACTAAGTAAATCGCGGGCCTCAGGGAGCAAATAGTTTGGATAGCGCACCTCGCATTGCAGAACCTTTTCGTAGGTTCGCATGGGAGTTTGGTCGTAGAAAGGTGTGTAACCAGTGAGCATCTCAAAAATGAGGATTCCAAGAGACCACCAATCGACAGACTTGTTGTAAGCCTTGCGAGCGATCACCTCAGGGGCGATGTAATCAGGGGTGCCACACATTGTGTATGTCACGTCGGGGACTTCTTTCGCGAAACCAAAGTCGGTGATGCGTATATTACCGCGGCGATCGAGGAGGATGTTCTCAGGCTTAAGGTCACGATAAATGACATCGTGAGAATGAAGATACTCGAGAGCAAGAGTAACTTGAGCGGCGTAGAATTTGGCGACAGGATTGGGGAAGCGTTGGCTCTTTCGGAGCAAGGAGAAGAGCTCTCCGCCTTCGATATAGTCCATCACCATGAAGAGATGCAGAGAATCTTGGAAAGTGCCCCAGATACGGATCAGAAAAGGGTGGTCGACGAGCTTCAGCATTCGTCTCTCGTCGTTCGTGTGCTCCACCTGCTTCATATGCACTACTTGCGCCTTCTTTAGGACCTTGATTGCGTAATAGAGGCGGTTATATCGCGATCTGACCAAATGAACGCGTCCAAAGGATCCAGTTCCAAGCGTGCGTTTGATCTCAAAATCTCGGATTGAGTACTTTCCGCGAGTGACGGCAGAGCGGGAGGCTGCGGAATTCGAGGTTGCGGCAGGAATGGTAGTAGTATCAGCGGCCGCAGTGTCAGATTTTGCCGGGTAAACCGCCGCACCGGCAGCCGGCTGGGCCTCGGCGGCTGGCACGGACAATTCTGCTGGCATTGAAATATCCAGGTGCTGGATGCCCGTTATTTGCAGTGCGGCAGTCCGTATATGATTGCGGGTGGAGATGGTCGCAGCTGGTGATGATTGTGATAGTGAGCTGTGAGGCGCGAATGTGAGTGCCTACAAGTAGCTTTCGAGGGACTTGTACCATATTATTAATATATCCTACATTGATGACTGTTGAGAATTTTTGCCGAGCCGCACACTAGTCGGCGTTCTCCGGCTTTGTTCCTTTGGTTACTCGTCTTTTCTCTGTTTCTTTCTTCTCTTCTTGCTCCTCACCAGTTGCAATGCCTTCTATATTCGTCTCCAATCGAGTGCTTCTTGACAAGTCCTTAATACCGGCTACAATCTTCGTTGGCGACACGGGTAAGATCGAGAATCTCGTCCCAGGCGTCATCTTTCCGCCGCCAGCAAACTCCACACTCGGTGCTCGCTATTTCGACTTTTCCTCCAAAGTAATACTTCCAGGGCTTGTCGATGCTCATGTTCACTTGAATGAACCCGGAAGAACAGAATGGGAGGGATTTGCTACCGGAACTCGTGCCGCTGCGTCTGGCGGAGTCACTACCGTAGTGGATATGCCTCTGAACGCGATTCCTCCTACGACCTCCGTAGCGAATCTCGAAACAAAGCTCGCTGCTGCTAAAGAGCAAGCGTATGTTGACGTCGCATTCTGGGGCGGCGTTATTCCTGGAAATCAGGACGACTTAATCCCGCTGGTCGATGCCGGCGTCCGTGGATTCAAGTGTTTCATGATTGAGTCTGGGGTCGACGAGTTTCCCGCAGTTGATGAATCTGATATCGAGACCGCGATGACAAAACTCGCTGGCTCCGGCTCGATTTTTATGTTCCACGCGGAAATGCTTCCTGCTGACGGCGAACCAGTGCTTTCTAAGGATTTGTCTACCACGGAGTACTCTACTTTTCTAGCTTCGAGACCAGACTCGTTCGAGACAACCGCCATAGAAAAAATCGTCGAGATCGCTGAAAAGGTGACCAAAGGCAAGTCAAAATCCGATGTGAAGCTTCATGTTGTACATGTATCGTCGGCTGATGTCCTGCCATTGCTGAAGAAGGCACAGTCGTCGGGTTTGAGACTATCGGCCGAAACCTGCTTCCATTACCTCACCTTTGCGGCAGATACCGTGCCCTCAAAAGCTACGCATTACAAGTGCTGTCCACCGATCAGAACAAAGGAAAATCAAGACAAACTCTGGGATGCGCTAAAGTCTGGTGTTTTACGCACCGTCGTATCAGATCACTCGCCGTGTACTCCTCAGCTCAAAGATCCCGAGCACGGAGATTTTTTCAATGCCTGGGGAGGTGTCTCTGGTCTTGGATTAGGTCTATCCGTACTATGGACTGAGGCGCGGAAACGCGAAGTCTCTCTTGAGCAAGTATCAGCATGGACTTCGAAAAACACTGCAGCCCAGGTAGGTCTGCTCGGAAGCAAAGGAGAGATTGATGTCGGTCGCGATGCGGACTTTGTCATTTTTGATCCTGAAAAGGAATTTATAGTTGAAGAATCTAATCTTGTGTTTAAAAACAAGGTGTCTCCATATAAAGGCATGAAATTGACCGGCCTTGTGGAGAGAACATTTTTACGAGGAGAGTGCATTTATGATTCTGCCGGCGGAGTTTATGACAAGCCGACGGGTAAGCTTATATTGGAGAAATTTTCCGCCTAAATAGCTCATCACGAGAATGTTAATGATTAGATATGTGACATGTATATATATTGTTTTACAGCAATATGACGGGCTTTGAGTAAATGATCTGATTTAACTTAAGGTTTGCATCTTCCGGCAAACCGCGGGTACAATGAGCAATCTCTGACCGTAAATCGGTCACAGAGCCACGCCAATATCCGCTCAGTCCCTAGACCATATCCACCATGAGGACAAGTTCCGTATACTCTTTGATCGTTGAACCAGTAGTACGGCTCAGGGTTGATCCCTTCACGTGCATATCCCTTCATCAGTTCGTCGAGATCGTAAATACGCATACTACCTCCTGTAATCTCACCAACATTGGGCATGAGCACGTCAACAGATTCGGTCACACGCGGATCATCAGCGCACTTTTGCATGTAAAACGATTTGATCTCAACCGGAAATCTTGTAAGCAAAATTGGCTCTCCGATTTCGTCAGTCATCTTGCGCTCAGCAGCTTCAGCAATATCATCGCCAAACTTGAAAGCTTCTCCCTCCTCGTTGGGGACTCCGCGTTCGTTAAGCCAATCAAGCGCAGAATCATACGTCATACGAAGGAAAGGAAGTTGAGGAGGTTTGAAACCAGGGTTGAGCTTAGATAAAATCTCTGCAATCTCGGGATCCTCCAACACATAGGCGACGGTTTTAGCAAGTAGAGTCTCAATATGCACTAGCAGTTCGTCAAAAGTCAGAAAGGCAAGTTCGGCCTCGACGTGCGTGTATTCACTCAGATGACGACGAGTATGGGAGCGCTCGGCACGGAATGACTCCTGCACGCAAAACACATCGCCAAGCGCTGGAAGACAGGTCTCCAGATAAAGTTGTGACGATTGAGTGAGGTAAGCATCCTCACCGTAGTACTTTAGTGCGAAAAGTGTTGAGCCACCTTCTACTTGAGTCTGTACCATGCAAGGAGGAGTAACCTCAAGAATTCCCATATCTTCGTAAACACGTCTGAACGATCTGAGTAGCGCGGCGCGCACTTTAAAAATACCAGTCATAGTCTCACCGCGAAGCACAAGATGCCTCATATCAAGTAATAGTGACGGATCAGCTGATTCTTGTACTTTGTTAGTAATTGCATCGTCTCCGCCAGGAGCGAGGCCAACAATGGAGTAGTAGTCTACGGCCAGCTCGTGACCCCCGGGAGCGGATTTGCCTTCTGGAACTGGATGAATGACTCCATAGACTGTAACAGTTGACTCCAAAGTCAAGGTAAGAGTTGAGTAGGCATTGGCCTTTTAGATATTAGTCACGTTCAAAAAACAGGCCAAAAAAGAGCTTACAAGATCACCAGCCAGTACGCACTGAAGAAATCCGGTGCCATCTCTGAGCACAAGAAAAGCTAGTCCCTTCTGCAGACGCAGACGGTGAACCCAGCCTTGTATCACGACTCTTGACTCTCTGCTTTTTGATCCATCGCGGATCTTGATGCGCTTCGCCTCTGGCAAAGAAGAGTCATTCACAAGCACAATTTTCTTTGCTTCTTCCAGCTTGCGGGCATCATCCGCTGCTTTTTTTGCTGCAGTCTCCTCGGCGTTCTTGATTTTCTTTACAAGACCGTCGACACCCTTTTTCGCCTTTTTCAGCATAGACGCAGAAATAGGCTCAAATTGGCCATCGGCAGACTTGCGGACGTAAATTGGCGCATCCGGGGAGGAGTAGAGCGCGTAGGCGGGAGTCTGAAAGGGACGCTCGAGGGTACCGGCGGAGGAGTCGTCTGTTCCAGACGCGTCATCGACAAAGACGGTTCCAGGCGGGGGTGGAGGAATGTCTTTTATAGATAGCTGTTCGAGTTTTTCAGTCATAGTGAATTATCTAAATGCTTTAAGCGTATTGCATAAGGCCTTCTATATGTCCTAGAATTGGATAGTGAGTAATAAAACTTATAGAGCCGCAGCTCAGTGCCGACAGCTACTTTGCTGCAGTACATATCAGACCAATCACGTGAGTGATAACAGTCACGTGAACATAAGCGGATAGGCGCGATTGGCTGATTATGTGGCGGTGCCGAGGAGCGCTGTTCGCGGCCATTGTGTCTACACCCGCGGAGCAATTGCAGAAAAAAGTGGATAGTGGGCAACTTGAGTGCTGTAGAACATACCAAAGTAGTTTATAATTGTATATTCGCCGATTGAGCTCTGGAGAGCGGTCTCGGGCGATGAAAGGGTTGTTCGCTGCAGCCACCTCCCGCCGCCGCCATCACCGCCCTTTCTCGAGCGTGCACGTAGTCGAGACCCAGCAGCACTCGCAGCGACTAAACAAGCACCAGAGTTGCCCGAGCCGCCGAGTCGCCGAAGAAGTAGCTATTAGCTGAGTTGGTGAGTACTCGATTCCTCGAGGGCGCGAAGATAGGCGCAGTTATCGCTTCGTATCGTAAACTGAACTGATAAGAACAATCCTGCAGATGACCTCGGTCCCGCGTGCGAAACACCTTCTCGCGCCTGTACAACCCGCAATGAAGCGCACAAAACCTAGTCCGACTCAGGCTCCGCCGGCATTTACCTTCCCGACCTCACCTTCGCTCTCGCAGGCCTTTCTCGCAGACCAGTACGCTCTTCCGTATAACTCTTATATGGACCTCGCACATCTCGTCCACGAGCCACCAATGGTGCAGACTTCGCGGACAGTCTACCTGGGTAATGTTCCCTCGGAGACGACTGCTGAGGAGCTTCTTTCTCATGTCCACTCAGGTCCTGTAGAGTCGGTCAGAATGCTACCGGAAAAGAATTGCGCCTTTATCTCTTTCCTCGACGTTGCCTCCGCCTCTCACTTCCACTCAGACGCAATCCTCCGTAAGCTCTCCATTCGCTCTCAGGATATCAAGGTTGGCTGGGGAAAGCCATCTGCAGTCCCTATAAATGTGGTACTAGCTGTCCAGCAATCCGGTGCTAGCAGAAATGTGTATCTTGGAAATCTACCTGAAGACATCACCGAGGACGACATTCGCGAAGATTTGGGCCGCTTTGGCTCAATTGACACAATCAAACTTGTCCGTGAAAAGCCAATTGGGTTTGTTCACTTTTTGTCTATTGCTTCTGCTATCAAGGCCGTTCAGCAATTGTCGCAGGAGCCCAAGTGGGCTAACCGAAAAGTCTTCTACGGTAAAGATAGATGGTAAATCTCCCTTTTTTTTTCGGTTTCCATACCTCCCAATCAACTCTCTCTAGCGAAGTGCTAAAGCTAACTGAATATAGTGCCTACGTTTCCAAAACCCAGCAGCAGAACGCAGCTCAATTTCTCGGTATCACGCCTGGCTACGAACATCTTGTAGCGTCCGCCGACCGAGACGTTATCTCGAATGCTCTAGCCCAGCAATCTGCCGCTGCTGCAGCGGTTGCGACCACTGCCGGTGGAATGGCTAATCTTGGTAATCGCACTGTTTACCTTGGCTCCATTCACCCAGAGACTACTGTTGAGGAGATTTGTAATGTTGTCCGTGGAGGCTTGCTTCACCAAATTCGATACATTCCCGATAAACACATCTGCTTTGTCACTTTTATCGACCCTACGGCCGCTGCTCAGTTCTTTGCTATGTCTAACGTGCAAGGACTAATGATTCACTCGCGTCGTCTGAAAATTGGCTGGGGAAAACATTCCGGCCCACTGCCGACCGCAATTGCTCTGGCCGTCACCGCCGGCGCGTCGCGCAATGTTTATGTTGGAAACATTGACGAATCTTGGACAGAAGAGCGGCTTCGAAAGGATTTCTCAGAGTATGGCGAAATTGAGCTCGTTAATACTCTTCGGGAAAAATCTTGTGCGTTTGTGAACTTCACCAACATTGCAAACGCAATCAAAGCCATTGAGGGTATCAAACAAAAGGAGGAGTATCAGAACTTCAAAATCAACTTTGGTAAAGATAGATGCGGAAATGCTCCAAGACCAATGAACATTGGAGGCAATCACCCGAATCAGCACTCGAACCATTTTGGGAACGGGTCTCTTGAGGAGTCATCGCCTGTTGTGCCTGTCGACGATGCGGTGGATATCGTTCCCTCGCCTTTAGTCGACATGCAAGCCACAAGTTGACCGTAAAGTATTACACTAGTTCTAGATCTCACCCTGTCCAGTTTCATACTCTCTTCATGCTATTTGTTTACCGCCTCTTGATTTTTTTTTGTGACGGATCGCATCACCTTCATGTATCCTAAAAGCTATCCGTTCACTTCGTCTACCTAATGTTATAGAGCCACAGTTTTAGCTTTGTCCAAAAAGCGATTTCGGATCGAGTGATCGATTATTAGAGCTACTTGTCTTCTGTTTCTATTGCTTGTATTAGTTCTAATTTTATCCTAGCTTGGTTTTTTCTTGTTTAATGCTAATTGTGTGGTCTAAAGAAGTGTGTCACGACGCTGGAATAAAAGTTATACCAGAAAATATAGATAGGAGCAGAAAGATTAACCCATTCAATTTGACTTCCCTAAACTAAAATAATGTGCTTGCAAAGTACAAAAATCATCTGCCTCTTCCCCGACCACCTCCATAGCTATTTGCAAAACTATGATTATAATTATGATTTCCTCCATTGTTATTGTGAAAATTGTTGCCTCCTCCATTGCTATACCCACCTCTGCCACCTCCCGGGCCTTGTCTATTATTACGAGCAAAAAATTCACCTTCGTCAACAACTTTTTTCTCCGCGACAAACCCAGGAAGTAGCATGCTTTTATGCACCACACCAAGTTTAGGAGGCATGGTGTATTGCACAGCAACTGCACGATTCCGCTCAATGTCAACATACTTTTTGATTTCTCCACCGAGCCATTTTGATACAAAGTTCTCTGGACTCTTGTCCACCGGACAGCGTACAAAGCCGTACGGAATATACTTGGGATCAGGTTTCGCCTGTCCGATCAGTCCCTGAGACTGCTTAGGGTGGATACGAAGCTCTTCACTTGGCTCCTTTTCACTGTCAACGGGCTTCCCATCGGGGTAAAACGTGCTCAAAAATACCTGACCTACTAATGACGCATCAGAAACATATAGCGCTTGAGCACCATACTCGTTGCGCATGTGCTCTTCCTCAGACAAAAGGGAATACCGGTCATTAATAGCCTTCAGCAATCTGACTTCATCGATAAACGGTAGCAGTGCAATTGACTTCCATTCTACACTCTGCCCATTCATATCAGAGTCAAAATTTTCGGGATAAAAATCGATAATTTCTGAACTTTCATGTGTCATAAGCTCTCTCAAAATTGGCGGAAGCGTATGTGCTGAAGCTGACGGCATGACACCAAGCAACTGCTCGTATGGCCGAAAGGGCTTTCCTATTTTGAAGCGAATCTCAAGATTGCCGATACCGACAAAATCAGACGCGAATGGTGCATAATGATACGGATAATACCATGTCCAGGAGGGACAACCCTGATAATAGTACAAGAGTACCCAACTGACGCCTTCGATATAGGATCGCACCATCTTACTAGCCACGCGCTCTTGCTCCTCTTTTGACTTCGCGTGTAATTTAAGAGCATAGTATCTGTAATGATAACCGGGCTCCCAGAGTCTGACGTCGTCGCCGTCTCCGGTAAGGTCAATGCCGTCGCCGTCTTCTAAAACCTCGATATCATCAGCTGGCGTGTCATCAGCGATATCTTCCTCATTGCCTGACTTCGATTTCTTCTCTGGCGTCTCTTCTAATTCGTCAGCTTTTCTTTTGAGTGATGACGGTTCATCTTCCTCAACACTAGTCGCAATTGTGTCGGTATACTCAGTGATGACACTAGCTGAAGAATCCTGGTCTACGGCCGGAGCACCCTTTTTGGCAAGTAACTGCGCCTTGAGAAATGACGCTGCAGACTTATTTGCCGCGTTCGCATTAAATGTTGCAAGTCCCGGTGCCGCCATTGGGGTGATTGATTTCGTAGTCCCGGGAGCGCCTTGTGTAGGCTTTGGCGCTGCGGAACCCATTCCAATGGCCACACCTTGCGGAGTGAAAAGTGGGATATCAGTTGGAAGGGATTTCGGACCGATATCAACTTGGTTGCGCTTCACGACAGGGAATGATCCCTTTTGTGACGAGTCAGCGGGAGTAGCAGGAGCAGAGTCACGGCCCGAAGTTGCCGAGTCACGTAGTTGGTGCCGCTGCCCGTTCCTGTTAGCCTGTCTTCTCATTTCTCCATCATGTCTCTTAATAAAAATGGAAGACTCTTCTTGAGCATGCACTTTGAGTAGTAACTCTGTATTTTTTAGGTTGACAGATCCATCAGTTGTAAGGTATCCTCCCATAGCTGCGAGATTCATCTTCCATATCCTGATAAGCTTGTCTATTCCATTTTCACGAATCTCCAGAGACGGTATGTGCGGCAGAAAATCATTGCCAACAAAGAATATCATAAAAACCCAGTCGTCAATTGCCCTCTCGAGATCCCATTTGAATGGTAAGGGTCGCACAACTAGATCTAGAGCAAGATATTCACGTAAGATACTGACGCTTAGCCAAATAAACGGCTTCTTTGTTTCCGGGACATTGGGATCAATCTCAACAGCAGTATTCTTGCACTGTGCGACAAAATGTCCTACTTGTCCACAACGCGAACACTGGTTTGGTTGTGAGTTATTAAACACATCTTCTCGCAAGACTCTGAAATGTGGCTCATGAGTAGCAAGACCGAGCATGATTAAATCGGCGTCGAGACCATAGATTACGTGGCTCGTATTGGGATCATGATATGGCGATTGGCGTTGACTGCGAATGAACTCCATGATCTTGTGTTCGCCTTCTCCTGGAACTGAAGCATCTGATATAATTACTTTGAGCTGCGAAGTGCGTTAGTATAAATTCTTTGAATGAAAGAACGAAGATGCATACGTTTTCCCACCCTGGTTCGTTGTTCAATTTAAAGGCAACCCAGTATCTTATCGCTTCAGCCAGCTTATCCATGAACGGTGTTCCTGGTGTAATAACGTTCGTATCCCAAGATTTTTTCTTTATACTCTCGTCAATAATCTGACCCATAGCTTCCATCTGCTCATGAGCCAGCTTCTTTTGCATATCCTTCAACTGGGCTTCTCTAGCAGATTTAAATCGTCGAGAGCGCTGTTGATTCATTTTTGCACGAGGAGCAACGCCATCTACGGCAATCATAAGGACCTTTCTCGGACGAGCCATATTGACAACGCGATCCGTATATTTGAAGATTTCCAGAAACATTTCGTCTTCGGTCGCTGGTGGCGGCCGGTTTTCAGGATGAGAACATGGATGAACAATACCATTCATGTCAAGATATAAATTATCCGTCTCGCCATTAGGATTAGGACGCGAATAGTCGGCTGGATACGTCATATCGTCAATCACTTGGTCAGGCTCTTCGATCACTTTCTGAACAATTTTTGGGTACTTCCGCGAAAGCCATCTGAATAATGCGGGGACACTATTTACAAAAGGTTACTAATATTCAAAAGAGAAAAGGTTATGTAGACCAAAAGTTGTGAAAAGCTCTTATTTGTTTTGTCTTTCCTGCATTCATCCTGATGCTTGTTTTTACAGAGAATAGAATTGGAAAAAGAAAAATAAAAACAACTTTAAAGGCTGATGAATAACAATGTAGTACGGAGGTTTTTTCTGTTTTTTTTTTGTTTTTTTTTTTTGGAAAACAATAAAAAAAAGCTCAGGTATCTTTCTTCCAAGCTGATTTGGCATTCAGACACAACGAAAATCAAACAGCAGTATTAAATTCTATTCATCCAGAAAAAACAAGCACAAAATAGGAACTTCCTATCACAATCCTGATCTACTAATAACTCAGAAATAAAAAAAATTCATAGGGAAGCTAACCCCATGGCGAAGATATATCAGCCGAGATGCAAAGCGAAATATTGTATGTTTATTCGATGCTATACACAAAACCAGTTAGAATATATAATAAGCAAGAAGAATAATATCCAGATGATTTTGTTTCGATATATCAGACAAAAATAAAAGGTAGCGTGTGTTTTTCCACATAGAACCTGTAGCGAATAACTAAATTCGCTACCGGCATCTCGAGCCAAATGCACTCTAGTCATCATATAACAAATTGAAACTAAATTCATCCATCAAGATTCCGCTGAAAAAAGGAAAAACTTACAAGTTGCCACTTCACGAGTTCAGAAGACGAACAGCAGTCCGTATTTACTACTGTTAGTTATTATTGCCCTTATACTCGACCAGGCCTCCGACAAACAGACAGTAGATAGAGAAAAAACAGAAGAAAAAGTCCAGAAAATTACAAAATCAGCTATGTCGCATTGGGTAGAATACTTGTGTAGCCGTATTCCGTGATAGAAAACTTAACGGAGACTAAGATCATTTTGATCAGCTCGGCCGACTTTAAAAGCTTTTTCCGCTGGAGGTGCTGGGGCACGACGTTATTAGGGTAGGTGCACAAATTATCAATCTACTTATAAAATAGTTTAAATAGCCATTTACCCTAACTTTATTTGTACGAGGGGCGTAGAGTATCAAAAAAATTGCTAAAGGTATGAGCAGAATAAAGGATGTTTGGTAGCTAACTAATCTTATTCTATATACATATTTGAGTATTAATAATTACATTAAAAAAAAAAAAAATGGTGACAACCCTGGGATTCGAACCCAGGCCTCCGAAGAGATGAGAACCTTAATCTCACGCCTTAGACCAACTCGGCCAGATTGCCATTTTCTTTTTAAATAAAGCTCTACTGACCAATACAGCACGTAAATTCTTGCACATGTAAGTGGACATCAGACATAGCAAATCAGACATAGCAATACATAGTAATATCTCCGATAGAACACCTAGACGTTTACCCCAGTACAAGATAATCATGAAAAAGGGACTGAGTTAGGCACTTCAACTGTCTTTGTATGTCTTCGCTTTAAACTTCACGTGACAGAACTCAACCCGATTTTTTATTTTAAAAAGCAGAGTCTAAGACTGAAGTCAAAATAAAATAAACATGGCAACCAGTGCTGTAAGATAAGAAATACATTCTATTTAAAAATAGATTCTATCCAGTGCGACAGAGAAATATATGGGACGTGTAACGCAAAGTCGAAAGAAGGCGACTTCAAACATAATACAACAGTCACGTGATTGTATATTTTGCATTTATTTCGAACTGGTGCGTAAAATAGGTGGATCTGCTAATGAGTATGCGGATCAAGTGACAATGTGTTTTGAATTTTTTTATACTCTTTTTGTATTGTCATTCAAAATCTACAGGTGTTATGCATTAAAAGCTCGTAACCAATGCAAAAAGTTACTTGAGCTCGGTTAGACGCTCCTCGTCAGTTATCCAGCTCTCAAAAAATGGCACGAAGTTAACTATTTGCACTTTTGCGCTTTTGAATTCCACAGAGCCGTCATTCATAATCCAGATGACGTCACGATGAGTAAAAAAAGAGATGTATATGCCTTCGTCGCTGACGTCATTCTGCCGCTGGATATGACTCTCCACATTCTCATCAACACTAGGACAAATTTCAAAATCGATAGCAGTTCTCTCAAAAATTGGAAATCCAATTTGAAGATTTTCAATAGATTCTTGTATCCCTTCTTGAACAAATAACTCTGTCAAAGCCTTGCTCTCCAACTGATCCATATTCGGGTTGGTATCGAAGATATCTGGCGGCCATTCACTGTCCTTGCAACTGTCGTCGTAGCCTTCTAAATTATCCGCGACTGATGAAACCTGTGATCCGAGTTCTGAAAAATAGGAACAGCTGCTTGCAGATTCTGAGCTTGAGGTTTGGTAAGAATCGCCAGTCTGCTCATACAACTCTTGAGTAGTATCTAAAGTGCTTGGGCGCTTTTTACCACCCCATAATAGACTATTAGAATGCTGAATCAGATTGTAGATACTAAAATTTTAACTTACAATCTTACACTTCTTAAATAAAAAAGATAATTTTTGCATGCTCTTGCTCTTCCCTAGATTTTTCTTTTTCTTCATATGTGCACTGCTGGCCATCGGTTGCTGTTTGCGAGTTGGACTGTCGCAATCATTCGCATGTGTGTAATGACCTTTCTCAAACAAACAATCCAAGCCTGACTGATCTTTCAAATTTTTTGGCCCATAAAGATTGCTGTTCAACTCAATTTCGAGCCTGTGACTGGTATCTGATCCATCTGACAGAGTGACCGTCATCTTGCCGTTCAAAGAGACACCAAAGCTCAAGAAGATTAGAGGGGGTGAGAAAAGAAGGTAAGAATTAATTTTTAGGTAACTAGATTATCAGGGAGACAGAAAGGTATTAAAGCGGAGACTAGAAATTAATAATGCTGGTCATAGTTGACGAGAGAAGCTTTAGTGTGAATGGATAGTCAGTCAGTCGTACGCGGCAGGCAGGCAGACAATTGCGACATTGCAGACAGCCACAGACTAACTGAGACAGTATGCTAACAAGACAAAACTTAGTAAATCTAAGTAAGCCTTTTATAGTGCGCCTGAATTAATGCAACAAAATAGAGAGAATGCAGCTGTTGCGACGGATTGCGAAATGTGGAAGCTGTTCTAGATAGCATGAGTAGTGGGTATCGTCTGCAGCACTCACGAGGTAGACCTATTTCAGTCAAACCTCATTTACTGCCTAAAATTTTCAGAAAATACACTTGTAGAACAACAACAAAAACCTAGGTATTTTGGTGGTTTGTGTCCGATTCAGAAATCTAGGAAAGATGAAAATCCGAACTACTCGGGCGCCACTGCCTCTCTCGGCGAGCTATTCCCAATCTGCACAAATTAGCTAGGCTGCACTTACCCCTTTTATAACTTATCTTGTCGATTTCCAGCAGACTGCAGTTTCTTGTATTAAATATTAAGTTCAAATGCCATGAAATATTTTGCCAGGTTTATAACAGAAAGAAAGACGAGCACTGAGACATGACTTATTGAGCTGATGCACGCGGCTAGCTGGCCAGCACCTAGAGTATAATAGCTCAGACAGTTGATCACTTCTTTGCGCATTGATATTATACTGCAGCTACAAGCCCTCTGATTGATGATATTTAAGTGATCCTTTAGTGATTTGGTAGGGAAAAGCGACAACAAAAAGTCATTTATATGAAAATCACGAAAAACAAGAAAAAAGCAGCGAAAATAACCATAATATATTTTTATTGAAAATAAATGAAAAACGCATTAACTAAATTCGTTTTATCCGAACCAGTCCACTGCCCTTGCATTAGTATCATTACACTTTCAACTCGCCGAGAACTAAAATTAATGTTTCAGAAGCACGGTTGTTTATTATTTATATAGTCTGCATATTATTAAATAAAAAGAAAGAACTTATCGGGTGCTCAAAACTTGACAACCAAAGAGTCAAAAGAAAATCCTGCCAATATCCATGCTATTATATTTAAATGTCAACCCAGTCACAAACCAATATATATACCCAATTACTACCTCTATGTAAGGAATGAATTTCCTTAAGCAGTTCTCTCTAATGCCTGCATCTGAACTAATTCATAGTACTTGCCCTTGTGAGCAAGTAGCTCTTGATGGGTGCCAGATTCGCACACCTTTCCACCATCAAAAACATAAATTACATCGGCGTTCTGAATGGTACTCAACCGATGCGCTACTGCAATAGTCGTACGCCCTTTAGCCGCCGTGTCGAGAGCCGCCTGCACGACCTTCTCCGACTCCGAATCGAGTGCGGAAGTAGCCTCATCTAGCAGCAAGACCTTTGGATGACGAATCAATGCACGAGCAATCGCTATGCGCTGCTTCTGGCCTCCTGAGAGTAAAATTCCCTTAGAGCCACATACTGTGTTGTATCCATCAGGCAAAGAAGACACAAAATCGTGAATATTCGCCTGCTTCGCAACTGCAATAATATCCTCTTCCGTGATGTTATCAGGTTCCGGGGCGCCAAGTTTGATGTTTTCCAGGATACTTCCCGCATACAGCACGGGCTCCTGTTGAACAAGAGAAATATGGCTTCTATACGAATTTAACTGTAAATCAGCAATGTCGTGGCCATCAAGCAGAACCTGACCAGACAAAGGGCGATAGAAGGATTCAATCAGAGCAATGGTAGTGCTCTTTCCACAGCCAGACATGCCAACCAAAGCCGCATACTGGCCCTTCTTGACGGTAAGGGACAGTCCACGCAACACAGGCACCTGAGTACGCGTAGGGTACCTGAAGTGAACATCGCGAAATTCAATATCGCCTTCAACTGAGTCCAAGACTTCACCCTCAGTACTCCACGCGTCAATTTCAGGAGTCGACTCCAGAAGACGGGTGATGTTTTCCGCCGCTCCATGAGCCTTGCCCATGTCGGGAGCAAAGGAGAATGCGATTCCAGCCGCCTGCGAGCCCATGATGACTGCTACATAAGTAATGAAAAATCTAGTAATAGAGTATTCACCACTAGCAATAAACCTACTGCCCCACCAAAATGCAAGAGCCATGATGAAGAACCCAACACCTTCCGAGGCACCAAATAAGAAAGCAGACCTATGCGTAGCCGGTCGCGAGATCTTTACCTGAGCCTCTAAAGCTCGGTGGTACCCATCCAGTACGTCATCTTCCCTTGTAAGCGAGACCACAGTTCGGATTGCAGCTGCAGCCTCGCATGCCTGAGAGGCTGACTTTCCATGCGCGCTCTTTATCTGCTCGGCCAGCTTAGCCTGCACCTTGAATCGGAAATATCCACATGCAATAAGCACAGGCATACATGCCACACAGACAATTGCAATTTTGGGAGCAACTGCAAGAGACAAGACAAGTCCACTGAGTAGGTTGACTGAGCAGTTAAGAATCTGTCCTAAAGTAGCCCCCGAAAGTCCCTCAATAGACTGCGCATCGCTAGACAATGTCGAAGTCAAAGCTCCAGTATTATTTTCATCAAGGTCAAAGAATGCAACATCCTGGCGCAGCATCTGACGGAACGACTGGAAGCGAATTCTGCGAATCAAACGTTGAGCAACATATGCCAAAGAACTATTGACAACAATGAAAGCAGCGGCCTCAATGACGGCAAGAACCATGAACAGGCCAGCAAAAAGATTCACTGCGCTTCGCATGTACCAAATGTCTGTCCTGCCCACTTGAAAGGCATTGATGCAATTCGCATAAAGAACTGAAATTATAGGATAAGCAAGGCCATTAATAAAAGCACCGGCAAACCCAATATACAGATATTTATGCTCTGGTGTCGATATACGGTATACAGACGCAATAAGCTGGCCCAGCGTATACTGTCTTTCAACCGGAGCTTGACGTTTTTCCAAAGCAAAGCTCGAGATAGATCTAGCCGACGCGTTCGTCTTGGATCTGGCAAGTTTAGAGTCCTCCTCGTCAACCACAGGCTTGGGATTACTTTCCAACTCGATTGATTCATCGCCTTCATTAGCATCAAAATCCCTTGCAAAAGCAGCCAGTTTTTCCTCTTTCAGTTTATCAATCTGTTGAGCCTTGACAAGACCTGCATATACTGCGTTCTTATCTAGCAGCTCATTATGGGTTCCCATCTCTACAATCTCGCCTTTAGACATGACCACGATAGCATCGGCATCACGAATAGTCGAAAGACGATGAGCAATGACAATGGTGGTACGATCCTTCGACGCTTTATCAAGAGCATCTTGAACTACACCTTCACTTTTGGTATCCAACGCAGACGTTGCTTCATCCAAAAGTAAAATCTTGGGATTACTAACAATAGCTCTAGCAATAGCAATTCTCTGTTTCTGACCGCCAGACAACAAAAAGCCACGCTCGCCAACGTCAGTTTCAAGCCCTTCCGGAAGGTTCTCAATGAACATCATAGCATTAGCTTGAACACAAGCAGCTGTGACCAACTCGCGCTTCTCAATTTCGGAAACGTGCTCAAATTGAGTACCCAGAAGACCATAGGCGATGTTTTGATAGATCGAGCACGCAAACAAGATAGGCTCCTGCGATACCAGAGAGATCTGACGACGAAGCCATTTCAAGTTCAAAGCATTGATATCGTGTCCGTCAAGGGTAATATTTCCGCCAACAGGCTTGTAAAAACGTTCAAGAAGTCCGATAATCGTAGATTTTCCGGACCCACTAGCGCCGACCAAGGCAACAGTTGAGCCAGCAGGAATCGACAGGCTGAATTTGCGAAGAACAGTCACATCAGGTCGCGATGGATAGATGAAACGGATATCTTTGAGCTCAATGGCTCCCTCAACTGTGTCAAGAGTAGCTCCAAAAGAGGAGTCCGAGTCGATAGCTGATTCACGATCGATAGTTGCAAAAATCTTGGAGGCAGCTGCGACAGCGTTGGTAATATACTTGATATTGGGGACAATAGCGGAAGAGTTGAACGAACACATCATCATCGACATTAAGACAGAGATAACATTAGCAACTTCAAGTTCGCCACTTGCAAGATATCGTGAACCTTGCCAGAATGAGAGAGCATAGTTGCAGTACACAGCGAACCACATAAAAGCAATCATCGCGCCCTGCATGGATTTAGTTAACAGCAATCTCCAAATCATCAAACGAATATACACGTACCAAAGCAAAACCAGCCTTTAGTCCCCATTTTTCAGTAATCTCCAAATACTTGTCGTATTGAAGTGCCAGTCTTTCTTGCACGCCAAATGCTTGAACATTGCGAACAGAAGAGATAACTTCTTCAGCTAAAGCTCCTCCAACTGAGTATCCTCCCAGAGAAAGACGAAAGTATTTGACCATGAGCTTTGAAATTAAACCCATAAACACCGTTATAGCAAACAAAACAGATAAGAGAATAAGCGTGAGCTTATACGACCTAATCAATGCAATCAAGATAGCAACTAGAAAAGTAGATAAATTCTGAAGCATAACTCCAACTTTATCCGACATGCCTTCCTGAACAAGAATAGTATCTGCCGAAATACGAGTGGTGATTTCCCCAGAACCAAGTTTATCAAAATAGGCAATATTCTGACGAAGCGTTGCGCGCAGGTATTGTTCGCGTATACGACCTGAGAGAATCTCGCCACGGTCCATCAGAAGAAAAGTGGAGACATACGTAGAAGCGATAGACAGAATTCCAATGTAGACGAAATAACTAAAAATAATAAAAATATAAGCAGAGTCCATCTCATTGTTCAACATAATCCGCATACAGTGATAAAGTACTTATACGTTCGTTGTAGTCCGTAGGTGTCATGTAGCCATATGTCGCATTAGTTGGTTCGTAACTCGACTCGTTGTAGTATGCGTCGGAACTATTGTATCTTTCATACGTAGTATTACTATACTCGTACAAAGTGGAATTGTTATAATAGTCCATCATCCCTCGAGGTCCAATCTCAGTAAAAGTTTGCGCCACATTGCCAAACACAACCTGAATAGCAAAATTAATACAGCACGAAAAGTAGTCATATACAAGATCTTACAGTCATCAACGGACGCATAGCACCAGAAATAATGGAGGAGATGAGAGCGATACACATAATCAGCTTGTCCTTGCTGTCAGCATACCGAAAGAGCGTGAAAAATGTAGCCTTAACATCCGGCATAGCAACTTGCTCGCGCAAGATTTTGGCATCGCTTTCAGATAAGGAAGAAAACTCGTCAGTTCCGATAGCAACACCTGCATGTTTTCCATCTGGAGCGCTCTTGAGAGGAGTCTTTTCGTCGACAGAGGCAGGTCTGGAGTCCTCAGATGAGTATCCACCCTTCTCGTCAACAGAGCTAGAGTCTGAACCGGAAAAATCTCCAGAGCTAATCTCCTCGCTTTTGGCGGAAGTCTTAGACTTGCGAG
This sequence comes from Kockiozyma suomiensis, assembly GCF_038497685.1. NCBI lineage: Eukaryota > Fungi > Ascomycota > Lipomycetes > Lipomycetales > Lipomycetaceae > Kockiozyma > Kockiozyma suomiensis. Next base: position 516,583 of record NW_027117671.1, read on the forward strand.
ACAAAAATCCTACCATTTTCCTACAGCAGATTTTGATGCTGATTACTGTGGAATTTTGGAATAGAGGAGGACGAGCAGCAGGCGGATTGGATACATACAATCTGCGGTGCACTGCAATACCGTTTTGAATGCGATGTAATTTTAGGCAACTTTAAAAGACAAGGCTATCGATTTGGGTTCGTTTCAGTGCGCAGGTTCCCGAATCTGGTGCGATTTCAGCTAGCCGCCGCACGGCTGTGCTCACGGCTGGGGTCGATTAGATAACGCCCACGCTGTCAGCTATAGCAGACGCGACCTTCTCCAGATGCTGGTAGTTTGCCCGTGATTACAGCCGTCTCAATAGAAAATTATTGGTGCTTCAGATACTTTGTAATTGCAGGCTTTGGAAAAGTACGCAGATATGAGTCGTGGCGAATCGTATCGCAAGTCAGCAATCAAGTTTCATATTTGCAACAGCGGATGACGCAATGACCCTACAGAGGTGGAGCAGAGCCAATGCGTGCCCGATAAGCAAAATTGGGCAATTTATATTTGCCAAGTAAATCCTACAACTCGTAATACCAAATTCTCTACTTTAGAATCTAATATGTCACTGTGTATATATCCTAATATTGTACCTCAATATCGACAATAAACTTGAATTATCATCGCCAATATCTATTAGTGGCCGTGAAAGAGTGTATGTGCATATATGTACAAATCCTTCTCAAAAAACAATCTTGAAGAGTAGACACAAACAGCCCATCACAATCAATATCCATGAAATTTTCCTTAATATCCCTCATTCTCATGAAAGTGAGTCCTACATTTTCGACGTTAGAACGTGAGCGAAGAATTACAAAATCGGCAAAAACTTACCTTGCCTGAGTAACGCTCTTTTCTACAAACTTATCCCATCGCTGTGATGCCCGCGTCAGCGCCTCCTGTCTCAATTCCTTATCGACTGTCTTGATGTTGATATCGTATATCCCGCTGACTGGCCTGTGATCTGATACGCAAACTTCGTGCGTACGATAATTTATTGGAGTAATCTTGCCTGGCCCGCGATAATAGATTCTATCACACCACGCCGGAGTTCGCTTTTTCTCACTGGTATCATAATTATTGGTGCCAATATCGTACTTGTACGTAGGCTTGAAAGTAATAGGACTCTCGCTGAATGGACGGAGACGGAAACCCGGGTTTCGCTTGAGCTGATTCAACAATTGATCAAACTCAAGCAGCTTGTCGATCTCGCCTTTCTCAAGCATCTTCATAACTGGTAATCGATGCAAATTGATCCTATAATTCATGTCGCCGTTGATAAAACAAAGTTCATGATCAAGAATCATTGTACCATCACCTCCACCGACAAAAATGTCAGCAGCATGCTCTGTACTCCCCATTCGAGGACTCGGAATTTTACATTCCATAATGTTGGCTATGTCGTTGTTTCGCGGAATGATATGTGACTGCCCGGCTGCAAGATGGCAGTTGACAAAACAAAGCGATGTGTCATCCAACGTGAATCGAAGAATAATAGCTCCCTTATTTCCATGAAGTCCGCCCAATCCAGTTTTGACTGTCGAAGAATTCAGATTCCTGATATAGCTCCGTTCAACCTCTTTGACGAATATACAAGAATATAATCCAACCAGATTTTCAGATCGAAGCAGATAATATGACGAAGGTAAGGTAGCAACAACTTCCTCGAGCCGTGTTTGCCATGCTTGATACTGATGCGACATATGCTGCTGAATATTATCCTTATCCTTGTGCTTTTTCTTTTTAAATATACTTTCTAAAGCATAGCATTCTGTTAGCAAACCCAGCTCATATAAGTATAGTATATACTACGTACTAGCTGTCACCGTCTTGTTGTCCAATTCAACAAGCTCTTGGAACCCGAAAACAATAATTTCCGGATCATCTGCCTCGGCGAGAAGTCTCTTCAAAAATTTTGAATCTGTCGATTTGCTTTGCAAATCAGCGGGTTTTGCAGCTCCCACATTCCAGGTGCAGACTAACGTCCGTATAGCTCTAAATGAACAAAATTCCGTATCGTGTTCCTGCATATTCCGCTCCAACCAATCATGCCGTAGCATGCCATCCCAAATAGTAAGAACGTTATCCGAATGAGTCATAGTTACTACGGGTAATCTTTTCATCTTGAATATTGAGGACCGATCAACCATGAGGCTCATCACTGGACCCTCGTGTGCTTTCCAGTCCTTTAATACAACCCACGGTCGTTGGCTGACATCGTAGACATAAATCATTCCAGTCCGGAAACCGATCCATAAGTTATTTCCTACACCTGCCATTGCAGTAACCTTGTAAATCGAAATACTCACGACATCGACACAAGTCATTTTTGAGACTGAGTATACAGAAATCTTGCCATCGTCGTGTCCAAAATACACATGCTCAGGGTCCTGAGTCAAAATGGCAGCGCAAGATATTTCACCAACGGGTCTCGCAGCAGCAATAGGCCGCGAGAGAGCAAATTGAGTTTGCTCAGCAGCCGCGCTGGGCTTGAATACCGAGATGGCTTTGTTCCTGCCAATCCAGAGCTGATCTCTGACAACAATTCCAGCCTGAAGAGCAGATGGACCACGCTGAGACTTTGGAGACCCAGCTAGATTCGGCAATCCGTCAGTCACTGCATCTGGTCCCCATATCTGCACCCGTCCGTCTTCATCTAGCGTCCACATCTCGAAGCCACAGCGATAGATGCCTTTGATGGCAGTAGTGTGCACTCCTAGCCTCTTGCTAGTCACGCGCATCACACCCAAATCACCTTCAAGCAACCCTCCTTCTTTAGTACCCAGCCATATGAAACGGCCTTCTTCCTCTAAATTTCGTGACGGTTTGAATCCCATCGCAGTAATCCTGAAATTCTCATGCGAAATAACTCCCACGCAAGTCCCTGAGCTTACGCTCCAAACTTTAGTGACGCTAGATGACGTGCATATATAATCACCAGAAATACAAAGCACTTTAACATCGTATTTGCAGCTGATCTCATGCGGCATCGACCTCGAGATTGGCGGTCGACGATTGGCGCGCGACGAGTCAGGGTACTCAGCCAGTCGCTCAGTTTCCTCAACTGAAGGTACAATATTGTCATCCGAGTCGTCTTCCATCATCTCAGGGGTCAAGTATGTTTCCAAATAACTATCATCATCACCGGGAATCGGAAGACTGGCCGATGACGCCGAATATATTGAGTTGCTAGCTATTTCCGGATTTGGTTGCTGAGGTTGCTGTTTGAAAATCGTAGCAGCATTACCCGATGGTGCTGTATAAGACGCGCTATATGGTACCTGGGAGGCTTGTGTCTGATAGTAAGATGACTGCTCAGAAGACATTGCCGGCCGTTGCGGCGTAGGCGGTGGTTGGTTTACGGCAGGGAGGGTATTAGGCTGAGGAACAGGCGGTATATGTGCCTGATGCGCCTGCAGTGACTGGACAGCTGGTACGTTATTACTGATGAAAGGCATCGACTGCGTCGCTTGGACCATTTGATATACTGGCTGCACCGCAGGGACTTGATATGTCTGCAAAGCATCCGTCTGAGTTGTTTGTCGTCGCAAAAGAGGCGGTATCTGTGACGGAGAAGCAGCCGTCGCGCTGAAATCTTTTCCGGGAGATATACTCCTACCTCTTGGAGGGGGGTGAGGTGCCAGTTTAACAGGTTCTTCTGGTGTTCGTAAGAGATCCATTGACCTCCGCTCGGTTGAAACTATCGACGTGGGCCCCGAAGTAATATGAGGTGTCAAAATTAGTGGTGCAGCCGCTGGTCGAGGTGGCAGCTGAGGCGGTGGATTCGCAGCTACAAGTGGTTGCGGAAGTGGCTGCTCGGCCACATGAACATCTGTATATATCGGTTGGGCAAGAGGAGTAGTTGGGATCGGACGCCAGGGAAGTTCTGGAGCAATGATTGGTGGAGACGTCGTTGCCGAGATAGGTTGCTGTGGTGGAGAAGCATATGATTGTTCTGTACTCAGCTGACTCTGGGATTGAGCTGTCGTAGGATGCGGAGGTATGTAAGGCTGCGGAGCATCCAGCGGGGCAGAAGGGTGAAATTTTGCGGGGCTGGAAAGTGTTTGCGCGCTAGCTGGCGCGATGTAAGGTGCCGGCGTCACTTTTGACGTTGACCATGATTTGTCCCTCGGCGGCAGCAGAACTACAGGCGCTGTTTTATTGTGCTCCAGGGACCTACCTCTCGCAAGGGAGGAGGTTGCCGTTCCAACATCTGTTGCTACCGCTGAGGAACTTGGAGAGGGCGAAATCATGGCAGATTCATTCCACAACGAATTCTCCACAGAGTGCGAAGCATCTTCTGGTAGATATAACATGGATGTCTTTGTAGTCTGTCGCGTAAGATATCCCGGTCTATTGGTTGGAGATGGAGCCGGAGATGAAGATCCGCGAGGGGGTGATTGTGATGGCGATAGCTGGCGTTGATCTACAAGGTGAATAGGTGAAATTCGCTGCAATAGAAGTATTAGGCGCATTTATCGTCTATCATAGCATGGTTTGAGAGCTTACCTTAGCTGGCGAAGGGGATCTTGGTTTCGAACCAACTCGTGGAGGAGACAATCGTGACTGGGGGCTGTGTAGCCGCCCGGTCCCAGAAATACTTCCCGGAGACTCCCAACTCTCAGTCTGCCTTTCCCGAGGTGGAGATGAGGATCGCGAATTTGCGCCGCTTGAAGATAGATCAACAAGCTGGGGTTTCGGGAGAATAGGCGGGGGAGGGGCTGAGTGTTTCGGTCGATACGCAACGGGCTTCAAAGCGTGCGAATTATCAGGAGCAGTTGTCGGTTCATGCAATCGTGTTTCAGAAGCATTCTGAGGAGCCTGATCCTTTTTCAAATTGATAGCCGGCTCCGGACGCGTATTGCTCCCAGAAAGCTGCTCCCAGCGCGAGCGTATTGAGCCCACGGAGGGGAACTCCGACTCTGGGTGCTGCTCACCGCTGGACGCCATTAGCGCAGTCACAGCGTTGTCTTAACACACTCAAAAGGTATTCCGTCCGCAATAAAACGTAAGGCTGACAACTTGTGAACCGAGACTAAATAAACCAGAACGCGTAGGTATCTAAACAGCTGCCCGTTTAGGAGGGCATTTTGAGATTGAGCGTAGGCCGGCTCAGATAAACCTTAAACTTGGGGCTCATCAACTAATTGTAAACAAATTTCTTGATCTAATTTTGCGCCTCACTTACTGTTCCACTCTTTCAGACCTTTCAGGCCGGTGTATCAGAGGTTTGGCTTGAAAATCACTACACATTTATTGATATACACTTCCATTTCTAGTATCATTCTCACGATTTCATTGATATATTTAGCATACCTATACAGTTTTTTTAATAAATTTCTTGATACTATTAGACCTCAATTAATGGACTAGCGTCTAGTATTAAATAAGCAGTACGATTACTGCAATAAAGCTTACTACAGATTCGAATCCGTAAATTGATGCAGCTGATGCCGCTGATGTACTAGAACTGCTTGAGGCCACTGACGCGCTGCTAGAAGAAGTCTTGGAAGATGCAGTTGATGTGGCAAAAGAAAAGAATGTTGAAGTAGTACCCCTCTCAGATTTGCTGGATGACAAACCTGAAGACACTGACTGCGATCCTGTACCATCAGCAGATGACCCATATAACGCAACAGAGGACGACGAAGCGAGTGTTGATGAAAAGTATTTTGTCAGTGAATGTCCTGTGTCGTTGTTATACTGAGTTGTAGAAGATGAAATCGTCTCGACGTCCGAAGAAGTCTTCGAGTCAAAACGCGTAACTGAGATTGTTTCGGAAGCACTAGGTGTAGTATGAGACAGAGCTACAGAAATGCTCAGGACCGAAGTAGGTGTAGATGTAGATGTTGATTCACTAGAGATTGTAGTAGACACAACAGTTGAGCTTGGCAATACGCCGATAGCAGCAGTTGTTGTTGTTGCAACTTCAGCAGCTGAAGCGTCATTGTAAAAATCCACGCCACCTGAACCCCTAGCTGCAAGACCTACCCAGTTATTGTCGCGATCAAAGACCACATATACAGTCTTCATAAAAGCTGCACCTAAAATCCACGTAGTGGTGCCATTCACTGTTCGTCCTTGAATATTAGTAACGCATAGCTCGCCCGCGTCATCGTAAGCATTTCCAAGATAGTTATCGGGTGACAAAGGCCATTTGATGCCATTTATCGAAATATATAGTGTGGTAGTCGTGTTACACGGTAAGATATAGTTGGTGCCATCGGTACGGATCGTCGCTCCAGCCGGATCGGCCAAGGCCACATGCACGTCTTCTGCATCATCAGGAGGAAGCAGTATAAGAGTAGTTCCAGAGTCGATCAGGAGAAGTTTATCCGCGAATCCTAACGCTGTATCGGATGCATAGCAGTCATCCAACGGTATCAGCCACAAGCCACTGCCTTCAATGGTTTCGGCAAATGAGATATCTCCCTTAAAGCGAGATGTATCTACACCGCCAATAGTCAAGACTCCGGCAACAGAATCATCCTCGCTTGTCAAATCCATCTTATAAGAATTAGCATAGCCAAAATTACAACAGCAATGTATTTTGCAAACCTACCGAATAAACCTCTCGGGCAATCAAATTATCTTTACGCAATGCTGTAATTACAGACGGAAACCCATTGAACTGTTCGTCTTCGTTTGCTAGTCCAAGAATACCTAAAGTCAGTCAGTAACTATTTTACGATCCCATGCATCAAAATAGAAATTTTACTCACCATCAATAGGAAAAGAGTTGAATGAATCAGCAACATCATCAGCTAACCCGAAGCCGATAGTCGTATTGTATCCCGCAATTGCAACGTAATCCTTGGCACCATATCCCGACACGGTTCCTTGCCCGTACGAAATCGTAAAAGAATCTGACTCTGAAAAAGATAACGTACTTGACTCTCCCAAACCTAATCTGTTATGGTTTGTGCAGCTGAGATTAGTGCATGAATCTGAATATACCCAAAGATCATAAGATCCTGTGTCAACAACAACACTAAACTCTGTCGGATCAGTGCCGAATAGAATCGATATATAGTACGAAACATCTGACCCATTCTGATCAATTTCCTGAGAGAACTTGACCACGTCAGTCTCCCTTTCCCGCTTCTTCGTCTCAAAATTATTTGCTGTCAGCGGGATCACACTCTCGTCACTAACCCCCTTTCCTCGCTTCACCATGCGACTAAACGCTTCTTCTCTATAACTTTTCAGCAAAAATCCAGAATCTTGAGATTGTTGAAACTCTTGAGCATGAATGTCTATCGAGATCAGTTTCTCAGCACCGTATACAACATGAAGACTAGTGCAGATCAATAGTGCAATGACCAGGACTCGAGGTGTTATCATGACTTTTCTCTAGTCTTTGACTTTTTAATATGCGGAATGCTTTTATTATATGCAAAGGAATGAAAATGCAAATTGAGAATCGAAAATTCTATGCACAACAATAAAAAAAGAGAAATTTATCGAACCATCGGGCACTGTAGATGCAAAAGTCGTGTGCCGACATAATCAAGTTTCTTCTTGGGCTCGGCAACCCAGGCATTAAATTGATTTTAAACTTTAACGTTAAAGTTAGTTTTAAAACCTTAAATATAGTCCTACGGGATCGGGGTTTCGTCAAGAAAAAACAATGTCTTTTTGGTGGTGACATTTGCCGTGTTTACTTACCCTTCTCTTGTGATAATTGATGTATTTACGGTAAAAAATACGTCTATTATAAGTATTACCAGTTTTAAAGGGATTAATGGTAAAAGTATGTACAAAAAAGTCAAGCGCTGGTTTATACCAGCTATTCCTGAAATTCAACAAATAAACAATAATCTGACACCGATGACAAATTCAAAACGCAGTTGTGAGCTTCGAAAATACAGAATACAATTGTACTCTTTGAATTTTTTCGAGTTTCAGTTGGGCACATGCTGGTCATAAAGATATAAAAAATGAAACAAGCAGACAATTAAAGATCAAAAGAATCAAATCTTTGAATATCCGTCCATTCGTTCCTCAAGTTTTTAGCGCTAGATTGTGCCTGGCTCGATTGCTGCTGCTGCTGCTGCTGAAGCACTTGCTGTGATTGATGTAGAGATTGCGTCTGTGCTTTTTGTGAAGTACTTACCGATAGATTCTGAATGCCTCCAATCGGCATGCTCATCGACGACGTATGCGTCGATAGAGGCGGTATAGCATATCCACTTCCTGCTGCTGGAACTCCACTAGCTCGCTGATACTGTTGAGGCTGTTGATAATAGGGATGCGGTGGCGAGTTTTGGTCGCGTACTGCTGAACCTCCTGTTCCAGAAGTAGTCGCATATAAAGATGCCATTTCATTATAATGCTGAGCCTGCGTACGGTAAGGTGGAAACGGTTGCGTTGGGGTTGGATTGAATAAATATGATGCCGGAGCATACAATCCAGCATACTGTCCAAGTTGCGACTGAATAGGGGTCGAGTATGATATGGTGGCAGGCTGCGAATATTGCGTAGGCGTCGGCATATTCGAAAGCGACGATGATGCACTAATCTGTAAATTACTCGAGCCTGTTGACGAAAATAACGTATCAAAACAGAATCCAGTACGGCGGAAGTTTGCCAAGGTGACAAAATTCTCAATCTCAAACAAATGATCGCCGGAAGATGAGGCGTCGTTGTAACTTCCATCTGCTGCCTTCGCTGAACTTGACGACTCTGCGCTATTCTCAAATGCTGCCGATAACGACAGCGGAGGAGACCGGTTGTCGCTAACTTGTGATGTTTCGGGCCTCTCTTTACTTGGATTCACATTCTCAGTAGTATCAGAATCATAGCGATGCACTAATTTGTTACGATAGTCATGCATATATTCAATATCTGCATCGACATCAAAGTCATCGAGTGGGTCTTCAATCGCATGATCTACGCTTCCTTCATCGTCGGACTCCGCATCTGCTGTCAAGGATCCATTACTCTGATCAGTGGACGCTGGGTCAGCAGATTCAGCGAGATAGTACATCCGGCACTGTAGCATATCCAGGATCAACTCAGACTTGATATTGCTTCGCAAGTTCGAGTCTAACCAGTCCACAGTATCATGTACTCGAGATAATCTCATGTGAAATCCACATATCTCATAAATTCTTTTAGCCAGCTGCGGAAGAATCGACGGTTTTTTGCAGTCGCCGATTGAGTCCGCTTGATTATAATTATTTTTGGCATTCTCACAAATATCAGTCCAGTATCTTAGCGGGCCATTCCCTGAGCTCGAGCTTGGACCAATGTCATCAATTGATCGTCCATAAATATCTACGCGATGTCGGAATTTTGCTAGATCTTCATAGAGAATAGCGCTGTATTGCTGTTGAACTTGTTGTGGCATTTGCTGATGAGCAAGCTGATTTCTGAAAGAAGAATTATCGATGATGGTAGACATTTGCTCATATAGTTCGTTGACTACACGAGAATGCTGCTCGGCCGACTTGATAAGAACTTCGTGAAGCGCCATAACTGGATGCACAAAGAGAGCCAACGTCAATGCCGACGTAGCGCGAGACGAGGTTTTCAGCTGCTGCGAACTTCGCATGTTTGAATGCGTCACTATATAATTTCTAAGATCATTTGAAATATACGGAGCGTTGCTGTTTTGTTTGTCCATGGAATGCTGCTCTGACGTTGGTGCCAGTACGAATAAATCATGATAGTATACAGCTAAGGCCGCCCAGCTTATGCAAATATCGGCGAGTGTTGCCGACGGAGCGTTAACACGAGTGACGGCTTCATGCAACGGTCTGAAGACTGCAATTACTGCGTCTAACTTGGACATGAAATCACGGTGCTCCCAGTTCTCGGGACGCAATATATCTGTTATCTGCTGTTTATTTGCTATTTGCAAGAGTTAGCATAAATGTTTGTAATAGCAAAATCAGATGGTATGAATAGTACTTACCACTTCTGTCTAATTTGGCTTGGTCGTTGCCGATCACTTCAACAAGCGCAGGCATACATCGGCGTATGCTAATCGCAGCAGCATAAAGAGAAATCGGCTCATGTGGCAAAAAAGGACGAAGGCCTTCGGTGATGTGCAAATGATTCATACGAGTAGTCAGCAATCTCTCAGCAAGACTCGAGCGGTGAAAATAGCAGTAAATTGTGCGCATAGTGTGAATGACGTTATTTACCAGCTGATGTCTACACAGATCAGCAGCCAGCTGCTCGAAATAGTGGTCGAAAGGATCGAGAACAAGAATATGTGGATAGCGAGATGTGAGAATGGACCCTATTTCGCCGTATAATCCATTGCTTGGACAAATGAAGGCAGCGATTTTTATAGCTCCTATAGAGTCTATGCTGGCGGTCACTAGCGAGGCAAGAACTGCGGCCGGCAATGGCTGATTTGGAAAGTCGCGGCAAGAAATACAGTAAGTGATGCCAGACGATGTTGTGGCGTAAATGACGCAAAATGTCTGGTTGAATACCGTTGTGAAGATGTCAAAAGAGATGGTAAGGACGTCCGATGACTGCTGCAGAGATGAGGTGACCTTTGATCGGACATTCTCAATCTCTGCAGGTAGCAAATTCTTAAGAATTTTTCCTCGAGAAGGAAGCGCAAGCTGTGGAGCCGCGTACTGAAGTAATTTCGAGGTCGAAGGGCTGCAACAAAAAGAAAAAGTGTTTGGGCTGATGATTATAGCTTGGAAAAGCAAGTTTTCAAAAACTTTTTGATCTAAGGCCGGGTTTCTAGATTTTTCGGCTTTGGACCTTTTTGAAGAGTCATAGTCGTTATTTTTGAGATTGACCTCGTGAGCGAGCTGTTTGTATAAAAGCATAATTGTCAATACATGAGGATTGCGAGATGTCAAGAGACACAGGAAAACAGCAACTGATATCAGAAAGAGAATGAGGCAAAGGAGGACTTACTCGGGAGCGCATGTCGGCAGGCATGCCCTTACAGTCAAGGCCATGTTTCTTTACTCGAAAGGGGTTATAATGAGCCCATGTTGTCTCGCAATAGTTGCAGCGAAAGATTGGAGGCCCAATAGGTCGCTTGACCTCGTGAGCAATAGAATCGGCTACAGAGTCGCGAGGACGGCCGGCCTTGCGCTTGGGGGGGTGCTGTTGCTGGCTATGGTAGAGGCTCTTCTGGGTGTCGCTGTCTTTGTTGTGGTTGATGAAGGCAGGTAAAGGCAGTGGATGGTGGAAAGTGTACTCGACCGCCGGCAGAGCGGAGAAGGCGGCGGAGGAATAGACGTGGGGAGCGTCTGGGAACGCAGTGGGCTGGATGTGAGTGGCGGGAGGATGGAGCTGGATAGGACTCGACGGGCGCAGCGGCAGCGATGGACGCGGCAGATGGGGAGCACCGTGAGGCTCGTCCATGGACACAGAGAGGCGGATCGCCGGAAGTGCGGGCGGGGGCTGAATAGAGGAAGAAATTGGTGTGGATATGAGAAGCAAAAACAAGAGGAAGAGGGAGATCAAAAGCAAAAGCAAACGGCGAGGCCGAGCTGATGGAGTTCATGGTGAGTTGAAGCGCAATGCTGCGAGCGCTCGTGAGCTCTGACGAGTCTCGGGGACGCGTTGGGCAACATATCAGCTCACTTTGACTTTTCCCCTGCACAAATATGAAGTAATGTGAGCATTATGCCATGCGGCGTATAAGAAGCATATTATAATCGGGTGATGTGGCTCAGACGGTGGCATTGCGAGCCGAGCGGCTTGGAAGATTTGGATTGCGAATTGCGAATTGCGAATATGAGCGGGTCTGGCGAGTAATATGAGTAGGAAGGTTGCTGTGTGAGGAGGGTCGAGAGATGTATGTACACGAGGGACAGGATCAGATGCAGAGATGGAGCAAAGCAGATGGTTGGTCTTGATTTCTTATTCTTATTCTTATCCTCATTCCTGCTCTTTTTCTGGGTTGGTTTTATTTCATTTCAGGAGGCTTTAAATCACCTTATTCTTACTTTTGTCCTCATTCTAATTCTCATTCTTCCTCTGATTTCGGCCTCCTGCTCGATGCGCAAAACTATGCCCCTGCATATACTTCACTGAGTTTGAGCTCTGCGGCGCACAAATGAATATATGCTGGTCAGTCTAGTCAATCCAAGCTGGCTCTATTTCAGCTGCTCTAGGTATCCATTTGCTTTTTATTAATAGGAGATAGCTGCATAAACAAATAAAAAAGTAAAAGAAATTGAAGAAAAAACTATGACATTTACCGAACTGACCCTGCTCTGCATCGCGATACCTCTATCTCAGTGTCTAGTAGCCCTCATCTCAAAAAGGCAGCTACTAAATCATTGTCTTGAGACCCTTGTATACTTTTATTTTTCCCTTACTGTTCATCTGCACCGCATCCGCAATAGTAAAGCTATTAGCGTCGCTGAGAAGGTACTCCCAGACTCCTTAGCCGATCACAGCTCTCCATCTTCATACTCTTTGCCTTGTCGTACTTCTCTTGATCAACAAAGAACCATCCCTGACTGTCCTCTAGCCGCCGCTGACGCAAGTCATATTCAAAATCGCATTTGTTCTGAAGCACCCGCACATATGACGACTCGGCACGCTGGTCAAGTTGACGCAGCTTCTTATCGTTCATCGACGAAATATCGTTCGGGTTGACGTAGTACGGCACCTTGTAGCTTCTGGTAAAACGCTCAGCTGTATAAGGTGGTGTAGGCGTATATTCGAATCGAACTCTAGGCGTGAATACAGAATCTGAGGATGATCCACTATCAAATAGAGACGTAATAAGCGGGAATATGAATAAAATAAGCAGTGGTAGTAATTGTAGAAGCATTCTCGGGCTAAACGATTCGCGCTCTCCTTCTTGCGCAGCCTGCGGTCTTCTCTGCTGCTGACCTCCCACAGGACCTCCAAACATGCTGAATGGTGAGCCGCCAAACGACTGCACTCTGATGCCAGGCCCACCACCGAATGATCCAAAAGTCTGGAATCCACCGCCTCCACCTCCAAAGAACATGTTGAATAGTTCATCGGGCGACATTTCTTCAGCGTACATTCCCCCGCCGCCAAATCCACGTCCTCCTCCTGCGGCCCTGCTACTGCTGCTGAAACCGCTAGGTCCACCTCCGCCTCGGGCGTCTGGATCGGAGCCGGTGGCGTCATATATCCGCTTTTTCTCATTATCTGAAAGTACTTGAAATGCCTTGGAGACCACTAGATGATTTATTAGTAGGTAAACTTCAATCTAAAGCCACTACAACCTCAGAGCAAAAACAAAATTGAGAAAACCCATACTCTTGAACGCTTCGTCAGCACCTGGCGCTCCATTCTTATCGGGATGCATTAACAACGCCAACTTGCGGTACGCCCGCTTGATTTCTCCATCAGTTGCTGTCTTTTCAATGTCGAGAATAGCATAGTACTCGTGATGCTTGCACCGCCGGACGCGCTTGACGGATTCGGCCTGCGCCGGTGTATATTCTCTTGACTGACGACCTTGATTATGTCCCCGGCCATTCGCATCCGTCTGGTTTGGTTTAGATGATGAGGATGACATCTTTGTATTTGCTTTTAATGTGACCGGTTTGAAGCTGTCGCGTGCTTACCAGTACAGGGGACTTGCTATCCAATAGAAATAGAAATATCAAGTGTCTTGCACTAGAAACCTGAAAAGTGCAAATATAGACTGAAGTCGAACAATGAGCACACTCTGGCCTCGAGAAAACACTAGATCAGAAGATAGATTGAACCCCGGGATTGCACTGCAAACTCTGGCTCTGAGCGTGAGACTGTGGGTATATTAGTTACCTCGTCTTTTTGTTTCTGGTGGGGTGGCCTTTCCTTTGAAGGCCGGGCTTGCTCAATGAAAAGAAGCCCTTGCCCACGAGCACCGAGAGGGTTTAACCTTAAAACTTCTGTGTGTTTCTTCAAGATAAGTGAACTAGATAATGCTAGTTGAGTCTGATAGAGGTTATATGCTGTGAATATGGATTTTGCTTAGCGTTTAGATTCGCTATACGTAGTAATAATGCTATAAGCATGGCTGCGATTTGCTAAAATGAGTGATCTGTCAACTGTTGTTACAATATACCGTACAGAACCCCAGCTAAATACTTCTCGTACTCCTTCCTCAATAAACAGCATTAAACACATGAGTCTCCGCTTTCTATCCTGCCGCCCGCTTCTTTTCCAAAGTCAATTGCTATCTACGGGTGAGTCTATGACCTGTCTTGAGTAGTTGTGAATCTTTTGCGATCTATAGTCAGCTAGTGGTTTGCACACGGACCGTCACTATCAGTGCCCAGATTCTAATCTTACCTTCCTTCACTATAGCATATCGCACCGCATATCGCACCAGATCCTTTTCTTCAACCATCGCCAGAATGTCAGCTCCTCTTTCTGAATTCGTGGTCATCATTCCTGATAAAGATGATGCTGAATGTGTATGTATCTATTTTTGTTGTACTCTGCTAGATTCTGTATTAATCTTCCTCTAACAATAGGTCTCTCGTCGTGTTGCTGTGCGCCAGGAGCACCTTGTCGGAGTTAAAAAGCTTTTTGCCGACGGTACCATGACCTCTGGAGGTTAGTACGCTCTATTTGCTCTAGTATCCCAATCTCGAAAGGTGCTGATTGTAGAAAATGATCCTAGGTGCTTACCTTGACGGCCCGCTCACCGCCGAGAAGCCCCCCTTCAAGGGCTCCGTCGTCACCATTCTCGCCGAGTCTAAAGAGAAAGTCAAAGAGATTATGATGAAGGATGTGTACAGCACCAACAACGTCTGGGACTGGGACAAGGCTCAGATCTTTAACGTATGTGTCATTATCTTGTCACGTTGTCTCTATAAATTCATCTAACTTACCAATCGAATTATAGTTTGCCTGCGCTGTCCGCAGGGCCAAAGAGTAAGCTAGCTATTGATTTTTTTGAATTATTATTAGACATGGTATTATGTATATAGTCAATTGGACGATAATTGCAATTCAAATCTTCTAGACTGGTTTTCCCCGCGTGGAGGGCTATCTCCTTAGGTCCAACACTAAGCTTAAGACTTGTCATTCTCAATATCCTGAAACTCAATTGGTATCTTTCTAATTATTCCGGCTACTTTTTTGTAATATTTGCCTGCTCTGCTTCGTCTATAGCTGATAATTCACAAAACCTCATGCCCAAAAGATTAGACTAAAAGGTGGCAGTGCAGAGGTGCGGCTATGCCAGTGGCGGTGATATCGAAGGCACTGGTCGTAGTGCTTCATACAAATCAAAGTCGTCATCATTCAACGACATCATCACTCCATCGCATACTCGCCCAACTACTAAAAGTTATTAGTAACTGTATAAGCAGAATTTGTGGTCACTTGATAAACATAATATACAAGCATGAGTGGATACGACAGAGCTCTTTCGGTTTTCAGGTATGTTTCTGTCGGTCTATAGAGATCAAAAGCGCAATCTAGCGTGATTGATTGCTAACTACTTTATATAGTCCCGATGGACATGTTTTTCGTATGTATTGACGCTTGAAGTCTGGATTAGTGCGCTGATGGATTTGATTTGCGGATACTAATGGTATTTCTGTTTTTGATTGTAGAGGTCGAATACGCTCTTGAAGCTGTCAAGCGAGGCACCTGTGCAGTTGGCGTCAGAGGTGCTGATATCGTCGTTCTTGGCTGTGAAAAGCGTACGGCTATGAAACTCCAAGATACCCGTATTACACCATCCAAGATTGCCGTAATTGATCATCATGTATGTCTTGCATTTGCGGGTCTCAACGCCGATGCGCGTGTGCTTGTCGACAAAGCTCGGGTCGAAGCACAGTCGCATAGACTTACTGTTGAAGATCCAGTCACGATCGAGTATTTAACAAAGCATATTGCTGGAATTCAACAAAAATATACACAGAGTGGTGGAGTACGGCCGTTTGGTATTTCGACCTTGATTATCGGTTTCGATCCCTATGACAAGACTCCAAGATTGTATCAGACTGAGCCATCAGGAATTTATTCAGCTTGGAAAGCGAATGCTATCGGACGTAGTAGTAAGACTGTGCGCGAATTTTTGGAGAAAAATTATGAGGAAGATATGAATCGTGAGGCTACAATCAGACTGACTATCAAGAGTCTGTTAGAGGTTGTGCAGACTGGCGCTAAGAATATTGAGATTGCTATTATGGCTTCCGGAAAGCGGATTGAGGTAATTTCTCCTTTTGCATGTTTGATTTTGATCCTGCGGGCTTTCTGTGTTAACTATGTGAAATAGATGCTCCCGGTAGACAGTATTGAGCAGTACGTAAGGGATATCGAAGCTGAGAAAGAAGCTGAAGCAGCAAAGAAGAAGTCTCGAGCTCAGACTAGTAGCAATTAGATACTTTTCAAGTAAATACGAGCTAGTTACGCATAAGGCCGTTTTGAATGGATGTGAGGACACTTGAGGGATCTAGGTATAGTATTAGTGTTTGTAACATATTTTATGGCATGTTAGTTGTATAAATAAACAGTGCCCATTCTATGCTGGATAAACGATGATCTTTTAAAATAAATTTGATTGATAAATACTTATGTATTTACCAAAATATCGGTAGTAGAGAATGCATTCTATTAACGGTCAGGAAAGCCATTGCGATAGCTTGAGCTGAAGTGTAAACTGAAGACAGGTTTTACACTACACAACGAGCAGAATGAGCAGATTTACTGTCTACCGTATTCACGAGGACGGAAAAAATCATTAATAACAATTACACCTACCAGTCTATCTCGGCCACGGTCAGCGACTCAATTTGCCTCTATAGCTAAATTTTGTTCCAGCTTGCTCAATGACATCGACCCGGGTATATTGTCTAATTCAGCCTCGGACTCGCTCTCCGACATTCCGCTTTTAAATTGCTTGATTACGGCGTCGATAAGAGCTTTCTGTTGCCGGAAAAAGTTCCTCTTTCTGTCAAAATTTCTCCATCGAGCTCTATACTATATATCTTACTGGATACTGCGTCGAATCCCATAGTCCATGCCATAGACCATCAACACTATATAATTGTCTACTCATAGAGAGTGATTTTATGATCATCTCCACCTTATGCAGTTGCGACTGCTACCAGCGCAGGCGACAATGACGAGTGCGCGGAATTGAGAACAGGTGTTGGCTGAGCTTGAGTGTGCTGAAGTGTATTCTACGGCATCGCTCCCCATGGCATCATTGTCGCAAGAATAGTCTAAACAGACGGAAGATATTGTATTATTATTGGACAATGCTGATTTACCTGGTTTTGCTGTTGCTTCTACTCTACAGGCAGCTGCATTAACGTCAGCGTCCTTTATTTGATTCATGACCTCACCGATTATGACCTTGATGAGTTTAGCTTCGTTGACTTGCAGTGTCTTGTTTTTTTGCGAGTCTGTTCGAGAATTCTCGCTGGCAGGAGTCTTTTGATACTCCAATGTGTTTTTTTTATCACTCGCTGTGTACTATATCGATTGTCAGTGCTGTTGAGCTTTCAAACGCGGTCTCGTTCTGTGCTCTGATTGACTGTGGCTACTCAATTTGTCGATATAGGAATAAAATTGTGTAGCATTTGAGATTATTATGCTTTAGCCGGTTGCATCTGAATTGCGCGTTGCGTGGGTTTGTTTTCAAATGTGTGATAAATGTCCCGGAATAGGCTGAGGAGTGAACGAAAGAAAGAAGGAGGTAATAGGGGCCGATATATAAGGCAAATGAACGCGATATTTTACTTTTCTTTTGGGACTTTGCACAATATATTCTTTGGCATTTTTATGATTACATTTCCATATTTCTGCTAAGACGCGTTGAATAAAGGGGATTTAATGAAGCTGTCAACAATAAATTATGCGTCAAATGAGGTTTGTCTAAATAAGAGTGAAAAGAGTATAATACTTCAGAATAGTTCTAACAAATCTGCTCCGTTTTATGATAAAATACAGTCAAGAATGTTAACCTATAATTACTTTCTGTAGACTATTTGATTACGAGCAAGAGTCTAATCGAATCAATAAACTTCTCGCTTAACAAATTTGACTCTGCGAACCCTGACATTTGACTATTTTTGACAGCGATATCAAAGTCAACCCCACTCTTCTAGTCTACCACATCAGCAGCCATCTGCCACTTCTAAAAGCAATGGTCATCTATTCAAATCCACCAACTGTAGACCCCGAGCTGGTGTTTTTAGATACAGTGTCTACGCCAAATGACGATGCACTCGAGGACCCATTCCTACAGATGCTCGCAGATACAAGTGATCTGGTGCCAGTGACGCAATACTCCACGATTTTCGCCGGCAAGGAATTATTGACATCGAGTTCAGGCGTATTGAAAGCCGAATTTAGTGGGACTATGGTAAATATTTTACTTGATGGCGGTGCTTCTGGTTGCGGTGGAAAAGTATGGCCTGCTGGAGAGTTGCTATCAAGATATATGATCGACGCGAAAAACGATACAGAATCGCTGGCTCACCAAATCGTATGGGAGGAATCAAAAAAACGGAAAATAAAAATTGTTGAGCTTGGAAGTGGGACTGGTCTTGTTGGGTATTTGCTATCATGTCAATTTTTGTTCTGTTCAAAGATGATGGCTAATATGACGTTGGCTAAAGACTTGCGCTCGGGAATGCTTGCAAGGGCTTAGATATAGAGAGTGGCGTGGACGGCGGATTAGATATTGTGATTTCAGATCAGATGTACGTATCTTCGCTTACTGCTGTCATTATTGCGACCATTAATGCTCGTATTTTCACTTATCAGATAGTCATGGGCTAACTCACAGATTTCATTTCCACAGAAATATGCTGCGACTTATGGAAGACAATATTAAACTGAATAGCCTAGTAGGAATAGTTTCTGCAGATGTTATTGACTGGGGTAAACCTTTGAAAGAGAAATACGTTGAACCGCTGGTAGACATCATATTAGCAGCCGACTGCGTATACTTTGAGCCTGCATTCCCGTTACTTGAACAGACATTGTTGGATATGACTGGGAATGGCACATTAGTGTTGATGGCTTACAAGAAGCGAAGAAAAGTAATCTTTCAATTTCTATATTGAGGTGCTCATGTGAAGATCATGCTAACTATGAGATTCACTAGGCCGATAATAAGTTCTTCAGAGTAAATATAAAAATTGCAATTTTTGTGTGCCGATGCTAATTAGTTTTTACTCTAGTCTATTAAAAAATCCTTTAGAATAGAAGAGGTAGGATTAAATTTCTATTGGTAATAGATAGAAAACTAACTTTTATATATTCAGATTAAGAATTATGGTGCTTATTACGGTGAATTCTCACGCGACAGCGTGTTTCTCTACCACCTTATCCGCAAGCAGCCGCGATTATCTAGTTTGCTTGCGATTTGAGTTCATAAAATTCAAGCATCATAAATAAAGCGAAAAGGAGTTGTTTGATATCATAAAATTGATGAATACCGATGTACCAATTATAAATCTATCAATGTATTGCATGTATAAACATTGGTTTGACTTTAATCAATGCTTTCGATGTATTAACAAATATATGTACAGTAAATAATCTACAATAATCATTTCTTATTTTCAAATTCCGTCCTCGCCAGCCTTGTGAAGGCTTCCTCTTTAAATTTACGCAAATGCTTGGCTTCTTCAATTAACCCAGCCTCAATCTTGCCAGGCATGAACACAGCGCCAAACATTCGTGCTTCTTCAATTGCTGTTTCTCGCGCAACGTGTTGATACGATCGTAGCTTGTAGAATTCACGTACGGCTTTGTTGTATGCTTCTTTGGTGCTCATACTTTGGTTCTTTTTCAACGACATGGTTCGTTGCACGACACTGTGAAATGCCGCTCGTTAGTCCTCAACTATTATAAATCATGACACAAAATATCGTACCTCTCTCCATCTAATTGCTTATGATCCTGATCAATCTTGCTCCAGTCATGCCGTGTAAAGTCCAAAGCATCATTTTCCACCAATATTTTAGGCCGTGCAAGTTCCCAAGGATGCTGCGTGAAGAACGCGGTCCGGATAGAGTCTTCTTCATATACAATCTTCTGGGGCTTAAACAAATCCTTGCTTTTTACCAGCTTCTTCCTTTTTGAATTCCGCACTCGCTCGAGGTCTTTGAGAGTCAATTTAGGAATAATATCTGTCGTAGGCGGAGTTTCCATCACCGCTTTATACCATGCTGGCTCGAGACCAATGGTTCCAGTCTTGAGCATTTGAGATGTCCGCTGCAACATCTGCAGAATCTCTAACTGCGGCTTCATAATGAATTGGTTGGGATATGAGTGTATTTGTGTGGTTGAGTAGTCTAGTCGATATTCAGTCTTGCCGACGAGATTTTCTGTATATGCCTTTTCCCGGCTTAGCATATGACCCGGGAGTACGTTAGGGTCAGCATAACTTGATGGGTCAGACAAAACTGGGTCAGTTTCCCAGTGCTCAAAAATTCATTATCCGAGTCTAAAGTCGCGACTCTCTATTTCACTCTAAAATCAGACATTTCTTGAAACTACTTATCTTATTTATTCCGAACTGATTTTACTAATTCTTTCCATTTACGACTCATTTATTTTTCCGGACAATTGTGTCTAGACTGTTTCTAAGGATTTCAGTAATGTCCCAATCCTCGCGGATACACCGACTATCACTGCAGTCCGAATAATCAGGTTTTCTACAAGCGGACAAAGAACTTTGTCGGATAAAGCATCTGGTTTTCTTCTGGTTTGCCGAGCTTTTTCTCTGACGCAGGTGAGCGCCATGAGGCTGCGACTACGGAGCGCGTGCCTGTCGACGCGGACTCCCGTGCCATTTGCTATCGCAAGAAATTTATTACCTGCTGCTAAATCTCGAGGACAAATCGCTACATCAGTATGCGAGAAGAGAATACAAAGGTATTTCAATGAAGCGTCGCGTAGTTTGCTAGAGACTGAGCCAGTGCATCCTGATCAGAGCTTGACAGAGTTTCTATTTGCCGATGAGCAGGACCAGTTTCACATCGCGGACGGTCTGGAGGATATGTTGGATTTTGACGATCATAACACAGTCTTAATTTTGGAAGAAGAAGAAGAAGATGTGGTATCGTTACCAAGAGAGAAAATCAGGTTATTTCAAAGACAAGCAGAGTCAGCAAAATTGAAATATGCAGTCACTGCTTCAGCCGAAAAAGGGCGTGCTATATCCGAGAACGTTTTGTCAAAAGTGCGAATCCAGTCACTGAAAAAGTTTGGAAATATCGAATTCGATTTATCGCCCGATGAGCTGACAGATATGAATTCTCGCAAAACTCATCGACAGAGAAAACGAATTCCGAGATTGACGCCACCAATACCCGAAGACTACACTAAATTTTGCCGATCATTAAAAAGGAGTGTAACGGATGAATACGGAGAGAAAAAATTTCTTGATAATGTGTTTGAATGTTACATGGCGTTGCCTCAGCCTCGACCGCGTTACATCAAGCCACTTGATCTCGAGAAACTTTTGTCAGTGTACAAAGCTGGTCCAAAGCACCGCATAGAAACTATGGTTCAGTATCGACGAATTCTGGACGATTTGATGCTGGCTGATATGCCGATCTCACATAGAGAAGAGTTTGCGAAACTTTCGTATATCGTAATGAGCGGACGGTATTCTAGAATCGAAGAGCGGACATTATCAAATGGTCTTGAAGAACTTCGAACTTTGGATGAGAGAGGCGTTATCAGTAAAGATCCCACACCGTTCAATATTTTAATGACAGCTGCTATCGGAAGTGGAGAGTCACAGATATTATACAAGATTATTGCAGAAATGAAAGTAAGGCAGGTCTGTCCTGATCGATTTACTTTTATCAATCTAATTACATTTTACGGAAAACGAAGGGACAAGAAGACAGCTATGAAAGTTTACAGTAAATTTGTGGAATCAGAAGAAATCACAGATTCTACGGTTTTGAGCGCGCTCGTGGCATGCCTTGTCCGGTGTGGAGATATTGCAGGTGCGAAAAGTGTTTTAAATTTTGTTGAAACACGTGCCGATGCCAATAATTGGCGAAACGAGAGTCTATCTTCTAAAGCCAGGTCAATACTTACACGAAATCTAAAAATGATTGCGCTGAATAGGAGACGTATGAGGGATAGAAAAGAAAAGTTACCGGTTCCGGAGGACTCGATCTTTGTGACTCCTACCATTGCTATTTATCAATCTTTTCTGAGTTACTATACCGCCAACGGAGACTTCCATGCTTTATGTGATATTATGGATCGCATGCATCACTTTGGATTGCCATTACAGCGTGCTTATTTGTTGATGTTCAAAGGTTTTTATATGCATGGTAACATGCGATACTCAGAATGGACTCTGGACTGCCTAGAAGCCTTTTTGCAAACTATATTCAGCTCTAGTCCTGATGCAAAGCTTCTGAGTCGCACCGTTAGCGTATGGGCTCTGCGCGCTTATATGGTTGCCACGGAGGACATTTCAAAATTGCAAATGTTGCGGGAAAAACTTCTGGAAAGATACGTCATTGAAGGTGGAGATCCAAGCAACATAAGCCAGAAAGTGTTGAATGTGGTTAATGAGGAAGCGCCGAAATATTTTGAGAGAGTCGGCCGAGCGAGATTTTCAGGCAAGGGGAATGCATGGCGACATACGCCATATTTTTCTATATTTTCTTAAGATACATAGAGATTAGATTGTATATATTTTTGTGAATATTTAATTGTTTCTGCATTATTTTGGGATGGTTCGTTGTTGTACATAAGCATAATTTATTAGATTCCTTTATACAGTTGTTTATTCTAGACAGTAGACGACTGATCATAACCAAAAACTCCATAAACTCCATATAAAAAATACAAGTAGCTATTTTTCTGATAGTTTAGACAGCGACTTTCCTTCTGAATCATCGAACGTTTTTCGAGCTTCTTGAATTTCCTTTGACAACCTCTGCAGTTCATCAATGCGTCCCAATTTCTTGTAATCGTTGCGCAAGGCGAATTTGAAATCGTCCACTTTGACTTTATTTCGTTTTGTTGTTTGAGCCATTCGAGCTGCTTCATGACACTGCGGATATGTTAGATCATATATCGAATCATCGCATATGAAAATTTTACAATAACAGTAATATTAGCAGTAACATACCATGTCAACTATATAGTCTGTCAATATATCTTCCAGGACTGCCACCGATTCTCGATCTGGGTTTGAAACGTCGCCAAAGGCATACATCAGAGCCCGAACTATACACAACGCGTGAGTTATTGTATGCTCCATTAGCAATATTGAAACACCTAGCATACCATCATTTGTAAAAAGATTTGGTCTTTTGCGTTTTCTAATAAGATCTGCAGACATGTTGGCACTTGAATAAAGTAGATGATGAAAGATTGATGAGGTGAATCCTGTGATAATCGATGCATTTAATTAGAGTTTATAATGTGTAGTCCAACGAAACTCTCTAGATCTCATCATCAACTCTTCCATCTCGAGCTTTCCTTTCTGAAATAAGGCTATCTTCAATTGACATTTTGTGTTTGATTTTCTAAAGAATTTTGGCTCTGTTCAGATCAAGATAGTCGCAGAAAATTCAACTTCTCAGCCATCATGGTAAGTCTTCACTTTTCATATCTATAATGTGCCTTATTCTAATACATTATCTGTTTCAATAGTCTGCTCTATTTAATTTCCAATCTTTGTTATTGGTAATTTTGTTATTAATTTGCACCGCGACATATGCGCATCAAGTCATACCAGCAATAATGAACCGACACCAACACGGGTACGATCCGTTGCTTCTGATAGAAATCACCCAGAGTGTTATACTAATCTCCTCTCAATAAAGGTTCTTAGGAGTGTTCTGGAAAGCAGCGCGGATAGGTGAACGCCTTAGCCCCTATGTTTCAATTTGTTGCGTGGTTATGGCTGTGAGTTGACTCCGTTTTTAAATTCATCTGTGCGATGAGCAGAATATGCTAACATACTACACGTCAGTTTTCCCTTTTCTTTCAGTAAGATGTTCATATGAGTGAATGATGATCTATATTCTGCCTCTGTTCGATACCGAAAGCAGCGCCCGATGTCATCCAGTCGAACTACTTTAATAGGATAACGAACGAAGCTCAAAACAATCAAACGTTAATAAAGCAGCAGGAATATGAGGGCGTATTGTATTTATAGACCAGGGAATTTGTATTTTTAGCGCGGAGCGAATCACAAGCAATAATGCATCGTTGATAGGGGTATTACAGGAAGTAACAAGACTTGAAATCAGCTATATATTCAAAATACACGATAATAAAAACACCAAACAAAAACCTATGCATGTGCACCCAATACCTTGATATTAAGCTTTTTATGAAAACTCGAAAACTTCACCCACACCAGCACACATCTTCGCAACTTTTGCTGAGCCTACTATTCTCTCCAATTTAAAAGCATCCCATTTAGAAAACAGAGCTCTGACAGATATCGATTCCTTCTCGGCTACTCCGTCGCTTACGCTGCGTAATAGAAATCGCGCGATTTCCACGTAAAATTTCGGGTTATCAGGTAACCCATACATAAAAACAGTCTCTGCTCCACGAATCTCGTATCGTCTGAAATGATGCAAGCGTTCAGTATACAGGATAACTTTATGCTTTCCTTCTTTAAATAGTTGACGAGAGCGCGTTAAATCTGAAGTCGAGGTATACTCGTTAACTGCACTGAATTCAAAGCCACTAGAACCAAGCTTGCGACCTATCTGGTGCTCTTGTTCGAAATAGTTTCGCAGACGAATAAAGTCTACGTAAGATGGGATGAATATCAAGGTCCCGGCTGAAGAAGCAGATGACTGACGCATGAGAGACGGAAGTGCTTTGGTTGTGAAATATTTGAAACGTTTGTCAGGATCTTCTTGCGGAGAGGACGAATAAAACTTCATAAAGGTCTGAAAATTTGCTATAGTTAGAAAACACCAGTAGAATAAAGCATGATATGAAACTTACATGATTGATTGGAGTGCCAATATCCGCAAGTACGCCGCTATAAGATGGCAAAAATTTCGCTTTGCCGCCAATATTATTCATATGATGAGTAAATAACGCATTAATCTCAGGCGTGATAAATTCTGTGAAAACAAGAGTTTGTCGAAGATATTTGGCTTCGCCATCCAAATACCAATTTCTAATACGGCTAAAGTCACAGCCGTGAGAGTCTTGCGGGATCAGATTTAGATGAGAGAAAATATGATGAATATGCTCCCAGTTTTGCATAGCTATTGCTGTCGTTTGATCAATAATTAAGACTTCGATCGAGCTTAAAAAATCGAAGTCTCGCTTTTTGTCACTTGCAAAAGAGAATTAGTGTCAGATTTAACCAAAAGCAAAGGGTAGCGGAGACAACTCACGTCTTGTCTCCGATAGCCAACCGAAGGCCAAGAGAACTGGCGATAATAATATCAGAATTATAAAACTCTGAAAACATCTTGACAGTCTTGCGAGTAAATTTAATTCCAATCCTAAAGTTATCATCATTATTTCCGCTAAACAGTTTTCTAAAATCTTCTGGTTTAGTTTCAGAAACTTTTGCATCGGTATGATATTCGCTCTGAAATCGTTTGTAGTTTTCCGGTTGCGAAGGCGCAGTCAATTTAAGAATAGTTTCCACCAACTGATAACATGACTCGCGAGTCGGTAAGATCACCAGAACTTTTGGACGCGTGAAGCCTTGGTCGCGAAGTTCGATTGTATCGGCTGTATCTGGCAGTTTTGCGAGCTTAGAATTATCTTTCAGGACCGTATCACGAGTTCTAATAAATTTGTTAAATTAAAATTTGCCAATAGCCAGCAAAAAAAGTTCGTACTTAAATATGTGATTTAGCAGATGAAGAGTGTAAAGAACCTGAATTTGTTGTGCGCTTTTGGTAGTCCTAGGTGCAAACAAAACATCCTGATTCGCGAAAATTATAGGCGTTATTATTTCCTGGATAGATGACAATACTTTTCCATCAGACACAAATCCTTTATTTGCTTTTTTGAAGGGTTCTAGCAAGCGACCTTTGACCTAAGAATTTAGTACGGGTCAGTATAGAACAACAATAGTTCCACGAATAAAGACTCACATTTAAGGACTCTAACAGAAGATCTTTAACTATAATACGATCAACAAGTTTTGAATCACCAGGAGTCATTGTATTTATGCTGAATTTCGCAGCTTCACCATTAACAAGTGGTCTAACTTTCTCCGTCGTCCACCCTTTTGCTTGTACTTGGCTTATCATTCTCTTGATAGCCGACTGATGAGGATGTGAAAAATGTTTGTGAAAGGGATCAGTGCTCTCGTCGTCCGACTCCTCCGAATCATCATCCTTTTTCAAGTCGTCGTCTGAAGCTTGCTCGTCTTTAACGAGATCTTTTGAGCTATCGGACGTACGCGATATGTTGATGAGTTGTGCCCTCTCAGACTTCAGACTCTTAGTCGTCATCTTTGACTTTTTGACAGACAAAATCTTGTGCGTCCGTTTATCTACTTTATTCGCCATTGTCCTGCTCAAATTAGACAGACCACTTCAAATATTAACCAATATCAAAATATATCCACATAAAAAATATTGGAAGTCATCGTGCGGCGGTGTCAAATAGTGGCCGTGCAAATAATGCGCCACATAATATAAAAATTTTCGTGTGCTTTGAAAAAGGGTTAAGTTCAAATTATACGTGTGCTGGAATACAACAGAAGACATTTTATTTTCCCGTTCAGTTTCTTCTCATATTGCATAACTGAAACATGGCGACTGGTTCGTTTCTTCATCTGGGCAAGCCGGCCAGCGCGTTGACACAAGGAGGAAACGCGCCTTTGAATATCATTGTCTATCCTCAGGTATGGCGCTATTCATCATTGTTTCCTAGCAGAGATACTGTTTAGAGCAATCTATTGGATAATGAAAGTTGTATATTAATTGCGATTTAATAGAGCTTATTTTCGATTTTGGATCATACCCTGCGCAGGAACGAGGACCAGGAGCGAGTTATTGGGTCTCTTCTTGGAACCCGTTCGGACGATGGAACGGAGATCGAGATCAAGAGTTCATTTGCTGTGCCTCATGTAGAGTCAGACGCTCAGGTGCGAATCGATTTTTTTGTTTTCACTCGTGATATTTGAGTTAACGAGTGGGGCGTGATATAGGTCGAGATTGATATGGAGTATCACAAGACGATGTATAATCTGCACCACAAAGCCAACCCCAAGGAAATTCTTGTCGGCTGGTAAGAGAGCCAAGAGAGCATTAGCAGTCATATATAGTTGATTTAACTGACTGAAATTAGGTACGCGACCTCATTAGAACTTAATGCGTTCAGCGCCTTGATCCAGAACTTTTACTCCTCCGTTTCGGATGGCACATACCCTCATCCTGCCGTCCATCTGACAATGCAAGCCGACCCACACTCTGAGATTTCCGTTCAAACTTATATTTCGACTAGCGTTGGTGTCATACCCGACAAGATTTCTGAGAGTTGTCTCTTCGTGCCGGTTCCTCATGAACTGAGATATGCTGAGGCCGAACGAAGCGGATGTATGTGTTGCAATCTTAATTCTCGCTGTTTGATTCGAAGAGATATCTAACAGTATTTACAGTGGAACTCATTGCAACTGCGAAGAATGAAGAAAGTCGTGAGACCTCGCTCGTGAACGACATCAGCAACCTCGAACGCTCGATCGAACAAGTTTTAGACATGCTTGACCGTGTATCAACATATGTTGCATCAGTAATCGACGGTGGAAATCAAGGCTCAGTTGCTATTGGCAAATTTTTACTGCAAAACCTTAGTCTCGCTCCAAAAATTGATGCTGAAGAACTCGAAAAACTTTTCAATAGCCATCTACAAGATGTACTGCTGGTAGTCTACTTGAGCAACACGATCAAGACACAAATGGAGTTGTTTAATAGTCTGAAGCGGACGGCGGTTATCCCATAGATGATTTTTTCCTTGTTTTTTTGTATAGTTTTAGTCAATGAAAAGAATTGTGTAACTTGTGTAATTTATGGCTTTTCACGTTTACAGTCTCATATTGCCAGTATATATAAAAGAGACATATTAATAAAATATAAGTCATATTTCTGACTACTCAGCTATTATCGGGGTTAGGTGTTGTTCGAGGGGTCGAGCTGTAATTTTTACAGTACAGCGAAATTTCATCGCTCTCTCTTATTGATCTGGCCATAGTGTTCAAGCACATCTACGATTCTATTTCCACATACCCAAAGAACTGCTTGTATGAACAAGAGACGACGAAGAAAGTGAAGATCATATTGCTGCAAGTCAATATCTGATTTTTTTGACTTTTGCAGTTTGACCTCGATCGATTTGTGGTTGGTGAGCCTGAGGCTAGAGACACCTACGCTTTCTTGACGCGTCTGTTGGCTTGATCAGGATTGCCAAAAGTAGAAAGACAAAGAAAAGAAAGGTAGAATACATACTACAAGACCTTCTATTTGAGGCAGCGGATTGGCAGCTTTCTTATGAACTTGCTCGACGGCCGACTGTCACGCCAATATCAGGCGTAATCGATTTCAGCCTTATCACGCTATAATCACCTTATAAATTTGAACTACACATACAGACGTTCTTAATTAATCTAGATGCGGTGGGGTTCAATATCGTTCTGGACATGGTTTAATGTGTTCACAAATGGAGTCTACCTGTCGCTCATCATTTTGACGATTCCTCTCGCATTCGATGTCGGCGGAGAGGAGTGCGGTCTAGCGTTTACGCTCACGCTTGCTGTGTTTTATTTTTCAATGGCGACTATCAGATTGCTAGGTCGCAATACACAGTTTAGCACAATAACACATATTGTGTATTACAGTCAGCATGTCATTATCCCGTCTCTGTTTGTGATGTTTCTCAACATCTACTCTGATCCTGAACATGCATATCCTCTATGGAATCGTATATTAGTTCCTTGGCGATTCTTCCTGGAGAATGCTACTGCAGGTTTCACAATTTTAGAAGGATTTTGTACACTGCTTGTGATTCAGGCGGCGGGTCAGATCAGTCGATATCTAATGAAGCGCAACTCTGACTTTTGGACAATCATCCTGCTCATCTCTGCTGCCAACATAGTCACTTGTGCATTGTATTTTCTGTACAGAATTTACACTTTCCCAATCACTATCGGAGCTGTAAATGCAACGCTAATTGGAGCGATGCTAACCTGTACGATATTCTTGGGTGGATATGGCATTGTGTCGCGAAGAGGAAACTTGATTGAGTCTAGCTTACTGTTCGGGTACATGGTTTTCTGTTTGTATGAGACTTTCACAGACTTCCAGCCGAGCCAAACTGAGCAGGATGTGGCAAAGAATGGTAGCGACAGCAGTGCGTCAAAACCTGAGCTTCCGCCGTTTCCGCCGTTTCCGCCGATTATTATGGAGAGGTGAGAACATGGTCATTATTATATATGATTCCTTTGTATACTGACTTTTAACAGCTATGCTACAATTGTGGCTTCTCTTGCATCAGCTGTGCCGGCAAGCTTTGCGACGACGTTTGAGTTTCTTATGGCTGCCATGTCAACCATCACTCCATCGATTGTAGTGTCTTTAATGTACCGATTGCTTGTACTGTTTGCCACGACGCAGATAATTCCCGCGCTGCGAGAGTCGGGTGACTCGCAGAGCCCAGTGCCGCGAGGAGCAGAGTCGCGGTCAAAAAGCGCCAATGTCAACACCGACGTCGACGCCAACGTCGACGCCAACGGCGATGCGAGCCGCGACAGCGAGGACATTGGCGATGCGGATGCGGATGCAGAATTAGAGGGGACGTCTATGGGCCAGCTGTTTGTGCGGGCCTATGCGCCGTGCGTGCTGATTGCGGTGTACTCGCATCTGCTGATGCAGCACTTTGGGTATCTACAGTCTACGACGATGGTTGCCGGGTTTGAGATTTCAACATGGCAGCTATGGTCGTGGGTGAATAGCGCGGTGACGCTAGGGTTGTACACCTCCGAGATGATGTACGGGAAGGAGTCGCGTGGCGAGAGTCTTGCGCGGCACTGGAAGATGGAATAGGGGCGACGTAAGCATGACGCGTGCGGAGGTGACGCGTGAGTTACGCGCCGAAAATAGGGTTTTGACAGGGTCTCTCTCGGCTAGCGAGCGGCGTTGCCCTGACGACTGGAATGTGGCCCGTGAGACAATGACGATGAAGAGGATGACTGTTCTGAGGGTTCAAGAAAGCAGAATGATGTTGTGCGGTGTCTGTTTTATTGTATAATATATTGTCGTGTATTAATGTGTGTCTATTTTTTCGTACTATCTTATCAGTCCCTTTTCGAAAACATAAAAATGTAAACAAGACGTGCGCGCGGCGCGTCTGCCTTCGGGTCCCCGATTGGCCTCGCGCTAGCCAATTCAGGACTAGACAACAACGCGTCGCCCCTTCGCGACCGGCACTGGCCTTTGTTGTTGTTTGTCGCTCTTTCTCTTCCTCTTTTCTCGTGTCTTCCGCAGCCCTTCTCGCTTCGCTCGCCGCTCCTTCTCTCGCCTTTGCGCGTCCGCTCCTTTCTGCAACAATGCGTCCATGCACGCTCGCTTTGCTTGTCCTCGCCGCCTCGTTTGCGTCCGCCAGCGCCCACGCCCACCACCGTCACCGCCGCCAACCAGCTCCGGCTCCCGACTTCCTCCAGCCCCGCGAGCAGGACGAAGGCCTCGTGTGCTCCACCTACGTTGTTGGCTACTGGGTCGACTACGGTCAGTCTTATTTGTTCATTGATACCTCCGACCTTCTCTTACTCTTTTTCCAGAACCGCCTAAACCTACCGAAACCCCGTCGACGCCTTCCTACTCATCGACCGTAACCGAACTCGTTTATGTCACCGTCAATCCCGAATCGTCAACTAGACCTGCCTTTTATGGCTACGCAAACTCCTCCGAGACGGTGGTAGAGCCAACCACGACCCTCACCGCAACCGGCACCGTCGTCGTCACCCCCTCCCCCGAGCCTACCACGACACTCACCGCGACAGTCACCGTCAGCGCGTCTTTAACTAAGACCATCTCGGAAAACACGACAGTCGTCGTCACGCCCTCGCTCACTCTGACCACCACTGCATCCGAGACCGTGGTCACGACTTCGACTATCTACATGACGACCACCGTGCAGACAACTGTTACCCCGACTGTCTACACCGAGCTCGTCACTATCACTGCTATCCCTGGTCCGACTTACACCATCGGTGATTTCTTCACCACCGCCGTCACCGATACCGAAACTATCGTAGTGCCTTGCTCGACGTATACGGTCTACTCATCAGAGTTTTTTGAGGCCCTCGAGACGTCGACTTACTATGTCACCTTCACGCAGACTCAGACTGCGTCGTGGCTCGTGCCTGCTTCGACTGCGAGTTCAGAAAGTCCGCTCGTCGTCTCTACCACTTCTAGCTTCGTCGCCCCTACTACTGCTCCGACGCCAGTGACGTTCACGACAACTATTAGTGGTTCGGAAATCGTCGTTGTTTCAACTCCGGACAGTACCGTCACCACCGACACGACTTATTACGATACCGTGGAATGCACTTCGGGAGGCATTTATACGGTAACTGGCGGTGTCGTAACGACTGTGACCGCAGATACCGTGCTAGCCGTCGCAACGTCTGCTCCTGCTGCTAAACGACTTGCTCGCCGTGATGAATTTGTCTTGAATCTCCCTGAATCTGTTTCCCGGGAGACCGAGAAGTCTACCAAGGGAAAGGCCTGGGCTATCTCATACTCACCGTACACCGACTCCGGTGCGTGCAAGTCATCGTCTGACATTGCGTCTGACATCAAGATGATTGCTAGCAAGGGATTCCGCTCTGTGCGTATCTATTCTACTGATTGCGAGTCTTTATCGACAGTCGGCGAGACCGCTCGCGATAATGGGCTTTATATGATTCTTGGTCTTTCAATCAACGAGTCCGGTATTGAGGATCACGATGTCCAGCTTGAAGAGCTGTCGCAGTTTTCTCACTGGGATATTGTTGATATGGTTGTTGTCGGAAATGAGGCTATCTTTAACGAGTTTTGCACTGCCGAAGACCTCGCGCTTCACATTACTCAGGTTCGCTCCGCTCTTCGCATCGTAGGCTACCAGGGCCCGGTTACTACTGCTGAGACTATTGCTGTCTTACAGTCAAACCGGGATATTCTCTGCCCTGTCATTGACGCTGTGGGTGTCAACGTGCACCCGTTCTTTGATGCAGGCGTAAGCCCCTCAGAAGCAGGTTCTTTTGTCAAGCAAAATATGCTACTTGCCCAATCTGCCTGCGCTTCCGAGTTTTCAAACTCGAAGCTCCCCGTCGTCATTTTGGAAACCGGTTGGCCTTCGGCAGGCACGGAATCTAACGGCGCTGCAGTTCCTGGAAAGGCTGAACAACTTGCTGCAATCGAAAGTATTAAGGCTGAAACCAATGGTGGAGTAGATGTAGTATTTTTCACTTTTGCTGATGATCTCTGGAAGCTTGCTGGTTTATTTGGAGTCGAGCAGCGCTTTGGCCTTGTCGACTTATTCTAAGTAAACGTCCTTCTTAATGGAGTCAGAATTTTATTCTATGATATATTTACAATGCTCTGGCGGACATTGTGAGTATTTCTGTAGAGTTGACCGTTTTTTTTTCTCTCGCTTTGGTCTTAAGAAATTGCGATCTCGCGGCGGGTCTCATTTCAACAACTATTCTTTTTCCTTTTAATTTATTTTGAAGTTTGGTTTTTATTTTATTCAAATCACTACGTCCGGAGATGATTGGCAGATGATACTTTTAGGTGGATTTATGAGACCTTTACGCTCTTTTTGAAATTTTGTTTATTATTTTGTTTATTTACTACCACTCTCTTTTATGTTATTTTGGTATTCATTTTTGAAGATGTTGAATTTTGATGGATTTAATGTGTGCTGAATAGCTCGATGATTTGTCATTTCGTTTACCTTCTCGCACGATTGAAAAAATGTGTAGTTCCACTACGTTTTGTATACAGTGGATGTCACCATTTTACGTGTCGTGCTGTGTTGTATTTTTATTTTCCTTTTTACTTTAGCTGGTTTCTCTTAACACCGACCTCTCTTATGGTTGGATATCGATAATTGTAATACCAAATTGTACTATTAACTTTTATAAATGTTGCTTGTAGTCATCGTAAAGGTAAATTCCAAAAATATCTAACCCAAGAATGGTATTGTATCGTAATCATGTCAATATATAAACCATCCTAAATTTAAGGTATACTTTTAGATGTATTTGTAAGGGTTCATGATTCCATCCTAAATCCAAGAACAATTAGCTCCCATTGCGCTTTATACAATCAAACACTGTAGAGTACACACCGGATCATAGACATTCTTGACTTGCTTCATGAGGTTGATCATGCTCTGATCTTTGCTATACTTCAAATAAGGACGCTTAGCGAAACCAAGTCCGTGCTCAGCAGAAATAGAGCCCTGACGCTTTTCTATGTTGAAAAATATCCAGTCAGCAATCAGAAATCCGAGCATTTCTCGTAAAATAAAAAAGACTCACGAATCCATTCGTAAACCCATGGTTCAAGAGCATGTTCAACGTCCTTGGAGTAGCTCTTGACCGCGACATTGAGATGTAAATTTCCGTCACCCAAATGCCCGTACCCAACCACATTAACGATATTAGATTCCTCAGTTCCGATCTCATATCCTTTCTCGACCAACTTCGCTCGGCAATCCTCAACCATCAAATACAAATCTTCAAGCGGAATTGAAACATCATACTTGTACACGCCGCCAGTGCGAGCAAGAGATTCGGGAATTCCCTCGCGCCATGTCCAAATATTCTTCATCTGAGTCTCATCTTGTGCCAGCACACCATCGTCAATGATCTCAGCCTCCATTAACCCTTCTAAATATTCCTGAAGCTTTTCCTCATCATGCGATCGATTCGAACCGGAAGTCTCGACGAGTACGTAAAAGTTGTGCTGCTCATCAAGAGGTCTACGTAGTTCACTAAATTGCGCAACTTGGTCCTGCGACTCGCGATCCATAAACTCAAAAGCTGATAAAATCTCACCAAGATCGCTCTTGGCCTTGACAAAGGCCTTTTGCACCTTCTCATAAGAATCAAGACCGAAAAATGCAACGTTCATCACCTTTGATCGTTTAGGGCATAAGACTGAAACACCGGTGATAACGCCGAGGGTTCCTTCCGAGCCGATTAAAAGCTGCTTGATATCGTATCCAGTGTTATCCTTTCTCAATTTTCCAAGACCATTGACGATGGTTCCATCGGCCATGACAGCCTCAACTCCAAGGACAGAGCCATGAAGTGAGCCGTAGCGAAGTAATCGCAGACCACCGGCATTGGTCGCGACGTTGCCTCCAATATGGCAGGATCCCTTGGCACCGAGATCAAGAGGAAAAATATATCCGTGCTCGGCAAGGAACATGTCAGTGGCTTCAAGAATACAGCCTGCGTCGGCAACAATAATTCCCGAGACTTCATCAAACGAACGAATTTTGTTCAGGTTGGACAGAGAGATTACAATTTCGTCAAATACAGGAACAGAGCCGCCTAGTTTCAAAATTTAGCATTTTTCTGATTCGCTAAAAAGCGTTAGGTAAATAAAGAAAAAAAACGAACCAACAAGACCAGTGTTTCCGCCTTGAGGCACAACGGCCAATTTACGCTCACCACAATGCTTCATAATCTTACTCACTTCCTCAGTAGAGCGAGGCTTGAGAACGAGACGCGACTGACCGTTGTACTTGCGCATGGAGTCAATATTGTAACCGGATAAATCTTGGTCATCTTGTAAAATCGACGATTCGGGTAGAATAGATTTGAAATACTCGATATCGGCTTGCGTAAGCTGTTTCATTAATTGATTGTCAGTCTAGAGCACAAGCGAGTAAAAAAAAACCCATTGAACAAAGCTACACACCTCGCCGAATCTCGGGTCACGAATTATCTCTGGATACATTTCAGCTGTCGGTTTTACAATCTTCGTACCCGCTGCAGAGTAATATCTTTGAGAGGCGACAGCAGGAGCAACATGAGCAAGCCCAGACATTCTCGAGGTCGTAGACCGCAGTGCAAAGCGAGTTGTCTGCGACGATAGACGCGACTGCACGAAGCGCAAGGCACGCATTGCTGATGTCATGTTCGGTATAGTAATTGACCGCTAGAACCAAGAGCTGGTGCAGAACGCGTGAAACTTGTAAAAGTTATGTGTGTGCCTTGGGAAATTCCCATTGCGAACCCGCTCTGAAAACCCGTGGATTGATATAAACTTTGGCGGTCCCGTTCTCGGGATGAGCCGCAGCTCGGCTGCGTGTGGTGTTTTTACTATAATTGTAGACTTGTGATATGATACCAAAGCATTAAGATCCATAGGACTATTGTACACTAGCAAAAAGAACAATATTTAATAAAAGCTAACATCCGCCATTCAGATCACCCACAAATATTGATCTTACTCCCACTGCAAAATCAGATACAGATACATACTCCCAACAATACACATCACATACCACAGTCGATCAGTAAATTCCCTTTGCAGAGTCCCCGGTCGTCCCCGTATCCGCATTATTATATTACCAAGCTTGATACCGAACTTGCCTCGTTTGAGTGCTCGAAATTGCGCAATCGCCATCATTATCGGCGCAGGGTAAACACGAAAAGATTTATCTTTCTTGTCGTTGACAGATGAACCTGATCCACCATACAGGAAATCAATGCCAGGGGTTCTGCCGTACTTCTTGGAAGACTTGTATGAAGTTACCGAAGCATATCCGATAACTACTAATGTTAACAGCAAGATTTTGAAATATGACTTGAATATTTCAAATTGCGATGGCAACATGCACAATTTTGTCTGAAACGTTGTATGCCCAGCATCCACTCCGTCGGGATTCCATAGCGAGAGCATCTCAAAAGCAGGATATGACACTCCCATCGCAATAGATAAAGTCTTGACTGTATACTCGACCGCTTTCCGGGCTCCACCAGCATATATATGCTCGAATCTGCAAGCGTCATGATCATCACCTGAAAATACAGCTACTGGACGTAGTTTATCCAGAATAGTTTCGGTTAGCTGTGGATCCACTACTGTCTGGTACTGGTAGCCTCTTGAGATTGGGAGCGAGGGTGCGCCTTCTCGCTTAGGACCACATGAAGCGTCATTAGCTCTGAAGAGCGGAATGTGCGTTAATAAGATACTGGGCAATGCCGTAGCTTTTGCATTTTGGATATCTTCCGTTATCCGGTTGAAAAAATTCCACGCAGGACCGTACACCTCCTCATTCTGCTTGTTCATCATTGAATTTGTATCAAGAATAACAAATGAGTGATTACCAATTTTCAGCTCTCTGCTGGGTTCTCCAAAATATGCTCGAAATCTGTTCAAGGCATCGACATTGATTGTATCGCCGAACCCGATATCATGGTTTCCTGCAACTTCACGTAATGTAAGCTTACCTATTCGACTGAGAAATATTTTGTCAAATCGTTGATATTCGCGAACCCACGGATCATGTTCCCATTCCCGACCACCGTCAAACAAATCTCCAAGAAAAATAGTGGCGTCGGAATACAAGTAGTTCTCAATACTCTCCCAGGCTCGATGCATGTACGTGTCAACGTAGTATTCAGTCAGACCCTGAAATAAAATGTTGCGTCCTGGATATGTATGAGCATCAATCAATTGAGGATCAGCAACAAGTACTACATGTTTGGGCATCGCGTCAGTTGGCTAGATCGACAGTAAAAACAAGTATCAGTACAATGCTCATTTTAAATTGTGAAGATGTCGTAGTATTGTAAATTTATGTAAGTTTGACATACCCAGTTTTCCCATTTGCTCCAGTCACAATCACGGACCGCATCTTTAATTACTCTTCGTTCGCCCCAATATAAACAATAACCCCAGAGCAAACACAGTAAGTTTGAAGAAGTTAAAACTCGTTTAAGAGCAGCACCCAGGCGTCCATTCGCGATCAGCTGAAATCCAGATCCACGATTTGCGCGAGGCCGCGAAGCTTGGTACAAGTTTGGTGGATAGGACGACTCGTATGTCGGCATTGAGTCCGGACTCAGGAAATAAGTGCTCTTCTGCGGTTTTCGGACATGGGCTGGGGAAATAGGAGTGGGAGTGTCGCGAGCGACTTCTGTTTAGAAGGGATGTCTGTAAACTAAGACGGGTCTCGTGTTACGTGATGCTCCAGCTATTTCCTCTTAAAGGCAGAGGCAAGGAGACAAGCTATTAGCCTAACTATTCAAACTTATTTAATTTGCACGTTATAGACCTGTCTGATTATATTTCGTAGTATAGCAAGTGGGCTTGAAATTAGTCTTCGGGCGTTGATAAGTTTTAGGCGGCGCGTCGTGATGCACACATGCCCATTTCGAATTCGCGACACGCTTTTTTCCTCGCGTAAACTAATGAAGTACAGGAAACAAATCCTGTTATTTGACAAAGCAGAAGGCATGCTCCAAAATGATTTAGGACCGACAAATCAGTTCACGACATACAAATTAGTAGTACGCGCAAATCTTCCAGCAAGCAGAAAATCTATTACATTAAAGTTCGCGGCAACCTGTTCTCTCTCTCTATCCACGGAACCCCAGTAGCTTCTCTCATCAAGTCATAGATCCACCCCCCCATAGGTCGTACCTCGTTCCCTTTTGCAAGCTCATTGAACAAGTACAACCATGCGGCGGTATTACCGACCGTATGAACCTCATCGCTTACTGAAGAAGACGCAAAAGTGGATATTTGCTGATACAAGTCGGCATTCGTAAATAAGTCATACATGCGATTGGCAACGTCATTTGTATCGCCCACATTACACAAGTATCCGTTCTTTTTGTGCTGGACCTGAAGAGGGATACCGCCTGCGCGATACGCTACAACAGGCTTTCCTTTATGAATCGCTTCGGAAACTTTGACTTCAAATCCTTCGCGATATGAGAGTTGAAGAACGACCAGTGCATTTGATAGAAGACAGTTGAGAAGTTGATCGCTGGGGCCGAGTCGCATGACGATAATATCACTAGCGATACTAGCGTATTCTTCAGTGGAGATCGTTTGAACTGTCTGGTCATATACCGCTGTGCCATCGGGATCATCAACCGCACCATGCCCCGCAATAACAAGCTGTGGTATCTTTCTGAGTGGCCAATCGTCATCCATCATTGACCTTAGTTTGCGGTACGCGTGAAGAACGTCGGGAATACCCTTGCTAGGATCGAAACGAGCAATCTGACAAATATATGGCCGCATGGGGAATACCAGCTTATTTGCCTTGACTTCTTCGCACTGCTTCTTAAATTCCCCCATATAATAAAAAGTATCCCAGCGTGAGAGATCTTTGTTTAAACCATCAAGCCAATCAGTGGCTGCAGGCATGAGCCCGACCATCGAGATATCGACTGCTTCTGGCACAAATCCTTTTACAGGATGAGAGATAAAGACATCGGCATCTTTGATCCCAGAGTTCCATAAAAAGTCCCAAACACCTTCCTGAGGAGAACCTTTCTGCTTGATTAAGTCAGATCGCACCTCGATATGTGAACGGTATATTACTTTGATACCGGCAGCCTTTGCCTTTGGAATAAGGCCAACAGTCTGAGGGTCATCCATGACTGCAATATCAACACCGGGTGGCTTCTTTGAGTCTAATGGGCCAGTACTCCAGTAGCTCTTGTAATTGGCATCAATCCATCTTGTAAACTGGTCTTTTTGAGTATCAGTAAGTCGCAAATTGGGATCGGCAACACCCTGGATGATATTGTGATTGTTCTTTGTGATTCGAAAGACACTTGGGTTGGGCCTAGGAACGTACCAAATCACATGAAGATCAAATAATTTACAGAGTCTCATCAACGCGTGTCTCATCAAGGCAACGCCACCGCCCTGCGGAGTAGCGTTAAAGAACGCGACACGAGTACCTAC
Organism: Kockiozyma suomiensis; assembly: GCF_038497685.1. Lineage (NCBI taxonomy): Eukaryota > Fungi > Ascomycota > Lipomycetes > Lipomycetales > Lipomycetaceae > Kockiozyma > Kockiozyma suomiensis. The sequence goes on from NW_027117671.1 coordinate 555,447, forward strand.
ATGTCCGTTGATTTTTGTCGTCTTGAGCTCCTGTACAAATTTGTTGATACATAGCCATGTCTGCGGAGAAACAGATCTTTCATAATCTGGAAGATCGACCATGTGGATAAGCCCGTCATCGTCGACCTCGACCCTGTTTCTGTACCCGATGACTGTGCGCGGGAGTCCTCGAGGTCCAAAAAACATAATCAGTTTACGAGCAAGCGAATCCGCGATTTCATCGCAAGAGAGTTGCACTGCTGTACTTCTTTCGTTCCTGTCCTCGCTTCCCGACATCACCGAGTTTGGAAATACAAACGGCAGGATATCGAGCTCACTCCATAATCTAGAGCACAACTGAGGACAGAATTTCATAACAGACTGTCTAAATCCGAGAGCGGAGAACTTGAACAAGTGATCTGTGGAGTAGGCCTTGATTTCGCCGAGAATATATTCTGTGATAATATCTGGATATTCTGAAGGGTTTCTATCAGATCTGACTTGCTTATCCATGAGGGCAAAATCGGTCGAAAAATAGCCATCGTGGATCGAGAATCCAAAGGTGATGGCCTCGACGGGCTCACCTGGAGACGGGAGAATGATCTCGAGACCCATAAACATGGCCTAAACAAGATTTAGTATTGCATTAACATATGGTACTGCCATAAAAACGTACAGTGAGAGAATGAATCCACGGCTCTTTTTTATATTTGGGCACAGGCAGCTTCAGCAAATCTTTCAAGGTAGTTGACCCCAAGACATTAAAGTCCGAATCCGACACTGAGCTCGTGCGCCGTCTGACAGGTATGCCAGCAACATTTGCATCATCAATAGTATGAGGCGGAGTAGGTAAATCTTTCATTGCTCCATGAGACGATCGGTAGTCATTGCTGTATGCATTGCTGCTATCAAAAAAATCAGAGGCTGTGGAATCAATTGAAGAAGTAGACTCATTCTCCTTTGATATTGCAGCCAAGCGAGCTGCCATAGTTGAATTTGAGTGTGTCATCTGGATTTTAAGTCAGCTACTATTTATTTCATCACATAGCGATCTTTTGAGATACAGCATAGTTAGAGAATACGAGTATACATACAATTGAGTGGTGAAGTAGTAGTGATAGCAAGTAGAATATCCAAGTTCTATATTCGAAGAGAATACAATAGACAGATCCAAGAAACTTATGGTACTGGCCGCTTTATAAAGTCTCTCCACCCGTTCCCGCCAAATCCGGCATCATGACGATGATCTGAAGCGTGTCCATCAGAATAAACGGGCATGATGTCATTCATCAAAGCCGCACGTCCTCGGCTTAAGCGAGTGAGCACTTCCGACAGCGGTTAGTATCGACACATTACCGAGCTGTCAATTAGTAAGAACGACATAATCAAGCGGTGAATAATGATCTTTTGCTCGGGCACGGCAGCAGAGCTTTTGGGTGGAGCTCAATATATTGCTTGGGAAAAAAGGGAAGATAACTATCACGTGAAACTAGAGATCTCAAGATGAATCCAGCTCGATAGCAGAGCGACTACAATCATGTAAACTATTTTAATGGATACCAAGGCGGATCTTTGCATGCATGTAATAATATCCTCTGTTCTAGTACTGTGTCAAATATCAAACCAGAAAAAAAACGGAAACAAAAACTTTTATCTAACAGTCTAAACAGCCCATTGTCTATTGATGTCGTTGCTGCTGCTTTTCTATAAACGCTTTCTCCGCCATCTGCTTCAACACATCAAACTCTCCGCTGCTCTCACACATTCCCTTAAATACTCCATCATTCTTCGTAATTAACTTGTAAGGCGAATCATACTCGACCTTCTTCCCAGCTTCAAGAACAAGAATCCGGTCGTAGTCGATAATACTTCGTAGACGGTGCGCAATAGTCAAGATTGTAGATCGGCGGAATTCCTCGCGAATAGTAGCTTGAAGTAATGCATCAGTGGCATAATCTATCGATGCCGTAGCCTCATCAAGGAACATTATCCGTGGAGACTTGAGCAGCGAACGCGCAAGGCATATGAGTTGACGTTGACCCTGAGATAAATTATTTCCCGACTCGGAAACAGGCGAGGTTAAATTTGTGAACACATTGAACTGCGTGTGTGGTGCAGAGGATGATGATGATGATGACGTCGCGGCGGGATCATCTGGTGAAGGTCCGATGAGGTGCACTCTTCGAAGCGACTCGAATACTGCGGCATCAGAATACTGATCGAATGGATCCAAATTCGATCTGATTGTCCCCGCAAATAATGTGGGATCTAAATCTTCGTCAGCATGTTTTCAACATCTTTAACTAGAACAAATTTACCCTGTGGAATAATCGTCAGTGCCTCACGCAAATCTCTCAAACCAAGACCCTTTATATTAACACCATCAATCATAATCCTCCCTTCCTCAGCTTCTAAAAACCTAAAGAATGCCGAAGCAATAGTAGACTTTCCGGCACCTGTACGGCCGACGATTCCCACATTCCATCCAGGTCGAATATCAAAACTAATATCGTCAATAACTTTCGGCAAGTCCGATGCATATCGCAATGACAAGTTGTGTATTTCAATAGAGCCTTCGTGCGGCCATCCTGGAGGCGGTTTTGCGTCCTCGATAACTGCAGGAGCTTCCTGCACGGTATCAATAAACTCAATGACACGCTCAACGGAATTCATATTCATCTCACTCATTGTCCAAAGCAAAACAAAGGAAGCCATGCTTTCTGAAAATGTCATTGAATACGTCAGGCAAAGGCCAGCAAAGCTAGGGTCAATACTGTCGCTCTGTAAAATGAGGAAAAACGAAGTAGCCGCCGCAACAAGACCACCGAGAGCTTGAGAATAATAATTCATCCAGCGACTACATGCCCAAAGAAGCATGAAAGGACGGGTATTCATATCTAGAATTGACATATTCTGATGCGCAAACTCAGCCTCTCGTCCATAAGCTCGGATGGTAGATAAACCAGCCAAAGTCTCTCCAAAATGCTGATAAATAGGACTCAGCGTCACACTCTGCATTCGACGCAAATCGAGAGATACTCTGGAGTACAGTTTGGCTACATAAAATAAGCCAACACTGATGATAATGGCCACAAAAACAAACTGCGGAATGATCATGCAAATGACAAAAATTATAGTCGTAAGCTCGGCAACATATAACTCGACATTTATGAAACTGCTTATAACTTCTCGGTCTACCGTCTCAACGTCTTTTCCAAATCGATTAAGAATTCGACCGACAGGTGTAGTGTCAAAAAAGCGAGGCGTAGCATATAATACTGAAGTGAGTAAATCAGAAAACATGGTTTGCGATACTGTGACACTACCAAGGTAGCAGATAATATCGCGACCATAGGTCCCAGCCAAAAATATAACTGAAATCAAGAGATAAATTGACAAGTAGAAAAGAGGTCCATGATTTGTCGTAGCAGTCTCAACTTCAGCAGTGACATCAGACCAATGGCCGATCCACCAGTTCTTACTCACTTCAGCTATTTGTTGAAATATGCATGCAAGGAAAATACAGGTCCAAAAGCGTGTGCCACCCATATACTTAAAATAAGTCATGTACGTGTTTGATTTAATCTGCCCATTTTGCTGCATCTCAAAATTTTCAGGAACCTCAGAGAGGTGCTTCAAAATGAAAGGCGACTCATCTAAATCCTTCAGAGCCTCTTCATGCAAGGCTGCAGCTTGTACAGAGTCAGAGGAAGCCGAGTCAAGAGACTCCTCCGATTTGATAGTCGACGCCAAAATTTTTTGCTCATAACACTCGGTCGGTGTTCCCTGAAACTGGATTTTACCATCATCAATCGCAACAACAAAATCAGATCCAGGAACACTCAGCGACACATTGTGCGAGACCAAAATACAGGTTCGACCAGCCATTAACGGTCCAGTGATGCACTTCTGATAAACCCAGAGTGCAGAATGTGCATCAATAGCACTGAGGCAGTCGTCGAGAAGTAAGTGCTTGGCTCGAGAGTATACTGCTCGCGCAAGCGAGATTCGCTGCTTTTGTCCCCCAGACAAGGCAATGCCTTTCTCGCCAACCTCTGTTAAGTCGCTGTGCTCGAAAATCTTGAAGTCGCGACGCAGCGCACAAGCTGTGATTACTTGTCGATACCGGTTCTCGTCCATTGGTTGACCAAAAAGAATATTGTTGCGAATAGAATCATTGAGAAGCCAGGCTTGCTGCGCGCAGTACGCGACTTGTTCTGTATACCCTGTCTCCGGATCCACTTGAGGCTTCCGGTTATCTGCCACACCAGGCAAGAATACTGAACCTTCAAGAAGAGTCATCTCACCCAGTAGAGCCATGAGAAGAGAGGTCTTGCCGGAACCAGTAGGCCCAAAAACCACCGACAGTCTCCCAACCGGGAAGTCAACTGATATGTTGGTCAGGCTAAATTTTCCAGAGTTTTTACTGGCACCCCACGTAAAGGAAGCATGCTCAAAGCCGATATACGGCGAATTTAGCCCCCGACTCTTTGATAGCTGAGAGTATTTATCCGTAGTGTTAGAGTCTTCCATAAAGCTCGCTATACGATCCAATGCAACTTTTGCCCTCATCATCATCGTAACTAAATGCGAGAAACTTTCTAAAGGCATTTTAATGACGTTCACCAACGAGACTACGCCGAATGCAACTGAAGCAGTGAGCTCATGACCTGCGACAACAGTGTAGGTACCGAGTAAGGAGGCGACTATGATAATGGGAGATCCAAACCAGATTAGTCCACCAACGGCGTCGAGAATATAGTACCAAGTTGTTTGACTTCTTCAATTCGCAGTTCTGTGATTTTTTTCAGGAACATTGGCTCCCAGGCTTTGACAGGCAACAATTTAGCTAAGTTTATTTTATAAAATAGAGCATTAGAACTTACCAAAATACTTGATTATTTTGATATTCAGTAGAATTTCGTTCGTTTTGTTTACTCGCCGATCGCTAATGTCCATTATTCTCTTTTGATTGGTCGCAAATGCCTGTGAGATCTTGATGTTTAGAGGAACAAGAGTGGCGAAAACAACTATGCCAGCAATCGCACTTTTTCCCAGAAGATTGAAAAGGAAAAAAAAAGCGACGACAAGCGCAACCACAGTCTTTACGAGGACTCCAGAGTGCGTGATAGTATCGGAAAGTTGAGTCGCGTCGATAGACATCAAGTTCATGACACGGCCAGTTGTGAATTCAGATTCGGATTCCACTTTTTTGCCAGCATTTTCTTGAGGTTCTAAATTTCCAGTACCATTATCTGCGTCTTTACCACCAGTATCGGTAGAGGAGTTTGCTTCCATGATGTCAGATTCTCTGCGCCGAAGTGCTCTCGAGTAAATCTCAGTGATCAAGATCGAGCGGTAGTTGATGGCGTTTTTTCTGAATCCCCAGAAGCTTAGAGCATTTAATGAAGATGCCGTCAGCGAAAAGCATGGCAACAATAGAACATACAGCCACGCCATATGTCGCGGAGTCGAGCTCGGGTCCTCAATGTAACCAACTATATACTGTAGCAAAACGGTAGGAGCAAATGAAAACACAGCAGAAATCATAGTGAGCATACAATTAATAAAATAAGTGTCCAGACCAAATTTCAGCAGCGACCTTCTGAAAGACATGATTTTATTCAGAGCACGAAACCTCCTGCTTACAAATGTCGATCGCGCATAATAGGCAAGATCCCACACATCCTCCATCTTTAAAGAACTCGTTTGTCCTTGGAAAAGAAGCGGAGTAAGCCACGACATTGTGAGATGAGCGAAGAGAGGAGAGAATGGCTCCGGGAGATACGTGAGACCTTTGCAGACTTCGACGTAGGCAGGTATATTGCCAAGCGGTAACAGAAGAGCGTTGATCCATAGCGATAGAGATATTATAGATGATAATGAGGTTATCGTAGAGTAGAGAGGGGAATGTTCGGACAGGAACACAGAGCGGAGGCTTATGGCGGCTACTATTAAATTCCCAAAATAAATGGAAGCCAGGTTAGCAGAAGCACGATACGAGAGCTCGTCGAGCGAGGAAGTGCGTAGGAAGGCGAGATAGAGAATGTAGACCTACACCAAGAAATCAGGTCAGCATAGGTTTAAGAAAAGGCTAAAAAAGTGATCGAACACACCCAAAAAAGAATTGAACAGACTGATCCAAGTGCAGAATCGTCAGATGCGCTAGATACAGCGGCAGATAAAAGTTCAACGGAATGAAGGATAATTGAGAAAATCACAAGAACGCGTTCTATGGCAACTTGCTGCCGAACGCTAGTGCTGGGAAGAAATATAAGATCAAGCTCATCCTTATTTTCGACGATGGTGGCAAGGTAGTCGTCACCCGGAGACTCAGTAGCAGGAGACGATTCAGAGACGCGAACAGTGCCAGATTCATTTGTACGAAGTCGGTAGAGGTCGACGTAATTGTCTTCATCGTCGTCAAAAACAGAATGAGCATGTTCTGCCGTTAATGAGTCGTCGGCGCCAAGAGAGATAGCACCGCTAGGTTTTCTGCGAAGAGGTAGAACTAGCGCAGACGAGACGAGAACTGCTACAAGCGGCCACAGGATACGGAGGTAGCTAATTCAAATAAAAAACGAGCCGTCAGCAGCGAAAGAAGTAATGAAGTAATGTAGTGACTAGAGATCAGACATACAGAGAGGCTGCACAGGTCGAAATGTCTGCGTCTACCCAAAGGGGCGAGAGACAGAGTAGCTGCGAATGCATAAATGATGGATATGGATCATCAAGCTTTGTCCCGAGGTAGAGATATGGAGGCTTCTATAGACATTTGAGACCAAGAAGAGAGTTCGCGACTGAAGTAGACATATAGTTGTCGATAATGATTCGCAGGTACCGCCGAAGTCGAGTTGGACGCGGGTCGGTTAGACTGCGTGCATTTCTCCATCCATAAAGCATTACATTACATTTTAAAAAGTTCCATCACTTCTTAAGAAGTCCAATTACTTCTCGCTGTTATATTTCGAAATTAAACACCCTTCTGCTGATAACAATATCCATTTGTTCTACTATTCATAGCTCGAGATTAAGAATGCTCAGGTCAATATTAGCCGCACGCTATTGATCGCCGCTAAAATGTTGTGCGGCGTTGCTGACCAGAATAGTTCGAGGCTGATGACTCTTACTTGAGTTTTTAGAGCAGCTATGAGTAATTCCACAGCTGGAAACAAAAGTATTACTAGAGAGATGAAAATTAAGAGTCACTGAAAAACATTTAAGGAGTCACAATGAGACGAAAGTGATATCAAGATTGGCAAGAGAAGGCGATTAGAGGGTATTCGGCTTCAGAAACTGGGGAGTACCCTTTGCGATGGTCACATTTATGCCGAAGGTACAGTGACACTTGTTCCGCCATGCTAATCACGCCGCAAACGATTTGAAAATATATGGTTTGTTATATGTTCATTCGTTTATATGCTGCCAAAATATAATTGGAAAAATAGACCAACCTGACTTAACGCCAGCCATGCTGAAGCTGTAGTCGTTAGCATGTTGAAAACCGCGGCTTAACCTTCTCTCGAACGAGCGTCTAATTGTTGTGATCATATAACATCGCCGTAGAATGGAGACGACTGCTATTTTTATAGATTCTTGACAATTTGTTCTTCTGTTGAACAGTGACTAGTTATCCAGTATGTTGAGCTATGTGTATCCTTTATACTGCTGTGAATTGTGTATAGTACACCAAAGCTGCAAGATGCATAAATGATTTCAGATAGTGAAGCTTGATCTACGGCTATTAACTATTACGTTGTGGATCCTTGTATCACTATTAGCAGCACTAGATCTTATACCGACCCGGATAATTTGCGTGAATAATACGATATAAATCGATACGATAAGGCGACGAACACCTCAGTTATCGATGAGCTCGTGCGGCTCGCTGTTACTCATTGAACTCTCCAAACTTCTTTGCGTCTCCAAGCCAGTTCCCTCTTCTCAGTCAGTCGCCTTTGTAATAAACCTTCGGTATCTGACACGACAGATATCAATATGGCTCAAAAGGTCATCTCTAGTGCTGGTAGTAGCACTGATTTTCTATCAGCAGACACAGAACCTGAAATTCTTTTTGCATCTTTGGGTATGTTCATCATCGACGAAATCGAATACCTGGACGGCTCCTCTCTCAAAGACATCATCGGCGGTGCAGGCACCTACGCAGCATTTGGCGCTCGGTACTTTTTACCATCACCTGCTTCGAAAGGTGTAGGCTGGATTGTCGATTCTGGTAGCGATTTTCCGGAATCAATCAGGAAAGATCTATTTGCTCTTGACACTACAATGATCTTCCGGAAAGATGATTCGCGGCTCACTACAAGAGGCTGGAATGGGTATACTGAAAATGATTACAGAGGTGTGTGTGTTTTTACGGCAGCTATCACAAACAAACTCTGACAATTGTCATGCAGCTTTCAAATACCTGACCCCAAAGAAAAGAATCACCACCGACGATATTGTAGACACGCCGCTGCTCAAATCGCGCTCATTCCATCTAATATGTTCACCAGAACGCGCAACAGCGTTAATCAATGGCCTTAACGACAGCCGCGCAGCTAACAATCCCAATCTTCCAAAGCCAGTCATTGTGTGGGAACCAGTTCCTGATCTATGTACACCAGAGCATTTGCAAGCTTGCTTTGCAGCACTACCATCTGTTGATATTCTCTCGCCCAACTCTGCCGAGGCGGCAGCTTTTTTTGGTTTACCGGAACCCACAGATAAAAAAGCAATTGAAGAGATTGCTATTAGGTTTATACCGTATATGCGTGATGACGCCGCCGTTGTTTTGCGAGCTGGTGCTTTAGGAAGTCTCATTATTGCAAAAAATTCAAAAATTATCTGGCTTGAATCATATCACGCGCCATGGCCGGAACTGGTAGTTGACCCCACCGGTGCCGGCAACACATTTGTCGGTGCCATGTGTGTTGGATATATTCTATCGGGTGGAGACCTTGTAGAAGCCGCGATATACGGCAACATAGCAGCCGGACTGTCAATCGAGCAGGTGGGACTTGCGAAACCCACTTTCCCAACAAATGAACGAGACAATGAGCTGTGGAACGGCACTAGGGTTATGGATAGAGTAGATCATTATAAGAAACGAATCAGGCTGAAATGAGGAGTGTATATATTTTCGGGTATTATAGATCTTTGTTATAGAATCGCATTTTATAAATGAGCATTTATTAAGTGTGCGTAGGCTGCGCTGGTGGCGCCTCGGGACTATTCCTGTCTGACAAGTACGCAGTCCACAACTGCGGCAAAGGTATCCCGCAGATCTTTACCCAAGCTGAATCGTCGTATCTTTCAGTTTTGAGGTATACATTCATTTGCTGCACAATTCCATGATATAGTGTTTTATCAATCCAGTCTAGGAAATACGCTGTGCGCTCGTATCCGGCATCCCATTTGTCGCCGACATTGTGTGGATTCCAGTGAGGAGGCGCAAACCCAGCTCTTAGTCTAACAAAATCTACATATATTCAACAAAAAAAAACCCATTTAGAATAACAGGAGATGATATCAAGTCATACCTGCAATTCCTTCTATCAATCCACCGGGGCAAGTACCAAATCCATTAAACTGCCAACAATGAACAGTCTCATGTACCAACACTCCCTTGATCTCTGCCGCTGCTCCATTATTTCTCGAGCTATTCAACACGTGCCCAAGACTAAAATGCACCTCCTTTCCTTGTGAACATGCAGTTGAATATGCTACACCGTCCATTTTCTCGAAGAAAAGCGAAATAACATCTATATCTGGGATTGCGTGAAATGTGCCATCGTACAAGATATCGCGAGCAACAGAACTACATTGCGGGAAATCGCGTAGAATGTCAGTTTCAGTCGTCACAATTTTAGACCCTGGACTCTCCGCATCGTCAAATACAACCCTGTACTTCACTGGCATACTAAGCTCAGTGACATATAGAAGTTTACTATTAGAAGTCTGAACACGCGTCGTTGACGCTATGGCCCAGTCGAACGCGTACTTAAACCATCTAAAAAATGGGTGGTTTAGGTCACCCCTTTGCGCCTAAGCCTCGGGCATGACAACTTCACAACCTCGACTCCAGAGTTTCAATCTCATTCACATTTATCATGGCTGATCTCGCTAATATACCGGGTTATAACCTGGTTACGCTTATGAAGCGGTTTGTTTAAGTTGATTGCATATTATCAAATGGTTGTGACTGATTGAATTGAGATAGTCTCGAAGCCGCGACCTCTCGTCTTGAGGACTTGACCGTCTTCCAAAGTCAATCTCTACAATCGTCTCGGGCCCCTTCCGAGGTCACTGTCAAAGATTTGCCCGCTGCGTCACCTGCTTCAGTTGCCATTGCTAAACCGGAACATGCAGTGGCTTCCGAGCCCGAGGTCGAGCAGATCGTGCCGGCTGTGCAAGAGTTTGATGACTTTATTGCTGAATTCGTGACTCCGTTCGTGACTCTCAGTGCTGATATTGATCCTGTTGTTGGTGAGCAAGCAAGGTCCGTGGCTGAGGCCTTTACCGCCGAACGCGAGTTTCTTAGGATCGTGTCTAAAGCAAAGAAGCCGGCCGCTTCTGATGCCGCCTATACTAATCTCTTCAAACCTATTTCTGCGCAGGTGATTAAAGTGCAGGAATTGCGTGAAGCTAACCGACGATCCAAATTTTTTAATCATTTGTCGACTATTAGTGAAGGTATTCCTGCCGTCGGGTGGATTGGCGTCGAACCTACTCCTGTTCCGTTTATCGGCGAGATGAAAGACAGTGCGCAGTTTTACGCTAATCGTGTCATTAAAGAGTATAAAGAAGTGTAAGTTTAAAGCTATATCATTGGATAATGGTCCTGAGTGCCTAATTTTTCATTAGGGATAAGAAGCATGTTGAATGGGCGCAATCATATTTACAGGTCTTTACGAACCTTCAGGCATTTGTCAAAAAAAATCACACTACCGGTCCGTCGTGGAATCCAAAGGGAGAAGATCTACAAACTGTGCTCGCCTCGTCTTTGTCAAAGGAGGCAGCAGTGGCTCCTCCCGCAGCCCCGCCAGCACCTGCCGCCGGCGGCCCACCTCCACCACCACCACCCCCTCCTGCCTCGGTCTTTCAGGTCTCCTCGGAACCCGCTGCACCATCCGGTGGGATTGGCGCCGTATTTGCCGAGATCAACCAGGGTGCATCCGTCACTGCTGGTTTGAAAAAGGTTGATAAGAGCCAGATGACGCACAAGAATCCTTCGCTGAGAGCGCAAGAGCCTGTCGTTACTACGAAGGCCAAGACGCCTTCACCGCCTACTAAGCCTCAAAGCCTGAAGCAGAAGAAACCTCCTCGTATAGAACTTGAAGGAACTAAGTGGATTGTTGAAAATTTTGAAAACGATCCTGAAGTCATCGTCGAGGCTGAGATTAATCATGGCGTTTTCATTCATCGATGTGTGAAATCAACGATCCAGATTAAGGGAAAATTCAACACTGTTACAATCAACGAGTGTAAGTCGACCGGTCTTCTTGTCGAAAGCTTGGTATCAGGGGTTGATATTATCAAGTCCAATAGCTTTGGCTTGCAAGTAACGGGAAAGCTTCCTACGATCTCTATCGACCAGTGCGACAATGGGCAGATCTATCTCAGCGAAGAATCCCTTGATGTAGAGATTTATACTTCCAAATCGTCTAGTATTAATGTCAACATCCCCGATCCGGAACTTGACGGAGATTTCAAGGAGCAGCCCGTGCCGGAGCAGCTTGTGCATTCCTTTAAGGGCGGTAAGCTTACGAGCTCGATTGTTGAGCATTTGGGTTAACAAAATCAAGCTCAATGGAAATCATCGTCTCTACTTGTAGTTTATTCATCTGCGACACATAATTACATATAAAGAAAGAAAAAGAATTAGACTAGTTGTAATTGTAATTGTATGCACCGTTTTGGTTTTCTGAATATGAGAAACAAATGAATTAGACAGACAAAAATACTTGTTGAATAAATATAGATATATACACTGAACATACCGGCCTAACGCAACATCTTGGCTAGCCCCGCTGTTTTTTACTCAATACCAGTTCACTTTCTCCGTCGGACATAGAATCTATAAGCTTCTTCGTGGAAAATCAGAGGAAGTGGTGAAATGACCTCAGTATGCCCATCTCTTGTCACCGGGTCACGCAAGTAAACGGCAGTGCAAGTCTTGAACGAGATCTCGATATGATGCGGTAAGATAGCGAACGGTGCGAGAAACGTTCGCGGGGTCCACGGCGTAAAATATGACTTTGAAGGATCTTGAAGACCATATTCGCCAGTTTGCCACGGCATATCTGAGCCGCAGAACTCAGGAAGGTAGGCATAGTACCAATGGGGAGTCATCATTAAGCTGGGGGCCCTGAACTCACGAACAGCCTCCTCGAGCTCAGTGACAAGAGATGATCGGTACTTATCAACAAGAAGTTTCTTCAATGCGATGAATTCAGGGCTAGACTTATCGGAAACATCCTTGGCAAACACTGCAGTCGCAGCAGCGTTGACGTCTTCGTATTCTCCGCTGACGGTACTAGAGTCACCATAGGACCTACGGTACTCCTCGATAACCTCAGAAGCTTGCTCTTCTAAGCTCGATAGATCAAAACTTTCGGACTTGATCTGCTCAATTCGCTTTGTTGTATGCTGGACTGCCATTTTACGCACTTCGCGGTATAAACGCTCTGGCTCATATGATCCATCGACGCTCAACGGCCGATACTTTGCTTGAAACATGCCTTCGGGGTCTTCTTCGCATTGCTCCAAGAACTCTTTGAAACTCTCAGCTTGGGACTCATCGACTTTGGATGAGAATTCTTTAGATGGCTTGCTACGGCCGACGGCACGGAGTACGCAGTCAGGATCGACTGTGAAGACATCGCCTGGCTGCAGAGGATACCGACTATGTCTCGTCTGTTGACTCTATTAGAATTTTGCACGGCGCAAAAAAATGGCAATCAGTACTCACTCTCTGTCCATTCACTTTAACGTGACCCCGAGCAACAAACTCTCGCGCCTGCTTGGGACTACTGGCAAAAAAGGACCTGAACATCGCGACATCCAGCCGCCGTTCAATAGGTGCGTATAAATCCATCGCAGCAGGGATATCAACCGCTTTTTGATCATTAAACCTGTTTGCAACGCTTGACAGCCGCGGGTTAAAAATTCCCTGCCATTGACGCTCTGTCAAATGCTCGCCGTGATATGCACGTGTCTCTTTCTTTGCTTTCCATCGTTGCTGGTACTCTGTTAAGTTGGCTCTGAAAGCTTCATCGCCTTTTTTGAAAATGTTGTATAAATTCTGTTTATGCCAAGTCGCGCGAAGTAGCTACAACAAATATCATTGTCAGATCAGCACGCCGTTCACGAAATATATTCACCAGAATAAGTTCCACTTACACCTCTCGTGAGTGACTTGAGCGGGACCTGAGGCTTCTTCGGCATCTTGTCTCTCAGCTCTCTCCTCTCCAAAAATAAACAAAAGTTTAAAAAAGAGCACTTAAGAAGTAGTCTCTATATGACCTGGAGATACACAGTCGTCTGACAGCCCTGCTTGCCTTTGATGTCTTTGTTGCAACTACTTTTTATGGTCCACAAAAAAATTTCGGAAACTATGTATGCTCGGAAGTAAAGGTTACCCGGATGAAATGACACCAATCCCTCGAATTGCGCTCTTCGCTAAAATCAATCATACTGAACGCGTTTTGTGTTTATTTACTATGGTCGCTGGATTGTTGGCACAGGCATGATGCTGTTGTTGTCGTGCTGTGTTCTTGTCTGTCATTTCTTAATTCAGCATGTATTTGGCCAGAGCACGAACGAAGAGTCTCAGCGAGCTTCTGAAGATGAAGCGATGACTGTTCTGAGCTTTCAGCTTAAACATGAGTTCATTGCGATACCCGGGTCAAATTCAATTATATATAATAGAGACGAGGACATGACCTCAGGCTTGAGCGATGAATATACTCAGCTGTATCAACTCAAGGCTTTAAGCCGAAAAATGACGTCTAATGGCGTGACGAACTGGAAAAGTATACCCAGTGTCACTGATAAAAATACTTTGATCACTCTAGGTGAAATGTGCTCAAATGCGTACATTGAGCCTCCAAAAGGTGAAGGATGGATGGAACTAGAAAGCTTATGGCATAGCGTATAGCATACCTTTTTTCGTTGTTTTGTATGATTGTTTTATTTTTTTAGCTAACATAGATGAGAGCTCCAAGGTTCACGGCATTGGATGGCATGGAGATGGGCTTCGCGGCCATGTCTTCACAGATTATTTTCATCGAGTTGCAATCATATCGTTCAAAGGAACAACGACTCAGATAGCGTCGGGCGACCAAGGCACAGTCGAGAACGACAAATTCAATGTACCACAGCTTGTTTCTTTGGAGAGGAGGAGTAATACTGATTTGATGTGCTTGCTTTAGAACAATATTCTGTTTTCCTGTTGCTGTGCTTCGCAAAGTTGTACCTGGACTCCTGAGGTCTGTGAATGCTCTGATCCTTCCGTATCATACCGTTGCTCCAATAACTGCGTTTCTCAGAGCTTGCATAGCAATCAGTCTTACTATATTGCATCTCTTGAAGTATATCGCCACATATCTCATCTCTATCCTTCATTTTCTATTTGGGTTACTGGTCACTCTCTGGGTGGAGGAGTTGCAGCTCTCTTGGGTCGCAGGCACGGAATACCTGCAGTCACATTCAATGCGCCGGGCGATCGGTTAGCTGCTATGAGGCTTAGACTATTTGATGAAGATGACAATATATACAACATTGGTAGTACTGGCGATCCGGTGTTTATGGGAGCGTGTAATGGAATGCTAGCTATTTGCGCCATTGCAGGCTATGCGATGGAGACGGGCTGTCATTCAGGCTTTGAATGTGTATATGACATTGTGAATGATAATGGAACGTACATGTCGATGGGTCATCATGGAATCAAGAGGCTCATCGAGACTATGAAGTTGTACGAGTCCGCTCCAAAGTGTAGTAGGAGAGATGACTGTGTTGATTGCTACATGTGGGAGTATGAAGATTAGATAATTAGAGCAGCGTACTATCTCTCTTTTCTCTTTCTATATTTATTAGATTATTGCGAATAATATCTACTGCAGTTATGGATCTATAAGCCACGAATAATAAGTTATAGAACTGTGACAATGTTATGAAGGGATGCAAGCCGATGTCGTCATAGACAGCATAACCCTAACTTTCTGTGCTGAACAAGTACAAAACCATCTCCGCCAGTTTCTTTGTCCTCACCAGATGTCATCACGCCTGATTTCATCAAGCCTCCGAAACTCTTCAATCAAGTCCTTCTCTCGTTCGTTTTCTTCAACTCCTTTCAGAATGGGTGTTACTGTTGATAGCATTGCCCCTGGTACGTCTTCCCTGGATTGACTCTTCTGGCCTTTCTGGTCCTCGCGAACATCACCACGTTCTGACGCTTTTATCTAGGCAACGGAACCGATTTTCCCAAGGCCGGCGACAAGGTCTCCATGCACTACGTTGGAACTCTTGAGAACGGCAAGAAGTTTGACAGTTCCAGAGACAGAGGTGAGTTTCATTGAGCAAGTTCGGAGCGCAGTCTACGTTTCGGCCTATTCGTAACCTTCTGTTCGCAAGCTCAACTGCTTCATCTACTGACGCAATCATTGCAGGCAAGCCTTTTGAAACTGTCATTGGTGTTGGTCAGGTCATCAAGGGATGGGATGAAGGTGTTCCAAAGCTCTCCCTTGGTGAGACTGCTAGACTCACAATTACTGGGTATGTGTAGTAGATTCAAACATTTTGTAAGATTATCGAGCTAATCAACCAATAGCGATTACGCCTACGGATCGAGAGGTTTTCCCGGTCTTATTCCCCCTAATGCTACCTTGATCGTACGTGCTTGATTCGGACTTGAAATTGATGGAAATTCTGGTTTGCTAACTTTATTGTTGTATAGTTTGAGGTCCAGCTTTTGGGAATCAACGGCAAGAAGTTGTAAGCTGCGCAAAAACAATCAATCTATTTAATGGCAAAAATTCTCTGGACCTTGTTTCCTGTGATGAAGCAATGCATACCTCGGTCTACTGCCAAGAAGAAATATATTTGTACCTTCTCTCCAGATAAATAAAAGATGCTCCAAGCAAAGAGAGCTGACTATTTCAAACCAGATAAAATTTCTATAACTGAAGTAATAATCAACCACTACCCCCAAATATACAATTAATTTAATGTACAGCCGAATTGCTACACGCAAGACTTTCTTCATTTTCGCCCATGTCGGGTGCTACGTCTAGTAGGGCCTCCACTCCTAGTACTCGTGGCAGTTTCAGCTGGCGCGGCGCGACCAGTTCGACCACGCTTGCTTCGACTACTCCCGCGTTTCTTGCGAGTATCTGACTCGTCTTTATCGCTGGCTTCAGTAGACCCATCATCTTGTTCCTCATCCTCTTCTTCTTCCTCATCTTGTTCATTGGCTTCGTCTTCGTCTTCCTCGCTCTTCACTTCCCCAGATACCTCTTTTTCTTTGCTGCCTTCATCACGCTTCTTTGATGGGCGCCCAGCTCCGGAGCCTCGTTTAGGTGCTCTTCCGCGACCACGTTTTGCTGAGCGAGCAGCAGTCGTCTTTTCAAGCGGTGCAGGTGTGGCGCGACCTCGACGTCTTGTCGTTCGAGGCGCTGTAATTCCTTCTTCTACTTCTTCTTCCTCTTCTTCTCCTTCTTCTTCTCCTTCTTCTTCTCCTTCCTCTTCTTCTTCTTGGTCTTCTTCTTCCTCGTCTTCTGCTACATCTTCGTCTCCTCTTTCCACTTCGTCTCTTTCCTCCTCCTCTTCTTCGTCGGCCTCTTCCTCGTCAGGTTTTATTTCGTCTTCGCCAGCTGACTCTTCACCGTCACTAGTAGCTACCTCTTTGTTGCCACGCTTCGCACCGCGCGTAGATATTGCCTCGGCCGTACCCTCTGCAATGGGCGTAGACACCTGAGCTGGACTAGTCGCTTGGCTATCAATAGCCCGTGCATGCTCGATTTGCAACTCTCCGTATTCATACCAGGGAAGCTTAAATTCAGATTGCATTTCAAATGGCTTTACTGAGTTTATAGACGGACTTTCAGGTTCATTCCGGCTCTCGGCTTTGTGTCGGGTTAGCATTGAAGGTGGAGATGAAGGGATTGGAGACAGTGAACCTGATTCCTCTGTTGAAGCTCCATCTTCCTGTAACCAAAATTTTAGAGTCGGTAGTAAATACACAATGTTGTAGAAGAATAAGTTACCAGATCATCAAGTCCTTCGAGATCGTATAGAGTCGATAACTTGTCCCATATACTTTTGAGGGAAAGGTACGGTCCCTGAACGTTTGAATTATTCACCATCTGACCAATGCACACCATCAAAAAGTGCTTATTAACACCTAGTAACGCAAGGATACGATTAGTAGTTTATTGATATTCTGAAAAATACGTTAAACACTTACCAACCGGCTTGTAGCGGCATATGGCTTTGAACAGAGCAGTCTCTTGCTCGATGTTCCAGGCATCTGGAGCCACGCTCGCTTCCTTTTTACGAGTCATTGCGTAATATTACCGACTTATCCTCATATATATCTAGATGTGTGAGTAGCCGCTGATGGTTAAGTGTCATTTAACTTTGCTGCAGGTTTTTAGTACTTGTTTGTTCAATGAGGTTGCCGTTCAACATAAGCGCATTGCAATTACAGTTTGCTTAGTAATACATTTGTCATTGATATAGCCCTAATTCTGAAAATACTCTTTTAGATGGAGCAATACTACGCATCCGCACACTGCTCTTATTGGAAGAGATAGTAAACGCTCAGAGACTAATAACTTCAGAACCACGACTATTTCTGTAATGCACTGTTGAGGGAGAAATCTGCTGCGTGTCTAGTAACGCCAAAGATGGTCAAACGCGTCAATCCGGCGCTAGTCCCAATAGAGCAACAAAATAGACGCGTCAAATGACCAGTACACCCCTTGATTAAGAACGCGTCGCGTCGCAGCAGAGTTTTCAATCAAGCCGACATACAAGCCTCCTCTTTACCTTTCCCTCTCTCTTTCTCTATCTTTCGCCTCTGTCTCTTTCTTGCTTATCCCCCTCTTCTTTTCCTTCTCAACAAAGGTATTAGTAACAGATAATGGCGACACAGCTTCAGGACGCCGTTCTCGAAGAGCGCACTCGCAAATTCCAGGATTTCCTAGAGGAAGATCAGTTGGCGAGCAATTACAGAGATCTTATTCGACTGATGCTTGCTCGCGAAGAGCGACGACTTATTGTTAATCTTGATGAAATCCGAGAATATGATAGGGATTTCTGGCAAGGGTGAGCTCTTGTTCTTTTCTTTTCACGCATGTTTGACCAGAATGCTAAGTTTTGCCTTTCATTAGATTGCTCGATACTCCTGGCGAGTATTTGCCTGCAGCAGACAAGGCTCTTCATGCGACTGTTCTTGCAGTCGCGGATCCGGTTCGTCACAATGTTGGGGAAAGTGACGTGTTCTACGTTGCCTTTCGCGGCAGCTTCGGCGACCACGCCGTCAATCCACGAACGATTTCAGCCATGCATGTCGGCAAGTTGCTCAGTCTTGAAGGTATCGTCACCAGATGTTCTCTTGTGCGGCCAAAAATTGTGCGCTCGGTGCACTACTGTGAAGCTACCGAAAAATTTCATGCTCGAGAATACTTTGACCAGGCTATGACGAGTACGATGACATCTGTGGGTTCAGTATACCCGACAGAAGACCAAGAAGGCAACAAACTGACAACTGAGTACGGATACTGTACATATCGCGATCACCAGACTATGTCGATCCAGGAGATGCCCGAGCGAGCGCCAGCTGGCCAACTTCCGCGCAGCATCGACGTTATCCTGGACGACGACTTGGTGGACACTGTCAAGCCCGGCGACCGTATCCAGCTAGTGGGAATGTATAAGTCTATGGGCAGTCGTTCGTCATCTAAGGATGGTGGCTCTGCACAGTTCAAGACAGTCATTCTTGCAAACAATATTGTCTTGCTATCGTCTAAGGCGAATGGCGGTGTGGCTCGCGCTCGTATCTCGGACATTGATATCCGCAACATCAACCGTGTGGCAAAGAAGCGCAATGTCTTTGAACTCCTTTCGCAATCTCTTGCTCCGTCAATCTACGGACATGATTATATCAAGAAGGCAATTCTTCTCATGCTTCTCAGCGGTATGGAGAAGAATCTTGATAATGGCACACACATTCGTGGAGATATAAACATTCTTATGGTCGGTGATCCATCTACCGCAAAGTCGCAACTTTTGCGATTCGTTCTCAACACGGCACCGCTTGCGATTGCAACAACCGGTCGCGGCTCATCTGGTGTCGGTCTAACGGCCGCTGTGACATCTGATAAGGAGACTGGCGAGCGACGACTTGAGGCTGGTGCTATGGTTCTTGCTGATCGTGGAGTTGTCTGCATCGATGAATTTGACAAGATGAGCGATGTCGACCGCGTTGCGATCCATGAGGTCATGGAGCAGCAAACAGTGACAATTGCGAAAGCCGGTATTCACACATCGTTGAATGCGCGCTGCTCGGTGATTGCGGCTGCTAATCCTGTATTTGGACAGTACGACACACATAAAGATCCGCACCGTAATATTGCGCTGCCGGATTCGCTACTGTCGCGTTTTGATTTACTCTTTGTTGTCACTGATGAAGTTAATGACGCGCGCGACAGAGCTATTAGCGAGCACGTTTTGCGGATGCATCGCTACGTTAAGCCCGGAACCGAAGAAGGTATTCCTGTACGCGAAGATGCTGGACCGAGTTTGCAAGTTGGCGACGGATCGGCTGCGCACCGGATGGACGACGAGAGTGACGATGAGGATCTTGAGGCTGCTGGTGGTGTGGGTGATGATGCTGACGAGCACAAGGTTTATGAGAAATTTGACGCGTTGTTGCATGCGGGCGTGACAACGCGAACCAAGATCAATGGACAGAAGAAGACTGAGGTGCTGAGTATTTCGTTCATTAAGAAGTATATTCACTACTCAAAAACGCGAGTAAAACCTGTTTTAACGCAGAGCGCGGCGGATTACGTCGTAAGCACGTATGCTGGTCTTCGAAATGACGAGCTGAGTGCTCATCAACGCAAGACGTCGCCTATCACGGCCCGTACACTCGAGACTCTTATTCGTCTCGCGACTGCGCATGCCAAGTCACGACTTTCATCTCGGGTCGAGAAGAAGGACGCGAAGGTCGCAGAACAAATTCTCCGGTTTGCATTATTCAAAGAAGTTGTACGACCAGAGCGTAAGAAACGGCAGAGGTTGAGCGAGGATAGTAGCGATGAGGACGAAGATGGTGAGGATGAATATGGCGATGATGAGGATACCTCTACTAGCTTCCGGGGTTCTTCTCTTCCTGCTTCGCAATCAAGCAGACAACTGCGAACCAACGTGCACCGTGATTTGTCGGCGTTGCTGGACGATGACGAGTCATTGGCACAGGATAACTTCCAGGTTTTAGCTGAGGCCGTCGAAGCTATGGGGGTATCTGAAGCTTCAGAAGGCAGTAGCCACATGGCAGGCCAGCAACCCGGAACTGGAGTGTCCAACTCGCGTGCCCAGCTCTTTACACAGATTGTTGGACGTCTGTTTAACACAGCCATTTTTACTGATGACTACGCAGCAGTGGACGTGCTGGTGGCTGAGGTCAATAAGCGCATGGAGCAGGAGGATCTGTTTTCTGAGCAGGAGGCTGCTGCCGCTTTGAGAAAGATGCACGACAAGAACCAGATTATGTTGTCGGGTGATATGGTGTATAAGATTTAGGGAGTTTAATATGTGTTGTATTGCTGTATTTTATCAGGTAAATGTTGTTACTATAGCGTGCTTTTTTGTGGATTTTCGAGCGGATTTTTAATGAAAGTTTTTAAAAGAAAGCATGAACGTATTTTGCGACTGGTGGCATATGCATTAAGATGTGTATATATAGAAGACAGCTAATCGTGTAGAAGAAAAGATTGCCCTCGCAAAACCTACACAGCTAGATTATTCAAATTCTCAAAATTTATGCTGGATGTCAGGCAATGGTCAGTTTCTAACAATGTTATATATCTTGCTAGAGTAAGATTGAGCGATACGAGCACTGAGTGACGATAAGATTGAAGAAGATATCAGGAGCCCATTTGATTATAAAAGATTGAATGTTATTGCTCTTTAATAAAAAAAATTGCAAGTGAATATAAATATGGAAATATAGATACAAATCCTACGGCAAATTGCGCTCCAGTCCAAGGTAAATTCAAGGTAAGCAGTCATCAATTATCATGCCGTGCTTATTTTTATTTTAGCTTTATATATTTAATGGTGCGGCGATAAGACAGCGAATACGAGTCCGAGAACTCCTCGGTACCGGCGGCTCAGAAAATTCCTTGTTTTGACAACGCTCGTGAGGTTGCCCTCCTCACTCTCTACCTTTCTTTATCTGTCTTTCCTTCCTTCTCTTCAACCTCAAACCTGCCTCAAGAAAATGGCTGCCGTCGTCGACAACTCGTCAACTTTTTTTGAGTCAGCATCGGACGACGCTTTCTCGACCGTCACCTCTGGCTTTCTCGCTAATGTTGTCAGCGGCTTCTCTTGGGGAAGACTCTTTCTCGGTCTATTTGTCGCCCTCCTAGTCTGGGATCAAAGTATGGTTTCTGAGAATATTTACGCTATTGCTTGCTTTATGGGTATAGTATTAACGCGTAAATTTGCATTATAGTCTCTTATTTGACCAAGAAGGGTGGCATTGCCGGCCCACGGTTTAAAATTTACCCCGTCATCGGTCCTTTCCTCGAGTCTGTTAACCCCAAGTTTGAAGGCTACATGGCCAAGTGGAATAGCGGCCCTCTTAGCTGTGTCTCTGTTTTTCACAAGTAAGTCAATTTTGCTTTATTGCTGAAGAGATAAAAAGAGGGGGGGGGGAAATATAAAAAGGAGCCTAAACTAATGGGCTGATAAACCTAGGTTCGTCGTTATTGCATCCACTCGCGACCTTGCGCGTAAAATTCTCAACTCGCCCGCCTACGTCAAGCCCTGCGTCGTTGACGTCGCCATCAAGCTTCTCCGTCCCACTAACTGGGTTTTTCTGGACGGCAAGGCGCACATCGACTACCGCAAAGGTCTCAACGGTCTTTTCACGCGTAAGGCTCTCGGTGTTTACTTACCTGGCCAGGAAGAGTGCTATGACCGCTACTTTGAGACTTTCCTTGACATGTCCAAGGATGGTCCAGTTCCGTACATGCATGTTTTCCGTGAAGTGAACTGTGCTGTGTCATGCCGCACTTTCTGCGGTCACTACATTAAGGATGAGCAGGTCAAACTTATTTCGGACAATTACTATCTCATCACCCTTGCTCTTGAGCTCGTCAATTTCCCTATCATTCTGCCTTTCACTAAGGCATGGTACGGTAAGAAGGCTTCTGATATGACTCTTGGAATCTTCGAGGAGTGTGCCCAGCTTTCGCGCGAAGCGATGGAGGCCGGTAAGCCAGTTACTTGCACTATGGACGCGTGGATTCGCGAGATGCTTGATGCGCGCGACAACGCCAAGACTGATGACGGTTCGTCTGGCGTTTCTATTCGTGTGTTTACCAACAAGGAGATTTCCGAGACCATTTTCACATTCTTGTTTGCTTCGCAGGACGCGTCTTCGTCGGCGACGACTTGGCTCTTCCAGATTCTTGCTGATCGGCCTGATGTGTTTGCGCGCGTGCGAGAGGAGCAAGAGCGTGTGCGTGGAGGTGATCTCAACAAGAGACTGTCACTCGATATGATTGACCAGATGACGTACACACATACGGTTGTCAAGGAGGCTCTGCGTTACCGTCCCCCTGTCATCATGGTGCCTTACCTCGTCAAGAAAGACTACCCTATTACCCCCGACTACTCTGTTCCCGCAGGCTCGATGGTTATCCCTACTCTCTACCCCGCTCTGCACGACCCCGAAGTCTACCCTGATCCGGAAACTTTCAAGCCCGAGCGATGGGAAGGCGAGTCCCTCGCCAACAGCTCTCCAAAGAACTGGCTTGTCTTTGGCACTGGTCCTCACGTCTGCTTGGGCCAGACTTACGCGGTTATGAACTTCATTTCTATGATTGGCAAGGCTGCTTTGACTATGGACTGGACTCACGTTATCACTGAAAAGTCCGAGGAGATTAAGGTGTTTGCCACTATTTTCCCTGAAGATAACTGTATTTTGCAGTTCAAGAAGCGCGAGATTGCCGCTTAGACTAAAAGAGAATCTTCTCTCCCACATTTTCACTTTTCTAGTTCACCCAAAATCTTATCTTTTCTTATTTTGGTTAATTTTAGTTATATTAAAAATGGCTCTTTAATTTGCCGTTTGCCTTTTTTTTTCCTATATTGGGAGGTTTTCAGTACTATGAGCTTTGGGAGCTATATTATAGGTGGCGCTTAGATTTCCATGTTTACTTAATACTCTTTGTTATTTCCGCTTTACATATTTGTTCTAGCTCCTTGTAATCTGTTGTACTTTATTTTCTTTTGAATCGCTTGAGTTGGTTTTTATAACTCAGTATTAGCGTGTGAGTTTAATGAAAAACCTGTCCAATTATTCCTATCTTTACAGTCTTACTTCATGTAAAAGGTAAATGAACTTCAATGTGTTTGAAAGAGTTCAAGTTCTGAGCCTCGGAAAATTAAAGCCTACATGGAATCAAAACAAGTAATAGCAATACAATTAAACTAATGAATTGAGATACAATATAACTCCTGATATAATAATTTTTCTTGATAACGCATTTAAATGTTTTTTATAGACAAATATGAAGGATTCAATTTTTAATAGAAATTCCGCCGACCAACATCGGCGCCACTCGCCTCTTTTTCTTCTTCTCTTTATTCTCTCCTTCATCAGGTTCTTCACGTTTAGACGTATACTCTGCGATATTAGGTACAGGACTGATAATTGGTGTAGCAGCCGCCGGCTGTTGTGAAGATGACGATACAGGAGTCATGTCAAGATCACCAATTGTAGAAGCTGGAGTGGGAGGGTAATACGCTGGATCTACTTTCTCGTCTTCTGTTTTTGTAGATGATGAAGTTGATGCTGATGATATGGCGGCCTTTTTCACGGTGTCTTCGTCAATGTATATATCGCCTAACTCATCCTTATCAAATACAACAGCTGAACAAAAGCCATCAGTGGAAGTCATGAAAAGAACACGCCCGTCCATGCTCCAAGTCAGATCTGTGAATGTAGCATAATGTAAATTAGCTACAACGCACAGTGGAGATGTCTGCTGTGTATCGTAAATAAGCACAGAATCCTGCGTAGCAACAGCGTATACGATACGATACGGCAGTGCAAACGCCATTTGCGCTGAAGATTCACTTGTAGAAGGCACAGAAGTCGATGACTGCAGATCAGATAAGTTAGATAGCGCAAGCCCATCGGGTGCCGACGTGTCAATCGTAATATTTACAGTTTCGCGGTGTGTGGCCGATGTCCGTAATTTATACTTGACTGAAGAGCTACGCACCACAATCGCAGGTTTTTTTAGTGATGGTAGATGCGCCACCGGAGGTTTATTAAGTCCCGCGCGCGTGTAAATGTATACTGTATTTGTCGACTCTTCGACTCCCGTAGTCGGATTTGTATGTCTAAACTGACCCGCTGGCGTCAGCAACAGACTTCCGTCGGGAGTAAATGACAAGCGGCGAAAAAAAGAAGTAAGACCCTCATTATGGTAGAGCTGCGACATGCGAAATCCAAGTTTAGGAGAATCGAGCTGACGCACGGCCGGTAGCGGCAAAGCAGGCGACGGAGACGGCGAGCGGCGCACAGAAGGTGAGTTTCCGAATGAGGACCGACGAGAGTGTGCCGAGACAGGAGGTGGGTGCATTGATGATGGTGTGCCGGGTGCAGATGGGGTAGGCGATTCTATTACTGAAGTTGAAGTCGGGGCGGCTGATAAAGGCGGTGGTGGTGGTGCGAATGTGCCTGCTGCTGTGGTTGGTGCTGCTGGAGCGTCGACATCAATGACGTGCTTGGGACCAACAGGTAACTCGGCTTTTGATATCTTGTGATGCTGTTGTAATGTGAACTGCCCATCCTTAGTTTTGAGCGTATATATATGAATGGACCGATCCGAGCTTTGAGTAGCGACATATTCATTGAGCGGATCCCACGCCACGCCTTGGACATAATGACTATGCTCGGCAATTTGTCTTATACAAAGTCCTGTAGAAGCACTGTAAATTCTTGCAACATTATCCATCGATCCGGCAATTAGATACTGAGAATCAGGCGACCAAGCAAGATCATATATCTCTGCCATCGACGACCGACAAAGATGTCTGATCCGCCAGGTCTCAGAGTCATGTGCTCGCTCGTCTGGATCTTCGCCAAATGAACGTCTAGGCTCGTCGGAATCTGCTAGTGACCAAAGAATGACATTACCGTCGTCTCCGGCTGATGCGAGGATCTCACCTACGCGAAACACGTTATGAGTATATGATCACACCAAGGAGAATAAAATACAGTAGTTACCCTTGAAATCAAACCGAACAACGTTTACCGCTTGAGTATGTTTGATCAGAGTCGAGAGATACGTGACTGAAGGAAACGGACCATCTTCACTCAGAGTAACGCGCCAGATCTGAACAAAAGACGCGTCGTCAGCATTATAGTTCATACCGCCGACGGTACCAGTGAAATACAGCTCCAAGCTGAACAACCAGAATGACTACAAAAAAAGACATACTCGAACATTATTGTCGCCACCAGCAGTAGCCAGACGGCCGTTTCCAGACGCAGTGGGTTGAAAATGTCCACTGTAGATAGGTTGGCTGTCGGTGTGCCAGTGCAGAGTAAGAGCGTGCGCTCTCATTCCGGTCTGTGAATTCTCTGACTAAATTATAGAGCTGCTATAGTATTGACTAGTTTTAAAGGAGAGCAAGAACAGATAGAGTATATTATACCAGTCTTGGTTGTATGCTGGAGATCAGAACACGAGCGAGGGGGTGTATACGCTGCGCTGACATCTTCGAGGTGTTTGTATATCTGTGATTAGTTCACGTGATGTGATTACATATATGAGGTTTTTGTGGAAAATGCCGATCAGTGAGAATGGGGTCGGCGAAAATGTTGCCAGGCCGAAATCTAAATGACAAGTTACGTAAAATTATGAAAGTAAGAATAGACGAA
The DNA here is from genome assembly GCF_038497685.1 of Kockiozyma suomiensis. Classification (NCBI taxonomy): domain Eukaryota; kingdom Fungi; phylum Ascomycota; class Lipomycetes; order Lipomycetales; family Lipomycetaceae; genus Kockiozyma; species Kockiozyma suomiensis. The sequence goes on from NW_027117671.1 coordinate 581,617, forward strand.
TTATGAGAGCATCTTCAAAAAGCAGCGCATTCTGTCTGCCAAATAGGCTAACCAAATTCCGTGACTTTTGACAGAGGGGAGACTAGCCGCAGAGATCCACAGCCAGGGATACGGACGCGCGCTATCATCTGCAGTGAGCGGTCTTAACCACAGATCCGGAAGCAGTGAATTGTTATCTCAAGTGGTGATATTCATATCATTATAATTAAAAGGGTCAAATACACCACAATTGACAGAACGCAGCAGTGCTCATCAAACTTTTTGCGTCTTTCACCAACACATCCATATAACAATCAATAAAAATGACATAAAAATTAAAGTCCTGATCCAAATCCGAAATTCATAAATAAAAACATAGATTAACAGCAAATTCATAATGAAAAATAAAGGGGAAAAAAAGTTCACATGTGGATTCCACGTTGTGATTAACCGAGTTGGCAAAAAGACGCAACCTCGTCTGGCACGACCAATTCACAAGAGATCAGAACACGAAGAGTATAGCAGCAATAACAAGTGAGCAATGCATAGATAAGTAGAATGTAGAAAATAGTAGCGACCGTGACACCGAATAAAACATGAATAAATGCGTAATTAGAAGTCAAAAATGAAAACAATTTGTTTTGAAAATGCCAGCAAGTCTATAAATGTGTAAACTCTAGGAGAATACAAAATGGAAAGAAAAAAAATAGTAAACTAGCCAGCCGTTCGGAAACCGATACGCTTCTGATCGAAATCAAAAACGGAAAGAACTCCTCTAAGGAATGGCTCACCAATGACCCATAATCCAGCCAGGTCAGCCTCAACGAGGGGTCCGACGCAGTACCCGGAGGCTTCCTTGACTTTACCCAATGACGCGTCCTTGATAGGGAAGAGCCAGCCGGCATGCTCGATGTGGATTTTGGGGTCCTCGAAGCATGGATATGACCAGAAACCGTCAGATAGTGGTTGAGCACCAGAGATCGCGTCGTAAAACATGCGCACGTCTTCAGCCGGGGCGAGGATGAAGGGTGAGTTAATATCAATGACACCCTGTATATTGTCGATAACAGTGTTGCCGTCAACCATAAGACTCTTGAAGAGCATCTGCCAAAAGCCAAATGTCTTGACAGGCGCATAGAGCGGGTCGTCAGATTTGTGCGCCACGCCGCCGATGGAGAGGACGGCGCCGGAGGTGGGATCGTCGTGGATGTACTCGATGGCAAAAATTGCGTCGGAGAGCTTTTCGGCGCCAACGGCGGTCTCGAAGAAGTGCGGAAGGCCAGTCTGAGAAAGCGACGAGTGCGCAATGCCGAGCATGCCGCCTGAGGGATTGAGTGTGCGAACAGTAGACGGATGAGGGGTGCAGTGGGCAAAATCAATAGCGAACTTGGACTCGCCGATCTCGAGGGTCTCTGAGGATCCGACGCAGTCGCGGAAGACAAAGCGCGAATCCGAAAAGTAAGACTGCGAGTTCTCTGATCGAAAGCGAGTGCCGTGAATAGATGTCGTGGATTCGACCCAAAAGTCAGAGGAGGTCATGTCGATGTCGAAAAGGATGTCCTGAGCAGGCGAGCCTAGCTTGAGGTTCGCAAAAAAGGTACCGTCGTTGCCAATCGGGGCAAGCTTGTCAGAAAGGGGAACTGCTTTTCTGACGACTCTATTTCCTTGCAGCTCGCGTTTTGTTCGAGAATAACGGGAGAGGGAGGCTTTGAGCAGGCTGCGGAAGCGTTTGAGGTTTGCGACCGAGTCTGCAGAGTAGACACGGCCGCCATGGCGGCCGAGGGCTACCTTCGCGACGACGGGAGCATCGGGCGCGTCATTACCGTAGTAAGGAACTGCAGCAAGAGCCGGATGCAACAACGACAGAAGGAGGAAGAGGATGGAGATAGAAGATATGCTGAGAAGCATTTGGGAGGAGTTTGGTGCGGTGAAGAGGAAGAAGAGGAGTCTTAGGAGTAGTTTTAAAAGACCTGTGCTGCCCAAAGTGCTGCACAGCTAAGAGTAAATTAGCTCCCCTGCGCTAGCCTAATTTGGAGTAGCGTGGAAGGTTAAAGTATGGCAGGTTTCTGCACGTGCATCGGTATGTTCAGATTGATCTATCTACGTATGTAAGTGCGCAATCATACAGCATTACATAAATCACATATACGCAGCAGAAATGATAATACTAAAGAGATATGAATAGTCAGAGATATGCAGAAGAGGCTGAGAAAAGGCGCTGGAACGAGAGTATGCAATTATACATGTAAACCCAGCCTCCTGATCGTTCTACAGCGTTGTTCATTCGTGGTTTGTTCTTTGTGAGTGTGTATTTAGTTATATGGATCGCGTGAATCGTGATGAGTAGCTGTGTAAATCCAGATACCAGCGGCGGCAGACGCATCTATTGATGCGAGAGTATACGCGAGTGCCTTACAAAAAGTCTACCTATCGTCAACATATTTCTGTTCAGTTTTCTTCCGTTTAAATGGTAATCCTGTATATGTGTATACATATTTAAAGCAATTTAAACCGATTTATATCGTTTTCGTTAAATGTTATATAGAAACGGCAGAAACAAAAAGATAAGAAGTGGCTGGGTTGATTCACCGTCGTCTTGTCCGGTGACCCTCTCCAATTTAACATATCAGACTACTCTTAATTCCTTTTTTTTAAAAAACATTAAAGAGACCATTTGTTTATGTATTCAATGTTTGTCTGATCTACTTTGATATCCTCACTGTCACCTTGCAACATCTCCTCGCTTAGCTCTCGCTTGTCGCTTGCCATATTTGTATTACTAATTTCTTAGTCGGTGTTATAGTACCCTAGCCTTATATGATGTAAATTCCATCTGTAAATCTTCAATCGCAATTACAACATTCTTTAATACACATATCCCAACGCCAATCCTGTAATAAAACATACTCAGAACACATTCAAAACTCATTCAAAACACATTCGCCTGTCAGGTATACACCAGGAACAATAACCCATCAGGTCACAAATCTTAAATCATCGAATCAGTCAATCGCTATCTTACACAACCTCAGGCTCTCGCACTCATCCGCTGCTTAACCTTCAGCACATTCACATCGCGCAACACTCCTTTCTGCCGCTTGCCATATCCCCATCGATCGTCATACTCTCCCTTCCACTTATCGCTGCCACTAGCAACAACTTCCTCATCCTCCTCCTCCAAAATCGTAGGTTGTGCGGGAATTCCCGCGTAGACAGCTCCAAACACCGAATCATATCTGTCGTCAAGAGGTTGTCGGTTACTCAACAACACCGAATGCTGCCTAGGCGGAGGTGGAGGTGCGTAACTGTATCTATTCTCAAACACTATCTCGGGTTGACCCGATACTTCTCTGTCATACCATTGCTGAAACGAAGGGACATCGATCCCTGCGGCATTCTCTTGTTTTTGCTGGTTCTGTTTATCCAATGTGAAATCGGCGGTCTTTTTCTTTGTCTTATTCTTCTCTGTCTTGATATTCTCCGCCTCAATCGACTTCTCAGCTAGCCCCCGCCGCTTCTCACTGATGACTACCTCGTCGACCCCAATTCCCAGTACCAACTGTGCAATCTTAGAAGACAAGCCCACCATTAGTCCCACAAACACACCGATCCCAATTCCCGTGAAGAAAAAGAAATATAGCGGCCCCAGAGAGATCATCACTACCCTAGGAAGCATCACCATTCTCAGTGCCGAATACATCACTCGTATCAGCACAGGAATAGGCCAAAATACAATTCTGAAAAACCATGATGCTATACGTAGCGGAACCAGAATTGGAGTCGTGAAGAAGCGTAGAGCTGTGGTTACGTAGGTGCTGCTGTATAGCATCGTTCTTTGCTGGCACTCGTTAGAGAGCAGACCTTTAGAAGCGTGATATCAGTGCTCTCAATTCTCAATTCAGGCGCAAGCAGTCGCTGTCATGGCCAGTTCTTATACTAATAGCGCTATTAATAAATATATAAATCGACAATAATTTTTGACAAAAAGTAGTGATAACCGTTGGAATCAACTCAGTTTTAGATGTAATCTCTCAATTGAATCAAGCAATGCAATCTATATGTGAGTTACCCGGACTCATATTGATGCCTCTTTTCGAGGTCACCGTCACTCACAAGTCACACCTCTTCCACAGTCTTGACTTACCTCGACTTCTCTAGATTCTGCTATAGCCTACTCTGTATCTCATCCGCAATGGGCAACTCGACATCTCATGAGCAGCGCATTCCAGAACCCACGCAGTCAGAGACTGTATCCGCCACAGCTTCAGAGATCCCAAGCCCATCCGAGACTCCGGATCAGCAGCCATCTTCAGACAATAAAGACGCAGTCTTGTTAGGCGACCATGCCGATAATGGATATTTTCCACCCGCGTCTACTTCAGTGACGATTGGAGCGTCCGCTAGGCGCCCAAAATCAATCATGAGCACCGAATCCCTGGATTCTCAACCCGCGGCGCAACATCGCGAGGACGTTTATGATGCGGATGATGACATGATCGATTCCGAGCGATTAGCTACCGGCCTACAACATATCAACGAGAATCACGTCGAGCATGCTGAGAATGTTAGTGTTGATCTACAACGCGTGAGACTCAGTGATACGGCAGATGACACGTCAGTCACGGATAAAGCTGCGGTTGACACTTCGATTCCCGCAAAACCTGTCTCGAAAATGTTGTCTGGTGAGGAAATCGACTTTTATTACGGACAGCCTAGTCAGCAAGCTGTTCCGACTGTTATAAGTTGGATTCACGGTGGTAAGAAAGTCTATGTTACTGGTACATTCACTGGTTGGCGCAAGATGATTAAATTGGCGAAGAAGTATGTTTCATAATTCTCGATATTTTGGCATTAAATCTCTCTAACTGGAGTAAATTTTAGTGGCAACGATTTTTCGACAGTTATAAATCTTCCACCTGGCACTCACCGCATCCGATTTGTCGTCGACAATGAACTCCGCTGTTCAGACGCCCTTCCAACAGCAACAGACTCAATGGGTAACCTCGTCAACTACATCGAAGTAGTAGCTCTCGAACTTCCCGCTCTCGAGCGTGAAAGTCAATTAGAAGACGAGCGATATGAAGATGAAATCTCTGTCCCACCTCTAGATTATACAAACGAGATTCCTGAGATCTTCACTGACCCAGCGGCTACCGAACGGTACATCTCAGAGGAGTACCCCGCGCCTCCGTTTCTACCTCCGCATTTGGAAACTGTGATTCTGAATACAAATTCTACGGAAAAGGATGATAGTAGCGTTCTTCCGATTCCGAATCATGTTGTGCTCAATCATCTTGCTACGACTTCGATAAAACATAATGTGCTTGCTGTCGCGAGCGTCAGTCGATACTCGAGAAAATACGTTACGCAGATCCTTTATGCACCTTTGTAATTCCTCTTTTATTGTCAGCATTTGTATATTGCGATTGTTCTCGTTGTCCTTGGTTTATATGGCATGCGGCGTCTTTGCTTTCTATTAAAACCTGTCTATATATCCATATATACTTCATAAAACTATAGTACATTATGCCATTCTCGCCCTCTTTGATGGCCGCGAGATAAATTCTTTAGACTTGGATTTAATCTTCCAGTCTTGAACTTTTTTCATCGCCATCTCCAAAATTCGCTTCTCGCTCAGCCTGACTTCGATTGCGTTTCTCAGATTAAAGTTCTCTGAGCTTTTGATTTCCAGAATCAAATTCTCATCAGTAACGACATCAGTATTATACGTTTCTAATTTCTTCTTGAGAATTTTGAGCCATAAATCCTGCTGTTCTCCTGATTTTAAAGATTTGCGAGGAATTAAAGAGAGTGCTTCAAATCCCTGTTTGCGAAGATCACGGAAAGACGATGGTTTCAATTGTAGAATGTAGGTTAGTAGAAGCGCAGAGGTTGGAATTGCGGCTGTCGAGATTGTGATTTGAATCGAGTCGTCAAGTAATTCTTCATCCTGCTGTTCGTCGTACTCTAGCATAAAGTCCATCTAAGCCCATATTAGCACACACCAGTATAACATAGCGCACACAAAGAAATAGACATACACGTTTTTTTAAGTGAAGCTCAGAAAGATTCACTGCTGCTGAGTCAATGGCTAACTGAGTAGCAATTTCCACAACGTCGTTTTTGGTCTTTCCGAATCGTGTGTATCCGTACCGACGTAGTAAATCGGCGTTTGGAAGGTCGCCATATGTATTATAAATTTGCTCACCAGAGCCAATTGGCTTGATTGCGCGCATTTCAAGGTTATCTTTTGAATAGAACAATTTTGCCTATTGCCATGTTAGTTTTGAGCAATGACAGACATGGAACGATGGTGGAGACGTACGTTACAGAGATCGGAGTCGCCGTTCAACATATCTGCGAGTGGTACCATCGCTTTCAAAAATGTATCTTCCTCATCATCATCATCTTCTATGACTTCTTCAACTTCGTGATCCTCCTCGTCAATTTGCATTGCGTTTTCGCTAACTCCTCCTCCTTCTTCTTCTTCTTCTTCTTCTTCTTCTTCTTCGTCTGATTCTGCTTCTGTCAACTTCGTCACGTCTTCATCTTCGTCTACTTTGACGTCAATTTCTTCGTCGTCGTCGTCCTTGGGTTCCTTTTCAACGTCAAAACTGTACGAAAGAATAATACTTCCCATCCGGTGATAAGCCTCTAAACTCTGATCCACGCCCTCAAACACTTTAGGATGCTTTTTGATCAACGGCATCACTACATCTCGATACGTTGCTTCTGCCTCCTCTTTCCCCAATTGATCCAACACTGTCGTACCCGCCAATTCCTTCAACTCCTTCTCGGTCCAAAACATCGGCGTGGTAAACTTCTTCGGCAAGATGTCAAAGTATTCAGTCCATCTGCTCCCCTGTCTATCCTCAGCCATCATTGCAACAATCAACGCTACCCATCTATCCAAGTCCGCAATCTCTGGGACTTGCGCCTTGATCCCGGTATTTTCTACACTTAAAATACAAGTCCTCGGTATAGAGAATAATGTACTTCCCTCTGGAATGTCTGACCTCGCAATAACTGCGCGCCCTTGATTTTGAGCTCGGAAATCTGCTAAAATGATGGCGGGGGAAATAGTTGCGCCTTGTTGCGACGAAAGCCAGTTCATGAATGCAAGTGATTTAATCTCGAAATCGTCATCCTGTGCTGTCATTTTTTATAAAAGGATAATAGGCAACTAGATGTATATCTATTGTGTGGTCCTTATAAAATATGAGAGAAATTGTTATTAGATCAGATTATATTTTCATAAAAAATCTAAAAATTTAAAATAAAAGCTCGTTGGGACAAAAAAAATTAGCGATAATCTGAGGCTTAATCGTCTATTAATTTGGACACAAAAATACGAATTATATCTCTTGTTAGGCACCTGAAACGGTACCCACAATAATAAGCCAGATTATGAATACACACCTCGCCACAGACTGCTTCTTAACCAGTTTACCATTATCGACAACACTCTGCGTTCATTTACTTTCCCAAGATATTAAATCTTATTCAAACATCTGCTTATCTATAATATAAATATATTTCAAAATGGGTCGCGCAGAAGTCGGAACTCCAAAATACATCGCCAATAAAATGAAATCAAAAGGCTTGCAACGTCTACGCTGGTACTGTCAAGGTCCGTTCTCTTTGTTCCCCCCTAATAACTCTCTTTATTCACGTTACCTAACATTATTTATTTAGTCTGCGAAAAGCAGTGCCGAGATGAGAATGGGTTCAGATGTCACACTCAATCAGAAGCTCACGTCCGCCAAATGCTGATTATTGGCGAAAACCCACAGAAGAAAATCGCCGACTTCACAGAACAATTTAAACGAGATTTCATATCTCTCTTGCGCTCATCACACGGTGAAAAACCCATTAATGCGAATAAATTTTATCAAGAATATATTGCGGATCGGAATCATGTCCACATGAACGCCACACGGTTCGTCTCATTGACGGAGTTTGTCAAATATCTGGAAAGCGAAGGGATATGCAACGTCGAAGTAGATGAAAAAAGCAGAGAAGGAGGATTTACTATTGCTTATATCGATAATACACCAGAAGCCGTTCGTCGTCGGCAATTAGCTCAAAAGCGCGAACGCGCAGGTGACGATGATTCAGAACGTGAACGCAAAGTACTCGAGGCACAGATAAAGAAAGCTCAAGAAGAAATTGAAAAGAAAGCCGCTGGAAAATCAGCCGAGGAAGAAAATAATGAAAAAACTAAAGAGCTGCAGAGATCCGATCAGCAGCCTATAAAAATCGGTTTTAGTCTGGGAAGTGGGAAAGCTTCGGGATTGGCGAAGAAGCCTGCCATACCGCTTAATCGACCCAAAAAGCTTCTCAAAATGAAATGATTTACTTCGGTTTTAAGTTTAGGCGTTTTGGTTATATATATTTTTTAATTTACTATAAATCGACAATTTATCTCATTTATTTTGTACATAAGTTTTACTTCCTGCAGCTACAGAAAAAGAATATACAACACTTTAAACAATAGTCTTCTCAACCAAGAAAATGCCATACTTCTCCTTAAGAATCTCTCTTAACGGATTGCAGATCTCAGGACTATACGGTGCCAAAATACCAGTCTGCTTAAAGTATCCATCAAGCAAAAGCTCAGCGGCAACAGCACAAGGAGTACCGACAAGTTTAGCCATTGACGAGTATCCCTTAGGATCACCGTAATCCGCCAAGGTAGACGTCCGAGTCTCAGTAGTACCGTCAGCCCACTCGATGCCGAACTTGTGCTGCAGCATGACAAAGTCACGCTCGCCGGGTCCGTACTGCATCAGGTCCTCGAGAGTGGCGCACATTGTGTCGAGCGCGTTACCCTTGGGAGTAATGGGAGTGTCAGAAAAGAATCCGAGCCACTTTATGCCGTTAATAATCGTAGTTCTGGCTTCAGCACTGGGGAAGGTCGCCTTGGCATCAATAGCGGCAAGCAAGTCGGCCTCACTCGACGAAGTAGCGCCAATGAGCTTGGCAAAGGCTTCCTTCCAGGGAATAGGAGTTTTGAAGAAATCTTTCTCAGTATCATCGAGAAGCCCAAGGTCTACGAGGACGAGAGTGAAGTCAGTGAAACCCTGGTAACGGAGAGTGCCACGAATGACGGTCTCTGCCTCGGGAATCTTGTAGAGCTCCTTGTAGATGGTCGAGTCACGGTTACCATACGCAAGGAAAGAGTACCCGGGGTAGATGAAGTAAGGTACCGCAGACTTCATCAAATCCTTGCCAAGAATCTCAACGACCTTACCATCCTGGTAAAACTTGGCATTGTTGCGAAGCGCAAGCAAGACACCGCGCGACGACCAAGAAAACTTGTATCCAAGTGGGTTATCAGAGTTCTCGGGGGCAGGGAGACCACCGCAGTAGGAAAGGAAACTCTTGACCTTACCACCAGCTTTGTGAATCTCGTCGATAGCCTTGACGGCGTAAAGGTGGTCAATACCAGGGTCGAGACCAATCTCGTTAAAGATGATAGTACCGGCCTTCTTCGCGCTACACATTTTTTTAAGTCAAAAAGTTCGAATTTAAACAAGGAGAATACAATTGAATATGACTAACCTTTCCTCAAGGGCCTTAATGGCAGGCGAGATATAAGAAGTAGTCATCACGTTCTTGCCGTGCTTGATCGCAGCAGCCGCAACGGTCGCGTGGTAAACGTAGGGAATCAAACTAGAATGAAACATCGTCAGAAATAAACGCACTGCATTGAATTTAAAAATCTCTTAAAAGTACCTAATGACTAGGTCAACCTCGGAAACAGCAGCATCGAGAGCAGCGGCGTCAGTGACGTCGAGGGAGATAGCCTTAGTGCTCGAGGATGTACCAGCGAGAGCCTCGGCCTTGTCGAGAGTACGGCAAGCTAAACACCGAAGAAACACAGCTCATTAGAATATGAATTGAAAAAAAAAACATGCGCTGACAAAAAGACGTACCAACGATGACCTCGGTGTTTGCTCGAGCAGCGAGGATGTCGACGGTGGGTTTGGCGACGAAGCCGGAACCCAGAACAAGAACTTTTCTAGGCAACAAAAGCAATCAGCAAAAAAAGATACCAGAAACACAAATTAAGAAAAGATAATTACAGGTTTACTTACTGTACCATAATTAAAACTGTAGAGTCAGTGTACGAAAGACAATGGCTATAACAAGAGAAATGGAGGAGCCCGTGAATAATAAAAAGAATATTCCGGCTTCGGGTATTACCCTAAACCAAGGAATTAGAGAGTCTAAGGAGGCTACTCCGGACTGCCCGGGACACTTTTAAGGTCCGCGAATATCGGTACCACGCAAGCACACATTTTCAGTAGTATATTCATTGCCCGGAGCAGCCTTATTGTTTACATTCATTGCCCGGAGTAACTTCATTGTTGGATCTGCATAATGTGATGCTGTGACCTGTAAAATACCCGCCGTGATACTGTGGTCGCAATCAGATAAAATCAAGAAATGCCGAAAATTGTCCAGTATTTCTCTACAGACTGTAGACATATACACAATTAGCAATTCTTAAGTGTATAAATGCGAAACCCAGACTACTCACACACTTGTCCAAGATCATCGTAGGAGGAAAACAGAAGATAGTATTTACACAAAAGAAAAAAAAATCACAAAAAGCACACCCCCAAACATAAAGAGATAAGCGAACTTGGGTAAAATATAGTACAAAGAAGAAAAGAGATGAAAACAAAAAAAGCACGATCGAAAATCGTTTCACCAACAAAAAGAATTGTAACTCAGAACATCACCGCTCAAATAGCCATAGAGCCGATACTCATTAGAAACACCTGAAATGCAAGCTGCAAAGACCACAGACCAACTTTCCTCATTCGCCTCGCACGTTCCTCATCATCGCGCACATTGGCTGCAATAGCCTCGTAGACCTCGGCTGACACATCATCCATAAGGCCGCTGTCGAATATCGTCCAACTGCCATCGAATTCAGACAGTTTCTTGACTACCCTGCAATTGATCGGAATGTATGTATTCTGATTATTGATATAAGCAATCATAGGCCTGATCAAAGCATTGTTGATGTAAGAAAGTTCTGGAGGCATTAGTGGTACTGCTGCCCTGACGTTGTGGAATTGCACTCGCAAATCAAACACAATATATTTCTCGGCCTGCTTTTTGCGACTAATTACTCCAGTTGAATCACGACCGCCACTGACTGGCACAGAGATAACATCTTCCAGCTCAATAATTCCACGGTTCTGTTTGTACTGTTCTTTTGCGTACTCAATCAAATTACGTACTGTCCAAGGACTTTCACCTCGTCTGTCTTCCTCTTCGCCATCATAATTCGGGCCATTATACCAATACCGCTGGCCATCTTGCTTGCGTTTCTCTTCACGATGTAGTAGCGTTTCTTCCCAACGTTTCAGAATATCTTGCATCACACGCGACAAGTTCTTGTCTTGATCCTCGGACGGAATCATTACGTCGGCAATTATGTCGACTTCGCCATCAGTGATCCAGCTGAAAGCGCCTTCGGTAACTCCTCGATTCAGATGATCCATTCGCACACCATCAATACGAAGTCGGGACGTTTTCTTCCATGTGAATCTATCATCGTCCGACTGTGTTCCTCCCCCGGTGCCATTCAGAGTTTGCCGAGGATGAATTGTAAACAGGGAGTCATCATAGGAGCCCGACATATGGTTTGCACCAAGTAGATCGTAAAACAGCCACTGCCTTCGTAATTGCGGTAAATCGCAAGAAAATATACTAATCTGGAATGAACGGAAGTTGCCTGGCTGAAGAATAGTCACGAGTGCATCTTCCAGTACAAAGTGGTCAATTTCAAAGTCACCGGGTCTATGAATCTTTTTATATGATCGTGGATCGACACCAGGCAGCCAATGAACATGAGTACGATCAATTAAACCTCTAATGCCTTTTACTTCCACATCTTCCAATATACCTTTCCCGTTCATCCACTTTCGAAATGAAAGAGTAACGTTTATAGAATCAACGGTCAAGTCAAATTGCGTATAATTTCCGTCGTCAGTTGCTTCAAGTTCAACAACATCGGGCACAATAGTTTCGCCATTATGAGCGGCAGCAGCAGCAGCAGCGGCCGCGGCAGCAGTCGCTTGCGAACCTTTCACAACTCGATTATTAGTTTTTCCTGGGCGTCGCGAAACAAATACATTTCGAAATGAGATTACGCCATCACTCCAGTGAGGCACAATGGCGTTTTCAAAAACGACAGTAATGCCAGTTTCTTTGGTTAAATAATTACCAATCATTCGCGCAAGCGATTCTAAAAATTCGCTATTAGACAACGATACAAGCAGAATATAGATCGGAAAAAAGGACGTACCTTGAGCAAATACTGTATTTGCAGTTAGCAGAACTAAGGAAAAAAAAGTTGTCGTTCCAAGAATCACCCATATGACATTTCCAACGATCAGCCAGGACAAGAAAGCGGACATGTCGTCTAAATTGAATGGACGCACCTGGCGCAGCAGAACCCATTTGAATCTAATCTTAAATCTTTCAAACGCTCCAGAAGCAGCCTTCAACAACTCTTCCTTTGTAGGTCGGTGAGGTAACCTGCGAGACACTGCGCTTGACCAAGTCTCCTGATTATCATTTGCATGATGCTGCTGCTGCTGCTGCTGCTGCTGCTGCTGCTGAGAATTGGGAGTTTCCCCCTTAGAATTATGGCTGTTTTCAATAGGAGTATGTGCACTATTTGGATCGAGACTCTGCGTCTCCTCACCTGCTCTCGGTAGCGGATTTTGTTCAGATTTTCCTATATTGGCATCATTTGTCAACGGAAGATTCTTCCCACTCTGTTCAGCATAGCGACGACCATAGTTAACGAATGTACGCATAAAAATTCTTGGCCCATGAATAGACTGATTGAAATTTGATGCAGCCAGGGAACTTGTCGGTATGCGATGAGGTTTTATATCGTATATTCCCACGTGCCTCATTTCCTTACTGAGATGTCTCGCATTTATATTGCAAAAAGATGAAGACGCTGATTGAATGAGTGAGTCAGCAGGTGAGTTGAATTGCCGTTTCAAATATAAAAAACTAGTAGACTGGAATTGTGCGCGGTCAAGCCTTAAAGATTCTACTGAGCCGATGGCGGCGTGGCCGAAGAGGAAGCGACTGATTCGCTGCGGCAGCGGTAGTCGACCAGCCATCGCTAGCTAATGGCACTGCAATATAATTATAGATGCAATATCTCTAATTCAGTGACTGTACTAGCCTGAGCTTGTGGTTGACCAGGTGTTGCAGACAGTGTGGCATTCGTTGCGGACAAGACGGGTACAAGACAATAAAATACCCCAGATTAATGGGAACTTGCGTCGCAGTTTTTGAACACTAGAGCAGTTGAATGTCTAGAGTTCGGTCTTTCAAGAGACCTCAAACGTACTTTTAGGTACCTTGTACAGTAAGTAGCTGTTACCCACGAATCTAAAAAGCAAAGTCAGCGAGCTGGGTCGGGCGGATCAATAGCAAATTCATCGTCAGAAAGCTGATTATCGATCAACTTTCACATGCTTGACTGAAGTAAGCAGCTTACCAAATATATAATGCACAACAGATTACTGCCTCAAGAAGAATACTTAAAGTATCGCCAGCAGGATGAGTATATAGAGAGTAGGGAAGAAGAGACAGTCTGCAGGAAGCAGTCGGTTAGCTGGTTATGACAAAACTCTTGCCGTAATCGGCCGACGAATCCAGAATCAGCAAAAAAAAAAATTAGACTTAGTAGCAAACTCCCGGCGGTTACTTAAGCAAAGTATATTCCATACCGGTAAGTGCGAGCAGGTTGCGTATATTCTGGACCGGGAGTTTAGACTCTCCAGTTCTTACCGAACTGGAAATTTTTTTGCTTTGATATCTGATACAGACTACTGCTACAATATGCCTGCTCCTACTGCTATTCGGCAAAAGCCAGAAGATGCTGTTCCTGCAGTGAATACGATTAAAGACGAAGGTTAGCATATCTCACCAATCGGCAAATGTGAGAAGAGAAAGGGTGAACTAACAAAAGTACTTATAATTTTAGATGACGAGATTTTGATTGATGCGCTCTCGACAACTACATCTGTCGCACCGACAATTACTGATAATGCAACTGATGTGTCTACTGCTCCTTCTTCTGTTGTGCAAGGTAGTATGGAACTAGATTTAGATGGTCGGCCACGATTCGGATCTGCTGCTGAACAACGGGTAGGTTACAAATACCACGCCATGACATATTATGTCAATTAAACGAAGACTAACATTGTCTATCTATAGATACGAGTCAAATCACAGTCGAGACGAGTACCAGTACCGCCTCATCGTATGACGCCTTTAAAAAACGCGTGGCCAAAAATCTATCCGCCACTAGTTGAGCATCTTAAACTCCAAGTGCGCATGAACATTCGAACGAAAACTGTCGAACTTCGGGTACGTTTATAAAGAATCATGTACATTTGTGCAGTGAGGATGAGCTCTAACTTTTGTAAATCTAGACCTGCAAGCAGACCGAAGACACTGGTGCTATTCAAAAAGGCGCCGATTTCATCAAAGCATTTACTCTTGGTTTCGACGTCGACGACGCAATCGCTCTTCTTAGATTAGACGATCTGTATATAGAGTCTTTTGAAGTGAAGGATGTGAAAACACTCCAAGGCGATCATCTTGCGCGTGCTATTGGCCGTATCGCTGGTAAAGACGGCAAAACGAAATTTGCAATTGAAAACGCTACGCGAACTCGGATAGTCCTTGCTGATAGCAAAATTCATATTCTTGGAGGTTTTGCAAATATTCGAATGGCTAGGGAGTCTGTGGTTAGTTTGATTCTTGGTAGTCCTCCTGGAAAGGTTTACGGTAATCTCCGTATTGTTGCGTCAAGACTCAAAGAGAGCTTCTAGACTTGTTAATAATGAAGAAGTGTGTCGTGCCGTAAAAGTAAATTAGCATACAGTTTGTAATGCGGGTTTTTCAGGTTTCATTGAAGAAAAGTTTGTCACAGTGCTTTATGTACAGTTTTGGGATTTTGCTGGTTGGGTCGTATGGTTTATGTTGTTTATTAGAGTCTGTGTTGATTTGAATTCATTAATATTCATTTAGTTACATATATATACATTTATCTGACATCTACGCAAAAATACATAAAGCATCCTTATCCTTTACATAGAGTAACTTCAATTTGGACATGTCAGAATGTTTTGGAAGCGGAATTTTATAATTGCTCTCCCCCCATTTTTCAGATGACATTAGTAGCATGCGTGATTCGTCATTGACCTTATATCGGCATGTCTGAAGAACATCTGAAGCAACATCAGTGCGTACAGTAATAATAGAGCAAGGGAATTCCTCTCCAGCCAAGTTCGTTATTTCAACCATAGGAAAGGGATTCTGAGACTCAGTGACTTCCTGAATAAGTGGTCTCTTTTGTGCGTCGCTGCCAATCCGTTTCGGAGCTGATGAATTTGAGACAGATTTTGCTTTATCTGCTGATCCCGAAAGTCCAATCTCTTCTAGTAAAGGATTCTGCTGGCTACTTGTTCCAGATCTCAACATTGGACCCAGACCAAGTTCTTCCATTTTATTCGCAAAATCGGTCTTTGTTGGGCCTTTTTCACTCCTTGCTGTCGGTTTCAATAGTTGGTCTTCTGAAGCAGCCTCGAGCAAATCCTTAGCCAATTTGTCGACTGTGGCAGTAATATTGTCTTCACTAAATGAACGAATGTTTGAGGGGTAAGCCGCCATTTTGGGTGGCCGACCATTATTCCCTTTGTATCGCAATTTGGGAAGTTTGTAATCTGCGATATGACTATTAGCGTTAATTCTCCAGCTATCTAGTATACAAATAATCTCGCACCATAGGATAACTCTAGGTCCTCGCAATCACTGATTAAGCTTATGCAACTCCGGCAAATTTGATTCTGAGTCGCTCGGCTTCTTTTGGCCAACCTCGCAAGATCAATGTTGATGCAGCAGTCGATAACAGAACATTCCTCCCCCCCTATAAAACACAGCGTCGTTAGCAGGGGTAAATGGCAACCGCGGTGACAGCTGACGTACTATTATCTGTATCGGTGGTCTCTTTGCCTATAACTATCAAAGATTCACCTGGCAACTCCTCTCCTGGCACTGCACATTGTTAACTACCAAAACACTCATAATGTCACAACATAAAGAATATTATACCGTCAAATAGCAAAGCCGAATCTTTCTGATCAGCATCTGAGGGAATATCCGCCCAGCAGACATTAACGAATACCTTGGTTCCTTCGGCGTGCTTTGGCGTTGATTTACACAGATATGTTTTTATGGCAAAAAGAGGCTGAGGAGTCAATTCGAAAAGCTTCTCTTTGATATCGTCTTCGTCGCTCTCAGCCAATAAAGGTGGCAAGTCTGCAAACATCAACCAACTCGTATTGTTGTCGTTCAAAAATAAGCTGAAAGTTGATTAATATATTGTTATGGATAACGCGCAGCAGAGTAGGCTATGAAGGGTTAGGTTTGAGATAATCGAAAAGGCCGCAAGTTCCGCCCGAGGACGCGAAACGTCATCACCACCGCTATCTACTACTTCTTCCTCTGATTTTCCAATTTGCTTCTAGGAGCACTTGTTTATCTGTTTGATTTGGTCTGCCTACCTGATCGATCACTTATATTTGACAAAGCAACGACTGTACCTGCGATTTTCATTGACTTCTTCGTCTCATATACTATAGCATCAACACATCATGAGTTGGTCGGGATTCAAGAAGGCCGTTAATCGTGCCGGAACTACGGTATGTTGTTATTTTGTCAGACTTAAATGGCTATTGCAGTATATTTCTATTTGGATTTTCAGAGTATGCTAAAGAATGCACCGGGCCGGAGAATTCACTGCATAGCCATGACTTGCGACTGTCGTTAAACTGATTTATTCATCTATACTAGGTCATGATGAAGACTGGCCAGATTGAGAAGACAGTCGATAGAGAGTTTGAGCTTGAGGAGAGACGATTCAGAACGTGAGTTATGATTAGATGTGCTCAAATCATTCTAGTACTTGACACTGACGCCATACACAGTCTTGAATCTGCGGCCACTAAGCTTCAGAAGGAGGCCAAGGGATATCTGGATTCCTTACGCGGTATGTTAATCATATTCAAGAGCTAATTTTGATGATGCTGTGCAGATGCTGATTGAATCATAGCTATGACCGCCGCTCAGACACGAATTGCGGAAACCATTGATGCCTTTTATGGCGAATCTGGTGCCAACGATGGCGTTAGTAAATATTATCGCACAGCCGTTGAGGATCTCGATGCTGATACCGTCAAAGCACTTGATGGTCCGTATCGTGCAACTGTTTTGGAACCCATCTCGCGCTTTACATCTTATTTCCCTGACATTAACGATGCCATCAAGAAGCGGAATCACAAGTTGCTCGATTACGACGCTATGCGATCTAAAGTCCGCAAGCTTGTCGACAAGCCTGCTGATGACGTAGCCAAGCTTCCCAAGGCTGAGCAAGATGCTGAGATGGCAAAGGCCGTTTACGAGGAGATCAACAATCAGCTAATTACTGAATTGCCTCAACTTATTGATATTCGTGTACCCTACCTCGATCCTTCATTCGAAGCGCTCGTCAAAATCCAGCTTAGATTTTGTTCGGAGGCTTATACAAGAATGGCACAGGTCCAGCAGTATCTGGATCCCAGCACCAGAGAGGAGTATGCCGGCGGTTATTTGGACACCAGAGTTGAGCAGGTACTTCAGGGTATGAGAGATTTGTCGATTACGTGAGTATAAATCTGTCTTTGTTCCTACTTTACACATAAGGTACTAATAGTAAAATATAGCGGCATGTCGTCCTCTTGAACAATCCCGTGTTTAATTTTCTTATTGCATCTAGTGGCTGGGGATCTGTAGTTCTAGGATGGAGAGCTGATGAAATTGCTTTATTAACGCGACGTCTGATCCATTTTTTGTTGTTTCAAATCTCTAGTATCTTTATTTGCGAGCTCATTGTTTCTCAATTTTGCTTTAAAATGCAACGTCAATAATTGATTCTCTATGAATGTGTAGAATATTCGATGGCCTAATTCGTCTTTGCGGCGGTTTAATGTAGACCACGCGACTAATTGGAAATTTACCACGTGTCCTGATCTTTATATATAACTTGTCATGGACTATTATGTATCTTTCAATTTTTTTTGCTTATACCTTCGCTTTTCAATTTAATTCCTTTCTATTATGAGAATTTTAAAAACTCGACCTGTACACGCAGCCTTACTGGTTCTGGCTATTATCCCACTAGTAGTCGCGTTCGGCAGCTCAGATAGTCTAAACAGGAAGATCCTGCCGTCGCAAATACAAACTCTTACTTTACGCAAAGATGCCAAAACTACTGGACGAAGGCTGAAACCGGCTCCTCAGCTGAAAACCGTTGGTGGAGATGCTAAAGGTTTATATGAGGTTGAAGCTATGCAATGTCGAAATATGGGGTCTGGCGATGGTGGTCCTGAGGATGTGCAATGGAGCTGCGTGGCTGATCTACCCGGCTACTTCAAGTATGAGACAATTTCTTGTGGTTTGATGTACAGGGATTGCATTGCTAATTTTTCTGCAGACTTGGGAGAACCGACGTCATTTGCGAGGGATACAAGAATGCTGATGATCCGTATGTCTTGAAAGGCTCATGTGGAGTCGAGTACACTCTCCATCTCACAGATATTGGCCGTCAACGTTATGGAAAGAAGGCTTTTGGAAAGACGCCATCAACTAACGATTATTATGGTAAGATATCCATGATTTCTAGTTTATAGCAACGAGATCTAATTTCAATATAGATGGATCGTCGTCGTTGAGCACCTTGTTCTGGTTCGTTATAGGCTGTGTGTTACTATACATGGTTTGCAGCTATCTGGCTGCTCCAACTACAAGTGCAAGCTCCCGAGGTTTTCGTCGCCGTTCAAGTGGTTTGTTTGGCAACTTTTTTGGCGGAGACGATAACAATGACGATCCACCTCCACCATACTCAGGAGGAGGAGGTGGTAGCGGTGGTGGTAAAGCGTTTTCTTACACTCAGCAACAGCAGCAACGTCAATGGCAACAGGCACAGCAAGGCAATTGGCGTCCTGGATTTTGGTCTGGACTCGGTGCTGGCGCATTAGGCGCTGGTCTGTACAACCGGCTTTCGGGACAAAATCAAGCGGCACAGAGGGCGAACTGGATCAGAGAGAACTCGATATACGATAATTATGAGCCGCCTCGACGTGGTGGATTCACTAGATTTAATGGTGGTAATTCTGAGGATTCATCACCAACGCAGTCTACTGGATTTGGGGGCACCAGACGGCGCTGAAGTGGAATACTACTAATCAAATAAAGGGTCTGGCGCTAGGGGAGTTAATTATCTAGGTTAGACAGGGAAATGGTATAATATATTCAAAACGGAGTGCTGAGCACACTGTAAATATAATGCACATGCAAACGTGTCCTAAAATACTGGCATAACCGAGTCTGTTTACGCATTGGCAGCAGCTACGGCAGCCGCCAAGGCAAAAGCGACCTTGAACGAGATATTCTCAAGAATGAGTTCCTTGTCACCGTATCGTTTTTTTGCCCACGAATATAGCGAGTTGTACGGCATAGAAATCAAACCTCGACTCTCGAGAAACTGCAGAACAAGGTCAGAAACTAGGATGGTCCAGCTGTAATAAAAGATAACGCCCGCATGGTGAAGAATCGATGGATCAACTCCGCAGTCGAAAAGCAACGTGTGACGTACCTGCAGAAACAAATAAGTACTACTACTTATAAATACAAGCAGCTTGCTCAGCTTTCCCACTATAAATCCAACAAAAAGACCCGCAAAGCTGCCGATAGATAATTCTCTGTAATCAATCCGCGATTTCCTGGCTTCTGAAGATACGGTCTTGAGCTCATTCGCAGTAGCCGAGTACACGTCGCGATTTCCACGAACTGCATAATCGCACAATATGGGAGACTTAAATAGCTGCGTATAAGCAACTGCTGAGACTGTAGCACCACCAGCTAGAAGAGTAGACGAGAAACGAGGTGTTGTCGCGCGAACTGATTGTCTGGCGGAAGATGAGAAGAAACTTGTGCGCGCTCCGCAGCTGACAGTGGATAACCGTGCAGAAAAAGCGCTGGCTCGAGAAAAAAGAAACGCTGACATGATTATTTAGTTTTGTCAGCCGAAAAGAAGAAAGTTGAATCAGATGGACAGAGTATTTGTGTTTGACGATAGACGATCCTCTTGCTACCGAGCAAGTGTGATGGCCGCACAGTGACGTCAGTAGTAGTGGTGTCAGATCCTCAAATATATGATTACTAATAGATTATTGATTGCCTAAGATTAACCCCTGAGTTATTGAGTCCGGGGATATATAATTCGGCTAAACTCTTGTCAGTATATGAAAAGGAGTTTGTTGCAGGTAGTAGGTAGCATTCAGTGTCTGATATTGAATACTGCATTCAAAATGGCTGCTTCTCCTGAATTGTTGACTGTGCCAGGGACCTACGAGCAGTCTGCGTACGTACATCTCGAGAACCAGCTATGTATTCGATTTTACTTTTACTGACTGCCATTGTGAAGAACTATCAAAACTGTCGAATATGGGGTTGGCTCATTATCAAAGCTTCCTGAAATTCTTGGTTCTCTTGACGTCAAAAAGCCATTCATCTTGACGGGTCATTCTATCCGGACAAAGACGCCTCTCATCCAAAATGTGTTGTCCATTCTGGAAAGAGACGATCTTGAAGTATTTAGCGGAATTAGGCAGCACGCTCCTGTACGTCTTTTTTGTTTCTATCCAAAAGAATTTTTCTGCTTACTCTGGTTAGATTGCCGATATCAGAAATGCTCTTGCTGCGTTCAAGGAATCTGGATCGGACGGTATCCTAGCCATTGGAGGCGGCAGTCCGATCGAGTACGATATTGCAACCTGTTCCTAAAAGCAGCACCCTTAAGCTAACCTTTTAATAGTTCTGGAAAACTGATTACCAGCTTACTTTTTGAATCGTCTCCAAAAAAAACTCCAATGGTCATGGTGCCTACCACCTTATCCGTTGCTGAGACTACTCCATCTGCCGGAGTGACAAACGAACAAGGCCAAAAGGTTGGAACGACCAAGCCTGATATTTCTGGCGATGCTATTATCTACGACGGTGCTGTGCTGAGATATACTCCGCTGAAACTTGCTCTGTCCAGCGGCATGCGGGCCGTTGACCACGCTATTGAGGTAAGTTTTATCTCATGTATTAATCAAGAACACAGACCAATCATAGTGACAGACACTGTACGCCGACAACATCCCTGAGTTGCCTTACAAACCTCTTGCTCTTTCAGCTCTGCAGTATCTGACTGAGTATTTACCTAAACTGAAAGATGATCCAGAAAATGCAGAAATTGCTCAAATATTAATGAACGCTGGATTCCTCAGTTTATTTCCTAGATACATGATGACCGGTGCCGTAGGTTTAAGGTATGCATAATTTGAAATTTTTTTTGATGACTACTGCGGGTGCTAACCCGTATTGTAGTCACAGCCTAGGTCATGGCCTTGGTGCAGCATACGGAATTCCTCATGGTACGACAACGTCTAACTCATGCTCATTTTACAAATCTCAAGCTAAATCTCACTGCACAGGAATTACCTCATGCGTCACCCTTGCTCCCGTAGTTCACTTCAAAGCCGAACATGATCCCCTAGCCGCCAAACAGCTTCTACGCATACTTCCTTTTCTCGGAATTGTTCCCAATCCAAAGGCCGACGATTCGAAGAATGCACATGCAGTCGGCGATGCTATTGCCAAATTGGTCGACACTCTGGGATTGACTACCAGGTTAACAGAGTACAACGTGCCATACACGGATGCTGAAAAGCTTGCGCTGCATGGACTTGGTGGAGATAAGAATAGCCCGCTTCTATCGTACGCCATTGAGCTCGTTCAATCTCTTTATTAACTGTAAGCATCATTTATTGTGGACAAAATACTTTTAGTATATTATAAACTTGTTGAAAGTAGCCAGTCTCACAATAACAGCTTTTGTATTCCCATAAATATATACGTATATGTTTCATTCAACCTGAACACCGAAATAAAAATAAATTCAAACCACAATCAGAAACCCACAAGACTCAAACCAACAGCGACAGTAAACGTAAGTCTACTTTTTATGCTTTTATGTTCAAGGTCATCATCAAAGTTCAAAGTAGTCATCAAATTTCAAAGTCGTCATCAAATTTCAAATCCTCGTCTAGATTTAATTGCAGATCACTATCCAGATCAAAAGGTCGCTCAAAATCATAGACTCCATCGTCTCCAACGGATAGATCGTCGTCGAAGTACATTTCTTTTTTTGGAGGTTTTGAGCATTCGTCCATTTTACGCTCCATTATCGTTTTACCATGTTTGTCTCGGGGATACAAGTAGTCTGTTATAATATCTGGGCTTGTCATCGCTGCGCGAAGCGCGTCGTGGTCAATTGGCTCAAAATCCGCGGGAACAAACGGTAGTTCTAAAACAGCATTTACAGTCAATAAAGATTCAGAAACAATATCAATGGCGGTCAAATAATCCTCATACCTATAGCTCGTGGAGGCATATATTCAATATCAGGCAAATCCGTCTCAGATGATAGCATAGTCTCGACCGGTGCCGAATTTACTTCTTTTCGTGGCGTTGCCTGCTTCGTCCTTCTACGACCGGCAGAAGTTGGTCTGACGGATGATTTTACATTCTTAAAGCCGCCGTCCTGTAAAGATGCCATTTTTGGTCTCGCATTTGTGTCCTTTCCGCCAAGTGGAACTCGCTTTTCTAAACAGTTGTAAAGTGGTCAGCGGTCGAGCACCGGAATTCCGAGTGTCTTATATCCTACTCACCATTGGGAGTCTTGAATGGCGTCTTAAATGCGCCTTTATCGGTAGCTCCTTTATTGGAATTAAAAGAAATAACAGTGTTCTCGTTTGCTTTTGCTCCGAATGGTGTCCGTACACTATTGGCTTTCTTCGCGAATGGTGTCTTAGGAGCTGTGCCGCCGATGGCGGCCTTGCCAGAAACGGCAAAAGCAACCTGGTTTTCCTTGTCGTGATATACTTGTGTCATCCAGCAGTATTATTTCACGCGTTGAAATGAAATAGAAACGATTGGGGGTGCTGCGTAAATAAGATGGAGTGAGCAATGACAACTGTTTACATTAATTAGTACCAACCCCATTGCTCACAAATTTACGGTTTCCATGACAACGCGTCTCATGCAAGGCGCAGTCTTTTGTGAGCAGTGAGTTGGAGACAGGCTCGTTATTAGCAGAAGCCCCTTTATAAGCACCCCCCGCCTCGCTCTTATTTCTTCTGATCCCACGTTTAGTCAGTCTTCAGTTATTCCCTGTAGGATTGTCAGTCTATTTCTTTATTTAATTGCTGAATTATAATCAAATCTCTCGAAAATGTCTATGATGGATAAGTTAAAAGAGGTACGTGTGCAGACCGCAGTTTAGAAAGTTATCGCGTACTGTACTGCAAAACGCGAATAAGTCGCCAATGCATCCGATCAATATGCTCTTTCTAGGATTTCATTAATAACAATTATAATCAATTCTAATTCTTCTTTTTTTTCCTTTCTAGCGAATTAGCGCTCTTCGGTTGGAGGCTGAGACTGCTCAGGATAAGGCCGACGAGGCCTCTGCGCGCGTCAAGGCTCTTGAGCAGGACTTGATGACAAAAGAGCAGGAGATCACTTCGCTGACGCACAAGAACTCTCTGTTAGAAGAGGAAGTTGACAAGCTCGAGAAGCAGTTGGGCGAGGCGAAGTCTGCTGCTGAAGACGGGGCTGCGCACGGTAGCGCCAATGAGACTCTGACGCGTAAGATAAGCCAGCTTGAGGAGGAGCTGGAAGAGGCCGACAAGAACCTGCGTGAGACCACCGAGAAGTGAGTATCCAAAATTTTCTTATCATTCATGATAAGAGTTATTCATTCAACTTCTGCTGGACTGAAAATGCTAATGTACTTTGATTATAGGTTGCGCGTGACTGACGTCAAGGCCGAACAATACGAACGCAAGGTTTCGAGTCTGGAGACCGAGGTCGAATCATGGGAGAGGAAGTTTGAAGAAATGTCTGCCAAATACTCTGAGGCTAAGATTGAGCTTGAGGAGATAAATAAGCAGCTGGAGGCTTTTTAAAATCCGTGGATCTTTTAAGATCGTGAATGTGATATTAAATGTCTATTCAGTGCTCAGTATATAAGAATAGTGATGTGATAGCCGTAGTTTTTTGCTCGTCATTCGCTTTATTTTTTAATGATATGATAATATAGAAACAAATTTTCTGACATCTATCAATAAACGTATTATGACTTTTACCTCAAAGGTTTTTACAATGCACTTATTCATTCATTCCGCCCCAATACAAAATATAACATATCCATAAGTCTAACGCCGGTATATACACTCAATCTTTCTCAGTTTCCGGATTTTTTCTTCAATTCATCTAACACCAAGAATCTTCAGTAAGCAGCCGACAAGCCGACAGGGAGCCTGGGAGCCGGGGAACTTGGGAAAAGGGACACCGAAAATCAAATTTCTCGCACTCTCAATCTAGCCACTCGAAAGCAAAAATATAGAGTTTAGATGCGATCAGCTCCTAGTAAATTGTCCAAGTAAGCGCTAGGAGCGCGCTGACCTGGCTGAGGGGTCACATTCAAATTTGATGCCGTCGAGCGCGAATAGTTATGCGGGCTATCAGATCTTTGAATTGGCATAGTCGATGCCCTATTTGACAGATTGACATTCGACGATATATTTGCGCCACTGTAGAACCCTGCTGGAAGATATGTTGAGCTCCGACCAGATTGGCCGAGAGAAGATAGATGAGCATCTGCTGCAGATGCGTTACCTGCAGTCATACCGATCGCATTTGCCGTCGGAGAGTAAAATGTGTTTCTATTGAATGATGGGCCAGAAGCAGGTTTGAAGTCTTCGTACATGGTAGCGGGACGAGCCAAACTGGCTACTTTTCCAGTACTGGTCAAATCGTCAAGAGAAACATTGGTTGCCGCACCTGGAGCATAATAAGCACCACCCCCAGTTCCACCACGTTTGGCTGTTCCCAAAAAGCCAGACTTTGACTTTGAATCTGAAATGTATACTCCGGAAGAAGTAGTAGTAGACTGAAGCGATTTGTGCAAAGAGTAGGCCACCATACCTCGCCAAGCAATGACTGCAAGTCCAATAGCACCCAGACAGGCACCGACGGCAATAAATACGGTGCCTTCCGGAGCCTTCGATTCTTTAATAAAGGGATTACCTGTTGTGACAGGAATCGTCGGTGTGGGATATGCGATAGTAGAAGAGCTAGTAGTGCTAATAGAAGGGGCAACAAAGGTTGAGGTCGATTGATCGTTGAGAGTGTTCGATTTAGTGATACGAATCTGAGAGGTAGACGTAGTGGAGGATGAAGCAGACGAAGTAGTCGAGGATGAAGTAGTCGAGGATGAGGTAGACGACGTAGTCTTGGAGGTGCTTGACGTGGATGAGGAGGATGAGGAAGAAGTCGTAGAGGTTGATGACGACGTCTCAGAAGACGCAGCCTGGGCTACAGCAGCATAAAATAGCACCGCAACTAGCAGTAGATATATCAGTGATCGCCCCATAAGTGAATGCCGGTAGTCTTGGTGAACAAATAAGAGGAAAGCAGAGATTATGTGAAAAGGGAACAGAGGCGAGGCATATGTAAACACAAAGCCCCCCTGCCTCTATTTTTACTTAAAGTTTTCATCTCTGTGATTAAATGTGACTAATTGTGATTTGCGAGTAGCATGCTCCGACTGGCATCGACGACCTTTTGCGTCGTCCTCAATCTTATTTCTTCAAGAAATCTACACAAAATGTCGGCCTCGTTCACCTTCGCCGACACTCCAGTAGCTCCTCCGCCTCCGCCTGCTTCAGACGAGTGCGGTATCAAGACCTCTGATTCGCCGGCTATCAAAAATGCGCCTCTGCCTGCGGATGGCCCCGGTTCTCGTCACTTCAACAACTACCTTCTCTTCTTCCTGCTCTTTTCTGTCCCTTACTACTTCACGCGTAAGGTCGGTGGTGGATACAAGACCTTTTTTTTCTTTCTAATTGTCTTGGGTATCCCTGTTCTTGCGTCTTTCTGGTCAATTGTCTCGGCCTTCTCGCCGCGCATAAATGAGAAGGTGAAACTACCAAACAAGGGCGTCGAGCACTACCTCGAGTTCCACACTCCTGAGCTCGCAAAGAAGTACTCTGGTCGCAATAAGATTCCTATGGAAACCTTTCACGAACTGTATTTTGATAATAAGGTCTCGTTTAAGGGCGACGCCCTTGACGTTTTGGAGTACCGTCATGATTGGGCTAACTTCCGATTTACACTGTCTCTTTACAAATTTTTCCTCACCGGCATGATCCCCGAGGTCATCATGCACACTCGTTCACAAGGTACGTCTGTTTGTTTAGCTATCAATTGAGTATAAATTGAAGCTAATTGCTGACTTTTCGTTCTACAGATGAGGAGCAGGTTCGTGATCATTACGACCGAGGAGATGACTTTTACGGCTGGTTCCTGGGCCCGCGTATGATCTATACCTCTGGCGTTATTAACGATATTACTCGCGAAGAGACTCTTGAAGAGCTGCAGGATAATAAGCTTCGTATTGTCTGCGAAAAGCTGCAGCTGAAGAAGGGCGAACGCCTTCTTGACCTTGGCTGCGGATGGGGAACTCTTGCCAACTTCGCATCGACCCAATACGGTGCTCATGTCACTGGTATCACTCTTGGAAAGAACCAGACTAAGTGGGGTAATACTCGCCTTGCAGAATCTGGCATTCCCGTTGATCAGAGCAAGATTCTCTGCCTTGACTACCGTGATACTCCGGTTCCTGTCGAAGGCAAGTACAACAAGATCTCATGCCTGGAGATGGCTGAGCATGTCGGTGTGCGTAAGCTGTCTGCTTTCTTTAGTCAGGTCTACGATATGCTTGACGACGATGGCCTTTTTATTTTACAGATTGCTGGCCTTCGTAAGGGATGGCAGTACGAAGATCTTGTCTGGGGTCTGTTTATGAACAAGTATATCTTCCCTGGTGCTGATGCTTCTACCCCACTTGGATTTGTCATTGATAAGCTTGAAGGCGCTGGATTCGAGATTGCCAGCGTTGACACCATCGGTGTTCACTACTCCACCACTCTTTGGAAGTGGTATAGAAATTGGCTGGCCAACAAGGACAACGTCATCAACAAATATGGTATTCGCTGGTTTCGAATCTGGGAGTATTTCTTGGCTTCTTCGGTTATCACTTCTCGCCAGGGTGGAGCTACCTGCTTCCAGATTGTTTGCCGCAAGAATCTCAACTCTTACCACCGCGTTTACGATATCCCGGCTCAGTATGGACTGAAGGTTCCCCAGCCTCCTACCGGAAATGCCTGGATCAAAGAGTAAAATAGAGAACATCTCTCACCTCGATATTGATATTGCCGCACGTCCAGAGAAGCGAATTTAATGTCATGTTTCGAGTATTCGAGGCTTCATTGCGTTTTTTCTAAATGGCGCTCGATTTATTGAGTTGTATGCCGTATGTTGTATGTAATAGTCATATGCCATGTTACCAAATTTTATGATTGATTCATGTTATTTTTATAGAACGATTAAAATTTCAGTATGATACAAATGCATAACCTTTTCCTTATATTACCCAAAATAAACCACTATTAAAAAATTCATCGCTCAAAAAACTTCTGGTAGTCTCTCTACAACGTAAGAATGCGATCCTACGCTAAGTAGTGGTACGCCAGGTATCTTTCGCAATCTACGCTTTAGATCAGCATCATTTGTTGCTACTATATAGCACTTATGCTGCATCACACGCTGCACAAGACAGTCATCAGCGTATGTGCCCTTATGACTGCAAGTAATTCTTTCAATCTGATCATCCCTAGCTATTTTTAAAGCTATTCTGTACCTCGGTCCTAATTTCTCCAATTCCGCCATGACGCAGTCTGTGATAATTGGTATGCATTTGGCGTAGAGCGCGTCCATCAACCCGCGAAATAGATCGACTTTCTTTTGTATACTGAAATTGAGAAAATTGGTATCAATGAGAACTTGATACGGTGGTGTAAGTGACTGATTGTATTGAAAAAATAGAGCAGACGACATTTGAGGTCTGAAATTGGACATGTTAATACAAAAATCGCATATTTTCGTGAAAAACATTCCTTCACTTACATTTCCTTAATCAGTTCGTTATCTTTTAGTTTCTTCTCAGGCTCTGCCTTTTTCTGAACTTTTCTAATATCAGAACAAGATTAGTACACAGTCATTTTATCGAAAAACGCATATAATGAAACTCACTTTGCAACTTCTTTACTCGACATAACTCGCTTCACCTGAGCAAACTTCCGAGTCTTTTTGGCCTTTCCCATTTCGTACTCTTCTTTTCGCAGTCTTTATTATGAAATAGGCGTGAAACTTGGTAAAACTGGAACTCGTACGTATATTCAAATCAGAGTCAACGAGCTGATTAGCAAAAGAATATCTGCAGTTGGGAGCAACCGCCTCCAAAAATTTTGAGCTTTGGGAGTTTTCTATTGTTTAGGGTTAGGTCTCATTATTCTGACGAAGTGAACATGGCTCTCGATAAATCAATCGTAGCTGTCATCTGATATACAAACAATGGCTACTTCACAACTACTTCCTTTAGGTACGTAAAGATTCTGCTTCTTAGGAATAATTTTATCTGCTTTTTGATGTTGGTAATTGACGCGTTTTGCGACAGAACTGGTGGATAAGTGCGTGGGATCAAGGATTTGGGTCGTCATGAAAACCGACAGAGGTACGAAAGCAGGAAGTCATTGGCCGAATTAGATTGATCATCAGGATTAATAATTCAATATAACAGAATTTAGCGGAACTCTACTTGGATTTGACGATTTTGTCAGTAAGAAGCATCTCTTTTGGTTCGAGTTATTGGCATTTGCAAGTGAACTAATGAGACAATTTCTTTTATAGACATGGTTCTTTCCGATGTTACCGAATAGTAAGTTGACAACAAGCAAACACTCAAGAAATGACAAATAATTAAGCAGAACTCATAATAGCGACGCGCTGGGAAACCAAACACATCTTTCCAAGATCTTACTGAATGGCAATAATATCTGCATGGTATCGTATATCCTTAGCACCAAACTCGTAAGACCATCATCTGACAATTCCATTACAGCTTATTCCTGGAGGAGAACCAAGCGGCGAGAATGGTGCCACCGAAGAATAGAATTTTTGATAATAAAATTCGCCGCTCGATGCATAGCTCGCCGACAATGTACTATAAAAAATTCATTGAGAAGTTTTGTACGATTTAATGTTATACAACTTTAATCAAAGGAAAAAAAAATTAATAATATACAATCTATTTACATATATATTCTGCAATCTCGCGCAGTTCTCACTGATTTGCAAGCAGCGGTTTGGCAGGCAATTCAAGTGGCGACCATGGATAAAGCACGCCGCCGAATCCGAAATGCTGGACGACAGGAAATTTGCCCAAAACCTCTGCGCTATACATCTTTAGCAGCCCTGAATGTACCTTAGCCCATGATTGGACACCTGAGATGTCGTATAAGACTGGCGAGTGTTCGAAAAAGGGACCTCGTTTGACCTATAGAGCAAACGTTGATCAGCAAAGAATCAAGAATCTGCCAAGACGTTAAGCTTACATCATAAATAAAAGCGATCGCCCCAAAATACATATTTCTATATTTGAAGTCTTCCACTATTTGCGTATTCATGACTGCAGAAGGTCGTGGCATACCATATATAGACATATCTTGTGGTCTTTTTGTCGTTGATCTTGCTGCATGTTTCCTCTGATCTTGACTCTCGTGCCGTTCTTCAACACCTTTGAGCTGCGCAGATCCAATAATGTATGGCAAATGAAAATGGTCGTCTAGGCCCCATACTCCGTGGCTTCCTGCCGGCTCTAGAGTATACTTTTTGACAACCTTTCTGATAATTTGGAAATAATGAGTAAATATCCACAATATTTCTTTTCCTTCAATAGAGGCTCCGGTATCTGAATCCAATAATCCTAAAAACAAACAACCACCAAAGAAAGCCAGAAAACTAAGCTCATGCCCAGTACCAAAATCTAATCGCTGCAAGGATCCCAAACTAGCCATCAGATAAGCAGCAAGTTCGATCTTTGCTGATTGTACGACGTTCTTTTTTTCTAACAGCTGAGATATCAATGGATCAATCGTCTCTTCAACTTTTGCATACCACGTTTTATATGCCAGGTTGCCAAACCTTCGGGGGCCTGTAATCGGGGCAACTTCGTCGATTAGACTATCGAGTTTCTTTAAGATTGTAATTATGCCTTCGATACCATTTGAAAGATCCTCCTCTGACCTGGGTATCTCGAGTTCAGATACGCAATCAGATATATATGCAAGTAAAAACTGAATCCTTGCAAAAGCTGTCGTTGACTTGAAAAATTTCAAATCATCGCCTGTATGAATTCGCTTCTCTGGTAAACTGAATGATGCATCTTTAGATAACGCGTAAAATACTTCCCGATAGGCATCAGGACTTATTTTTACTGTAGTCATATTACTTTCTTTTCACTATCGGCCTCGTAAGACTTTTTGCGAGTCGGAAAGAATGGGTCTGAAAATACTCAGATCGATGCCAGATTGAGTATACTGTAAAGTTATTATCAAATGTATTCATCAGTTCATCAGTACCAAACACTGCTCAGGAATTACCATACACCCTTACCCAATGGAACTACCATCTCCGAGAACTTGATGCAATAATCTCTACATTTCCTTTGAGTTGGGATTGCCTTTAGATTTTGTCTATCGGTTTTAAGCTTGGTAGTACAGACTCCTCTTGATTAGTACGATTTATGACTAGAAACATAGTAGTGAATCAAAAGCATCTGATACTGAGATTATCAGCAAGAATTGTAACCTAACATTTTAAAAAATGGATCTATATTTTTCAAGACTCAAGTCGACCGTTATACTTACTCAGAGCCTGTAAAGATCTTAAACAGCAAAATCACACTCTTAGTTGCGACTAAGAGCAAAAGTGGATCTGTCTGGCTCTGACATTAGAATTAGATCATATAGAGTATCTGTCTCAGCACATTGTAATATCAAATTTGGAGTTTATTACTAAGAAAACCAATACAAACCAATACAAACCAATACAAACAAATAGGAACAAATAGGAACAAATAGGAACAAGTAGAAACAAATAGGAACAAATAGATCAAATTCTTAAAACCATAAAGTAGCAGATAGTATTAGAAAAGAACACCTAAAACACCTTTAGCCATTCAACGCCATTCATATTATCAAATCAAAACGTCAAACCCCTCAAAAGTTTGGCAATAGACCTTAAAAGATCAACCAAAATCAAACCTCTTAACAATTGCGTCATTGAAATGTGTTCAGGAAATTTCGGTTTCATGAAAACCAAGCCTTGGACATTTTCTTTGCATTCTTTGAAGCTTTAATCTGCTGCTCAAGCAAAAAATCCTTTATAGCTTTGCCAGTCCACTTGGACCAATCACTAGTAAAGTTAATTGCATCTCTACTTGCTTGTGAAATTCGAGGCGTTGCCGCTTCATGGGATCGTATTGCCCAATCGCGAGATTTCTCAGCCACCTTTGTGCTCAATTCTTTTGACCCATGGGCCGCCTCTTTGGCAAGATAAACCATTTTAACCCAATCACGCTGGATTTCTGGGTAGATGACTTCCTCAGAGTACTTCTTCGCGCGACCACCATGGCTGGACACCTGCTGCTGCCAGGATTTTATAGTAGGGCCATGCTCCTGAGCCAAGTCAGCTGTCGCTGTCTTCAGCTTGTTCGCACCATCTTTTAGCAAGCCATGCGATACTTTGCCGTAATGACTGAATACGCCTTTAAAATCAGACAAGGCATGATTAAATTGATTAGCCGATATAACAGCAGGCTGGGTCTTTGCTTCGAAATCCACAAGGTACCAGCGCTTGGTATAGACACCGTGAGATCCAAGATAGACTTCAAGAGTCACATTGATGGTGCCCCAAGCATCCTTGGGATTTACAGTAATTAAAGTCGATTCCTTGAAAGCCTTTTCGACTGTATAAGCTCTCGGCTTTGAAGTGACCGCATAAGCTTCTCGCACAGTCTGTACATCAAAGTTATCAACTTTAACGTGCGACGACCAGAAGGGAGACGGAATAGAGATCGATCTAGGAGCCTTGACCAGAATATTGTTTTGGCTGACATGAAATTTGAAATCATGATCTTCTGTAAAAGCAGTGATGAAAAATGCCGCGACTCCAAGGGTCATAATCGATATCCCAAGAATACGAATAGTAGTCGTTGTATTGACATCTGAAAGCAAGGAAATAAGTATATTGTCCTAAAAGCAGTTGTTAATCGAGTTTGATTAATGCTACTATATAACCCAAAATTAGTTTACCCGCTTGTTTATCTGTTCAGTGTTATAGTCTCTGACCTCGTCACTAGGTTGATCAGGTTTTAACATTTTTGCAAGAAGCTCGCTATCAGTGATCTGAATAAATTCAGAAAACGAAAATTTGCAGCATGCAGGTCGTTTGGCAGTTCTATAGGGAAATGTAGCAGGACCGATCCGGTCAATTACCGAGTTTGACTTTTCGTATATCGCAAATACAGAGACCATGCTCTCATCTCGAAAAATATCCAAACTCTGCGCTAGCTCAATCGATCTCGCATTGGGTGCATCTGCAGTGAAGTAAAATATAGCAAGATCGGGAAAAACTCGTTTACTTAATTGCAACCGGAAAACCTCAGATTCAGAAAGTGTATGATCTGTCCCAGAGACTGAAAACATAAGGACGCCTTTGGCGGTCTGAGAGATCTTTTCGTAACGAATAAAGCATGGGCTTTTGACAGTGACCAATGAATAGAGGAATGTCAAGCCAAGACGCAAGATCGAGAAATCTGACAAAATAAATTCAGATGATGTGGCGGTAGAATACATGTTGCGAATCTTATTCTGTACCGCTTCTGGCAGAATAAGATCTTCGGCATCCGTAAAGACCACAACGGTAGGAGCACCAAAAGTCCACGTCCATAAAGTACGGATAGTGTATAAAAAGTAAATTATACAGTCGTTTAAAACACTTGCGATAGAAAGAAAATAAGAATGTGTAGATTTGACCCCGTCAGCGGAATGTTCCATTATTGAGAAGGCAGCTGATTCGACAGATGGATCACGATCCGCTGCATTCTCATTTGGTAAATCGCCAACGAGTGTGCCTGTCTGCGTCAGCACAGAATGTACAGATCTGGTCGGTGAATTTTTACCATTGAAACTTGCAGTAGTGCTCGGCGACGGCGTCATCACAGTGGCCGAAGTCGAGTCAGCTACATAATTCTCAGAGTCGGTGTCGTTGTCTGCATGCTCGGATTGAGATTCCGAGAAACCGCCAACGCTAAATGACGAAATGTCGTCGCTGAATTCGTCGTCACCAATAATGGACATTTCAGTCATCACACTCTCCAGGTCCTCTTCGCGGGGATCAAGGTCCTGATCTAACGAGTTCGAGATCGAAGAGTCAAGATCGCGCGAAGGCATGACAAAAGAATACTCGGCGCCTTCATCGGACGGCAAGGAATCAGACAAGGCAACAGACATATCGGCAAGGAGTGCTTCTTGCTTATGGTCTGTAAGCTTGAGGGTGCTCTTGAGTTTAGTCAGTATCACATGTGAATGGGGAGATTTGCTGACGCAAGGATCAGAACGCACATGATCAGTCCAGAAGTGGCACAAAATACAGAAATACTATATGACAGAGGGGAAATTGGTATTATTGAGTGCTATAGAAATGAGTTACAGGGGAGAAAGAGATGATATCAGAAGACATGAGGTGGCACGAGGCAATTGTGTGACGCAAGTGGTATGACTGCCCTTGCCCCGCCGTTTCAGTGTCTTCGATGCGCCGTCGTTAAGGATACGGGCTGTGGATCTTTGAGGTAAAGACTGCTCGCAAGAGTATTGCTGTATCTGAATCGATAGCATGCTGAACAATTCTCAGCTCAGCTCTCTTCCGGCCTGTTACTGGGTCTCCTCGTAGTCTCGGATATCTCTTCGCTGGCTATTAAAAATCAATCACGTGTACTCGTGAACTGCTGACCTCGAAATGCGACCTACTACTGCCTCTATAATAACAAAGTAGATAAAAATGTTGAGTAGATGTTTTATTGCATTAGGTACTACTGTAATAAGTTCCCAAAAATCTTAAAATGCATCATCTAGCTTCAGACGTGGGGCGACGTTCATCGATAACAGCTCCTGGAACAACAACTTCGCAGCGTACGGAATCGTAAGCTTGTAAACATTCTTGGCCGACTTGCAAGTTGTACACCATCCATTATACCCCATCAATCCACAGACACTGCAGACATCGACTTCAAAGGCATCAGACGACAGCATGAGACGCTCAAGCAGTAACTGCGATGCACCATAGGCAATCAGACAATCACGTTCCATCTCTCCCAAACGAAGACCACCGTCTCGCGAACGACCTTCCGTAGGTTGACGAGTTAATACTGCTCGCGGACCGCGAGCACGCGCATGCATTTTGTCAAGAACCATATGCTTTAATTTCTGGTAATAGATAGGACCAAAGAAAATATATGCTTGCAGACACTCGCCGCTGATTCCTGAAGTTAGCATGTCCTTTCCGGAGTAACTGTATCCTTTCTCAATCAGAATCTTCGACATATCTTCGATCTTGCTACCTCCAAAAGCAGTACCGTACTGCAGAGAACCATCAAGAACTCCCGCTTTACCAGACACTAGCTCAATCATTTTACCAACAGTCATACGAGAAGGAAACCCATGAGGGTTCATAATAATATCAGGACACACTCCAGAATCTGAGAATGGCATATCCTCCTGTTGGACAATGATACCGCAAACACCTTTCTGTCCGTGACGAGACGAAAATTTATCTCCTAGCTCAGGACGCCGTGTCTGGCGCAGAAGAACCTTCACAAGAGGCTGTTCAGATTCCGATGCAGTTATCAGGACTTTGTCTATATAGCTCGGCTCTGGATTTTTGTAAACTACTGGACTGTCCTTGTAGTCTTCATAGGATTCAATAGGACCACCTGGTGCTCCAAGCATGCTGTCGGAGGCATTAGTCGGCACCTGTTTGTTAACATAAGTCATGCCACTAGACACTTGCTCTCCTACACCCGGTAAACCATCATTCTCAAGAATAGAATGCTTAAATATCGGGTCTCCATTTTGATCCTTTTTGATTCCATCTAAGCGATCATGGGTCTGATTGGAGTAGCGCTTCAAGGTAGTCGTGTTCTTCCGCAATACCTGGCATCGGCCAAAGCCGCGGTCAATTGATGCCTTGTTTAGAACTAGTGCATCTTCAATATCATATCCAGAGTAACTCATCACAGCAACTGTGGCATTCTGTCCAGCAGGAAGCTTGTCATATTGAATCAACTCAATAGTGCGCGTCTTAACCATTGGTTGTTGAGGGTACACCATAAGATACAGCAACGTATCTATTCTCTGGAGCTGATTATAAGCAATCGCTCCAATAGCTTGCTTACCCATAGCACACTGATATGTGTTTCGCGGAGACTGGTTATGATGCGGATATGGGATTAATCCCGCCACGGCACCAAGTACTGTAAATGGTTCGATTTCCAGATGAGTTGTACTATTATTTATCTGATGCTCGTAAATTGCAATATTGCAATCATTCTCTTCGTTGACATCAAGATATTCAACTATCCCTTTTTTTAAAAAGTCATCAAATGCCATACGTCCTTCTTTCAAAGCCTTAGAAAAAATTAGAATTAATGGCTACTTTCACTTCGCTAGAGCAAGAGCTTACCTCTATATGCTTTGGTAGTACCAAAGACTTCATTTTTTCAACTATTATCAGCGGTCGACAGATCCGACCACCATCGGTCGCAATGTGAACAGCTTTATGATGATGGTTAATGTTGAAGCTAATAAAAGCAGACACTCGTCCTTTCCTGCGAAGGTTTCGGAAACGGGTAACAAATTTCATTGGCGCCCGAGCAATTCCGAGTAATGTTCCGTTCAAAAAGATTCCGTATGCTCCAGGGGAATGCAGCTCATGACCAGTGATTGTAGAAATATCTTCAACTCCAAGGACATAAGCCAGCTTTTTTATCGGCTCTTCCTCATCATCGGTAGTAATATGTGTCATTAAAGCTAGATTTTTCACTAGTCCACAAGCTTCACCTTCAGGTGTATCGGAAGGGCAAACTGTAAATAACGTTAGCAAAATACAAGATGACTGTGAAAAAACTCTCCGCTTACGCATTCCAAATTGTGAAGGCTGCAATGACCGAGGACCTGAAACTTTTCTAGTCTTTTCAAACTGACTGGAGATACGAGTCATCATGCCCAATGCACTGATATAGCTCAATCTACTCAGTACATGAGTTACACCTGCACGCTCCATTTTGAATCGCTTCAGGGACCAGTTCCCCGTAGAAATGGCCCGATTCATGCCAGTTGTAATATTATTACTGTGAATTGTAATATTCATGAGCGCATCAAACTCGCTTGTTCTATTCGGCTTCTTTAAGACTTTATCAATACTCGTCTTAAAATCCGAGTTGAACTTTTTGAACAAGTCTTCAAATAAAAGTGAAAGCAGTTGTCCGGCCAATTCTAATCGCTTATTGCCTACATAGTCTCTATCATCAACGAGCTGTGGATTAACCATGGCCATTAAAACACGCCGAGTCATAATCGCCATGTATATAGCCTTCTCTCTAAAATCAAGATCATTGACTGTGATATGAGCAATAACAGTGTTGGCAAGTGCTTCCAGGCCTTCCTGCAATGGAGTGAGCCTAGGGCTCATGGGGCGGCGACTAGTCTTGACCTTTGATCCAATGTACTCCAGCGCTTGCTGTTGCGTGAAAATATTGAGCTTGGCACATTCTTCCATGTTTATCGAGAAAGCTTCTTGATAGCGAGAGTCGGCACCGGCCACAAGCTGCAAAATTTCAAAATCAGATGGAATACCGCAAGCCTTGAGAGCAAGGACAATAGGGATATCCTCCGAAATCGAATTATGCTTCAAATAAATTTTGCTGTGTTTGGTGAGAATGTATGTTTTAGATTTCCGCTCATGAGTCGAACTTGTCACTGACGCTTGAAAAATTCCTTTCTTCTCATCTGCTTCAACAATAATTCGGTTCTTACTCAGTTGCTCCTGAACAAGAATAACCTTCTCTGTTCCATTAACAATGAAATATCCACCAGGATCGAGAGGACATTCCATTAAGTTTGCCATTTCTTTCTCATCTTTGCCAGTCAAAACGCATCGAGCACTTCTCAGCATGATTGGCATTCGCCCAATCTCTAATCCTTTACGAATCACAATCTTCTTTCCGCGAGTATACTCAACATCCACAAAGACAGGCGCAGCGTAGGTCAGATCACGAAGCCGACACTCTTGCGGATGTATATTTGTATTCAAGCTATTCTGCTCTCTGCGCTGAGGCATTCCAACGCGGATATCAAGATACTTTAGGTAGAACTCAGGGTCGACATCGCTGACAACACGTTCGTTTGCTTTGACGATTTTCTTTATGTCGACATTCACAAAATAGTTGAACGAGTCCAAATGCTGCTTAACCAGGCCCTTAACTTTCAGAAATGCTGGCAATAGAAGCCATTTATCCTAGTTGTTGCCGTTAGGTGCTGTATAAGCGCAGTTGTTTCTCAAGTACTTACCTCTGCGGTTTTTATAGGATCAGTCAGACCTTTGCCCTGATACACCGGCTGCAACAGATCGTTGAACGATGAATCCGGATGACGTCCAGAGTCTTTCTCAGCCATATTGTACAAACCTATAATCCAGAAGTAGTTTGCCAATCAACCTAGAAAGCTCGTGTCGTATTTGTAAGCTGTAAGCTGAACAAAGCAAGTCTAGCTTTTTTTTTCTGGTTCTCCCAAGTAGCTAACTTCGGCTTCACGATAGTGAGCCGCAGGTTTCGGTTGGGCACCAAGTTCTATACCTCCTGATTATCTCCTCGAATAAAGCTAAATATTTTAGTATGCAAATTTCAACTAGCACCTTCAATTTTTGAGTATATTTGCAAATGCAAGGATTGAGACCTGCCAGTTTCCTGAGCAGGTCAATTAGGCGATTCTCTGCCTCTTGCATCCGCCAAAAGATTGCTTCACCGGCTACGAAATCACAGCACCTTGCGCATCCGCAGTACAACCTCAAGCATCTCGTTGCCAACTCCCAAGACTACATTATATCCAGCACCCGACGTCGCCTCCCTGCGGTGGCTCAGTCTATTCCAGTTATTATCGACCTCTATCGAGAAGCTAACTCGTGTCGCGCGAGACGAACGGAGATTTATACCGAGCGCAAGCAACTCCAGGGAAAGATCAAAAAATGCTCGGCAGAAAACCGGGCTGAGATACTGACTCGATTAATGGAGTTGAAGGAAATTGGCACTGAGATAGATGATATGATTGAGGGATTGGAGGTGAAAATTAGAGATCTAATGGATTCTGTACCGAATTTATTGCCAACTGATTGCCCCGTGAGCGAGGAATATGTAGTCAAGTACCTCTGTCCGCCCCCGCCGATTGGTACTGCAAAAGTGGTTGATGACAACAACTTTATAGTGCCGATAGACTATGATGAGAAGAGGCCAGATCATGTGGATATCGGAACGGCGCTAGGG
Source organism: Kockiozyma suomiensis (assembly GCF_038497685.1). Classification (NCBI taxonomy): domain Eukaryota; kingdom Fungi; phylum Ascomycota; class Lipomycetes; order Lipomycetales; family Lipomycetaceae; genus Kockiozyma; species Kockiozyma suomiensis. Next base: position 620,357 of record NW_027117671.1, read on the forward strand.
ATCATCGATTTACAAACTGCATCCAAAATATCGGGTCACGCTTTTTACTATCTACTAGGAGACGGCGCATTACTCGAGCAAGCCCTTGTTCAATTTGCTTTATCAAAGGCCCGTAAAAAAGGTTTTAAAGTAATGCTGCCGCCATCGGTTGTTCGACGAGAGTATGCCATGGCCTGTGGCTTTCGCCCGCGAGATGCAGATGGCGAACGGCAGATCTACAACTTGACTATTGCCGGAGGTGCTGCAGGCGATGAATTTCAAGAAGAAGGCGGTTTATGCCTAACCGGAACGGCGGAAATCCCTTTGGCAGGATGGGCCAGTGACAGGATCTTTAGCGCAGCAGAGCTGCCACTCAAAGTCGCGGGAGTTAGCCGAAGTTACCGTGCCGAAGCCGGTGCGCATGGTCGAGACACGCGTGGAATTTATCGCGTGCATGAATTTACAAAAGTCGAACTTTTTGCGTGGGTGCCAGGCAGATCCGAGTCGGGAGAATCAGAAACTTTGAATACGACTACATCAGAGGCCATGCTTGAAGAGCTGCGCGATCTACAAGAAGAGATCATGTCTGATCTTGGTCTGCACTGCCGTGTACTTAATATGCCGAGCACGGATCTAGGAGCATCGGCATACAAGAAGTACGACATTGAAGCATGGATGCCTGGCCGACAAGGATGGGGAGAAGTCACGTCAGCGTCCAACTGTACGGACTACCAGGCCCGAAGACTTCACACGCGTGTTCGGAACGCTACCCAGGAAATCTCTCATGCTCATACATTAAATGGCACGGCTATGGCTGTTCCGCGAGTGATTGTCGCTATACTGGAGAATTTTTATGATGCTGAAAGACAAGCGATTTGGATACCCAAACCTTTGAGAAGGTATTTGGACGACCGTGTATGGATCGGAAAAGATGATTTTTAAAAGACACTTATAGAGCATACAATCGGCTTCGTGTGTAAATAGTAATGCTAGATATCCTCAAACTAATTAAGCGGTTAAGTGTGCAATTACTGCTCCACCTACATATAATGTTATATTGAGTTGTGGGTTAGGGCCGAACATTTGATATCATCCCGCGAACAGTTCATTTATATATTTAACTATGGTCCATGTGCAGATTGATGCTCCGTTTGTCGGTGGTTCAAAGAAGTGCAGCTGTAAACATATGAAAAAAAACTCCGAAACTATGACTGAAGGTTGAGAACAGACAGGTCGGGGGGAGGGGGGTTTAGTCGCTAGAGACGTCTATATTAGAAAGCGCACGGGTGCTCGCGTATAGAGCTAGCTCAATTCGAAGCACGGTCCAGGATAAATTCTTATCGGCAAAAAAAGATGAGCCTTCCCTGTTTCTGTGGGTCGGTTATGACTATAGCTGAGTTATGAACTGTGTCTTATGGTGTTGGTAATTTCAGACGAAACATCTGCTTCTGTACGAATATCCAACCGCAGTAGCGTTCACTGCGGTATATAATCAGTCCGGTAGTGTACCTGCGAAAAGTAATATTCAAGACATGAGCAGTCACAATGTCGGCAACCCGCAGCTTATAGACGGTAACTGGAAGGAAGCTGAACAGGACGAAATCAAGCTAGAAGGCGAGCTCGAGCTGTCCTTAGACCCTCAGAGTGCGTCAGACAAAAAGGAGCACATATATTCAGAAGGAGGCCTGACGGCATGGTTAACAGTCGCTGGAGCTTTTGCCTGCATGTTTTGTGCTTATGGCTGGACTAACGCTATCGGAGTCTTTCAAGATTATTACAAGACACATCAGTTATCTCAGTATTCAGATTCTACAATCAGTTGGATCGGCTCCTTAAACGTGTGTTTGATGTACTTCTGCGGATTCGTATGCTAACCCCTTCATCCCGTGATAAAACTGAATGACACCGCTGACAAATTCGTGTAGTTTGCCGGACGTCTGTTTGACATGATAGGACCAAGATATCCGCTCTTATTTGGCTCAATATTGCAAGTACTGGGGTTGATGATGACGTCGATATCCTCCTCATACGGTGCAATTCTAGTCTGTCAAGGAATTATTGCGCCTGTAGGGTCTGCATTCGTGTATTATAGTGCGGTATCGTCTGTTCCTACTCACTTTCTGCGAAGACGAGGCTTGGCTATGGGAATTGCCTCATCAGGATCAAGTACGTTTTTTTTTTCAACCTCCAATTATTCATGGCTAATATCGCGAACTTGAAGGCGTTGGAACCACAGTCTACCCATTTTTGATTCGTCGTCTCTCAGTGCATACTTCTTTTGGTTGGACAATGCGATCCTGTGCATTTTTAATTGGCGGTCTACTAATATTCGCCAACCTGACCATTAAATCTGCCGTCAAGCCAAGTGGACTTCACCGCTTACGCTTAAGCGACGTAACTCGTCACTTTAGAGACCCGGAATTCAACATTTTAACTGCTGCAATTTTTTTTGGGTACTGGGGCGTTCTCATACCTTTCAATTACATGATTTCGTATGCACGGTACCGTGGTGTAGATGAGGACATGGCGAATTATCTGGTGTCGATTCTAAACGCAAGTAGTGCGGTGACTCGAGTGGTAAATGGTTATTTCAGCGATAAGGTGGGCAAATATAATGTCGACACAGCAGGGTTGTTAATGTCTTCAATCATGACTCTTGCATTGTGGATTCCTGTTCGAGGATTGACTGGATTGATATTGTATGCGATATTTTACGGTGTGGCTTCAGGAACTTTTATAATGGTCAGTCCCGCTTGCTGTGCCCAGATTTCGCCTGTGACAGACATTGGTACTCGAATTGGACTATCGTTCGCGGTAGCCAGTATAGCGGCTCTGACTGGTATTCCCATTGGAGGAGCGATCATAGCAGATGCCAGTAAAAACAGCCAATGGATCGGAATGATGATCTTCGCTGCTGTGCTTACGGCAGTTGCTGCTGTTATTCATTGGTCAGGTCGTGTACACCGGGTTGGTTGGAAGTTTAATAGAGTGTTTTGAATGGCGTTTACAAATTATTAAGCGACAGAAAAATTGGTTCTGGATTTTACTTTTTGGAGATCGTTGCTTTATATTTATTTCATAATAGATAATGCAATGACAAGAGTACTACCAGGCAATCAAGAAATCGAGATTCCGAGCATGACGAAGATTTGAGAAGGATTTTTATTAGCTACATTCTTGTACCAAGTGGAATGAACCATATGCTGTTGAGCTTAGCATGTTCAAGCGTAGTCTATTACAATTCAACCATATGATCTAACCTCTCTGTTGGTCCCCCAGATTTCGCGCTTCAACATTGCTTTCAGAAGTCGTCAACTCAATATCCATACCATCTGCTAAATTACTTAACCACCAAATATCGTCTTTATTGCATTTCGCAAATACCCGCAAAACTCGATAAAATTCAGCAATCAATCTGTGTGCAATAGAGTCATCAAGATGAAATTTTGTATAAAATTTAGCGTCAAGAAGACCCAATGAGAAAAATATCAAAGTCATCACACGCTTGGGACCAGAGACAACCACACTCTTAAGTTTGGAGAGCATGAAGAGAGTGATTACGAAAGGCGAAGAACCAGATACAGGGTATAAATCATCCATGTCATCTTCGTCGTCATAGATCCATTCATGACCAACACTCTTGCGCTGTTCTCGGTAATACCGTCCCGGCGGATACTGCTTACAATTCATATACTGTTCAGCTGATAAAGCAAAATTCTTGCGTATAGAAAATGGGCGTAAATCAGAAGCAAACGCATTATAGTCCAGTCGCGATCGCGGCACTGGCAAATCGTAGAATTCGTCGCTGAGCAATAAACTTGCTAAACTTGCAGGTTTAGGAGGCCAGATAGACTTTAGGATACAGCAGACTCCTCTAACGAGATGTACCCACGGCGTCGAAGTCAAAAATTGCTTTGTAGTCATAGTGGTACTTAGCCCATGCTCTCTAGCCGTTGTCGCTGTGGCAGCATTTGCTATCGAGTCCATTGTTAGTATATATGCAGTAAGTAGCATCTTATCAGCTTCACTTGAAGTGAGATGCCTTCGGAGAGCACCTTTGAGCAGGCTTATCGACTCTTTCCTGTGACCTCGCGATCGATTTTCAGCTGCGACAGCAGCTGCTGATGTGTTCTTATATTGTTTTTTTGCGTAAGTACTTGAAAATGCAAGAAGCGCGTGCATAAGGGGTTCGCTGGTAAAAGCTAATTCGGGAACCGATGTACTCCAAATTGGTTGCACGTTCTGAAGCATTCGTGCAATACTATCACTCACAACCGTCGAATACAAATGCATTAATCGCAAATCTTCCAAATCAAGTCCGCCGGCTCCTGGAGCTGGAAGTCTATTCATCGGATAGTAAGAATAATTCTCAGAGCTGTGTCGCAATGCACTTGAATGTACGGCATCCACAGTTGATTGAAATACATCAATCGGCTGCATCTGTCCGGCTAAGTTTATCGATGAAAACTTTGGCTTAACACCTATACCAGTAGTAGCAATTGCTGTCTCATTCTCTAGCATATCAGCAGCCGATTGGAACGAGCATGTCAGTCCCAAATGCGAGCAATTACTGCAACGCGGATGTGTCTCGTCGCACTTGACTCTCCGTTTCTTGCAAGTTCGACAACCAGTTCTCGATTTGCGATGAAGACGACGCTTGGAACCACGGCTATTGACAGCTGACTCGTCACCTACAGCTGACGGCGGACTCGCGCTTAAATCCTCTGTGCGGCTATGTTTTCTTAACGCGCGTTGACCGTTCACTGGCGAGTCCGAAGTAGGATGAGCTTCCGCGTCACGTTCTATTTCTAAAGACTTTGAAGCTTGAGCAGAAGCCGTTTCAAATTCTCCACTTACATTGGAAGGGTTTTTTAATGAGGAGCCGCCAGCAGCTTCGCTTATGTCATCCAACGCGCCATTAAAAGCCCTTTCAATATCGGAGACTCCTGATGCAGCTGGCACCAGAGCGACGGGTTGAATTTGCGCTTGAGTAGAACCATCCGAAGGCGCGATTTGAGAAGGATAAGCAGCGGCCGCAAACTGCCTGGCAACGTCCGCGCCCTCGTCTCCAGCCTGCGCAACATCTGGACTTCGAATACTGTCGTAATCTGGAAAAACATCGGGGAGCGCGCTGAGGGCGCCTTCTAAGAATGGAAACTGGTAGTCCTCTTCAGTTTCTAACCCTGAATCTGCGAGATCCATGAAAGAATCGTGCAGGAAAAAGTCGGTGAGAGCAACCATTGCGAAATGCTGAGAGCGGATATCAATTAACTCACTATGCTGACATGAAGATTGCTTGAGAAATAGGAAGTTATGATAACCTCAGCAGTCAGGTCTCCCACATCCCATATATAACTGTGTATATCTAGCAAAGCGGTTTTCCATCAAAAGATGATCTTGTGCATTTAGCTGACGAGTTTGCCAATAATGACAATGAACCTGCAGTCAAGTTGAGAATAATGGTGACCATCTGTGATTTATTTGTGATCCTTAGTGTGCAGGTAGATGATGCTAGAGGACTCTGATTGGCTGTAATTACCCCTGAACCTTGAGCTTATTTAATGCACTTCGTCGCAGCGCGTCTGGGAGCAGCCGAGCGACATTCTTTTGTTTCTCAGTGACATACTGTCGAGTTTGTAACTGATGTCGCCTCTCCTAGGCATCGAATACTTCTCTGTTCTTTCTTCTGTCTCTGTTCTGTTTCTGCGTTTTGTTCTTGTCTTTTCTGTTCCTGTTATACTGCTGCTTCCACGAGAGACGAGCATTCTCTGGATCAACTCTCATGGACTCAACTACTGCCTGCTCTACAGTGGATTCTTCTGTGACTGCAACAGTAGTTGATACTAACGCAATGACTGACTCATCTGCCATGAAACCGAAGCTGGGATTCCTAGACAGATTTCTTGCTGTATTTGTGTTTTTGGCCATGGTCAGCGGTGTTCTTATTGGATACTTTGTGCCGGATGCGCAAGTGGTACTAGAGAAAGGTGAATTTGCTGGTGTGTCTGGTCCTGTTGGTATGACTTCATCTTACCTTGTTGTTTCTTGCTGCAGTTCTATCGTTAAAGCTTCCCTCTTACAGCTGCTCTCTTGCTCATCATGATGTACCCTATTCTCATGGACATTAAGTTTGAGTCACTTCCAGTCGTCTTTCGCAGTCGTGACATTTGGAAAGACATTGCTATTAATCTTGTCGTGAACTGGATAATTTCTCCCCTAGTCATGTTTGGATTAGCCTGGGCATTCCTACCTGACCAGCCCGAACTTCGCGAAGGCCTCATCTTGGTAGGAATTGCGCGCTGCATCGCAATGGTTCTCCTATGGATTCGCCTTTCAAATGGAGATACGCAACTTGGAGCTATTCTCGTTGCTCTCAATGCCCTTCTCCAGATGGCATTATATGCACCAATCTCTGTTCTTTTCCTTCAATCCTTTCACGGTGGAGCACAGCAAACTACCTCTGTCGCAACAGCGTCAACATATAAATCAATCTCCATTAGTGTTGCTGTATTTCTTGGAATCCCTTTAGGACTAGCAGCTATCACGAGACTTATATTTCTTAAAGCAAAACCTCTTCGCTTTGGTCGCTTCAAATCAATGACCGCCAAAGAAGTTTATGAAAATGTCGTGGTCCCTGTCGCTGCGCCTTTGGCTTTACTGGGTCTATTGGCTACAATCGTCATTCTATTCGTTGCGCAAGGCCATCATGTCGTTAAGCAGATTACCTCTGCTTTGCGCGTCGCAGCGCCGCTAGTTATGTACTTCCCAATTACTTTCCTAGGCACCTTGGTTTTCTGCTGGAAATTGCTTCCTCGTGCGGGCGTAATTTTTGCCACACATGAGTCTTGCTTGGCCCGTCTTGATTCGGAGAGCCAGCAGCTTAAAACTCCTCGTAAACAACAAATGCCGTTCAACCGTGCGACGATGCATGCCTTTCTAGCCGCTAGCAATAATTTTGAACTGGCAATTGCTATCGCGGCGGCACAAAATGGTGCAATGAGTAAGCAGTCACTAGCTACAAGTGTTGGTCCATTAATCGAGGTACCGGTTATGCTGGGATTAGTATGGGTCGCTGGCTGGCTTGAGAAGAGATGGGATTAAGGAAAAGGAGGAGTTATCGAGTGATTTCTGTTAGGTTTGGGTGTTTTGGGTTTTGCACATATGATGTTTGAGTTTAGTTGATCATCAATGTAATTGTTTTTCTTAAACGTTATCCCTTCTAGTCTATTAAGGTTCCTCCCATTATTCAAATTATAAAGAAGCAGCAATGTATTGAGTACTCGCAAAAGACTGAGGTATCTATCTGATACATCAAAAGAATCCAGCAACAGCATTTATAATATCGTACACGTGTCTCAACCCCTAAGCAGCAAAGTAAATACACACTCGACTTCGCAATATCTCTATTGGCCTTCGTTCAATTTGCTTCTAGCTTTATGAGCCAATCCACTCGTCGTCAGAGCCCGCCGGCACTTTCTTCTTCTTTTTTGATCCAGTATCTGTCGATTTTCGCTATAAAAAAATTAGTGAGACGCTAACACAGATCTCAACGCCGTATTAACTTACCTTTCTACTTCCATTGACCTTGGCATGATTGTCAGCCGATACAGCTACAACCGGCGGAGCAGCTTTTGGCTTTTGCGATCGTACTCTCACTATAGCTGGTAATTTCTCAACTACGCCCTCAGGTAAATATGAGGTTCTTGCCACCTTTTGCGCGTCAGCAGAAGATTGCATGGCTTTGAACAAGTCTCCTGGGAGAGGAACCTTGCCAGGCCATGTTTGCATAGACCAGCCGTGAGCTTCCTCAAATTGACGGATAATGGCCTGAGATAGATCAGAAAGGTAATAAAGACGCTGCAAGAAATACGTTAAAATCATGTATATCTACAAAGACGTACAAACTAGGCTTACCTCACTAGTGTCCGGTGACACAGCGTCGCGGACTTGCTTAACTCTCTGAGCAAAATAAAAGATCAAGGAGATACTTTCTTCAGTAACAGTTGCATTTAAATAAAATACAACGTACTGTGCAAAATCCAGTAAATCGTCTGCCTCGGAGCCATAATCCGGATGATGTGCCAAAAGATGCAGCAGACGAGGAAAGCACTTCTCCATAGTGGTGCTCTTTTGTTGCTCTAAATAACCATAGTCAGTAATGCATTTCAAAAATCGACATTCTCATTCTCGATTTTAACTTACGTTGCTTGATCAGTCGAGCACGTATCCATGTCACAAGTTCCTCCTTGACCTCTTCTTCAGGCTCATATGCCATCAAAAATACAATCGGAAGATACTTCTCGGGAAGCAAATCTTGAGCCAAATAAAGCTTCAGCTTATCAACAAAAGCCTGTCTAACTTGAAATTCCTTATCCTGCGCCAGCAATGCCAGATTGTTTATATTGCCCGGTCGAACCATTCGGTCATAAACCGGCATCTTAGCCAATTTCAATAGAAATAAGCCACCAGTAAGTCTTAAGCGTGATTTGAAGTGGAGCGGAGTATCAGCCTCTTTAGCCATTTCGCCTCCATTCACAATCAATGAGTTAAGAAACTTCAAAACTGGTCGCGCAATTTCGGCGGCGGTATCTGAGTGCTCGGCAGCTCGTAGTCTATTCATCAAAATCCGCAAGGCGAGAATCTTAATTTTGCACTCATCTTCAAGCTGTTTATCTTCCACCCAGTCTTTGTCGTCAACAGTCGCCTTAGCTTTGTTTTTAACGAGGACTTCTTTGATTAGGAAGCTCGTAATGCGGTCGATTTCCGGCTCAACGGTTGCAGAAGCGCCTCTTACCAACTCTGCAAGTGCTGCCATTTGCGAAATAAAATGCCGATCTTTGACATCAAACTTGGAGCAGAGCCCAAGCAAGTCACGGCTATAAGCATGGCGTTTCTTGCTATGAAGGAGGATAGTAACCGCATGCTTGGCTTCTTCGGGTGTACCCTGAGTAGCAAATACAACAAGAGAATCCAAGAAAAGACGTTCTTGAGGCAGATCATCAGGATATTTCTTTGCAAATCCGGCACAAGCTTTAAGCGTGTCTACACTACCTTGAAAACCAGGCTTATTCTCCGAAATTTCTTGCGTGAGATCTCTAATATGCACTTTCAGTACCTGCGGCATCAACTCGGAGATATCTTTGAGCGTCTCTTGTGCCACGGAATTTAATGGGTCGGCAGCGTTCTTTGAAAGTTCAACAACAGTTGAAATATTGCTGCGATTATACCAAAGCTGACTGCTTCTATACACAAGTAGAATCATAGTTTCAAAAATCGATGACGACGATTGAGTGATGCGAATCTTGAGTTCACTGATAGCCTTCGCAACCGTCTTGTATTCTGAATCAGGGCTGACGCAATCTCTGATCAGTTTATACATACGACGATCATTAAGTTTGACAAATTTCTCTAAATGAGAAACGGCATTTGCCGGATCGGGATTCTGATCAGCAACAAATTTGATTGCTCGATCAATTTTCGTCTTGACTTCATCGGCATTCGCATCATCATCAGTGACTCCTCCATTATACTGTTCACAGCAAGTTATGAAGTTCTGAAGAAAAGTAGCCATCTGCTTTTGGCGCCCAGCCAAGGCAGTAAATACTTTCTTTGTCTTGACATCCAGATATTTGAGCAGACATAGCATCCTAGTCACTCGCTTCTCGTCGTCCAACTCAATCGGCAACAATCTTTCATAAATGCAGAAATCCATTAGCAGTGTTGTCTCTTTCAGATTAACGTAGAGAAGATCCAATATACGATTGGGAATCCAAGATAATTGAGAAACTATATCAAAATCTTGCGCAGCAATACCTTCAGAAGCCATGTTGTAAATATCTCCCAAAACCGAAATTGCTTCAGCACGAACATTATATTTTCGGTCTCGAGCACGCTCTGCAAGATTATTCAATACAGCCTCGTTTCTAAACTTGCGAATGATAACTTTGTAATCAAGAGTTCCAATAGCCTTGCAAGTGGCAAGTCGGACGCGCTCATCGGTGTCAATCAGAGACTTCGCAAGCCCTTCAATAGTGCCATCGACGACGTCAGCACGGTTGCCAATTATATACGCACAGCCTTCAGCCCATTTCGCTCGAACGAGCGCACTTCGATCATTCTGCCGACCCAGCCACGCCTCCCAGCATGACGGCTGTGAGGTCACAAAGTTGACACGCCCTGGCAACTCGCCAGCCATTAGTCCTACAGTCTGCGTCGCTAACAATCGAACTTGTGTACTTTCTGTCAAAATTTCCTGCTCGAGTTGCGGAATAGAAGATTGTAAGACCTCTGGACATGCTTTCCATATCTCGACCATTAAATTGTGTGCCTTTCGAAGTTCAGCCAATTCGGATTCTGACACTTCCTCACTAGAAATCTTCTCTGTCAAACTGTACGTGACTTCGATAAAGTACTGCGCTATATGTCGGGACATGCGGTCACTACAGTTTACGCAGATGGTCTTCGCCATATTGTAAGCAGGTGGCAACTGCGATAGCTGCGTCTGCACTTTCGAAGATGCTGAGGTGCTGTTTTTTCCGGCAGCTTGACTAACAGTGGTTGAGCGTAGAAACTGGGCAAGAATCATGCTGACGACGTCATGTGAAATTACGGGTGCTTCTTCGACAAGCTGCACTAAAATCTCTCCCATATGAAACTCCAGATTTTTCAATCCGTTAGGTCTATATGTGTTAATTACAATTAGCATTTATTCAACTTCCTGATGAATTTTGTTAGTTACGTACTTCACGATATCAAAGAAATTTCCAAAAATTTCGGATAAGACGTCTTCGCTATTGGGAAGGTCTGCCACTAAGACGATACTTTTCACTTGAGACAAACTCTCTAGCAAATAGCAATATTGCTGGAAGTAAGGCGACTCTGTGTTTGACAGCTCTTTCAGTTGCTTAACAAAGTGATCAAAGATCATCTACAATTACAACATTAGCAATTTGAATGCTGAAATAGCGCAACTCTGATCTGAAAGTACCTGCAACTGCGGCATAGTGTACGGCGCATCGGGTGCGAACAAGCGTAGGATATCAGCCAAACAACAAGCAGTATACGCTCTCACGCCTTTATCCTTATGTCGAAGAAGATTGGAGGAGACCAAATCCTTTGCAACTTTTTGCAAGCTGTCAAGGTCAACACTGCCCTGGTCAAATCGCTGGAGTTCGTTATGCACGACCTGAGGAATGCGTTAGAATTAGCGTGTTCTCGCGTCTAATTACTCCAATATCAACCGTATGTTACCTGTAATCTCTTGAGTAGCTCGCTTATAGCAATAGGTTTGCCAGCCTTGGGAGCCAGCGATTTGTCGAATTTCAAAGCCTCCATCGACATCGCGGGATCAGATCTGTCGCGAGTATCACTCACAGTCTGTTGCGAGACGAATTAGATATGACGACAGATAAAACGTAAAAAGCCGCCAAACTATACCTCCCAAATGTCACTAGTCTGAATTTCAGTTAGATATCTGCGAGATAATATGCAATCTGTGGCACTTTTGCACTCTGCGTTCTACTCGCCCAATCAAACACGACGCGTGCTTTCAAGGTGCAACTTACCAAACTATGGAAAGTCACAACTATATTTCTGTCGCAACTGCTTCAGAATGCAGATTCAAATGCTTTTTGCAGACTAATGACAAGCTTGTTGGTGGCTCCGTAGAAACAAAACGGATGATACGCAATGACGACGCGTCGTGAGTCTGTCTGCGTTCGCTGCTAGAAGCGCAACGCGCATAAATAGAGTTTCAGATGAACGCCTAACCCTCAATTAGTAGTATGCTAAGTAGACCTAAGAAAACAATTACGCGATATATTTTTTCTCGGAAATAGTAATAATAGACATTTTGCGATGCTAATACAATAAAAGCGTTTATAACTTAGATTAATTCAGCCCCAATCTGCCAAAAAAAAAAAAAACCACAAAAAATCAAAGCATATAATCGTATAAAGTTATTTTACGCGTCACTGAAGTATAACTGAATGCGGATACCTATTCAGTAGAATGCCAGCATCTACACTTCTAAAAACGAATTCAAATCCAACCTTCAGTCGTCGTCATTAACTAAAAGTGTAAATACATGCGACTGTATCAATTTAATTGGCAACAGGCTCGATATTCCAAATCGACTCAGCGTATTCGTCAATGGCTCTGTCAGAGGAAAAGAATCCCATGTTGGCAACAGCAGTAATGCTTCTGCTAACCCAGGTGGTCTGGTCCTTAAAGTCCTTGTCGACAAGCTTCTGAGCTTCAAGATATGATTGGAAATCATCGCTGACGAGGTAGTAGTCTCTGCTACCAGTGACAGAGTAAACAAGACTACCGTAAATATCCTTGTCACCAAAGACTCCACTATCAATAACATCAAGAACCTTCTGCAGATCAGGGTTAAGAGGGAGATCATTGAATCTGCGCTGATGGCGAAGATCGTCGACGGACTCCGCAAGATGGCCAAAAAGGAAGATATTCTCCTCACCGACCTCGCGAGTAATTTCAATATTGGCACCATCAACAGTACCAAGAATAAGACCACCATTCAACACAAATTTCATGTTTGAAGTTCCAGATGCCTCGGTACCGGCGGTGGAAATATGCTGGGATATATCAGAGGCAGGGATAATGACTTCAGCCTTGGAGACGTTGTAATCAGCAATGAAAACAACCTTAAGAAGATCACCAATGTCAGCATCATTATTGACAACTTCACTGACAGAGTTGACAAGCTTAATAATAGTCTTAGCCATGTAGTATCCAGGAGCACTCTTTCCACCAAAGATGCAGACACGCGGAGTGACCTCTTTTTTCTCCTCGGCCGTCATAGCCTTGATGGTTATATATCGGTGGATGACGCTAAAAATGTTCATCTGTTGACGCTTATATTCGTGGATACGCTTGACCTGAACATCAAACAAGGCGTCGAGGGAAACATCAATACCGTTGTGTTTCTTGATGTGAGCCGCAAGGCGTGCCTTGTTGAACCTCTTAATTTCCGTCCACTTCTTCTGGAATTCAGGATCCTTTGCAAATGGCTCAATTTTCTTCAGTAAATTGAGATCCTTGAGGAACTTGTAGCTGCCGACCTTCGAGGCAATCAACTCCGAAAGCTTTGGGTTAGCCTGATGCAACCAACGACGAGGAGTGATACCGTTAGTGACATTCATAAACTTATCAGAGCCGTAAATGGTGACAAAGTCCTTGAAAATAGTGGTCTTGATAAGGTCAGAGTGAAGCTCGGCAACACCATTGACTTTGTGAGAGCCGATGATGGCAAGATAAGCCATGCGAACCTGCTGCGGCGACGACTCCTCAATGATTGACACACGCGCGAGCATATCGCGGTCCTTGGGGAACATTTTTTCAACCTTCTGCAAAAAGAACAGATTGATGTTGTAAATGATCTCAAGATGGCGAGGAAGCAAATTCCCAAAGAGAGGAACAGGCCATTTCTCCAAGGCCTCTGGCAAGACAGTATGGTTGGTGTAGCCAAAAGTGCTTACGACAATATCCCAGGCTTTGTCCCACTCAAGACCCTCCATGTCAACCAAAATTCGCTGAAGTTCGACGACAGCAATGGTAGGATGGGTGTCGTTAAGCTGAATTGCAACTTGGTCCGAGAAATCAGACCAAGGTCGGTTGCTTTTCTTGAAGCGGCGGACAATGTCATTAAGCGATGCAGCAACCCAGAAGTACTGCTGCTTCAATCGGAGCTCCTTTCCGCTGTAAAAGTTATCGTTCGGATACAAGACAGCGGAAATAGTCTCAGCCTTCTGAGACTCGCTGACGGAACTCTCATAGTCGCCCGAGTTGAACTTCTCAAAGTCGAACTCACGAGTCGGCTTACTAGCCCAAAGACGCAAATTGTTGGTAGTTTCGGTGTCGTAGCCAGGTACGGGAACATCATAGGCAATGGCCTGGACCTGTTCACCTCCCTCCCATACGGAGACAGTCTTGCCCTCGTCGTTGGTGTATTTGCGAGTGTAGCCATAAAACATTACATCAACGGCAATTTCGTAACGGGGAATTTCCCATGGGTTGGAGAAGGCTAGCCAGTAGTCAGGAGATTCGACCTGGTAACCGTCAACGATTTGCTGCTTGAAAATACCATACTGGTAACGAAGACCGTAGCCCCAGCCGGGATAGTTGGTAGAAGCAATCGAGTCCACGAAGCACGCGGCGAGGCGGCCAAGACCACCGTTTCCAAGTGCCGCGTCCGGTTCTTGCTCGAGAAGATCTTCGATTTTGAACCCAAGATCATCAACGCCGGCTAAAAAGAAGAGAGGTCAATCGAGTTCTTTACAAAGAGATCAGAAAAAAAAGGGATGTACATTTAGTAATTTCCTTGACGCCGGCGTTAAGCATGGCATTGTCCATAGCACGACCCATAAGGAACTCAAGAGACAGATAGTAGATGCGCTTCTGGTCCTTGGTGGTCTGCTTCTGCTGAGTCTTGTTCCAGGCCACGATCAGACGGTCGCGAATGGACTGGGAGGCGGCAAGATAGGCAGCGAGGTCATCGCAGTTGTACATAGAGCGGGCGAGGGTAGTCTCTACATGACGAACGAATTCTTTCTGTAAAAATAGTAGGTCAGCATAAATTGTTACACATTAGTCATTCAGCTGGACTGCTGTCGGGGTCGGGCGGGGCGGCAGTCTGTGCACGATGACCTCGCACTTGGGCCGATAGCTGGTGTGTGGCATAACGTCACGCTGTGGCGCAGACACACTAGCTATCCATAGCTACCAGCTCAGCGAATTGGCAGCCGGCAGCCAGTAGCAAGGGAGTGTTGCTATCAGGGCACAGCGGAGAAGCAAAAACAAGGCAATTGCGTAAACAGCGTGGGCTGCAGGTGTTGAGCGGCTTGCCAAGCGCAAAGAAGGCATTTATTCAGACGGTGCCGACGAATGCGAGATACGACGGTCGCCGTTCACGCCGCGTTGAATCAGAGCAGGATCAGCGACAAAAACCCGGGGCAATGTGAAGAAGACATAGAGCAAGACCCAGGTTTGCGGATGCGCACTAGCATTAGGGCGATCGCCGACGCAGCCCAGCAGAAGAAAAGAAAAACAGAGAGGGATCAGTCGCACCTGGAAGGACTCTTTGTCGGTGAACTCCTTGATGGCGAGCTGTTGCCAAAGATCGCGCGAGGCAGCGGGGATAGAGGCCTCAAAACTCTTGATTTCCTTGGGCGAGAAGCCGGTCGGGGTGCGCTAGACGATGAATACGGTCAGAGGAAGAGGACGAGATAGGCTAGTCACACGGCTGGGGAGGAAGCGTACGCGGTGCTTCGGACGCGGGAGATCCGACGCAGAGGGCAGATTTGGGGTAATACTGGCCATCGAATGAGGAAAGGAGTAACGAGTAACGAGTAGGGAAGAGTAGGAAAGGAGAGAGGAAAAGAAAGAGAAGAGGAAGATTGGTTGGTGGGAAGAGAGTGAGTGGGCGAGCTTTTGAGCCAGAAAGCGAGACCCAACCCTCGAAACAAGTTAAAGCACTATTATGCGCACCGCCACGCAGCAATCCACCGACACCTACTTTTTTTAGTATATTTCTTATTTACTATCTGCTCTACTATCTGCTCGCTACACCTGCCCTGATTCTAGTTCAGCTTCGACGCCTTCTCGTACAAGAGATCCACAACCGTAGTCATGTGCTTGATCGTGTTCAGCGCGGCAACGTACGTCGCATCTTCCCGCGGCTCATCAAACACCGTCAGCCAGCCGTTGCCTTGGTCTAGCACTCCGTAAAACACCTTGTCCAGAATCATCTGGCTCAGCTTGCCCTCGACCTGGCGAGTGTCGAGCCCGACAACCTCCGCCACATGCGTAATCTCGACGCACGAAAACGGTTCAATCACTCGCACAAGGTTCTGCTCAAGCAACGTGTCATAGAGCGCCGTGAAGTGCGACCTGATAATCGGGTCCGATGACAGCTCAGTATGATATGTACTCAGCGCGTCTTCAAACTCCTTCAGACTGCGGTTCGAGTGCGCAGATGCGACAGCCTTCATTGCCTCGATGTCGCGTCCAGCATATTTCTGTGCCATCTTGCCGCCCAGTAGAGCTAATGGAAAAATATTCATGTTTAGATAATTTGTCTCTCAAAAATCTCTTTGAAGATAATAAAACTTACAATGAACATCATCGTTCAAGTTGAGCATGATCTTGCAAAGCAGCATATACTTGAGCACAGAGACGGCTCTAGCATCCTCTTGACTCGAAAATCCTTCAAGAGCTTCGACAAAATACGAGAACCTGTATCAATTATTAGCATCTACCTTGATCGACAAACAAAAAAACCAAACAAGCATTCAAGTTTCTTACGCTGTCTTGAAATCTTTATCTTCGGCATGAAGAATGCCACTCTGCATATCTAAATTGGCTTGCATGATCGTGGGACTGTAACCCTGTCTTAGTATGCCACGTCCTTGAATTCCAAATTAAACCAATACACACCAGTAAATAGCATTTGCACTAGTACGAGCACTCGACAATGCTGCTCTACTCTTCGGAATATTTCGAAGAGCGTGATAAACTCTACTCTCAAACAGCTCAACCTCAACCAGCACCATCTTGTCATCTAAGCGCTTGAGCTCCTTCAGTAAGGTGTTTATGAGAGCCAGTGCATCGTAGTAAGCGCTGCTTTGAATATACAGTGACACGAGTCTGGTCTCAAGACTCTGGCGCAGAAAGTTCCGCCGTTCGGAAACAGCCCAGTCAATGCTTTCTTTGGTGACGCGGATCTGTGTATCCAAAGAGTCAGGGACAGTACTGAATAGATCCAGCAATGTGCGTACTAACAAACCGATTAGCATTCCTAACCTTTGACCTATTCTGTTATAATACACATACTTATTTTAGCCAGCTTCGACTTGGCAAGACCAGACATGATAGATCGTGACAGTCTGACTAGTTCTTCTAGCTCGGTGATCTTCCTATTGTTGCGAAGTCCGCAGTAAGCATCTTGCCTTTGAGCTAATCCCAAAAAATACTTCCACAGTCACGTACTTATGATCGCGATAAAGCGCTCCAAGCTCATACAATGCGATCTCCTGGTCAGCAATAGCCTTCTCGCTCGTGCCCGCTGGCTTAGACAGGATCTCCTTGTAGAGGTGTTCGGCCTTTGCCAGATCGCTGTCCTTTGTCGCTGCGCGTGCAGATTCCAGGGCTGTAACGGCTGTCATTGATGATTCAAATGCAATAATAGTCAGAAGGGTAATTCAAAAATATGCTGTTACAGATACAGAAACTAAATTGATGTTGGGATGGATTTGGATTACCGAACATGCAACTCGCGAGTCGTGGTCGATGGTGGAAGCTGGCTCACGTGGTCATCTAGTCTTTGATGTCGTGACACAAATGGCTCTTCATACCACTCTCAAACCAAACACCACCCTTCGCTCACTGCACGCGTCTTCTTTGTATCTGTGTTTCTTTTTGAGCAGCGCAATGAGCTACTATCCGCAGCAGCCTTCTCGTCAGAGCAGTCGTCCGCACCGCAAGGTCACACAGAAACCAGGTCCATATCCTCCGCAGGGACCGCCAGCCGTTGGACTCCCGCATGGCGCGCCTCCACCCGTTCATATCCAGCAGGCACAGACGCAGCAGATTGATAAACGCTTTGTTCGAAGACCGGTTGAGCGAAATATTCCACCAAAAGTTGAGGCATTGATTCCTGAGGCAAAACTATATAAAGATCTGCAGGAGGTGGAACAAAGAATGGATGCTACTATCAGCCGGAAGCGATTAGATGTCGAGGATATGCTCGCGAAAGGAACGAAAGTAAGTATCTACTTTTATTTTTTTATGAATTGCCGTCTAATTATTCTTTTTAGGAGCGTCGGAAATTACAGCTGATTATTTCCAACTCGGCTGTTGATCAGCCCTGGCAGACTGTTGACCGGCTCGATGAGAATGCTTTCGATTTCGACATTGGCGCAATTCCTTCTTGGACTATTCGCATTGAAGGCCGCTTAGCTGATGAAGATAGCTCAGTTGAAGATTTGAACAGGCGAAAGTTTACGTCATATTTTCAAAGTATTGCTGTCGAGTTGGATCGTTCTAAGGAGCTGTATCCAGAGGGAAATGTTGTTGTCTGGAATTCTCAGGCAAAGCCCGGCATGCCCCCTCAACAGCCGTCGGATAGCGTTGAAATCAAGCGCAAAGGTGACTCAGATGTTAACTCTCGCATTTCTTTTTACCTTGCTACCTCTCCTGAGCGATATAAAATGTCCCCAGCTCTTTCCAACGTTCTCGGTGGACTTCAAGAGCAGACTAGGCAGGAAGTGGTAATGGGATTATGGCAGTATGTCAAATATCATGGCTTACAAGATCCTGATGAAAAGCGTTCGATCAATCTTGATGATGCGTTACGTGAAGTATTTAACAATCAGGACCGGCTTTCATTCGCGCAATTGATAGATTACGTTGGCCCCCATCTTTTACCTTTGGATCCCACGATTGTCGACTTCACTGTTCGCGTTGACAAGGACGCGATGGCTCGCGGCAACGAAATCACGCATGAAATATTTGTAGAGATCGACAGTCCTCAACGTCAACGGTTGCAAAACGTGCTGGCAAACTGGCACGATAATCAAGATGAAATTCACGCAATGGACGAGCAAATTGGACTCACTATTCAAGAACTTGCAAACTCAAAGTTAAGACGTGACTTCTTCACGCAAATGAGTAGTGATCCATCAGGATTTATTAATCGGTGGATCGGCAGCCAGGCGAGAGATCTCGAGATTGTATTGGGTGACAAGGAGTTCCAGAGCGAAGAGGTTCGACGGGCAGGATATTATCAGTCTGAGGATTTGAAGGAGAGTATATTCTTACTGGTGAACAGTCGGAAATAGGATTGAGCAGTATCCTCTAGTTGTCTATTGGTCTCATGTTTGGGAAGTGTGGGCTTTGTGTAATTTAAGTAAACTTTTATCTACCTCTTATGACCTCAGCTCTTATTTTCTTTGAGCCACTGATATAGTTAATCTCAGTTATGTGTCCTTATCTAAGCCATGGCTGACCTCTTTCAAGAGGTCTATGAGGCTTTCATATGTATATATAAACCTCGCAAAAGTAGCACCAGACCAAGGAAGTTAGCAAAAGCTGGTGCGGCGTAAATACCCTAACCCAAAGTGACAATTGGGACAGCTTATAGCAAAAAAAATTTTGTGAATTAAGCTATTCTGCAAAAGCAGCTTAAAGTATATGTTTATATATATCTATTTATCGGCTCCAATTTTTTTTCATATTACTTTATATAGATATTTTAATAGTTTACTATGGTGAGCAAACTAAAATCTGCTCTCGATCGTGAGCGAGGAGTGGATCACAAAGCGTTGAAGTTGAAGCAGGAATTAAAAGCAAAGCAGCGAGCAAAGGAGCAGAAAGCATTAAACAAATCTCCAGCTGCAAACAAAAACAAGAATAACGACGACAAGAGAAATTTCAAGCGCGCAAAATTTGGTTCTCTTGCGAAGAAGCCTTTTGGTAAAAAGGTAAAGGCTCCTGTGCCTCCGGTTGAAGAGTCTGAAAACGACGACGACGACGACGACGACGACGATGATGATGAAGATGAATATGAAGATGCTGAGGATCGGTTGGAAGATGAGGAGGGAGAAGAAGGAATAGACTCGGAGGAAGAGTATGAGGAAGCCGAAGATGAAGAGGCTGATGAAGATCTTAAGAACGAACTGATGCGCATGATTGATACTGCCAATCTCGAAGACGATCTTTCAAGTGATTCAGAGTCTGAAGACGAGGACGCTAAAGCTATTGCAGCAGAGAGAAAGCAAAAGGTTGCCGACAAGAAAAAAAATGATAAGAAAAAAACTGATGAGACCGCCAAGCAGGCTGAAGAAAAGGTAGCCAAGAAGTCTGAGAGGACAGCCAGGAAAGCAGACAAGATTGAAGTTGGAAAAGTCGGCAAAAAGCGCGCACATGAAGAGGAGAAAGAAGAGGACGAAGACGAAGGGATTGCTTTGTCTGATATCCCAACTGACTCGGAAGATGATGATGAATCTGAAGCCGGAGCCAAGGACTACACTCCCTACCAACGTCTTACTATCAATAACACCAAGGCACTTACCTCCTCATTATCTTCGTTTGTGCTTCCCTATACTTCCATGCCGTTTGTTGAGCACATGAGTTTGACTGCAGCAGACGAAACGAAAGTCAATGATGTCGATAACGATTTACAGCGAGAACTTGCATTTTACAATCAAGCTCTAGAAGCAGCAATCAAGGGCCGCAGCATTCTCATCAAAGATAAAGTTGCTTTTTCTCGACCAGAAGATTTCTTTGCTGAGATGGTCAAGAGTGATGAGCATATGGAGAAATTAGCGCGTCATCATACAACACTCGCTGCTGAAGCTAATGGACGGAAAGGAGGACCAAAAGCTGCTGGAACGGGGAAGAGCGCAAAGTCTGGCAAGACCAAGAAACCCAGACACAAAAAATAAAGTAAAAGTACTCTCTCAATGCGAACCTGTTTTCTAGATCGTCAAGCATGGATTTTGGTTGTTATTTGTGGATATAAAAGTATATGTTATTAGTCTGGATGCATTAATATAGTAGAGTACTTCGAGTTTCTAATTATTTATGATACTAAACATTATTGGTGTTAGTTTGCGTTAAAGTATTTAGAGTGTCATATAGCTACTATCTATGTTGTGGTTGTGGAAGCACAAACAAGTAGGTACATTCAAGCTTCTCCCAAAGGGTCTGCAGCAGCATTGTGAAATATCGGTAGTCTGGTGTCATTACCTGGCTGCCCGAACACGATATCGACACGCACAGCTCCGCACTGCGCTCTTAAAATCTACAATATTTCAATAGTCAGATTATTGGAAAAAAAGAGTGACTTTTTTTTAACAAACTGGCTAAGCGGGATTGAGGTGCGCTGAAGCTAAGCTCATATGTTGCGATATCCCCGCTAAAGCCTGCATTCCGTCTTTTTTGTTACCTCAATAAATCAATCAGCATAGCTTTACGATCTCAAATGCCTACAATTCCTCCAGAACCCTTTGACGCTACCCCATATGTGCCTATGATAGACGTATGTGCAATTGCATCGAGGTTTATGTTAAGAATCGGGTACTGACAACTTCGCAAGGCAATTCTGTCTAGGGCGGATTTGGAGCAGATTACCGCCCGTCGGATCCGCAACGCAATCCAGGCTATATATGATGTGGATTTCTCTCCCTATAAGGTCTGTGAGTTATGATTGTTATGATCTGAATTTTACTGTTTTCGAGTACCTTGTTAACCTTGGCTGTGTTTGAATTTGGTTAGAAACTGATAGATGGAGTGATTGTCGAGCGATTCAACGCCATTCAAGATGAAGTCGAAGAGGCAAAGCCCAAGGTCTCATCACAATCTAAATCTAAAGCTGAACGAAGTTCGTCAGTAAATCGGAGTCGCCCAACTGGCTCGGCGTCGAGTAGATCTGCGAACAGCTCTTCGCCGGCCGTCAAATCGCAGAGCCTTCTTTCAGACGCTGAAATAGCGGAACAGCTGCACAGGGAGTTAAATCAAGGAAGAGGGGGTCGGGTACGAACTACCTCTAGACCGAAAAGAACTAGTTCTGCGACTGCGAGTGGCGAGGGCAAGAAACGGAAGATCAATCGAAATAATCCGTTTAATGCTCGAATGCTGCTCAGCGAACCACTATCTGCTTTCCTGGGTCAAACAGAAGTATGAATATACATTAATTCTGTATATATATATATATATTTTACTGATGATTGTATTTAGCTTTCGCGTCCTGAATGCGTAAAAACGATTTGGAACTACATAAAAGAGCACGACCTCCAGAATCCGCGCGACAAGAGGGAAATTTTGTGCGATGATCGAATGCGTCCTATTTTCGGAGATAAAACACACATGTTTACCATGAACAAAATTCTTGCTAAGCATCTTTATCGACGGGAAGATGTGACTGGAGTTGAGGTGGACGATGACGAACTTGTACATAGCAATGACGATGAGGACGACGACAGTGCACTTGCAGTTGAAGATGAGGAAGTTGGAGCGATTCTGAAGGGAGAGTAAGACGAGAGTGTTTTTTTTTCGTTTTTCTCTAGGTGTTTTCTCTAGGTGTTTAAGAAATTTCTCTTGTGATTAATTAGATGGTTAGAGTTGGAAAGAGAGTCTGTGTCGTACTCTAAACGACATAAATTTCTGTTACATTATTATTTTTTAGTCTTCCAAGACTACCTAGGCTATTTTTATTACAGTGTATAATATATTTAACAATTATATGTAAAATCATATACGTGCCTGCTTGCGTCGTGAGCTGAGAGGTTTTCTTTCTCGTGCAGATATTAATAGCGGCCGCGACAATACAGATTATCTATAGCAAATATAACATTGGAAACCAAATTTATAAGACCAATATTAGAAAATGGGAAATATTAATAATAGATTATGATTTTAAAAAATATTCTCAAACTTGGTGCGAAATTTGTGAATTGCGTGTAAAATGAGCACATGCTCTCGGAAAGCTTTCTTACTCACAACAGTGAAATCAGGAACCTAGTGTCTATACATCAAATAATCAGCATTCTGCTGCGTACACTTATTTACCCACAAGACTACACAATCAAGATGGTATTTGATTATTTTAACGATTCTGAATTGATTAAAAACGATTTATTACTAACATGATTAAATCACACAGACCGACAAACTTCCTCCGCCTCTCTTAGCCCTGTTCGCTCCTAGACCTCCTCTTCGATATCTTCCTCCAACAGACACCGCACCCGAGAAGCGAGCCACCGCCCAAATATCAGGTGTCTCAAAATATTTGGAACTTCTTAATACACCTGATCCAACTTTCCAACCCACAGAAACTAAGTTAGAAGAGAGTGAGCGACGAAAGAGAGAGGCAAAAGAAGCGCATGAGAAGCGTCTACAAGAGGGTCTAGAAAAGTGTATGTTCTGCATCGTATCAACATTTAAAGAGTTTACTTTTAATCAAATAACTAACAACTCTGTTCTTTTAGGGGACCCAAAGAACGATCCGCTTGTCAAAGGTGATCCATTCCAGACCTTATTTATCGCTCGTCTCGCGCACGACGTGACTGAAAAAGATCTAGACGATGAACTTAGTAAATATGGACGAGTGGAGAGAGTGAGTATTAATAATTAACAGCCTGTGAATGCCGATTCAAAACTAACGAACATTTCAGATCCGCATAGTACGTGAAAAGTCTTCGAGTCGTCCTCGAGGCTACGCATTTGCCGTTTTCGCCCGCGAACAGGACATGAGAGCAGCATATAAAGACCTCAATGGATCTCGATTAAAAAATCGGAGAATTCTTGTGGATGTTGAACGTGGGCGAACGGTGAAGAATTGGAAACCTAGAAGACTTGGTGGTGGGCTTGGTGGTCGACATTATACGAAGGCAGGTCTGCTGCGATCAGCAGGACGCGATACCCGTGATAAGGAGAGGGAAAGAGAAAGAGAAAGAGACAGTTTCAGAGGCGGGTATAGAGGTGGTAGAGATAGAGATCACAGGTCGAGGGATAACGGATCGCATGACTATCCCACTGGGCCAAGAAGTGATAGATACAAAGATCGAGATGCAGACAGGGTTCGCCACGGCGATAGAGGTGGTCGGGAGCGGTCACATCGGGAGGACCGCGGCGACCGGGACAGATATCGCGAAGGTCGCCGTGATGAAAGACGCGACAGATATGGATCTGATCATCGACGCGACGACAGACGAAGCGAGAGACGCGGTGGAGAAGATATCGATGATAGTGATAGATACAAAAGGATGAGATATGAATGAGTATGTCCCAGCGAGTAGTTATTCAAAGCCGGTTGTGCCGTTATAGCGTGTTAACATATGTATGATATTCACCTCTACGGGTTGTACGTTTGCTTAGATAGTATGAGTCGATACTGCAGATTATAGATTATTCAAACATAATAACGATAGATACAAGATGTCCCAAACAGCAAGAAATGGAAAAACCCAGCCAAACCACAAAACTTTTGCAAATTTGAAAATCAAAAAAAAAGATACCAAACAGGATATTTCTACTCGTCATCTGAAGCGTCATCAACATTAACATCCTCGGCGGGGATATTAGATACATCAAACTCGTGTACAGCGCCATCTTCCCAGTATGCAACTAAACTGACCTTGAATTCAGAGCATGCTATTCCAAAAAGTTTCAACAAGCGAGTCTGCTTAGCATCCAATACATTTCCTTCACGGCATACAGCGAAATCGTTCTCAATTGTGATCTTTCCATTTTTAAGAGTTGTGGGGACACCAAGCTGAACACGGAGAGTACTCTCGAGAGAATGGGGTAAAGGCAGATCATCCTCGGCAGCGATCTGCCCGCCGCGCGAGTATATTATTCCGGCAGGAATGCTGAAGTCTATGGTTGCAACCTGTCCAGCCCTGGGAAAATCGTTTTGTGAGTACTCTTCAAAGTAAGATTGAACGCTCTCTGGGGGTTCGTTGGTCATAAGCAGTCCAACAGAACCTCTAACATATTTTGACAACTTGCTTAAGCCTTCCCTGGCTTCATCCTCACGAGTGAGTCCAAGGGCTTTAGCCATTACTTTTGTTCGCCCGAATAGCAGTCTTTGATAGGTTGGTTAGCATATGTGAATACCCAATTTGAGCTCAACAAGTGACGTACCTGCTTCCTGCCCACTGTCTGCGAACATCTTTCAAGAACGAATTACGCATGTTGGCAACATCAAAAACCCAGACCTAAGAAAAGAAAAAAAAGGTCAGCACTGATAGAATTCAGCTATTCATATCGCTCAAGACATCATACATATTTGTATACTTCGAGACAGTCTCGAATCTGAGCAAAGAGAGTCTCCTTTCCCTCGCGACCCTTCTTCTGCGTCTTTGTCAAAGTAACTGAGTTTTGTAGGTCAGCACTAGTTTTGCTACTAGATCAAAAATAAAAACATACCAAGCTTAGATCTCTTCGATTTTGGCATTTTAAATAATAAATATGTTATACAGAAGAAGTATTTAATGGACTGAAGGTGAATCGCTGGGAGTTGCAGCTAATTTTTTTCTTTGGGAATTTTTTGGTCTGCGGCGCGGACTATGGCTGAGGCTGTGGCTGGGGCACTCCTGAAAATGAGCTAATATGTCTTCAATTCCTCTAAACCTCAATCTCGGGTTGCTGTAGGAAAAGAGCTTTAGCGTATGATTGGAATCAGTCAATAAAATTGAGGAATAATTGGCATGTGGCTAGATAATAGTCGCAAAGTTACTGTTCTTCGTGAAACCTTTCTTGGAGAAGGGTACTGCTGAGCTAGCCGAGCAAATCAGATCTTGCCAGAACTTTGTACACTTTTTACATATCTGCAAAAGTTCACATCCTGGATCTGGCAATGAGATCATATCTTGAGCATATTCTTGGGAGCTTTTATACTGCGGCAGGATGGAACGCGGAAAACCATTACGCGAATCTTACTGCTAGTTCCCGAGGTAATCAGCAAGTTGTTTCTCCAAATACTATAGAGCTGACTATTTATCTTCAACAGATTTGCTCGACTTTGATTTACCCTCTGGATTTATTTTGCACGTGTCGTCATTACCCACTGGCAGCTCTGCCTCATCAGGCACAATCAAAAATCTGAACGGAGTGGTAGACGGTGCGATATCGTACTTTTACAGCTCGCCAGAGAATATTCTCCTTAAAAGCAAGCTGCGATCAGAAGATGTGGAGTTGACAAAGTATCTTAGCGGATACTATCAATTACATCTTCCAGTCACGGCTGAGGATCCAATATATCGAGAAGTATGGAGGAAAGGACAGAGAGTTGATTCCAAATGTAAGTATGCAGTAGCTTTAATTCCTTATATCGAGCTAACAAGTCGTAGATTCCTTGCTTTACGGAAAGCTTTATCTACCGAGCAATACTCTCGAGTCGATGTTTATTAGACAGTTTTCGCCGACAGATCAGATTGTCGTCTCTGCAGTTAGTGATCCACGAATACGTCATGGCGGCGCGGTATGAGAACTAAAGTCGTTTCATAATGTCTATATAGTTTCTAATGCTTTGATATAGATAATGACTCAATTACAGCACAACTCTGGTCGATGGTGCAGTGAAATGATATATAGCTCGCATGAGGCTCTAATTGGATTTCGCGGTCTATATAATTTTGCTGTCGACTCCCATTTACCGGAACTACCTCTGGGGGTGTCTTCTATTCCGGGAATTTCCGGATCCAGTGCATCTTCTTTATTTCAGTTGCAGCAATCCTGGTTTTCGGCAGGAGGAGAGATATATTATGGTGCACTAAACAAAGCTGCAGGGGTTTCTGTTGGGCTGCGCTACGCTACTTCGTCCTCTTTTGTGAATACGCCTACCACTACTACACTCACTTTGAATCCAGTTATGGGTCAACTATCTGTAGCCTATGCTGTCCAAGCCACAAACAGTACGTCATTTGCTAGCAGATTTGACTTTAACGCTTTTTCATATGAGAGCAATCTGACTTTGGGATGCGAGCTTTGGAGACACAAAAATCGAGATAGTAAGGTAGATGTATTTACAGGGCTGGAAAGCAACAATACCGCTGTAGAAAAGAAGGATGCTACTAAGCCACCATCTCCAGCACAGAAATCATCTGAATACTCTGAATTTGCTACGACCACGTCACAACCGCCATCACTGATTGACGAATCTGTTTGGAAGTTGAGAGTTGCGACTGACTCTCCATCAGTCAGACTTTTATGGGAAGGGCGAATGAAAGCATTTTTGTTCAGTGTTGGCGCTGAAGCAGGTCTGCGAGCCGATCAAGGCGTGAAGACATTCGGACTAGAGTTACAATATGCTGCGTAAGCTGCAGTATTTGTTAGGCTACCACAACTTATTCTAATTGCGAGCTGTATGCATACAGTCATCAATAGTGTCAAGTAGGCTCTAGATATAACGATAAACGAATCGCACATTTCAATAACGCTACATTCGATCTTTAGTAAAATCACCGCAAAATCGAAGATCTACGTTAATTATATTCAATTAGATATTTTGGACTCTTCCGTAGTATTCTGGCAGGTTCCTACAATACTCTGCAAGAACAATCCTACATTCAGCTGGAAGCACCTCCATGGATGATTAGTAAAGGATTTCTATATAGAAAGCGATATCTAAGTGTTGATTGATTTGTTAATATAATGTACGTATTATGGTGGCGAGCGTGCGACTATTGCTTATGGAATACGTTACAGATATTGGATGATCACATGTCACGGATCACAAATATGTGACTGTATCTTGTTGGGCCCTTAAAAGCCAGCGCTCGCCGCAGAACTTCTCTTTCCTCTTTCATCTCGTTCGCGTAATAGCGTAATAGCTGTGCAATATCTGAAGATCTATTGGGATCCATTTAACTTGAATAAAGTCTTCTAACAGAGTCTTCTCTCTTAACGGATCACCTCTTAGATAAGCCGAGGCTTCCATTTATTGACTGTATTAGCTCGTTGCTGTTGAGATCGGTTATAAGATCCTTTCTATTTAATCTTGTCTGCCAGATTGTAGGTAAAAATTCATTTTGCATTTCGTTTTTGAGGTTTACAGAGAAGAGTTGGATCAGGACTCTTGATAGCATTTGCTAGGAGCAGCGAGGATCGTTGATGGTACGTGTTGCAACTAGTACCTTTGGCGTACGTCTGTGTCAAGGAAGTAATCCATTCACAAGATAGTAAGCGTTCGGCCAGATACTCTGCTAGGAACAGGAACCATCTGTTAAAAGATTGGTGTAGAGAACCTGTACGCCCCTAACAGCCTGTATTGACTTTGCTATCTCTAAACCGAGAAAGTCCAGCAATTTTCTGCTACTCTTATCTGAATTCTCTATATCCTTTTGTCGTTGTGATTGTCTAATTAGTAATTTATCTAGTAACAAAGAACTCGGAAAGCAGTCGATCTATCCCAACATTTCTTGTCTGTATTACTGTTTGTTTCTTCTCGTATTCCAGGTTCAAGTTCAGGTTCTCACAAGGAAACTGTACACGAATATAAAAGAAATTTTTTTTTGAGAATACATTTGATACGTGACCTAAAGGTTCGCATACATCATCAGTAATAATAGCTGTGCTTTTATCGCCGGATTTGACCTTGCCGCGTAAGAGAGTAAACCGGCACGGTATCATCCACCATTCAAACGGCAAGTCTATTAAAGTGAATATAAGGCTTAATACAACTGTACCAAAAGCAAAAAAATCTCTCAGAATATAATCTGGTCCTAGATATGTCTTCAGAAGTTGTTACAGAGTTTGAGGGCCTGCTGGCTAGTATGCTAGAGTTGCGTGCCCCTGGTGTATCCGGATCAAAGATTCGGCGACTTTCGGAGATTGCTATGCAAAATGTTAAGGTAAGTGGTAGCCGTATTAACCAATTGATGTAGTAGAATATCTTAAATCAGCAACTGACACTATTTCACTTCCTAGTATGAGTCTATTTTGATTCAAAAGCTTTACACACATTGTAAAAAAGCACCATCTGAGTATAAGTTGGGAGCTTTGTATGTCATAGATGCCATTGTTCGTGGATATTATGACGAGGCAAGGAAGGCGGATACAGTACCTTCCGCGTCTTCTCCAGAGGGTACACCTGCTGCTGCTGTGTATCGCATTTCAGACCTCATAGATAGTTTGATGGCTGACAGTACATCAGCACCACATGATCAAAAGGTAAGCAACTCTATATAAATTGTATAGTTTTTAATGTAGGAGGAAACGTACTGACTAGATTGATTAAGGATAAAATCGTCAAACTCATTGACATCTGGGAACGGGCAGCTACTTTCTCGCCTCAGCTTCTAGCAGCTCTTCGAAGTCATTTTAAAGTAAACTCAACGACACCTCCCCGTCCTCCTCCTTCTTATCTTACGGAGAATGGAAAGTCTTCTGCTACTCCTGCTCCTGCTCAGTCCACCTCATCAATTCTTGAAGCTCTTGCCAACATGGCGAAGCCTGGAAGCACTGCTTCGCAGACTCCGACTCCGGCTCTTCCAACAGCCAAACCAAATGGAGTTCAGTCATTGCAAGATATCATTTCATCGGCAACGAAGAGTGCAACTGCTGCTCCTAGCCAAACTCCGGCGCCGCCTCCCCCGCCACCTTCCTCGCAAGCTCCAATTGACTTGACAAGTTTGCTGGCTGGTGTCTCACAGACGTCTCTGCCTCCTACTTCCACTGCATCTGCAACCCCTGATATGGCTTCTTTATTGCCTCTGTTATCGGGTCAGCAGCAATATCAGCCGCAGCCGCAAATGCAAATTCCAGGTTTCCCAGGTTTTCAAGCACCACAGCCGCAAGCGCCGACTGCAAATGTAGAGCAGCAAGTGGCACTGATGCAGCTGCTTCTAGCCCAAGGTATGCCGCTCACGCAAGTTGCTTCGATTCTCCAAGCAGCTGGTGGAGCCATGCAACCGGCGCAGCCCGCCTCTCAGACGCCTTCTTGGCCTCCCATGAATCCTGACAGACGTGCCAGAGAGAGAAGTAGATCCCCTCGTGGTAGACGGTCACCTGATTATCGCTCTCGCAGTCCTCGTGGTTATAGATCGCCGTCGCCTCCAGGACGCATCTATCCCCGTGCTACTGTTGAGAAGCGACCAAAGTCGGTGTCTAGAGATCCAACTGTTCCCAGCGGATGCATTCGCGTTCTTAGTCGCACCTTGTTTGTTGGTGGAGTACCGTCTCACATGTCAGAAGAGAAGTTAATTTCTATCTTTGAGCAGTGCTGTCCTGTTCAGAGCGTAATTATGAACAAGGACAAAAGATGCGCTTTTGTGAAGGTGTATTATAGATCTGATGCAGAAGTTATTAAGAACACCATGGAGACATATTCGGAGGAAGATTTCACTCTTCGCTGTCGTTGGGGAGTCGGCTTTGGTCCTAGAGATTGCTGCGAGTATTCGAGTGGCGTGTCTACGATCCCTATCGATCGTCTGACTGATGCTGATAAACGGTGGGTTACCACTGCTGAATACGGTGGTACTGGAGGTCAGCGATTGGAGGATAATTTGGTGATTGAGGAGCCGGATATTGAGATTGGTGCTGGTGTGTCCAGCAAGGCCATTAGTAGACGAATGCCTACCAACCAGGGAGGCGATATGGGACCGAAATCGTCAGAACCAGATATCTATGGCATGAGAGCCAGAAGAGGCAGACGAGGCGGTAAATAGTTTGCTGGTTTTATATTTTGCGGAATAGAATGTCGTTCCGATATGTTGAAGTTTGTGCCGAGTAGTGCAAATTGTAGTATTATTGCTTTTTAATTTTTATTTTTGTTAATATCTAGCTATGAATATTGCAATTTAGCGTTAAATCAATTTAAACAAGCAATAACCTGTAGAAGAACTATGTAATATTCCTCCTATATCAACAGCCGCAGTAACTCAATATTATTATGTCATCAAGAGCTTAATACCCCCTCTGAAAATTAAGGGGTTTGTGTCAATCTACCCAATCTATTCCATTATGTGTATAGTAGTCAGCCCAGCCATCTTCAATTCGTCCTTAAGCAGCAAGGTCAGGCACAATTATCCACCTAAGAGGATTAAGGGACTTTGTGTGCTGATTGACTAGTGAGGCAAGTCGTTATTTGGTAATGGCTGCTATAAAACAGCGGTACACGTTCATTGTGCCCAACAATTTCCGTGATACGCCAGATTCGCTCAGGCTCTCGGCTGAAAGACTCGAGTTAGAAGCAGTTCCTGGTACACGTCAAGATCGTATAATTGTCTCACGACCGCTGGTGAAGGAACAGGTGTGTTTGTATTTGGAGATTGGTTTGTCATGGTGATAATGATACTTACATTGCGACGCTGGTAGAATATACTTGACTCTGTCGAAGACATTCGGATCGAGATTGGATCGAGAGACAATTATGCGCATGTATCGCCATTTGATCGAACCATACAATGGGGTACTCATGTTACAGTAGTTCCCCAAAATGGCTTCAATTGGTGAGTAGTGTCAGACCTTTTGAGTCCGAGTTCTGCGAAATATACTTATTTCTGACTAGGGATTCCTTTTGCAATTTCGTTCGTTCTGCCGTGAATCCGAGAATTCCTTGCATTGGCCAAGCTTCGTTCATTAAATTACCATACGGCTATTACCTTTACTCAACATCTGTCGCAACCGATACTCTGATCTCCTATATTGACAGCACTTATCCCGCTATCTCGGCAACCGATGACTCTGAAGATATTCCGCTCGGTGATTTATCAGAACTAAAGACGGCAAATAGTATAAGCATTTCTTTTTCAAGATCCGAAGAAACGGCGAGAAAACTCAAGGGTCGCCTTGTTGTTGAGGTATATTGGTATTACGGCCACTGGACAAAGACAATCAATCCAGGACTGGACAGCAACAATCATAAAGTCGAGGTTGGATTATTAGGCAAGCTAAGCGACGATCCTGATGGTGATATGACCTTTGGAGGAATCTTAGCTGTTGTGGGTGACAATTCTCAATTTGGTAAGTGAGAAATGGATCTCAAATGCATTGGATTCATTTTTACTGAAACAGATCTGTATAGTGCCTACCCTTTTCGATTTTCAACCGCGTCACAGAGGTTTAAAAGCTCCAGCAATTTACTCGCCAGATTTTAGGCTACCTTATGGGTTGCATCCTAAACACATTACGAATGTTTATGGCGATTTACACGTACCTCGCGTTAAATCGCGAAACCAGGTCGAGGATCCTAAGACTGGGGAATTTGAGATTACAGATGTGCCCGCAACCTGCGGTCTTTATGGATTTTACATTTTACCGAACTTTATATTCGTGGACAAGTACCAGATCTCGGATCTGGCTGATGCACAGGCGGGAGGTGTAAAGCGGGTGGTCGGGATCTGGGGCGAGACAGATCTTGAAATTCCGGTATGGATGGTTGACAAGTGGGGAAGCACGATGCTGCTTGAACTGATTACGCCTTCGGAGGCCGAGCTCGAGTTACCGGTTCAGGCGGCTGAGATTGAAATTCCGATGCATTCGCGGTACGAGGTGCCGGATTGGAACACGACAGCCGTTATCCATGATATGCCATGGCCGTCTATTTTTTGGGCGTGTAATGGATCTGATGAAACGTCAATGCTGTCAGGCCCTTTTGACAGTAATTCACTTGGTCACGAGAAATACTTTGCACCCGGAACCTCGTTTCATTACTTGCTGCCAAATATGACATTAAGCACTCCTGATAATCATACAGAGTTGGTCACAAAGTTGAGTATTCCGGTAGTACCACTAGAGTCGTATAAATATGTCCAGCCGTGGACTGTGATTTTTATTTTATTGGGTTGTGTATGGATCACCTATAAAGTCATTTGTGGGTACATTCGCGACGGCGGTATTCGGAAAAGAAATGAGGGTGTGGCGCCAGCTAGCAAAGCGCTAGCAGAACAGAAAAAACAAGAACCAAAATCCGAATGAGATGTAAAGGTCAAGAGATTTACAGAAATTTTAAGGGGTACATAGATTATAGTTCTTGGCATAGTTGTTTATAGAGTTGAATGTAAATATAATTTACCTAAGTTCAATCTATATTTCTGAGATTATCTTCGCGAAGGAAGCAGCTTCCGCTTCCACCACTCCTTAAAATCAACAAAACTCACATCTATTCCAAGTTCAATAAGTTTCTTATTTGAGAGATGGCAATCATAAGGTCTGGTGACTGATCCTGATGCTTGGGCATGATCTGCTGTATCGACGGGCTCGAGATACACGGGGACGGCGAGGATTTCTGCAAAAATAGTACATATCTCATACCTTTTTATTTGCATATTAGCATATGATCTCTTTAGTGTAAAACTATAATCTGGCGTACTTGGTATATCTCTGGGTGGCTTTGTAGTGCAGAATCGAAGGGATTGTCTTGCCAGATATAGCCAGTTCTATACTGCTTGATTAGACTAGACAGAAGCATCGCAAAAAAGTAACGTACCCGCAATATCTTTTATAACACGAGAAATATCGAATACATTCCTAAATTGTTTAGTTAGAGACTATAACAAGAGAAATCTGAGCATAACTCACGTTGGATATCTGAGCTGCCAATTATCCATAGCTATCGCTTTATTTTGTGACGATTTCTAAATAAAATTAATGCTCTGAGATAGTCAAATCATTTTCCACTTCCGCTTACTATAACTACATCAACTAAACAATTTATAGCGGACTCAGAGTCATTGGTGGTGTCGCCGTATAATACCTGCGCAACCGCATTAGACTCAAGAATGGGCGACGGACCATAAATTGGTACATACCGGAACACGAAGAACAATAGCCGCAGGATTATATTTAAGAGTCTCAATTTCACCGTTGCGCTTCGTGAGTCCGTAGAAATTTGTAGGGCTATGACAATTGTCACGAAATCAGCAATTATCGCTGGTACCTACGACACAGTAAATTGCCAATACTTAGTCTCGTCTTCCGTTTCATAAGGTGGATTCCGTCCGTCAAATACATAATCTATAGAGAACAGTCAGTCGTTTATATATTCTTCGTTCAATAACACTTAAGTGTAAGGTACCTGTTGAGATGTAAATCATAGGAATTTTCAAATCAGCGGTGACCTGCGCGAGATGTCTTGTTGCGGTCACATTCAGCAACTCGACTTGATCCGGCATTTCTTTTGCAACATCAGGCCGTCTCTCAGCAGCAGAGTGTATAACTATCAAGGGACTGAAATGTCAGATAGTGGTTAGAATCGACTAGGGCACCGAGTTATGTTGGTTCTAATACTTACTTCACTGACTTGATCTGGCGCGTAACGACCTCCAAATCTGTGAGATCTAACTTCACAATCGGATTCACCACCCGCGTTAATCCTTAAATCACAAAACCAAGTCAGAATTTAAACAGTCTAGTATTCCGCACAAATGAATTTGACGTACCTGTTCCAATGACAGTCCATTGGGGACTATATTCCGTTAACCGTTTCATGATCTGACGACCAAGTAACCCGGTTGCGCCAGTTACCAGGCATTTGCGCGTCTCCTCCGAACACATTGATCTAGGATCGTTATTGCTAATAAGAAATTAAATCTGATACTCTTTTTCGAGAATTTTGCGAGCATGCCACGTCACTGATTGCAGCGTGATTTATGATTATGATAGTCGGGAAGTAAGCACGGGCAGTAATTGTAGTTGAGAATTGGGATTAATATATAATATCTACCAAATCCTGAATACGAAATAGATTTGAACAGCGCATATGCACCTAGCCAATTGAAAGAAAATAAAATCGCACATATACAAAGCATACATGAATAACAAAAAGATTCTAGCTCAGATTTCATAGCACATTGATGTAAAGAGTGAACAAAAAATGAAAATTAGCGCAGATATGAATAGTGAACAAAGCACAAAAAACAAAACATTAGAGTAAATACAGCTTTATGAATATGCATGACCCGAGAAACAAATAAAAAAAGGAGCAAATTTGTCAATAGGCGAATGAATCCACTTTAGAAAATAATTCTTATTAAATTTGTTTTCTCGTTAGGTCTTCCTGTAAAATTAAGCCTTTTTCCCCTCCTACTTCTAGTAACCCACGCATAAATACTGCAACCTCACTCCTTCCACCCAAGCGCGGACAAATCTTTCTTAACAGCTTCCTCAGTTTTAATCTTCGCCAACTGCGTATCCTCCAACTTCTCGCCACCAGCCTGTCGCATCTTCAACTCATCAATAGCACGTAATTTTTTCATTAGACCACGGTACTTCTTCTCGTCCTGCGGGCTCTTAAACGCGACGCCATTATTTGTGATATCCAATCCAGGAGGTGGAGTCAATGCATTTACGGCGCCATTATCGCCGGCTGCGTTCGCCGGTGCAATAGCAGCGGCAACAACAGCCGGCGTTGCTTTCTGAGCTTCTTGTTCAGCGGCCTCAGCGGTCTCTCTAGCCTTCTTTGCCTCACGCTTTTTCTTATTTCTCAACGCGGTCTTGGATAGCATCGTTTCTCCACCAGCTGCAGATGTATCATCTTCAGTGGGCGCAGCTCCAGGTACTATCCGCCGAGAGCGTACGCGCTGCTGTGCGGCATCGACCGCGTTGATGGCAAATCCACCTTCGTCTTCACGCTTGAAGTGGATCGGCGTCGCACTTCCACGTGCATGGGGTGGTCGATATGCGCCAGCAGGCTTTGCCGGTGCTTTACTCTCAACAGATACGGCGGATGAGTGAGCCTCTGGAGCGGCTTCGAACTGGCGCAAAGGATAAGTATCGGGATCTTCAGGCCTCCACGAAGCGGAGAATAATTCGGTCATTTCATTAACATAAACGAGTTTTCCCGAGACATGGAAAATCTTGACGCCGTTATCAACACGTAGACGCGGTGAACAAGTGGCAAACATAATATATTGCCCGTCAGGCGACCATTCGCAAACACTGGTATTCGAACCGTCTATCGTCGCTACTTTCTTAAAATCAGCAAGTCGATCATAAACATCAACTTCCCCCTGAAGATTTCCGAAACCGGCAAGGATAAGGTACTTTCCGTGAGGAGAGTAGAGGATCGTGTTACGCGGACCGAGAGGTAGCGTACGGATAGTTTCGCCGCGGTTGTTGAAAATCATGGTCTTGGCAGGCATGTACCCGTAAACAACTGCAAATTCTCGCGAATCAGGCGACCATACAACGTCATGAATTGGGCCTTCTTTGTCGAGATCAATGCGACAGTCGTAGTTGCCTGCAATACCGCGCAAGTAGAGATTTGACTCGCCATAGTAACTCTTGCCTGTTTGGTCAACCTCAGTCTGAGACCAGACAATAAGACTCGTGCCTAGTGCGTTCCACTTGAGTACCACTTTCTCGGCCTTAAACAACGACTTGCTCGACAGTGGACGACCAAAGCTAGGTACATTGTAGACATCAACTAGAGCTGGCTTCCCTTTGCGTTCAGGAACGAAAACGGCCGTGTAATAGCTATTCCCAGGAGAAATCGCAAACGATGACATGCCTTCGAGACGTAACTTTTGTGTAGAAGGAGAACCCAAATTTGCGGTTTCAAAAAACTGCAACTCATTAGGGACCATTCTGGCGCAAAACTTTTCGTCGAAAGTAAACTGAAAATTTCTGTATAACACATTAGAGTTCTTGCTATTTATTTCTACTTATAATCGAGAGAAATCATGACAAGGATAACATACGCAGTGGTCTGAACCTTTTGCACAAACTGAGCCAACTGTTCGCCGGTAGCGACTTCGAAAACCTTGAAGTTCGCATGAGGAGCTTGCCCTTCTTCAGTCTTGATTGGCCTCTCATATGTTAATATATAGTTTCCTTTGGGTGAGAACCTGATCTCGTAGACATTCGGTAGAGCGATGGTTTGCAGAGCAGTGCCGGTCGTTGAGTCAACAATGACGACTGTGTCGACGGTGGTGTAGGCAAAGTGTCCACCAGATGGAGAGTATGCGCACGTGCGGGTGGTACCGGATGGTCTGTTGGTGTACGAGTTAGGATGAGACCGGCTGATATATAATTATAACAAAGGTGGTATACTTTTGAAAGTCTGCGACCTCGGCGTAGCGCGGAGCAGAGTCTATCAAACCAATAGTCTTCGACGTTCGATCTAGTTTCATTGTCAGTCAACAGTTTCAAAGTAATTGATGTCACAGACGTACAAAATAGCTGAGGAATTGATAACATTATGTGTATGAGTGGTCAAAATGTAGGTAACTGCTTTGCTATCAAGCCACAAATGATGTTAGCTTTTGATCTTAACGATACAATGACCTCATGCAAGTTGAATAATAGTAAAAAAAAAGGCAGAGGACAAGCTTGAGAATCAGGCGGAATTCAGCAGATTTTACCGGATGGCTCATCTGAAGATGATCCAGCTTGATCTTAATACTTGACCCTGGCTGGTATGAAATCGACCGACGTAGATCACGAGCAAAAAAAATGCTTACCACAATTGATATGACTTAGAGAGTGACAATATTTTAATTCCGCCTTATAGACAAAAAAAAATCGGATTTTTGGTTATGCACAATCAGTAGGTAGATTAGATGTGTGTGAATGATGAGCAAAAACTAATCACTTTTGGGTCGAGTAATGAAACGTCCGGGAAACCGATGAAGTGCAATCAAAGAATTTACCGAGCTAAACTGCTCATTCAGCCTAGAGAAAGAATAGGAAAATTTTTTGGGATTTTTTTAATCCTCTCTGCTAATTTCGCTGGCTGCTGAATCGAACAAAAAAGGACAGTATGGCGAGAATAAAATGAGCACTCTCGTTTTTCTGATATTCTAAATTCTTTTTTTTAGGCGTCAACTTTTTTTTTGTATTTTTCGATTCTTTGGACAGCTTGAACCACGCGTCGATGCTGACTTTACAAGTGGGGCTGGTACTTGGATTTGCAGGGGGAACGATTACTAAATGGTTACAAATGAGCTAATATGTTTTATATTGTAGCCATTCAATTCATGCAATCACGTAAAGCAATAAGCAATTCAAGCTATTCTCACATATTCAAGGAAAGTCAGCAAAACCGAAATGTCAGGGTCAGCAAAACAGCCAACCGACGAATGACATATCACGTATATTTCACAGCAAAATATTATAGCAGAGCAAAGCAAAATAAATCAGAGGCTAGAAATACTAAAACGTCGGATTAATGGGCATCTCAACGACACTTATCTTGCGCTTCCGCGGCGAGCTTGGGAATGACTCATCCTTGACTGTAATATCTTCGAGCGCCTGGCTCAGATTCGTAGAGACAGGTAGATCAGCTGCTATCTCTACCCCCTGCTGACCAAGAAGCTGTTGCTTCTGGTACTCATCGGGGGAGGAAGGTAAATTAGCGCGATTGATATTAGAGTTAGCCGCGGGCGCATCATCCAAAAGTGTATGCAAGCTCTCAGCCTAAATAATTGAAGTCAGTAGTGGTTCATAAGCCGGTATGAAAAGGCATACGATGGCAATGATGGATCGTTTCGTGTCAAAGTATTTCTTAGTCAGAGAAGCACGCATTTCTGGCGTATCAACGAGCTCGGGAATGGAGTTGTCGGCATGAAAGATAAGAATGGATTCGGCCTGCAGAAGTCGCATAACCGAGTTTAGTTCTGCAGATCCTAGTTGGAATGTCAGCACGATAAACTCTTCGAGTGTACACTTATTCAAGAGCCAAATTTTTAATGCAGAGGCAAAGCAATGCAAGAACACGAGATTAGATAAAATTACCTAGAATCTTTGCAAAATTAGTGACAAATTTTCCAGGTCGCTTTGTAATGCGACTGAAAGTGTCTGAATACAGAACTTTGATAGCGCGTCTAAAAATACCCAACGTTGCAATATTCTGTAAGTTACGACCTGCGATGGACTTTTTACTATATTGACATGAGCAGCAAACGAATTCGGATTGCAAGGCCTCGTCCTGCGTGTGCTGGAAGCCATAGCAATAAAGATGCTTCCAGGTTGAGCAACGTGCACACTCGACAAGGTCAAATAAGTCATCATGTTCATTGTAGCCGCACTCGCAAGCCAACACAAGGCTGGCATCTTCCAGCTGCTCGCTGTCGACTACTACAGGTAACTTAGTATCGCGCTGCTGCGGCGAGCGGGACGCCGGCTTATGCGGCGCAAGGGTCTTGCGCACGGACCGAGACCTTGCAGCAGCCGCTTGAGCGCCATTTTGCAAACGCTGGCGTGGCAAATTTTGAGGGACTGCAGGTTTCTTACTACGCGGTGAAGGTGAAGACAAGGAGGAATTGGTAGTAGAACGCGACTTGCCTAGAGCTGAAGAGCTGGCAGTTGGCTGCGGATTTAAAGGCGATGGCGCCTTTGCTGGTTTTCTCTTTTGACGAGCAGGAAGCAGTGGCGATGACAGCGGCTCAGTGGGAAATTTGGCTGGCACGCGCGAAGAGCTTCTTGGTATGCATGGCAGAGAAGGTTCTGCAGAAGATTGCAAGGAGATTTCTGTGAGTGGCTGAGTAGCAGTCACACTATCTTGCTGTGTCAAGCTGTCATTGAACTGCCAAAGACGGCGTTAGTAAGCTGTAGAATTATAGAGACGTAGAATTTCAATGCCATCAGAAAAAAAAAAGATTAACGACGACGTACTATAGCACCAAGAGCGTCACGCACGGCATCTTCTGCCTTGACAAAGGAAGCAGGAGCCACGGCAGAGTTCGAAGTTAAGGTTAACGACGAAGTCGGCGTAGGGCGGGGAGCATTGGCGCGCGTCGTTACACTGGGAATTCCCCATTTTGGCGACGCTATGTCGTCCAAGGCATTATGGACGCGCATTTTTTTTCGGCGGGGGGCCGAAAATGCTTCTACATCCTGCGACAAGGCTAGTTGGGAAGGTTTTATGTCCTGGCGCTCTGGTAGACAGGATAGGTTGAGGGCAAGAGCATGCCAACCCGTGGTGAGAGAACCAACAGATTCGCGCAAGAGCGAGTCGCCATCTGCTGCAACGGCAAAATGTAGAGCATTGTCGGCAGAGGCATCGCGAAAGCCTGGAGGCTGATAGTCTGCCGGACAAGAATCGTCAAATATGAGCTGGACAGAGACGTAGCGCGAGTCGGGCAATGGCGGCAGGTTTTGGGTAAGGAGGATGAAGCGGCGCATGAGCTGCTGCAGGTTTTTGCGGACATCGCCAGGACTGACTCCGACACGTAAAGAGGCGCCTGAGGAGTGCAGAAGGGCCAGAGAGGAGGGGGCGTCGTCGCGATAGTCGACGGAGAAGGTGTACGACTCATGTAGGCGATCGGGATGAGCAGGGTCGCAATAGACGGCAAAGACTACCGCCGAAAGATATTTACGTTCGAGGGCGTCGTATATGCCATGCTCAAGCCAGTCGAGTAGGCTATCGGCGTGGGCAGAGACGCCGCGTCGAAGAAGCTTGAGACGCACGTGGTCGCGCGAGGAAGGGTCAGCCTGGAAGCGCTCGTCGGCAAAATTGTCGTCGGCGAAGAGGCCTCTGGAGAAAGAGAGATAAGAACAGAGACAGCAAAAGGGCGGAAGACCAAGAGCGACTACAGACCTGAGAAAGGTGAGGCAGCCAAACGAGGCGGAGATGAATGTCTGAACAAACTCGAGAGACTGCTGGGGCGAGGTGTGTAGCACCTGCTGGGCCGCCGCCGGCTGGGCGATTCGCAGGAGCTGGGCCATTAGACAGAACTCTAAGACAGAACTTTAAGAGGCTAAAGACAGAAAGACAGAAACAGAGATAGATTAGAGATAGAAAGAATGAAGAGAAGGGTCCAGGGCGTGTTAGCCAGGAATGCGATGAGGAAAGCAAAGGCGATCTCCGGAATGTAGACCCAGATTAACAGACTTCCGCATGCCAAAACGCGTGCGCGACGCGTTGGCCAGCCACAGTGGCTGATGCGAGGCTGATGCGAGGCTGGAGCGTGGCGTGCCTGGTGCCTTGCGCTCGTGGCCGAACAAGAGCGCGCGTGGTGCAGCATGCGAGAGTTCTCAGGAGCTTTCAGGACTGAGCAGCCAAAGCGAAAGCAGCTCACTGCTCCGCCGCTCAGCATTCGGAGGACTTCTTCCAAAGGACTGGAGACTGAAAAAAAAGAGGTGCAATAAAAAGTGCGAGGCAGAGCAGACGCCGCGCGGCCCGATTAGGCAATGCTGCTATTTTTAACTAGGTAACACCAAACCCTGGATCGGTGTGCGCAGCCCGACCCGAGCCCGCTCTCTTCTTTCCTTCCCTTCTCACTTCTCGCTTCCTTTCTCCCTTTCTC
Source organism: Kockiozyma suomiensis (assembly GCF_038497685.1). NCBI lineage: Eukaryota > Fungi > Ascomycota > Lipomycetes > Lipomycetales > Lipomycetaceae > Kockiozyma > Kockiozyma suomiensis. Next base: position 661,048 of record NW_027117671.1, read on the forward strand.
TCCTCCTCCTCCTTCCTCTCCTCCCATCGTCGCTGTTTGTTGCCCGCTCAAACTTTGCGCTGGTGTGTTTCTCCTCTTCCTTCTTTTCCTTGTCCGCTCTTCGCCGCAGGCACGCGTCGTGCCAGTCCGTTTTGCTCCAGCCCGCTCTGCCTATCACGTCACGCTCAGCGCCTCCCGTTGCCCACGTTCCTAGCTCTCTTTGCCAATGACCTGCAAAGCTTTTTTTGCATCTGGTTTGGTCTGAACTACTTTTGCTGGACGACGGCGGCGATGTAGACAGGTTCGGTGGTGCAAATCTGCATTGGCCGCGCGTATCACGCTTGCTCCCACGCGTAGATTTTTTCATGCGTCTTTTTTTACTAACCCTATCTCCTTCAGGAACAACTCTTGCCCCTACAGCGCACAATCCAGCGCTTGATATAGAGGTAAATATTCTCTTACAGTCCCTTTTTCTTGCTTCTCTTTTTTTTATTGCCTTTGCACATTTTGTTATATTTCGTACGCGTTGGCTGACCCTTTTCTCCAGCACCATGGCTTCGCACCAGCAATACGAAGAGGCCCCTGACGGTCAGCACCCTCATGACTATTACGAGAATGGCTACGAGCAGCAGCCATATGACCCCGCTTATGACAATTACGACGGATACGGCGCTCAGGATGCTCACTACGATCAGGCTGGCTACCCCGTCGACGGCCAATACTACGACCCTGAAGACCCTGCCTACGCAGACCCGGCTTACCACCAGGGTGCCGGTTACTATCCTGCCGACGGACAGGGCGAGTACTACGACGAGCAGTATGATGGCTATCCTGCCGACGCCTACCCTGCCGCCCCTGCCGATGCATATGGTCCGTCTTCCTCTTTTTGCTTTACCTACACATTTTTTTTTGTTTCTGACTCCTTATCTTACAGATGCTCCCGTTGCTGCCAACGTTCCATACGCCTCTCGCTCAAACAAGGGTAAGCGTCGTGGCCGTGATTCCGACCAGGACTCTGAGACCTTCTCGGATTTCACCATGCGCTCCGACATGGCTCGTGCCGCTGAAATGGATTATTATGGACGCGGAGACGAGCGCTACCAGCAGTACGCGCAGGACGCAAGACAGCCTCGTGCTTATCGCCCGACGTCATCGCAGGCGTCGTTCAATGGCAACCGCTCGTCTGGCGCTTCGACTCCTGTCTATGGACTCGACTATCAAAATAATTTTGCAAACACCCCGGCCCTTTCGCGCGAGCTCTACCCGACGTGGACCCCTGATAACCAGATTCCCCTTTCCAAGGAGGAGATTGAGGACATATTTATTGACCTCACCAACAAGTTTGGTTTCCAGCGTGACTCGATGCGTAACATGTTTGACCACCTCATGACTCTTCTTGACTCGCGAGCTTCGCGTATGACTCCTAATCAGGCCTTGCTGTCGCTTCATGCCGATTACATCGGAGGTGACAACGCCAACTACAAGAAATGGTACTTTGCTGCTCATCTTGACCTCGATGACGAAGTCGGATTCCGCAACATGAAAATTGGCACAAAGAAGCATCGCAAGAAATCTAAATCAAAACTTTTTTCAAAGAAGAAAAACAGCAATCCTACTCCTCAGGTTGCTCCTCTTGAGAACCCCGAGCAGACCCTCGAGGAACTCGAGGGCGATAATTCGCTTGAAGCTGCAGAGTATAGATGGAAGGCCCGCATGAACCAGATGTCTCAGCATGAGCGTACGCGCCAGATTGCCCTCTACCTGCTCTGCTGGGGTGAAGCCAACCAGGCCCGCTTTTGCTCTGAGCTTCTCTGCTTCATCTTCCGTTGCGCTGATGATTACTACAGCTCCCCCGAATGCCAAGCCAAGGTTGAACCTGCACCCGAAGGAGAGTACCTGAACACTATTATTACTCCCATTTACATGTTCATTCGTGACCAGGGCTATCAAATTATCGAGGGCAAGTATGTGCGCCGTGAACGTGACCACAACAAAGTCATTGGTTACGACGACATCAACCAGCTCTTCTGGTACCCCGAAGGTATTCAGCGCATCGTTCTTGAAGATGGTACTCGTCTGGTTGATATCCCGGTTGAGGAGCGTTTCCCAAAGCTCAGAGATGTTGAATGGTCTAACGTCTTCTTCAAGACCTACCTTGAAACTCGCTCGTGGTTTCACATGGTCACTAACTTCAACCGTATCTGGATCATCCACATTACCATGTTCTGGTTCTACACCGCGTTCAATTCTCCCACGCTTTATACGCGCCACTACAACCAGATGCTCAACAATCAGCCCAAGGCGCAGTTCCGTTGGTCTGCCGTTGGTCTTGGTGGTTCTGTTGCTTCGCTGATTAACATTGTTGCCACTATTGCTGAATGGGCATTTGTGCCGCGCAACTGGGCTGGTGCGCAGCATCTTACTCGTCGTCTCTTGATCATGATTGTTGTCTTTGCAATCAACTTCGCTCCTGCGGTTTATATTTTTGGATTTGTTGATCTTGATGATGTGAACCACGGTGCAGTTGTTCTTGGGGTTATTCAATTCATTATTGCTATCTTCACCTACATCTACTTCAGCGTTATGCCCTTGGGTTCGCTGTTCGGCAATCTCACTATTAAGAACTCACGTCGTTATGTTGCGAACCAGACGTTCACTGCCTCGTTCCCTCGTCTCAAGAGCAATGATATGTGGATGTCTTATGGTCTCTGGGTTTTCGTCTTCCTTCTCAAGTTTGTTGAGTCATACTGGTTCTTGACACTCTCTCTGCGTGACCCTATTCGCTTATTGAGTACTATGAAGATTGATCGTTGTACCGGTGAGAAGTACTTTGGCAAGGTTCTTTGCCGTCAGCAGCCTCTTATCGTTTTGATCATGATGTACGTTACCGATCTTGTGTTGTTTTTCCTCGATACGTATATGTGGTACATTATCTGGAACGCTGTTTTTTCAGTGGCACGCTCTTTTTACCTCGGTGTCTCGATTCTTACTCCGTGGCGTAATGTTTTCTCGCGTCTGCCCAAGCGTATATACTCAAAGGTTCTTGCTACCACCGACATGGAGATCAAATACAAGCCCAAGGTTTTAATTTCTCAGATTTGGAATGCTATTGTTATCTCTATGTATCGTGAACACTTACTTGCAATTGACCACGTTCAGAAACTTCTTTACCACCAGGTAAGTTTATTCCACTTTCTTTTGGTTTGCGTATTCTGTTTGTAATCTAACTTTGTTTTTTTCCAGGTTCCCTCTGAGCAAGAAGGCAAGCGCACGCTCCGCGCGCCCACTTTCTTCGTTGCACAGGAAGACCATTCGTTTAAGGCAGAGTTTTTCCCGGTCGGTTCTGAAGCAGAGCGTCGTATTTCGTTCTTTGCTCAGTCTTTGTCGACTCCTATCCCTGAACCTCTTCCTGTTGACAACATGCCCACGTTCACTGTTATGGTTCCCCACTACTCGGAGAAGATTCTTCTCTCGCTTCGTGAGATTATCCGCGAGGATGACCAGTTTGCTCGCGTCACTCTTCTCGAGTATCTCAAGCACCTTCATCCATCGGAGTGGGAGTGCTTTGTCAAAGATACAAAGATTCTTGCTGAGGAGACTGGAAGCTTCAACGGTGGTATGAACTATGAGAAGGAGGAAGACACGGTCAAGTCCAAGATCGATGATCTGCCCTTCTACTGTGTTGGTTTCAAAACCGCGGCTCCCGAGTACACCCTTCGCACTCGTATCTGGGCTTCGCTTCGTTACCAGACTTTGTACCGTACCGTTTCTGGATTTATGAACTACTCGCGTGCTATCAAGCTTCTTTACCGTGTTGAGAACCCTGAGGTTGTCCAGATGTTTGGGGGCAATACCGATAAGCTTGAGCGTGAGCTTGAGCGCATGGCTCGCCGCAAGTTCAAGTTTTTGGTTTCGATGCAGCGTTTGGCTAAGTTTAAGCCTGATGAGCTAGAGAACACCGAGTTTTTGCTTCGAGCTTACCCAGATCTTCAAATTGCCTACCTTGACGAGGAGGCTCCTCTTAACGAGGGAGAAGAACCGCGTATTTACTCTGCGTTGATAGACGGTCACTGTGAAATTATGGAGAACGGCAAGCGCCGCCCTAAGTTCCGCATTCAGTTGTCCGGTAACCCTATCCTCGGCGACGGAAAGTCCGACAATCAGAACCATGCTTTGATCTTCTACCGTGGCGAGTATATTCAACTCATTGATGCCAACCAGGACAATTATCTTGAGGAGTGCCTTAAGATTCGTTCAGTTCTTGCTGAATTTGAGGAGATGACTCCCGACAATACCAACCCTTATACACCTGGTGAGCCTAGTTCCGATTACAGCCCTGTTGCCATTCTTGGTGCTCGTGAATACATTTTTTCAGAAAACATTGGTGTTCTTGGTGACATTGCTGCCGGAAAGGAACAGACCTTTGGAACTCTCTTCGCTCGTACTCTTGCTCAGATCGGTGGTAAGCTTCATTACGGACATCCTGATTTTCTCAATGGTGTGTTCATGACTACTCGTGGTGGTGTTTCCAAAGGTCAGAAGGGCCTGCACTTGAACGAGGATATTTTTGCTGGAATGAACGCTTTGCTTCGTGGTGGGCGTATCAAACATTGCGAATATTACCAATGTGGTAAGGGACGTGATCTTGGATTTGGTTCAATTCTCAACTTTACGACTAAGATTGGAGCTGGTATGGGAGAGCAGATGTTGTCGCGTGAGTACTATTATCTTGGTACTCAGCTTCCGCTTGACCGATTCTTGTCTTTCTACTATGCTCATCCTGGATTCCATATTAACAACTTGTTCATTATTTTGTCTGTGCAGTTTTTTATGCTTGTGCTTTGTAACATTGGATCGCTTGCTCATGAGACTATTTCGTGCTATTATGACAAGAACTTACCGATTACCGATCCTTTGTACCCCATTGGATGCTACGCGACTCAACCTGTTATTAACTGGGTTCAGCGCTGCATTCTTTCTATCTTCATCGTTTTCTTTATCTCGTTTGTGCCTTTGATTGTACAGGAAATTATGGAACGTGGACCTTGGCACGCCGCGAAGCGATTGGCTAAGCATGTATTATCTACATCGCCGTTATTTGAAGTCTTTGTTTGCCAGATTTACGCCCACTCGCTGTTGACTGACTTGTCTTTCGGTGGAGCTCGCTACATTGGTACTGGTCGTGGATTTGCCTTCACGCGTATTCCCTTCTCGGTATTGTACTCACGATTTGCTGGCCCGGCTATTTACTTTGGCGCACGATCGTTTGCTATGCTTTTGTTTGCGACTTTGTCCATGTGGAACGCTGCCTTATTGTGGTTCTGGATTTCGCTGTTTGCCATGTGTGAGTCACCGTTCTTGTACAATCCTCATCAGTTTGCATGGACCGATTTCTTCCTTGACTACCGTGATTTTATCAGATGGTTGTCTCGCGGAAACACAAAGTGGCATAAAAACTCCTGGATTGGATACTGCAGACTTGTTCGTACTCGCATTACCGGTTACAAACGCAAGACGCTTGGTGACGAGTCTGAGAGTGGTGTGAGCGATATTCCGCGCGCGCACTTTACCAATATCTTCTTTTCCGAGGTATTTGGTCCGCTAATTGTTGCCGCTACGACCGTCATTCCCTACTTCTACATCAATGCACAGACCGGTATTGCTAATGCTACTGAGGTCAATTCCGTTCTTAGATTAGTTATTTGCATCTTTGGACCAATTGTGATCAACATGGGTACGCTTGCTGTTTTGTTTGGCCTTGCGTGCTGCGCTGGTCCGTTAATGGGAATGTGCTGCAAGCAGACCTCGGCGATCATTGCCGGCGTTGCCCACGGAATTGCAGTTATTGTGCAGATTGTGTTCTTTGAGGTTATGTGGCTTCTACAGAACTGGGAGTTCCAGAAGGCTCTTTTGGGAATGATTGCTGCCATGTCTGTGCAGCGTCTTATTTTCAAGATTTTGACTGTTACCTGCTTGACCAGAGAGTTCAAGCACGACCATGCAAACCGCGCGTGGTGGTCTGGTAAGTGGTACGGTAGTGGAATGGGTTGGGAGGCTTTTACTCAGCCGTCGCGTGAATTTGTGTGCAAGGTCGTTGAGTTGTCTATGTTTGCCGGCGACTTCATTCTTGGACATTTACTTTTGTTTGTGATGAGCCCTGCCGTTTGCTTCCCATTCATTGATAAGTGGCACTCGATGATGCTTTTCTGGCTTCGTCCATCGCGCCAGATTCGTCAGCCGATTTTCTCGATGAAGCAGACCACTCTGCGCAAGCGGATGGTACGAAAGTATGCTACTTTGTACTTTGGACTGTTCGTGTTGTTTATTGTGTTGATTGTTGCACCTGCTGTTGCCGGTAAGTTTTTTTTTAAATTTGAATTAGTGAGATGAAGTGATGCTAACGAGCGGTAATAGGTAAATACATGCCTGACGATATTGCGGATAGTCTGCCAGAGACGTTCTCCGGACTGATTCAGCCCAGGGGCCAAGACAACAACGATACTGGTCCCAATGCACCTGACTGGGTGTTGTCGTCGTTCAGTAGTTTGTCAAGGGCTGCGCACTCGTCGTCATCTGTTTCGTTGCGATCGACTGCTGCGTAGTAAAGAAACGGAGTCTAAAATCATAATCAAAAAAATTAAATAGTGAAATGAGATATATGTGTAAAGAAGTTGGAGAATATGAAGAATGAGATGGGAATGGAAAGGAACTTGGATGATATGGATGATAGAACAAATTGAAATTATCAATGTTATAGCTGTATTTTATTTTCTACAACTACTCTTTTTATTATTATTATTATTATTATTATTATTATTATTATTATTATTATTATTATTGTTATTATTGCTATTGTTATTGTTATTTTTAGTTATTACATGTGGTTTATATTAAGCTCTGCTTGTGTAAAAAAATTTTTAAGTAGACAGGGTGAATCGAAACGCCAGAAACGGATAGGGTGGATTACAAAGATATTAGTCATAGTTGAATTGTAGGGTTTCAGCAGTTCGGCCCACGCAAGCCGAGAATCCAGAATTAGAATTCGCTCATCTAGAGACTGTTTTCCTCCTTTACTCTGTGGCGAGAAACAAGTGCTACGAGACACCAGAAACCACTGATTCAGGATAATAATAGAAAAGGAAGCAGGAAGAGCTTAGAAAAGAAGCATAGAGAATGCAGTTTGTGGAACGACTGTCACCAAGGCGGATGTTCCACGATTATGATGGATATCACCCTCCTCCTCCTCCGCCGCCGCCACCACTACCACACCACGCTCCGATTGCTGGCGGCGGCGGTTTGTTTCCTGCTGGATTTGAGCATGGGCTACCACCACACCGGTTGCATGAACCGCATTTTGGAGACAGATACCCACCGTGCTTCGCGGGACGATTTAGAGGAGGCGATGTGGGCGGGGGAGGAGGACAGCCAGGTCTTGCGCTAGCCGTTCTTGCGGTTGCTTTGCTCGCACTCTTTATTCAGCGGCGAGCAGAGAATAGACGACGGCGGAGGCGAGCGGGCATCTGGTTACTTGACTGCGCGAGGCAGCTTGTTGCGCAGGCGCTCGCGTGTGCGGCCGTCACTGGCTTTGTTGGTGCCTCGTCAGCGCCTGATCGGCTAGCGGCCGGTCTCTCATGTCGGTTACCAACCGTCGCGGGACTGATGGAGTGTGTTGTAGGATTGCCACTTGTTTGGGGTTTGCACCTTGGCACGTACGCGATACTTGGCAAGCTTGGAAGCCACTTCGGAATGAGGTCGGGAGTGTACTCTGGTTCGGCGGGTGTTTTCATTGTTTTCATCGCGCAGACGCTGGTGCTCGCGGTGTGTTTGGCAGCTGCGCAGAGCGTTGCTTGGACAATTGTTTTTACTTGGCTGGATCTTGATCGCTTAGTGGTATACATCCTTCTTAGCCGGACGTGGATGCTTGGACCTGGTGCCGAGGTGGTCATGAGCGGCTTCTTGTACCCCCTCTTGTTCTCTGCGACGCAGTTACTTGTCGTTGATCGTATCGTGCGCGCGCATGCAACTGAGAGTGGCTACAATAAGTCAAGCGAGGTTGGCTACGATTCTGAGATGTCTGATGCCGAGTTAGAGGCGAGCGATGAGCCCGAGCTCATCGTGCAGCGGCCGCATATTTGTCTTGAGTCAGTAGTTATCGACTCTAGCGAGCTTCACTTAGGCGCTTTTTTGGAGCCGAATAGATCTAGCTCTAGCTCATCAGCGGAGTCTTCTCCTGCGCGATTCCTGCCTATCTCGCTGCGGACCGCCGAAAATCGGCCACAAATATTTAACGAAGTTACTGCGGCGCCTGCCTCGATCCACTCTTCTTCTACATCAGATTCTTCCCCGATGGTTATGCCGCCCGGGTATCTAGCTGATGATGATCCTGCTCCTGATGAAGAGTTACCTACCTACGACGTCAGTCAGCGGCAGGCGTTGCAGAACCGTGAGCGTGAGAGACAGCGTATCATGGATATGAAGAGTCAGCACCTTGAATAAGCTAACCGCCAATATTTTTCAATGCCAATAACGCTTTGATTTTTTTCTTTTTTTTTGTTATTCTTATGAAAATGATTGTTGATTACTCATTTCTACGTTGGTAAATTTTGTGTTTGTTTTTATATGCGGTTTGTGGGAGCTTGCGAAGGGAAAATATAGGAGTATTTTTTTTATCTTATTTTCTAGTCTAAATTATATATATTGATTCGTTTGTTTTATAATACAATTTTTGTGTCTCTTTTGCTCATTAAGAAAGGAGATTTGCTATTGAAAAAAAGAGAGAATGCTTCATTAGATTCTCCGCCAATACAATGCCGTACCAAGATTTCCGCAGACGACAGTCTCTTCAAACTTGCTTGTACTCTTTGAAACAACATTGTCGGTCTTGAGTTGTGACGGAAGAGCAATGTTTGAGCGTTTGCCATTACCTAACTGAAACCAGTCATTGCCGCCCCAAAACATCAGTTGTCGCTGGTCGGATGATTCGCTGTGGGTGTCAATCACGGCTGCCAGATGCCGTTTTCCGACACTGATTGAAAGAATGGGGAGGTTACATAAAGATTTGATACGTTGCGGAGTGCCGAGCGTGTGAGCGTAGTGTCCTGATCCATGCTGACCATGCAGACCCGAGCCGGAAACCCAAAGGTCGTCAGTTTGTTTTTTGTAGTTTGTCACTGTAAACAGGCTCGTGTCGCCGCCTGCTGCAATGGAGGAGCATGCGACTTTCGCTTCGCCTCGGGTATTGTAGAGCCTATCAAGAGCAAGCAGAGCTGGGATAGGAATGAAGGCTGTGTTGATGGAGTAGTCCATTCCGAGTTGACCGTACAGGTTCGAGCCAAAAACCCAGACTTTACCGTCTTCGGTACGCGCAATAGAGTGGTTGGCGCCGGCGGCAATTTGAGCAATGCGGATACCGCGCAGGGTAGATATTTCGTGTGGATCTTCAGGAAGAATACTACTATCGTCGTCTAGCAGGACTGGGATTCCTAGCTGGCCTTCGGAAGAGTATTGAGCGTGAGAACCTGTTGCGCTGGAAAATACGCGACCATTGGTAGTTAGGATTAGAATATGCTTCTCGCCTGCAGAAATTTGTTTGATGTTTTCTCCTCTTTGCATAGGAATTTTGACTTGTCGAGGAGACGTTTTTGAAAAAAACCATTTACTCGCGCCCCCAGTTTTCTGTTCTTGCAACTGTTCGGCTTTTGAGGTTGCGATGGATAATAATTTGTCGCCAGATTTAGAAACCGCATAGATTCTGCCTCGCGAAATTTGAACGCTTTTAATATTGTGCGATTTGAGAATGAATTGAGGTATTGAGGTGCTTTCGTCAAAACCGGTTCCCCATTCAAGTACATCGCCTTTCGAAGTAACAGCCACTGATTTTTCGCTTTACTCAGTAAGTTAATATTTAAAGAAGTTTCCAAAATGATATTACCTCCAACATCTTCTCCAAGCCGTAAATCTCTGATTTCCATGCCGTCGAAGAATGGAATTTGTTGAGGAGTCTTGATTGCTTCTTTCTGGCTCTGCGGAGATACTAACTTTGTACCATTGTATCCCCATGCCCAAACTAGTATACCCGATGTTAACATATGAGATTCTAAATTTCGGAGTTAAAGACTCACCCCCGATATCAGATAAAATTCCAGCTGCCTTCTCAGAGCTCTTTTCAGCGGAAATGTGTGGAGTACACATATACGTCGTTGTCGCAGCAGCAGCAGCACCGGCAAGCGCCAGAATTATTCCTGACCGAGCCCATTTCTGCTGTCGCCGCTGCTGTTGTTTAACTGCAAACAAGGATATTGACCTTGCAAATATCTTCGTCTGCCGCCTTATTGAGGGTTGTAGTACATTCATTGTAGATCGTATATGAATCTATGAAGAAATGTTTCAAAGTTTGCATTTTTACTGTATCTTCCATGCGGCGCAGGTTAGGGTATTATATTTTTCTTTGGGATAATATTTTCTTTGATGTTTGCTCCCAACTGATCCCAGCTACCTCGAAGAACGTGCAGTAGAGAAAATGGGTTCCATAAGAAGATCAAAGACGAAGCGGAGGACAAGGTGTGCATTTGGTATTATATTCGATAGAGAGTGTGTTAGTATTGACAAGAGATAGGGACCTGGACCAGGTACATTCAGATATCAACACCCCCGAAACACTGCGCAAGTTACAATCACAACCCGTGGACGAAGATAAACCAGGCCTTGGCCAATTTTACTGTGTTGAATGTGCAAAATATTTTGAGACTGATTTTGCTCAGACGGTGCATAGAAGGGGAAAGATTCATAAGCGGAGAGTGAGGATGTTGAAGGAGATGCCGATTACGGCTGCTGAAATCGATGCTGCCGCTGGTGTTGGAGTTCAAAAGTATCAGGAGTATGTTAAGAAGTACGAGGAGAGTAAGAAGGGGGATAGCGAGATGAAGGAATGATTTGAGATGAGCCATTTATTTTACGCCATATATTGCGCTGATTATACTCAGCGCCAGTAATTGATCAGATGTCAATGCAGTTGAAGCCTCAATTTTCTTCTTCCATATCGATTCAAGATGAATCCTCCAATACTGACGCCGCATATCATCGTATCTATGACTATCATCTGCGTATAAAATAATATACATTTTACACCTCTTGAAACCTAATGTGGCCAGTATTTACAGAATGCACTTCCGCTTCTCGCTCACCAGTAAACACATCTCCGCAGTCGCCACACTTAATTGAGAACCTTCCAACATCTGTAAAATAATGCTTTTGCCGCAAAATCTCTGCAAGGCTCTTCACCGAAGCTAGAACTTGGTTACCTATACCGTCAATGTCGTCAAATACCGTCTGATCAAAATCAGACATGACACCCTCGACGCCTTCGGGAGCAAGAGCGACGGTATCATAATGAATTCCACTGTAAATCAAGACAATAAAGGTAGACATGCCGTCATTGAACGAGTCAACGCGTCCCGAGGCCACGTCGACCGAATGAATTGTGACGCCAAAGTGTAAGGCCAGGATAGAAATTTCGATAGCGCCACCCCAACTCTGCGGCCGCTGAATCCACGCGCAGTACTCATCTCTAGGTTTTCCTAGTACTGCGTCGGAGTATTGTACGGGATCTTCCTGGATTGTGGAGGCGACTAGAGTGCGTAGATCGTGCATTGCGTCGATATTGCGGAGTAAAGCGTAGCCTATTGCGCGGAAGAGACATGAGTTGTCGTCCTCCATCACGCGAAGAACCACTGATGATCCGGGTAGACACGGCGCAGATGGTGGACCCCGGTCATCTTCATCTCCCTTTTGCTGTTGTTGTTGTTGTTGTTGCTGCTGCTGCTGCTGCTTCTGTTCTTTTGGTTGTTGCTGGGAAACTGAAGTCGGTGTGGATATCTGGCTTAGTAGATCTGTAACACCAGCCGGCAAACTAGCTACATTCACAATCAATTGGTCTCCAGATCTGACTCCAATCTCATTGAGCGGCCGCGACGACGCAGCAAGATCGAGTGCCTTGGGCGGAAACCCGGTCTTGATTTGAAGTTCCCCGGTGGCGTCGACAAGATCATTGTTTTCAGCGTATAATGCTGATAATAAGTCAGCTACCGTACTCGAGTCTTCGAGAGTCAATACTGAGCTTTCGCTGCTAGGAAATCGCACTTTCAGACGCATTCTTTGTGCTTGCTGTTGCTGCTGTTTACCTGAAAGTAGCCAGAAAGCGACAGGGCTCGCGCATAGAAATCAAACACGTGATCTAATTTACAGCGTACGCGCTACGGACATCTCTGTCTGACCGAGCCGATACCGATCTGAATGAATATATTGAACTGGTGCTAGCCAGTCAGTAAGTAAATAAGCAATGATCCGAGAACCACGGTCGATAGCGACTCTTTCGAGTATCGCAAATGAGTATGACTTTGACACGGCTTTGCGTCTTCGATATTGGATTCGTTCAGCCAGCGCACTCGAGCGACAGGCTCGGGTTTACGATGCCGAGCAGGTGTATGATGAAGCGTATATCTTGTATTTGAGATATGCACAGCTGGTATTGAATAATCTGCATTCTCATCCTGAGGCAAAGAAGATTCCGGAGAAGACGCTTCTTTCAAAGATGACAAAGGTGCGAATTGATTTCATTCTCGTTTGATCTCGTTTTGATCCGAGGAATCACAGCTTCTGATAAGTCAAAGATTGTAAAAATACTGATTTGATTTTGGCATATAGAGTCTGGCGCCAATATTGGCTCGACTTCAAGAGCTTAAACCATTAATCGAGGAAGCAAACGATGAGTATGAGCGACGCCGTCATGAAATATCCACGCGCCGCAAAAAACTCGAGCAAGAACGGAAAAGACATGAAGACGAGCAACAGGTTGAGAACAGCGGTCCTGTAACTTTTGATTTGCGTGGGCTTGGTATGAATGACCGACCGGATTTTTTCGGTACACGAGAAGAGGAGGTAATTCCAGTAGCCGAGACAGAGACAAGACAATACCCCAGTCTGGCGCACATCACCACGAATACAGCAAGCACAATATCAACGGTAGCCGCCCCGAATACGTCTACAGCATCAATAGAGCACAAAGCCACAGCATATACAGAAGGTGGTGCTCCGCTACGGACAATATTTGTACCAGAAGAACTACGCAGCTCGTTTCTTGATCTTGCGCTGCCAAACACCCGAAAGAAGCTCGAGACTTGCGGGATTCTGTGTGGTGTTCTGAACCGGAATGCCTTTTTTGTGACTCATTTGCTCGTGCCGCAGCAGGAATCGACGTCAGATACATGCTCGACGACGGACGAGGAAGGGATGTTTGCTTTTTTGGACGAGAACGAGTTATTTACGCTGGGGTGGATACATACGCATCCTACACAGACGTGTTTTCTGTCGTCCGTGGATGTGCATACTCAGAATAGTTACCAGTTGATGCTGGCGGAAGCGATTGCAATTGTTTGTGCTCCAATGCACGAGCCGAGGTGAGTGGGACCGCTTTACATAAACTAGTGGAATGACATACGCTAATGTCAAGCAGCTGGAACATATTTAGGCTAACGGATCCACCGGGGATTAAGGCGATTACCGCGTGTCGCCAGTCGTCTACATTTCATCCGCATGAGGAAAAGGATCTGTACACGACGTGTAGGATGCCAGCCGGGCACGCGTCTGTGAGGAGCGGGCTGCCGTTCACCGTTGTTGATCTGCGCAAGTGAGCAGGCAGACAGGTTTATATTCTGATCTATCAGATTTTTTTTGAATTTCACCTGATCTTTCGCACGGTTGTCCCAGGCGAAGTGAAACGCGTAGAACTGAGCAGGCTGTCGGTAATGCTCTAAACCCTGCTAAATCTCTGCATCCGTATTTTGAATGGCATTGTATATGATATTGTATATCTTCATCAAGAATTGCCTATACAACCGTAATGCTGCTGCTGCTGCTGCCAGTTTCACTTCTCATTCCATTACTAAGCTCACTATAACTGCTACGTCAGCGTCTGCGCTCAAGGTTTCGGGTTCCTGAAGCTAACCATAATTAGCTAGACTGGGCCCTGGCGGTTTGAAGATATCTTGTCGCTTTATTCTCTTTCATCCTCTATTCTTTTCTCCGCCCCTTCTCCATTCTATTCCTGCTCTTCCTCATATTCATCTCCTTCATCATGAGGCCCTCGCTGTGGCTGCTGTTGCTGATTCTGCTTGCCGCTCCCGCCGCGTCAGAATCCTCCGTCATCACCGCGCCGGCATCGAGTTACTCGTCGCTGCCCACGCAGCTCATGGTCGATACCGCCTCAAGCTCCTTCTCAACAGTCGCTCCGTTCGTCTCAAAATCTGCCTCTCTAACTACATTGGCTCTTCCGACGGCTAGTGCGTCTGCTCAGACGAGCGTGCTGCCAGCTGTCTCTGTCTTGACGCAGGAGCCAGCTACAGTTGTAGCCTCGCCTTCCTCGACCTCTTCCTCTAAGGCTTCAGCATCCACAACTACATCGGCTCTCTCATCCACAAAGATATCTTCCTCTACCTCGACCAAGACTATTGTCATTGCCGTGGTCGTGTCCGTTGTCGGCACTTTCATCGTCCTTGCCTTAGTTCTCTTCCTCTTCCGTAAACACAGGCGAGGTGGCATTCAGACGCGCGCCACGCGTATTTCTTCGACTGTTTCATCTGACGATGTCGAGGCGAATGGTACTTTACATGCTGTGCGAAAAGAAAAAGAAAAGTTTGCTGTCGATGCGTCGCATTTGAAGCAAGCCGGTATGCGCAACAAGAGTCTTCCTCCTCCGCCGCTGCCTGCGAGTGCGCCGACTACACCGCTTTTTGGACGCTTCTCGAGACGATACGGCCGAGATGATGATTCTGATGGTGTGGGGCTTGCTCGCTGATGTGTTTTTGCTTGCTCTTTGTTTATTAGTTTGCTATTAGATGGCGGTACAAACGTTCTCTTTGCTTTATTTTTTATATATCTTATCTTTTTTTTGTTTTCATCCCCGGTGTTATGGTGTATTGCTTTATTACTACTAATGTACTCTTTTATCATCCTTATTAATTCACTCGCTCTTTAGAGTGCATATCTTTCATTCAACATTCCAGGCCACGAGTTGCGACCTCTCCGCTGTTTGTTCTCATGAGCCGCTTGTTGCCAAGCCGCGGCCTCATTTCTTTTAAGGCACTAATACCGAGAGAAGTAATCTCTTATGTAACAATTGATGAATTGTATAATTGTATAATTCTACTTTGCGTCTGGACATCAATGATGGAGTTTATTCAGTTAATATCTAGATTTACAGTGTTGTATGCAGAAATTAGGAGGGGACCCTATCATTGGAGTGCGCAAGAATGTTTTAAGTTGACAGATATGCGAGTTGCGGCAGGCTCAGGTAAACAGCAAGCTGATTTATGATTTAGATTGTATTAAGCTACTACAATACTTTATGAACAGCGTTCGACGACAATCACCTAAATAATCAAAATTAGAAACCTGATCAACCGGGGTAAATACACTACTATAGCTGCTATATCAGTAAAAAGGGCCGAGTCACCGGCCATCTCATCATAGCCAAGTATCTTATGGCGCAGTCGACCGTCGTGAGATATAAAATTTGTTCATCATCGTATAGCATAGCGTTATGTAGTATAGTGTAGTGTATTTCCCTTTGTCTTGAAATATTTGCTTACCTTAGAATCATTAGGAATCAGCATTTGATCTAGAATTTGGAGGGAAGAGCAGTTTATTTCGCATCACTATATCTTTGCATCGTGTCAGCAACAATTAACTACTTTATTATCTGGCAATCAGAGCATTGGTATCGTCAATGAAGACTCCGACATATGCTTGTCAATTTGTTTAAAAGTTCATCATTTCGCCAGTCTCAGAGAAGGAAGTGAGCAAAGTACATACCTAATCAAAAGAAAAATATGTATGAAGAAAATAGAGAATTCATTAAAGCAAAAAGTACAACAGCTAGACGGAGAAAAAAGGGAATGAGCTCGTGCTTTAGACATTTATACAATAGTACAGCAGCAATTAAACAATAAATCAGTCACGTAGGTTTTCTAGGCCTACTAAACGTGCATTTCGACTCATGGCTCGCCAATAAAGGCGTCAGTGCCCAGTGCAAAACTTCATCAGATTTTTTATATCGCGACCGCTACAGACAGTAATCAAGGGATATTTACCTACTGCGTATCAGACCAGATGTTAGTTCAACACTTTTGTGACATAATATAGAAACATGCAACATCAAAGAGCAGATAATTTGGATCAGAAGAGGTGCCAGAGTGTCTCGACATAATGATTCAGTCGGTAATTCCAACAAGTATCAGGTTCTTCATCAGATGACAATAATCTGCTCTAAGATGGTGCAAAAAAGCAAAGAGAACATACCCATTCACAATTTCAACATCTCTTTATAACAGAGACATAGTTGTTTATTTAAAACAAGATATACAGACTGTAAACAGAGTTAATACTATGAGCCAGTTAGTCGTACTCAGCAAGAGAGCGACGCAGGATTAATATTCAGGACGAAGCATTTCGGATCATGAGTAATCACAGACTCTAGTTATGACGTTGTTCAAGGCTCATCATTGTATCCACGCATCTCTTCACTTTTAAAACAGAGAAATGATAACATACCAGTATAATCCAGCGAACGCTCTCGAAAGAGTGATGATATGTGAAGAGAGGGAGAAGCAGGCAGGAAAAATTTGCGGCGGGTTATAGTCGAGTAGGGTTAGGAAATCTATTTAGGGTTACTCAGCTGACAATTTCAAAAGGGGCTTGTAGGGCAGTTCCAGAAGCTACGCTCACGTTATTCTCGTCGCCGACCGCTCCTGACCACTTAAGTGCCTGCTCTTCACCGTAAGTCGCCTGTCTTACTGATTTTCTATAATACTTTTGTGTAATATTTGCTCGAATACTCACTTCTTCAACTATAGATGAGCACACGTTTGCTGCTATCTTCCGCCGTCCGCCGGCTGCGGCCGCTCTCCGCCTCCCCGCTCATCACCTCCACCGCCCACTCCTTCTCCGTCCACAGACTGTTCTCGAAGCCTGTGCCATTCAGCGTCCGACAGATCTCGAGCAGAACTGCGCGAATACTCAATGCCAAGGAAGAGAAAGCAAATCTGCAAAAAAACAACCCAGATGTCCAGGCAGATCTTTACGCCGACTTCCTCGAGCATGGCTACCCGCAGTTTGTCATCGATCGCTACCAGAACCGCTCCATCGCTCGCAACAAGACCTGCGATGCTTACTATCTCGAAGCTCTTTCTCGTACCGGTCAAACTTCGCCTCTCAAAGCCGCGGCTACTTCTCCTGCCACAGCTTCCACTGGCGCCGGCGCCGCTGAGCCTGTCATGATGCCGCCTTCGTGGTCGCGAGCAGGCAACACTGGTAACAAGGGCGACCCTATTCATGTTGTTATTCAAGATGCAAAGGGATCACTTCTTTTTCGATACGTTCGTCTCGGCGTCACCTTTGGTTTCTCAACCTTCCTCGTCATCGTCATGATCTCCATTGTCTCCGAGTCTGCGTCGTTCCTCAAGGGACCACCTCAAGCAAATCGAGATACATCCGTCACACAGCCCACCGTACGCTTCTCCGACGTCCACGGTGTTGACGAAGCTAGAGCTGATCTTGAGGAAGTCGTTGATTTTCTTCGTGACCCATCCAAGTTCACCGGTCTTGGTGGTCGTCTCCCCAAGGGTGTCCTTCTTACCGGCCCACCGGGAACGGGAAAGACTTTGCTTGCGCGAGCAGTTGCTGGCGAAGCCGGTGTTCCTTTTTTCTTTATGAGTGGCTCTGAGTTTGACGAAATGTACGTTGGTGTCGGTGCTAAGCGTGTACGTGAACTCTTTGCTGCAGCGAAGGCGAAGGCGCCTAGTATTGTCTTTATCGATGAACTTGATGCTATTGGAGGAAAGAGGAACTCGCGTGATCAGGCTTATGTTAAGCAGACATTGAACCAGCTTCTCGTTGATCTTGATGGGTGAGCTCCGTTATTTTTTTTTTCTGCCGTGTTGTGCTGACATTATCTACAGATTTTCGCAAACTACGGGCGTTATCTTCATCGCCGCAACTAATTTTCCTGATCTACTTGACCCCGCTCTCACTCGGCCCGGTCGTTTTGACAAGATTGTAAATGTTGATCTTCCCGATGTGCGCGGCCGTATTGCCATCTTGCGTCACCACATGAAGAACGTCACCACCAGCAAATCCGTCGACGTCGACGCCATTGCTCGTGGCACTCCCGGTTTCTCTGGCGCCGATCTCCAGAACCTCGTCAACCAGGCAGCCATCTATGCTTCGCGACAAGATGCTGTCGCCGTCGACACTGCCCATTTTGAGTGGGCAAAGGATAAGATCTTGATGGGAGCCGAAAAGACGACGATGGTGCTCACTGAGGACTCGAAGCGCCTCACTGCGTATCATGAAGCGGGACATGCGCTTATGGCGATGTATACTCCCGGCGCTACCGCTCTTTACAAGGCTACGATTCTTCCGCGTGGCCGGGCGCTCGGTGTAACCTTCCAACTTCCTGAGATGGATAAGTACAGTCAGAGCAAGAAAGAGATTTTGGCGCAGATTGACGTCTGTATGGGGGGTAAGGCTGCAGAGGAGCTCATCAACGGTGTTGAGAATGTCACTTCGGGATGTTCGAGTGACTTGCGGCAGGCGACCAAAGTCGCACGCGCGATGGTTGCTAGCTACGGTATGTCGGAGAAAGTCGGACCGGTGGAGCTTTCTGAGGATTGGAACCAGTGGTCTGCGACGACGCGCGAGATTGCTGAATCTGAAATTCGCAATGTGTTGCAGACCTCGGAGGATCGTGCGCAAAAATTACTTCGTGACCGAAGCGTCGAACTCAAGCGTCTGGCTGAGGCTTTGATTGAATACGAAACTCTGGATCGGCAGGATATTGAGCGCGCTGTGAGGGGTGAGAAGCCCGAGAAGCCCTTGCCAACAAAGAAGACGAATGAGATTGTCGAGAAGCCGTCTTCGGCCGGCGGCTTGCTACCCGCGCCGGCACCGGTTGCTCGTGCTCGTAGTTAGCAATTTTCTGCCTGATTTTTTATTATAAGATTTCTGCGATTTGTCTTAATTGTCTGTTATAAGTTCTCTTGATCCGATTTCGGTTTTTTCATCTTTTTCAAAGAAGAAGTTGAAAAGGAAATAGGAAACTTGGCGTGTAATACTGGTGTTGATTCCCTTGTCTCATTGTCTCACTGTGTGCTTTTTGTCTGTTATTTAAAGCACATACTGCGGATTAGTTTAGCTTTTGTTTCTGTAAATACATAACCCGAATACTAGTTTTTTTTCCATAATTATAGCATATTATATACTCCTTATCCGTTTATGTGTTCAGTTAGTATGAATTTAATAAAAGATGAAGCTTTTATTCAATTTATTGCTATTTATCATTTAATCAAAGCAAATACCCTGCTAAGTATAGTGGATTCTCCAGCAGTTCAGAAATCAAGCCAAATTAGAGTTTCAAGGTTTTTAGGCTGAGTGATTGCTCTCTCATCATCAACCAAAAACCTATCTGGTAACCCTCACAGTAGCACCGCTCCAGTCCGCGCTTCGGGCTTTACACCGTTTCAGTTATTTAGTAATTGGCTTGCCGTTTATTTTTTATATTGAGTATATATAGCTTTGGATTTGTTTATTGTGATTCGCGATCAGTAACTGCAAACCCACCTAATTGGCTCTTGTTTTGATTTTTCTGATCTCGCACATTTTTCCGACGGCAGTCACCCATCAACAACAAAAAGCGCAATGTCTTCGGCCGTGGAAAGCGCTCAGATTGATGGATCCGAACATAGACGAATGACTGAAGCTCTTGATCGGAAAAATAAGGAACTCGCGACTCTTAATGGCGATTTTGAGAACCTGCAGTCTAGATTTCAGGAAACCCGCAAGGTTGTTGTTGAGCTTGAGAACAAATTGCAGCAGGCTGAGGCTGAGAAATTGAAATCTAAAGTATGATCTATACCATTTGGTTGACGACGGATAATCTAACGAAGGGTTATATAGTTTCGTGAACAAAATCTCTCGCAAGAAATCGAGCTGCTAAAAAACAATAACCAATGGCTTGACTCTGAGCTCTCAGCCAAGTCAACTGAATTCAGTTCCTTTCGTAAAGACAAATCAGCTCAGATCTCCCGATTGCAGACAGAACTCGACACAACCCATGCCGACCTCGCAAGTGTCACGAGCGCTAAAGAAGCGCTGACCTCGCGCGTCGAGGAGTTGAGTAGAAGTCTCGAAACCGCACTTGGCAAAATTAAGAGTCTGACTGACACAAACGCTGAAATGGAGGAGGGATTTCGCAAGGAGATGGCCAGTCAGCAGAGACTTGCCTCTCTTTGGGAACGTTCCACAAACGAAGCGAGACAGCGCGTCGTCGAGCTCGAAGAGGCAATCGAAAGCGAGCGCGCGCGCGAGGGTCAGATGGCCGCTAGTTGGCAGGCAATTGCCGAAAAGGAGACAGAGCGTGCGGATCAGATCGAGACCAAGCTTGCCGCCCTGGAAACCGAGCTCGAGAACCTGCATGCTGAACAGGAACTGTTACAGCAGCAGCAGCAGCAGCAGCAGCAACAACAAGAGTCGTCTGGTAACCCCGCAACGCCACTTCGTAGTGTAGCCGGCGAGACCATATCACCAGTTGCCATGTTTTCGCCCTCCGCGCATGCAATTGCACAGGTACAGAAGAGCGGGATTTCGCTTACACAGCTCTACACAGATTTCATGAAAGCGAAGCACCAGCTTGAGCATGAACGTCGACGCAACAAGTCTTTACAGCAAAATTTTGACGATCTCATTCAGGATCTTGAAGTGCGTGCGCCGATTATCCAGGCCGAGCGAGAAGAAGCTTTGAGGCTCAAGAGTGAAATAGCAGAAATGTCGACTTTGCTTGATGAAACTGAGCGTGAGAAGGAAGAGGCAGATGCTGAAGTAGAAGAATTGAGTGATAAGCTTGCTGATGAGCAACGTGAAGTTCATATTTATCGTCAACGTGAGTTTTAATTCTTCTGGCTGTATATGTAACTGCAAGGGCTAATTCATGAATTGCAGAGGTGCACGATCTTTCGCGACAGGTACAGCAGCTCGCTATTGAGTTGCAGTCTCACATTACAGGCGCTGGCCCGCTATCGCCAGCTGAAATGTCAGAATTACGCAAGCTGATCGAAGCTACATCGACGGCTAGCATCGGTGAATCCGATACCAGTGCACTTATCTCTGAACGTCTGGTTACATTTAAGAATATAGTTGAGTTGCAACAGCAGAATCAAAACTTACTTCGCGTGACGCGCGAACTAGGAAGCAAGCTCGAGCATGAGGAAGCAGAGACTCGTCGCCGTATGGAGAATTTGGAAGCCGCTGCTATTGATGAGAAGCAGAAGATCATTGACAATCTCGATGCTGAGCTTAAGCGCACGAAGACGAAGATGGATTCCTATCAGCGTGAGCGTGATATGTTTAGAGATATGATTTCTGGGAATGAGCAACAGCTGCAGCAGTCGTCGCAGCGATCAGTCGACATAAACTCGGTGCCAAAGACAACGTACGACGAAGCGGTGGCGAAGTACGATACTGCATCAGCAAAACTTGCTCAGGTTGAGACTGAGTATGCAGATCTTCAGTCGCAGTATAATGCCTACCGCACCGAAGCCGCTGCTGATCTCAAATCGATCAACGAGCAATTGACGCGCATTTCTGATGAACGATCAACGATGCAGCAGGAGATTGGCCGTGCGCATACACAGCTTGAGCTGTCTGCCGAGCGGTTAAAGATCATGACTGATAATTACGCAATGACCAAAAAGGAAAATGAGACTTTGCAGACTCGTATTGCTCAGGTGCAGGAAACTGCGACTCGGCAGGAGACCATCACCCAGCAGGTTGCGAACGAGATGACGGTGGTCAAGAGTTCACTTGAGACGCTTCGATCGCAGACGGCGAACTTGAAGGCAGAGAAGTCGTTGTTTGAGACCGTTAAACAGCGGCTTACTGCAGAGAATGAGTCACTGGCAGGTGAACGCACGAGGTTGACTGAAATGATCACTTATCTTCAGTCGATTGAGGCAGAGCGTGAGAAGTCTGATAACGAAGTGCGCTCGCGCCTGATTGCGCAAGTTGAAAGTCTTGAGTCTGAGCTGGTGCAAACGAAGAACAAGCTTGAGGATGAGACTGCCAATGTGCGAAATATTACTACGCGACGCGAATTTGAGGTCAAGGAAGTCACAGATAAGTTGGAGAAGCAAGCTAAGGAGTTTTCCGACAAGATTGAGAGTATCTCGCAAGAGCTTGTTACGACTAAAGAGCTTCTTGCGCAGTCCAAGAAATACGAAAACGAACTATCGGTTAAGATCAAAGAGCTTACGACTTCTCTCGCAGCGGCGGAAGAGAAAGCTAAGCTGTTCCAGCGACAGATTGAGGACGACAGTTTCAGTGTTACGCGCTCGCTCGAGACTGAAATTGTCCAACTTAAGGCGTCGCTTGATTCTGCGCGTGCCGAGCTCGAGACTACGAAGGATACGGTCGAGCATTTGACTGGTATTGCCAAGGCCGCCGAGGACGCACTTGAGTCAATGAACGCGACGCATGACCAATACAAGACTACAGTCGAGGAGCAGCTTACCAGCAAGTCCGCCTCGATTGAGTCTCTCAAGTCAGAAGTTCAGCGGCTATCGACGCAGCTCGCTGAGGCTAATTCTGATCTTTCAAAAGCGCAGGATGCAAGCGTTCAAAGCTCTCGCGAACACGACGCGGCAATTGCGGATCTCAAGCAGCAGCTTGAGCAGACCAAGACGGCCGAGTCGCGTCTCCATGCCTCTATTCGTGCGTTACAAAACGATATCAGACGCCAAGCTAATATTACAAAGGAGTCACAGAGCAATTACGAGGCCGAACTCGTCAAGCATGCGGCAGCTGCACAGGAGGCACAGCGGTTGCGTACTAGTATTAAAGAGAATGCTGAGCTTGTTAATTCGATGCGTCAAAAGGCAGAGCGTGCGACAAGTGAGTTGGAGAGTAACCAGAGCAGCTGGGAGGCTCAACGAGTTACCTACGAGAGTGAAATTGAGGAACTTAAGAAGAGGTAAGACTAACATTAATCTTCTGCGGATATACTTTGAGCTTGTCTAACAATATTTAATAATTTTATTAGATGTGAAAATTTGGTAGAGCAGAACAAGTTGCTGCTCAACCGGTTCGAATCGCTCAGTGCGCAGGTGTCGCGAGTTCAGAAGCAGCGAGCACCTGGTACTCCGGTTCGCGGTACTCCTAACCGTGCGACCACGTCTCCAGCTCTTGTATCAGTGCCAGACACGCCAACTCCTGCTGTGGGTGCAGGCAGCACCCAAGAAACTGATGTTGATGACGGTTCGGGAGTGCAGCAAGCCGCAGGTTTGGTTGACGATGCGGCCGAGGATATGCGAGAGATAATCAAGTTCCTTCGCAACGAGAAAGAACTTGTTGACGCACAGCTCGAGAGCAAGATACAAGAATCGCGCCGATTACAGCAAAAACTTGATCATACGACTGCCGAACTTGACGACGTGCGCGTGCAGCTCGCCGCTGAGCGCGAAATGTCTGTGAATGCGCCCAAACAGGCGGCTGAATATGACGAATTGCTCAAGAAAGTTAATGATATTAATATCCTACGCGAGAGTAATTCTACTCTACGTGAAGAGTCTAAAAGGATTTCTGCGAAGGCCAAGGGATTGGAAGAGACGATTGAGAGTCTCAAAGCAAAGATCCAGCCTTTGGAAGATAAGCTGGCGAATACATCAGCTGAAGTTGAGGCTAAGCAGGCGAGAATCAAGATTTTGGAAGAGGATAACGAGAGATGGAAGAATCGGACACAGCAGATTTTGCATAAATACGAGGTGAGTATTCTTTCAAAAAAATTAAAAAGCATAAGTCTGGGAAATAGTCTAATATTGTATCTTTTAGCGTGCTGATCCGGTTGAGTTGCAAAACTTGAAGGAGGAAGTTGAGAAAGTGAAGTCTGAAATCAAGACGGTGACGGCGGAGCGTGACGCGCTCAAGATCGAAGCACAGAATGTGACCAGACAGAAAGATGAGGCACTCGCCCAGCTTCAGACTGAGCTTTCAAAAGCTGTCTCTGAAAAGGAAGAATACATCAAAAGTAAAGAGGAAGAAATGACTAAAATTAAGTCCGATTTGGAGGCCGCTAACAAGGCCGTTGAGACGGAGAAGGCTGCTGTAAGAGTTTTTCCTTTTGTGAGAATGTTTTATAATTTCAAGACGAGATTTGTCTAACCAAGGATATGAATATAGGTTGAACAGCAAGTTGGCAAATTTGACCGTCTTCGTACGGAATTTAATAAGCGACTAAAGGCATTGCGCGACGATCGCAGAGCCGAAGTTGAGAAGTTCCAGACGACGGAAGCCGAGAAGAATAAAGAGATTGAAGAGCTGAAAAAGAGTAGCGAGGAATACACAGTGCGGATCAGCACTCTAGAACAAGAGGCAGCAAAGATTAAGAGTGCGATCGAGGTTAAGGAGAAGCAACTTGAAGTGGCTAGATTACAAGGTCCACCTCAGGCAGTATCGCAGGTTCCTTCCTTGGCCGCGACGCCTACGATGTCTACGACTGGTACACCTGCGGATACTTCTGCTGTGAGTGCTGCACCAGCCGAAGTAGAGGCGAAGACAGCAGATCTGGAGAAGAGGATTGCAGAATTGACGACTCAACTTGCGACTGCAGAGGAGAAAGTGCAGACCCTGACGGCTGAGAATGCCGCACTTGGCGACGAACTTGCCAAGGTGAAGAAAGAACTTGAAAATGCAAAGGCTGAGACAGAGGCGGCAAAGGCGACGGCAGCGGCAGCAACAGCTGCAGCAGCAAATGCGTCTTCGAGTGCCGGTGAAGGCTCCAGCGATGGTAATAAAGCGGCCAAGTACGAAGCTCTAAAAGCCGAGCTGGAGGCGAAGCACAAAGCTGAGCTCGAAGCAGCGCTGGGAGCCAAAGTGAAGGAACTTGAGGCGCAAAGGAGCGAAGCGGTTAAGGCTACGAGAGCGGCTGCCGAGAAAGAAGCCGGGATGCGGAATATGTTGCTACAGCGCAAGGCGGAGAAGGCAGAGGCGGATAAGGCGGCGGCACAGCAGGAGCTCGAGAGGATCAAGGGTCAGCACCTGGCACCATCTCGGGCACAACAGCAGCAGCGCAATATGTCACCTCAGGCTGCTGCGTTTGTTCCTTCGACATCGCGGCCAAATACGCCAACTCAAGTGAGTACTGCCGCTACGACGACGACGGCTGCGGCCACACCAGAGACTGCGGCTCAGCAGTCGCAGGTATCTAAAACTCTGCATATTCAGGGGGCAGCACCAGCGCATCAACAGCCAGGGGGCGCACGACAACTCCCGAGACCGGCGATTCACTCGATTGCGGGTAGCGCTCCACAGCCCGGTACTGCGCCTACGAGTGCCGAGCAGACAGCCGTAAATGTTCCTACAGGGCCGGTAGCTAATGTGGGTGCACAGCCGCGGGTAGCAGCTAGGCAGTCGCAGCTACCTACGCTGCAGCGGCCGGGAGTACAGCATGTGAGACCGGGAGGACCGCTCAACCAAGTGATGCAGCATCTGCAGCCGGGAGCAGTTCGACGAGGGCCACAGTTGATGCGGCCGGGCGGTGCGGGAGAATCTGCAGCACCAGCAGCACAGGCACAGCAGCCGCAGCAAAAGGTAGTGACAAATACAAGCGCTACGGGAGGTTCAAGTAGTGACGAGGCTAGCGCGCAGGGCACTAAGCGGGTACGTGAGGATGAAGGAGCAGGATCAGCGCCAGGGACGCCTGGAGAGAGCGGAGAGACACAGAAGCGGCGACGAGAGGAGACGCAATAGCTTTTTAAGTGTATGAGAAATTTAATTGTCGAGTGGTAATGAACAGATATGAGAACTGCTAATTGATAGCCGTAGTAATTATTATTCGATTGGTACTGTAACAGGCAAGCACGCAGCAGATACATCACGTGATCTAACCCCGCACTGTTGCTGTCAAAACGCGTGGCAGATCGACGGCGATCTCGAGTGATGGGCGTTGCGGACAACAAATAAGTCAATGAGCAGATGGATTGCAATCGGAGATTAGAGGACAGAACGAAGATGAGGAAACTGTACCGGATGATGCGTCTTGTCGAGAACCACGAGCAGGCGAGGAATTAGAGAAATAAAGAGAAACAAGAGAAACAAGAGCAACAAGCAGTGAAGAAGCACACAAAAGCGGACTAGGATAAGAAGACAGGTCATCGGAAGAGGCGGACACTCTGATCGGAAGGCGTGGACATATACCGTGCCTTTTTGAGCACAGTCTTCGCAGTCATTCTAACCCCGCTCATATCATAGCAGACGTGTATAAATACCGTCCTAATGTCTCGACGAATGCTAATCTTCGCGACGAATACTAATCTTCAAACATCATCATGACTATCGCAGAAACCTCACAGCAAAAGCCTCAGAACTGGGTCCCCATCCTCGAGCAGCCTCTCTTTGCAGCGCGCAAGCTAAAGATTGTATGCGCAGGTGCAGGCTATTCCGGACTCATGCTCGCTCACAAGATCCAGCACGCGCTCAAGTGCGAAGATGAGATCGAGCTCGTGATTCATGAAAAGAATGACAAAGTCGGCGGAACGTGGTACGAAAACAAGTACGCTGGAGCCGCCTGCGACGTGCCCGCTCATATCTATACCTTCATGTTCGAGCCTAACCCGGACTGGTCGAGCTTCTACGTCGGCGCAAAGGAGATCCTCGGCTACATCACGCGCACGACTAATAAATATAATCTTGACAAGCATGTGCAATTTGAAAGCCGAATCACAAAGGTTGCCTGGGACGACGACGCAGGCAAGTGGGACATCACGACATCGAAGAAAGATGGCAGCCAATCCGTCGAACAGGCGGACATCTTTGTCGATGGGTCCGGTCTCCTCAATAAGTGGAACTATCCCGATATCAAAGGTCTTTCCGATTTCAAGGGCCATCTCGTGCACACCGTGTCATGGGACGAGAACCATTCTTATGCCGGCGAGCGAGTGGCTGTCATAGGCAACGGATCCTCTGCTATTCAGATCGTGCCGCAAATTGCAAAGGAGGCTAGCTATCTGGTAAATCTTTTGCGCAATCCTACCTGGATCAGCTCAGGTTACGCAGCGCATCTGACCAAGACCGGCGAGAACTTCCAGTGTAGGTGCCTTATACCCTGATTATTATCTTTTCTTTTCCATCTGGTTTTTTTTTCCAGCTAACATCGGTATACAGATACGGAGGAAGAAAAAGAAAGGTTTCGAAATGACCCCGAATACTTTCACGAATACCGCCACCGCATAGAGCACGAGTTCAACAACTTTTTTTACGCTCTGATTAATGGCACGCCGCAACAACTGGCCGCTCCAGAAGCATTTACCGAAATCATGAGGAAGCGCCTCAATTATGACGAAGAACTGTGCAGCAAATTGATCCCGGATTGGAAAGTGGGTTGTCGCCGACTTACACCGGGAGACGGATACCTCGAGGCACTGACTGAGCCGCACGTTGACGTGGAATTTACGGGGATCGACCACATCACTGCAGATGGACTCGTACTTAAGGACGGCCGCGAAATCAAGCTCGATTCGATAATTTGCGCAACTGGGTTTGATGTCTCGTACAAACCCAAATGGGCGCACTCTGGTCGCAACGGCGCAAATCTAGACAAACTCTGGGCCGACCATCCTGAGGCATACCTGAGTACTTGCGCACCAGAGATGCCAAATTATTTCATCGTAAACGGGCCTAACTGTCCGATTGGTCACGGTTCGCTACTATCGGTTATGAAGTGGACGATTGATTATATCTTAGATTGGGCGCACAAGATTGCACGCGAAGATATCAAGTCAGTGACAGTAAACCAGCGCGCATTGAAAGACTATAACGAATACACACAGGAGTTTTTAAAGCGAACAGTGTGGACGAGCGGTTGCGTGTCGTGGTATAAGAGGAACGGGCGAGTGACAAGCATGTATGCGGGCAGCATACTGCATTACAAAGACCTGCTTGCGACTATTCGAGGAGAGGACTTCAACATCGAGTATCGCAGCAGCAACTCGTTCAGGTTTATGGGTAACGGGCTTACACAGATCGAGGTGGACGGAGGCGACCTGGCGAGTTATGTGTAGAGGACAACTTTTGTCGACAATGTATTGTATCGAGTATCTATGCACGTGACTATAAACTTAAATAATTACATAAGTCATAGCCCGGGAACGCCCGCACGAGAACGGGCAGGCAGCCGAGCTCGGGCATGTTTCCGATGGGCGGCCGGCAGGACTCTAGGGTGGGATACGATAAGGTCGCGGAGGGATTGGCAAGTATATAACGAGCAAAGAGAATATAAGCAAGTGAATTCAGCGCAATAGAATCTGAATAATCGCTATTCAGCGTAAAATAGTATAGATTTTCTCCAGACTCTGCGTTGTCCGTATTTGTGAAAGGTGGGTGACATAAGCAGGGCTGCTTCCGTCTGCGCGACCCCACCTCGCCTTATAAACTCATCCCACCCTCAACCCTCATTTCTGCTTCTCTCTTCTCCACCATCATCCTCTCTTCTCCACCACTTCCCTTCACCTCGTTCTTTCCACAATGTCCAACGGATTCGCTACCTCCGGCCCCGATGGCGGCGACGCTATTAACGAAATCAAGACCGACATCGTCACTCTCACCCGCTTCATCCTTGATGAGCAGTCTCGCGTACAGACTGAAACCACTGGTGACTTCACCCTCCTCCTCAATTCGCTCCAGTTTGCCTTCAAATTCATCTCGCACAACATCCGTCGTGCAACCCTTGTCAACCTCATCGGCCTCGCCGGCGCTACTAACTCGACCGGTGATGACCAGAAGAAGCTGGACGTCATCGGCGACGAGATCTTTATCAACGCCATGCGTGCCTCTGGCAAAGTCAAGGTTCTTGTCTCTGAGGAGCAGGATGAAATTATCGTCTTTGACGGTGATGGAAAGTACTGCGTAGTCTGCGATCCTATTGATGGCTCTTCCAACCTTGATGCCGGTGTCTCCGTCGGCACTATCTTTGGCGTCTACAAGATCCAGCCCGGTTCCTCCGGCACTGTCGCCGATGTCCTCCGTCCCGGTACTGAGATGGTCGCTGCCGGATACACAATGTACGGTGCGTCTGCTAACTTGGTTCTCACCACCGGCAACGGAGTCAATGGCTTCACTCTCGACTCAGCTCTCGGCGAGTTCATCCTCACTCACCCCGACATGAAGATCCCCAAGAAGCGCGCAATCTACTCGGCGAACGAGGGTAACACCGTTTTCTGGGACAAACCCACTCAAGAGTACTTTCATTCTCTCAAATATCCCGCTGAGGGTTCAAAGCCCTACTCGGCCCGCTACATCGGTTCTATGGTCGCCGACATGCATCGTACTCTCCTTTACGGCGGCATCTTCGCCTACCCGGCTGACTCCAAGAGTAAGAACGGCAAGCTCAGAATCCTCTATGAGTGCTTCCCCATGGCTTTCCTCGTTGAGCAGGCCGGCGGTCTCGCTACCGATGGACGCAAGCGTATCCTCGATATGGTGCCCGAGCACATCCACTCGCGCAGTGGAATCTTCCTTGGCTCCGAGCTCGAGGTTCAAAAGGTCATTGACTCCTACAAAAAGCATGATGCTTAATTGATTTTTCGCCGTTCACTTTTTTGCTCCCCGCCTGTCTTTTCTTTTGGTTGCATAATTTTCCTTCTTTTTTGTTTATTTTTCTCACCTTGCATCAATCGAACTTGTCCTGCAGATAGTCTGCTATCTTTTGAGGAATAGTGTCTCTTTTTATATGTATTAAGTACTGCTCTCTTTGTATAATTGGCTCGGTTGGTCCCAGTGATTTGTCTTTATATTTTTTTTTTAGTAGTCTTTGTTTTGGTACTGTTATACTGTGATTACGGATGGCGCTGTATGGCAATCCATTGAACTGCCTCACTTAGTTGAAGAACATTTCAAAAAATATATGACTTGACATCCAATTAATAGTAGGAATATAAACCCTTTCTCACCCCATTCTAAGAATCCATATGCTCCGGCCGGCCGACCGACCGTTCCCAATTGCCCTCTTTCCCCGCATTATGCCCATCAGCCGCTCAACACAAGACCCATTATCAATGCAAAAGTGTAAGCTATTTGGGTTGGGGTTTTATGATAGTGGGGGTATTGCGCGTCTCGGGCGAATGGCGTGAAGACGCGTCGCGTTCTGTATTGTTTCCTTTGACTGCATGATCAATAGCGATGGTGAAGAAAGCAGCAAAAGAGAGCAGCTCGAAACAAAAGAATGTGGAAGACGGGGAGGAAGAGTTACTTGAGGAACTTGAGCAAGCAGAGATTGATCTATATCAAGTTCTTGGGCTAGCAAAGACGGCCACGGCGGCCGAGATCAAGAAGGCATATCGCAAGCTGGCACTTGTGCATCATCCTGATAAGAACAATCAACAAGATGATAATAAAGATGCTCTTAGGAATTTTCAGGAATTGGTATATGCTTACGGAGTTCTTTCTGATGAAACTAAGAGGAAACGGTACGATGAGACTGGAAGAGTTGAAGGGGACGAAGGGTTTGGCGAGGAAGGGTATGGATGGAAGGAGTTTTATGATGATATGTATGGTAAAGCCGTTACAAAGGAAATGATTGAGGACGATAAAATAGAGTATCAAGGTACGCATTTTTCCAGATAGTTATATATATATAGACGCAAACTAACGAATTACTTTAGGATCCGAGCAAGAGAAAGAGGATATTCTGAGATACTATACCGAGTCTAAAGGTAACCTTGATTATGTTTTCGAAAACGTAATCCACTCCAACCTGCTTGAAGACGAAACTCGTTTCAGACAGATAATCGACGAAGCTATAGGTTCAAAAATAGTCAAACCTTTCAAATCATATACATCAGAGACCTCTTCTTCAAAATCTAAACGACGGAAGAATGCTAAAAAGGAGGAACTCGAAGCGTCGGAAATGGCCAAAGAAATACTAGGAAAAGACCATAATAAAGTTAAGGATGAGGACGATTTAGCTGCTCTGATTAGAAAACGAAATCAAGATCGAATGGGTTCATTTCTCGATGATCTGGAAAGCAAATATGCAGCGCCAAAAAAGAAAAAGACGAAGGACGCTCAAGATGTTGATGAAAATGAATTTCTTGCAACGCAGAGTAAACTTGAGAGAAAAAAAAAGAAATGAATATACCTAAATCGTTTATAACTTCACAATGTATGCAATTGCGTAAACAAACTGTATATAATCAATATATAAATATACTTTTATTGAAAGCAAATTAACGCTTTGTTTTGAGAAGTAATCTATTTTACGTAAATCCGGCCCATTTCCTAATCATTAACCCATTACAATAACCCAACTCACAAACAAAAGGAACCAAAAATTGAAGATTTAATGAAATCAATATAAACCAATTGCAGAAAAAAAGTTAAAAATGATTTCAAAATCAAGGCTCACCAGGTTTCTTATAATTACAAGCCACTATTTTGATCTTCTCACCAACTACTTGCTCATTTCCTTCCATTTTGAAATGAACATCTTTGATTATAAACGTCCATACATCGTCACAAAACCGGTAAATATCAAGATGTCCTTTAAATGATAATCTAGTCGCTTTGGCTTGGTCAGAAAGAATATCTGTGATACATCGATCAAACTATATATGAGTCTCATTAGAATTGCATCGATATACACATCATCGAATAGAATATAGGTATATACAGTAGACAAAATCTTCATCGCAAGCTGCGGCTGGATCTTTGAATCTCTTTGATAAATTCAACGTTAATAATAGGTAGAATAATCAAACCATGTTATAATCAAGCCCTGATTGGTGGCAACGATCAATACATACTTGATCAACTCATCCAAAGCATCAGTTAACGCAACTCCAATGCTAATCACAATCGTCGTTAATACATTATAAAGAGTACAATCAAGAGAACTACTCCCGAATCTCAAATAAAAAGAACTAATCGTACCTGCTTCGCCGGTATAGCTCATAATATGCGTTCCCACTCATTTCCCAATCTCCCCGATCAAACCTTCAAGAAATTTCCTTGCAAAAAGTTTCTAGCAAATTTCTTTTTACGTTTGATCAGACTTGGGAGTATCGCAAAATAATCGGAACTAAGGCTGCAAAGTTGCCGATTGATTACTTATTGGTGATTACAAATCGCCGAGACAGGTTGGTTGGTAGGATATATATCTTCAAGAAGTTATGACTTCAGTCTCTCCCTCTATGTTATACCCTAACCTGGATCCACACGGCCTCTTCAAAGCACCATGCAACTTGCTACATAAACACACCAGCAAGACGTCTATTTCCAAAAGAATAATTTAAATAAGTAGTGTCCCTATAAGCCTAGTAGGGAAGCTCTTTATACTCTGTTCATTACGCAAGTAATGCGATCTTAGAGAACAATATATAGAAGTGTGCACTATTTATTCGAATAGTTTCAACTTTACGGTATAATAGCATAAATATGTCTGCATATGATTTTAATCCAGGTACGGTAAATTTGAGTTTTTGGAGAAAACTGCCTTGGTGGCTTAGTTGGTTAAAGCGTGAGTCTCATAATCTCAAGGTCGTGGGTTCGACTCCCACCCGGGGCACTATTATTTTGCTTCTACAGAAGTGTAATTCTTTTTTTTTTAAAGAATGTAAAATTATAACTGTCTATGTAACATTACAGCCTCTGTTTGGCTTTGCTCTCCTTGCATGTAGGACAATCCGGTGACCCTCGCATCTTCTCCTTTATGAAAGCCAAGTGCGTAACTTTTTGCGCGACGCTCTTGATTCCCACAGGATAGCCAGACCCATCCTTATTTCCAGGCCAGACTTCATCTTGCTCAGATACCTTCTCTTCCGCATTAACGTCGTGATTCACCTGTATTGCGCGTAACTTTGCTAGTAGACTTTGCTCGGAAAACATATGCCCACAAGGGAATTGCAGTAGAGTGTCAGTCGCTTTGAAAGACTCTAGTTGCTCGATATCGAACTTGATAGCTCGCGCCCGACCGCTGCGCAGCTGTTCTGAGTAACCTTCTACTTCACCATTGAGAATCATAGCAGCACCTTGAGCAATTGACAGCGTAAGTTCATATTCGTGCAATATTCTCTGAAGGGCAGTCTTGAGTCCTTCAATTTGCATGCCTTCTTTGATTCTCCGGACAAGGGTAATTGGATTAATAGCCGTGCCAGCTTGTTCGAGTAGTGCACGAATGAACTTTGGCTTGTCCATGCTGTAGTCTAGCAAATCTGTCCATAACTCTTTGTCGTCCTGAGCTTTGGCAAATGTAATCGCTTGGTCAACATCTTGCAAGCGGTTGATGATTAACATTAAAGCCCGTTTGTTCTCTCCGGTTTTTCCGAGGATATACACTAATTCCGGAATATACTCTCTCTTCTCGCAAATCTCGGATGCCTATAAAGAATAAGAAGTTAGTTTGACTTTTGTATACCAAAAGCATAAAATGCTAAACCATCAAACAGACCTTCTCAAGATCGTAGCTATTGCTCTTCTTGAAGAATTCTAATAATTTCGGTCGATCGTAATCCGCATACAGATTGACGAGTAAATCAGAAAATCCCTGCGACGCAAATGGATCCATCATTTGCAACCTTTCTAAATACAAAAAAGCCATAACCTCCATTCCAGATTTCATAACCTGTTCAACCACCCGCTCAGGCAATAACTCCAACCGTCCTTCAACAACAAGATCGACTGCCTCGGCTGACTTTTCACGAATAACGGCAACCGGTGCCGACTCTAGTTCTTCGACTGAAACGTTAATTGTCATGATTTCTGGGATAGAAGGAAGCATTGATAATAGCAGATGCTGATCTCGGATTAAATCGATAGCAGCTGGATCTTGAATGTGAAGTAAGTGTCTTATAGCCGCGTTAGGGTTTCCGATAGCCACATAAATCTTAGCTATGTTCTGGCGCAGTTTCCGATCATCTTCATCTTTGAGCTTGTTTTCCATAAGAGCGATTATGCTCTTGGCGTCGTATAAATCGATCGTCCAGGTATCAAGAAATTTATACAGTTGCTCTTTGTCGTTGTTCAAATAATGTCCGAGCACCATCTCGTAGATAACGCTAGACAGCTCGGGAGCAGAAGTCGGTAAGTATCCGGCAATATCCGCAACATGACCACCCGTGACAAACGCCCATGCCCATCGTTCCCACTCCTCTCTCAATGATTTTTCAAGCTCGGTTTCTTCTTCCTCTATTTCCGAACTGGACACAGGAGGGATCGGGGTCGCCGTCAATACTTTCCGAAGCGTCAACCCTGCCGCATGCCAGTCGTCAGACTCAATTAGCTGTTCAACCCACTTCGTACCAATCTCTCTGCGCCGATTATCTTCAACTAATCCTTCACTCATATACCATGCTTCTTCGTATTTCTTGCGTTCCAAGAGCCACTCAAACCGATCATTCTCGTCTCTCTCAGTAGCAATCACACCATCTCTGGCTGACAAAACGTAAAATTTCCTTCCAGAGTTGGGAGCAGTGGGAAATCCTTTGCTGTTTGCACTCCATACGCCCAAGTGATAATCATTAGCGCCTAGTCGTTCGTATCCGCGCAGTGAGATTTGGTCTGCGGATAACTCTTCGCCAGTGGTAGGCGACACCAGGCGTAATTCTGGAGTCTGTGCGAGAGGCCGCGGTACTTCTTCAGTAGGTGGTGGTGGTGGATTGTATGTCAGTATCAGCAGAGAATCATCATCGTACTTCAAGACGCCGGAGACTAATCCGTCGATGCTAAGTATTGTCTCAACTTCAGACTTGCGCTCGCTCATTAGCGGCGACATATTGCCTTGACCGATTGCCTTAGTTTCGCCTGTCTTGATGACTTTAACGATCCAGATAGTATAAGCCCAGCCAACGAGAAATTTATTAGGGGAGATCCAGGATATCCGCGGCCGATACAGGTCAGGACGAGGCGAATCTTTCGGCAAAGCGATTCTGGAAATTCTTGATCGAGTGGGTGCGTGGTATAAGTGAATTCCCTGTTACCCATAAGGTTAGCGTAATTCAATTTGTAAAAACAAAACCTGCAGAACTTACAGAATCGTTCATTGCGACAATTATATCTCCTGTCCAGTCAATGCTATTAATGGGCCCTTCTCCATGAAACAATGTTGTATCAGTTTGTCGTCCAAGCCATCCTTTCTCTGACAATATTAAACTACATGCAGTTCCTCCTGAAACAAATGTTCGCGTAGTTTGGAAATTAGGATCAAGTGATACAGCATGAACCGGTCTCAAGAAATCTGAAGCGGATATATCCTTCGGGTCATTGACAGAAGCAATCACTACGCGTCCGTCTAATGACGCAGAAGCAATCACGGTGCCATCTGTCGACAATGACAGAATTGACGCCGAATGTGCACGGTAAGTTCGGATTGGCTCCAGCTCCGGTGTGGTCACGTAAAGAGTTCCACCGTGGGTCGCAAACACAAGGAAATCGTCGTGGGCGAGAAAGGTAGATAAAGGGTCGGAAGAGAATAAAGTCGGCGGAAGTTGGACGATTCGAGTATATTTCAACCGGGGTTCATCATCATCGTCCTCGTCGTCCTCGTCGTCCTCGTCGTCATCGTCATCCTCATCGTCCTCTTCTTCAGACTCTTCTTCAGATCCTTCTTCGGATACTTCCTGTTCAAGGACTTCACCTTCATCCTCCTCAGCGGCCTCATCCTCTGAGCTACTGCTATCTACCACCTCCGTATACCCAGCATTAAAAGTAGCGCTGCGGCCCTCATCTTCGTCTGAAGACGAACCATACGACTCGTCCTGAGCCACCATCGCATTCTGTGTCGCCATGACGTGCCTAGCCTATCCAGAGTTCACTGCGTCAATAATTGACAACGCGTCAGAAAGCAAGAGTAGTGAAATAGAATAGATTGAATATCGATATCAGCGTTTGATCAGACGACTTTATATCGGCGGTGGGAGTATATCATCGCTTTAAACTCTAAATTATCATTCTGGCTTAGGGTATTTGATGCCGGATTTGATTAGACTCTATGGTGATTACGGATATGTTACATACTCAATCTACGGAACGTAGCCCAAGACTTGCGCTGGAGAAGATCAGGATGTGGAATTGAATGACTAGCCTGTTGTCATGCAATATTAAATCGCTATAAACGCACCATTGACTATTTTTTGAGAAAATTCTCTCCATATACTAGCTGTCGAACCATCGCGACACAGTTACTTATATTTCTCTCCCTGGATAGTGGCAACAACTTTTCGAGCATGTCGCATCCGTCTAAATTCACAGAGCCAAATTCCCTGCCATGTACCTGTTGCCAATCGACCGTCGCGAATCGGGACAGTAACAGATGCGCCGATTACTATATATTTGCACGATTTTAGAGAACGTAAAACAGTCAAATTAGGTGTTGAACAGACTTACAGCTGCTCCGCACGTGAGCCGGCATATCATCACTTCCTGTGAATACAATATTAGAAACATTGAATCACTTTAGGAACAGAGAATATAGTGGGTCAATGGTATACCTTCAGCATCGTGTCTATAATTCCAGCTCTCCGGTGCGATCTTCTCCAGCGCATCAGTCATATCCGCGCGTACATCAGAATCCCAGTTTTCATTCAGAGTAAGCGCGGCAGAAGTATGCTGCATGAAAAGATTGACGAGACCGACTTTGTACTCTTTCAGCTCAGGTAAATTCTGCACAACTTCATCGGTCACTAAGTAGCAACCACGCGTGCGCGGCGACATTGTGATTGTCTTTTGAGACCACGACATTGATTCTTCTTGTTTCGCTTATTTTTTTACACAGTTGACGGCTTGTATTGTAATTTGAGGTTGCTGCTTGCAAGAGCGGTACGTGTTGATGATAAAATTGGAGATCGATTTTCGAGGACTGCAAATCAAGATATTCATGATGTCACTGATTAGCTCTTAAACTGGTACTCAAACCACTTGTTCAAAGCAGGAGTAATCATAGCGTGCTAGATATATTCTGTAAATATTACTCCACTTTAACCGAAAGGGATTTACAAAGTATGCGTGCACCTCCGTCTTCTAGCTAACCAATAGTGTCCATGACATATAATCAAATAATCTGATCTCGAGTGATTTTGCATCATAATCTTACGGAATTTAGAATTTAGACACAACTCGAGACTGATTGCTACCGAGCTTGAATTACCAATTTGAAATTAACGCGTTAGTCGCTTCGATAGCCTTGTCTGGTCTCCCGATTCTCCACAGTATTCGATAAGATCAGATCGTTACTGAACAGTGAGAGCTATAAGCTGTATCAAAGAAAATTTGGGCAAGAACTAAAAAAAAACCAATAATGAAACTGATAGGGATTATAATTCGATGTCTAGCCGTCGCGGCCATGATGCGAAGGGCAGGAAAACGCAAGTCGTTAACACCACGCGGCCTCACTGCTGGTGTAATTACCGGGTTTATACACGCCATTCACCCATGGTCAATATTTACTATCCTGTTATTTGGATTTTTCATCAGTGGAACGGCGTTCACAAAGGTTTGGTGTTTCGGTATAATGCTTTCAAGAGTTGAAAGGATGGCTAACGGTTACTTGCTTGACTCAGGTTAAGGCGAATATCAAGAAAACAATTACTGTGTCGCCGTCAGGCGAAGGCGGCGGCGAGGGACCGCGAACCGAAGTTCAGGTTCTGGCCAATTCACTGGTTGCGACGATTCTGATTTTGCTGCATTTGATTTTTAGATCGTCGACGTGTTTTCATTCCGATCTATTGGCTGTCGGAGTGATAGCGTATGTATTGCTGCACCCAGATATAAAATATATTCTCCAATCAATACTAATGCCATGCCAAAAATATATAGTCAATATGCGGCTGTGACAGCAGACACCTGGTCATCCGAGCTCGGCATTCTTTCAAAGACTAGACCGATTCTCATCACTTCGTTCAAAAGCTGTCCGCCGGGTACGAATGGCGGTGTATCGCGCTTTGGACTGACGGCTGGATTGGCAGGTGGCGCGTTCATCGGTCTCTTGGCTTCACTTTTTACGCCGTTCTGCGAGTCATGGACCATTATCAGTCGAGTTAAATTTATTTTTGGAGTCGCTATTTTAGGACTTGCGGGTAGTATTATAGATTCAGTCTTAGGTGCTACATTGCAGCAATCTGTGGCGAATGAGAAGGGACTGATTATTGAAGTCGAAGGAGGCGAGAAGCGGGAGTTAGACGGACGGATTGTATCTGGTTCAAATATATTGAGCAACAACGCTGTGAATCTTCTGATGGCCTGTATTACAACTGCGCTGAGTGTGGTAATTGCAAATAAGTTTTATGGATTTAGATAGAATGCAAATACATAATAGCAATAGACAGGACTTAAATAAATGAATAGTATATAGAAATGCGCTCGATACAACTGCCCAATGAGTCGACCACGGATAATCAGATCCCGGATTTAAACTTCAAAACCGAGAAACTCAATTTGCAGTTCAACTTCTAGACTTGGCTCTAGATTTATAAACACCTGTCCTTGTCACTTGAAAAAGTAAAGAGAGACAATGGAGATAAGACTGTCATTTGAAAGAAAATAGAAATACAAACCATCTCATTGCCGGAATGAAGGTAGAGGGGACAAGAAAGGACGCACAGAGCCCAGAGCGGTCGTCTAGCTTTGTTCTAGGCATTGTTTTATTTAAAATGCTGCAATATCTAATACAGTATGCCGTATGCTTGAACAGATATTGGTAAAAGAAAAACAGACAAAAGCAAAAGAAGAACGCAAGAGGTATACAAACAGTGCTTGGTTGTTTTATGATTACAGTAGATGTCCTGCCATACATCTGTCTATATATTCACATACAGACAGACACCTGCACAGCTACTCCGCACAGCTACTCCACACAGCTACTCCGGCAACGCACAGCTACTACGGTAGCCCTACAAAGTTGCCATACTCCGAACGCGAATAAAAAGCCAGATGTGAATTATCGTTTAAGCCCATAAGCAAGCCCAGAATCTTGTTCGCGCTTGGCAAAGTCAATTGAAAATGGGTCACTGAAATTCGCCAGGTCTCGACCTTTGTTCACCAAACCTACCTCTGCTCGTAGGCCTCTGGCACCCTCCTTTGTGTATACATCTCATCAATATACCATCGCTGCAGTTGCTATCAATGCCACTGCTAAAGTGCTGCTTCTACTACGACATGCATGTGAATTGATTCAGACACTATTACTTGTGAGGAGTTCTGCTATGAGGAGCAAATCGCCCGCGGACGAACAAGCTTCCGCTAGTCGAGACTAGTCCAGGCACTAATCGTAGTGTTATATAAAATAAAGTTTCTCGTTATTTTTTCCTCAAAATCTAAGCACACAGGCGATGTAGTATCGAGGCTTATGCTTAATTCACGTCGGCTGCCCGCTTCAGTTCACCAGTCTCTAAATATCCTTCGGTGGCAGGCAAGTGTTTAATATCGACACGAATGAGTTTCTTTATTTTCATTGCCGTGCAAAGTCTAGATCTTTTCTGTCTAGATACTTTTGCAATTGCCAAGTAGAATAATCAGTAAACAGTATATTGTCTGCCTGCTCCACGCGCCAAGTAACTTTACATGTTCGCCTGCTCACGCAATGCCGTTAATATCTATATAACTCTCTGTGTCAGCACATCTATGACAGGTCAAAGCATTTTTCATTTTCTAAGTATTAAATACTAGATCCCGCCTGCTATCTGAGTTTATCGTCAAATTCGCTTGCTTATTTTCTTTGCTATCCTCTTCTCTTGTATCCCCACCCGATTTCGCTCGCAATGGTGCACAAGCTTCTAAGCTTCCAGATCATAACTGGTCTGGTGGCTCTTTTTGCTGCATCTATGGTAGCAGCTGATACCAGAAACATGCCTTATTGTTCTTACGCTTGTGAGGATCTTGTCCTGAGCCAGAACTTTAATTGCATCGACTACACCAGCAACAACTATGCGTTGTGTATCTGCAACAACAAAGCTGTCACGTCTAGTATTGCTCTTTGTACATATCAATACTGTGGCGAAGAGGCTAAGAAGTCTTACTCGATTGTGTCCCGATATTGTAATTCGGAAAATGTCCCCTATGACTGGTCTTATGAAGATGCGCTCGCATATGCCCAGGAGAACGTCAACACCTCGGCTGACCTCATTTCATACGGGCTTCAGACCGCTCCTTTTGAAATTCCTGAAGAATCCTACCAAAGTATGCTGCCAACCGAGATTGAGTATTATGGAAATGAGAAATTTGCCGAAATTTACGGGTTAGCATTTTTTTTACTCATATTCACCTGAAATTGTCTGAGCTAAGGAATTGTTATTGTAGAGGTGCTACCATGATTTTCTGGTTTGGTTTGGCTTTCATTGCCTTTGTTAGAAATATGCTCTACAAGATGTTCCCCAAAGCACTAACGCGCGCGTTCTATCCCGTTACCATGCTTCGCAAATATTTTGTCGTCCCAGCTCTATTCAACGGGGTGCACACCGCGCCTGCGCGTATCTTCGGCGTTGGATATGCCTTGATTCCGGCTCGCGGGGAGACTCTTGCTGTTATCGGGTTTATGATTCTGAATACTGCTTTTCTGTTTGTCAATTATAAACTAGACAACACCAACTACTACTGGCCCGATGCCAAGGACGTACAAATTATGCGCTATTTGGCTGACCGAACCGGTATCATGAGCTTTGTCCAGATACCACCCCTTATCTTGTTTGCCGGTCGTAATAACTTTTTGATTTGGGCTACCGGATGGTCGTACCAGACGTTCATGGTTTACCACCGCTGGATTGCCAGAGTAATGTATATCAATGCTGTTCTTCACTCTGTGGGTTATACTGCATATTCCTTGCACTACGGAAGAGAAAACTATATCACTAGCTTTGAGGATGCGTATTGGAACTGGGGAGTTGCCGTACGTTTTTTCCTTTATTTATATGTTTGAAATGATAAAATTTCTGGCTAACATAGTCCATCAGGCCACTGTGATAGGGGGATTTATTATTTTACAGGCTATCTACACTCTGCGTCACAAATTTTACGAGACTTTCTTATACATTCATATCGTCTTCGTTGTTTTGTTTATTCTTACGCTTTGGTACCACTGCAACACCCTTGGCTGGATGGAGTATTTGTATGCCTCAATTGCCATTTGGTCCTTTGACCGGTTTATCCGCCTAGTCCGTATTTCTGCATTTGGTATAACTGCCGACTGCGAGGCCCAGCATGTTGGCGACGTTGTGGTTCTCAGCATCCGCTCCCCGCTACTTAAATGGAACGCTCGTGCAGGACAGTATGCTTACATATACTTCCGTAGATTTAATTTTTGGGAAAATCATCCGTTCTCTCTTCTCGAGCGCAAAGGAGATAGATTTATTTTTGTGGCCAAGGCTAAAGGTGGTATGACTAGGAAACTCGAAACTTATGTGTCCAAGTCTGGACCTGTCACTCTAAACGTAGGAGTTGAGGGACCATATGGAGAGAAGTTCCCGGTCGAGCCGTTTGGAACTGTGCTGCTGATTGCTGGTGGTATCGGTATTTCGGCTATTTACGGATATGCCCGAGAGCTGAAGGAGAAGGCGCTGTCAGGCCAGCATGTCATTTTGCACTGGATATGCCACGACGAGCAGACTGTAATGTTCTTGACAGAACAGCTTACGGATCTTGCATCAAATAACCAGATTGAGATCCACATTCATCAATCGGTTCGCAAATTTGCTGACAACTTTAGAGACTCATCGAGTGCATCTGAGAATGAGAAGGACGAGAAATCGATTGGCGCCAGCAGCGACGTTCTGCAGTCGGTGGCAGCACTGACAACTATTGGACGTCCTGACGTGACATCAATAATTACCGAGACTGTCTACCAGGCCGATTCGTCGGTTGCGATTGTTGTGTGCGGACCTTTGTCGTTGAACGACGAATGTAGAGCTGCCGCCTCTAGCGTACTGGATGCGAAGGGATCCAACCGTGTAGAATACTTTGAAGAGTCTTTTTCATGGGCCTGATTTCTGAAGACTTTTGATATACAATTTGACTGTACTGTTACTATTTTTATCTTGACGTTATGTGCGGTGTCGGCTGAGATTTTCTAGTGTTGTGTTGACTGTTGATTTTAATGTATTAATGACCGCTTGCTATCACTTGTCTAATCTGTAGAATCTGCAGAAAAAATAAATTTGAGATTAGCGCGGCACTTATATTGCATCATGCGACTTAGTTCAGTGTCGAGTAACCGTCCTTGCCAGCATGATGCGAGAAAGCAGGTTTTCAAATTTAAAGCTTTAAACTTTATATCTCGGTTAACGATAGAGTTCGCTGGCTTGCATAAGGCTAACGGTTTTATTGGGCATTTGGTACATAGAGGTCAACGACAATTTTTGACATCCGATGCCAATCTCTCGCTCAACGCTCGTTATCTGGATTTGTCCGTAATCTATCGGCTATTGTGCTTTTGCATGCTGGGATTGAGCGTGCGATGGTGCTGAGATTTAGAAGAAAAAGTCTACCGGCTGGCTATTTCAGAATTTACAATCTATTTACCAATGCTCATTTTATTTTCCATATAATAATTCAAATGATATAAAAGAATGCGGTAGATTACAAGTGGCAATATTTTAACTAGTAGACTATCGACGTTATCAAATGCTGGCTGAGATATATAAATATTCACTGAGGTTGAACAGTTTCGCTGCTTCACTACGACGAAGAAAGCCTAGGCAAAAAAAGTTTGGACACATAACTCAACTAGAGTGAAAATTATTGACTGAAGAAGTAGAAAAAAAATTGTTTTAAGAATGTACCTTTCTAAACGACATTGAGATCAACCGTGGGCGCGCAATCGCAAATGCGAATAAGCAAATATCCCTACTCGCAGTCTGGATAGCACAGAATGAAAATAAGAATGCTCTTTCTGCAACATGAATATCATGCCTTAGAACTATATCAGCAATAAATACAATCAGACTATTGAATACTGAGTAAATCAGTTTTGCAGGTATGTCAGCACAATTGAACAGGATGCTTGCGGCTGCCGTAGTGAGAAACGGATCGGCAACACGCGGCAGTTTAGAATGAAAGTAAAGAGAAAATCGACGGAGGTAGCATCTTTCAGCTTTGAAAGGGGTGTGATAAAAAGATACTCTGCAATTGTCCTTTGAAGAGGAAGAGATCGAGGAGAATAGGCTTGTGGAGGACATAGACACATTTGCCATTGGCTCAACCGCGTGAGAATAATTCTTGCACATGACCAACTTCAAATACAAAGCAAAAATAGAGGAAAGAGTCCGAAATCTTTGAGAGATTTAATCCATACGAAGTAGTAATGTTTCTCGCGAGAGCCATCGACCAGTTCATAGTTGAACTCCAGCGGAGATGAGTGTTTGGCAGATTTTGTAGCCAAGTACGACATTAACAGTAGCGCTTTTGGGAGACTGCTTGTCAAAATAAACGATGGTGTTTTAACGTAAACGGAATAGGCTGTGCCCGTGTCCGGGGTTATGAGCGACTCTAACTGACATGGCATGCGAAAGTATTCGGGGTTTAAACGATACAGGACACTACGATACCGGACACCACGCGCATACTTGGCTTCCAAGATGCAAGACAATTCTTGAGCAGTACTCAATATTCACGCCTGCTTAATCATAGAGAATGCGTATCTGCCTTTTGATTTTGTGTCCTGTTCGAGTCTAAGCAGTAGAATCGTAACTTACCAGCCTTCGCGTATGGGTTTGTGGAAGAAACTTAGTCTCATCGATCTCTAAAAAAATAAAGGTATTTCTCATCAGAGCCGTAAGCTGGCTGAAGAGATCCAGACCGCGTCCTTGTCAATAACCATATACACATCTAGAACAGACGAATAATAAATCCTTTCAAAACGATACCTAATTGCGCATTGGAATTATATTTCTCTGGAGTTAAGAGAGTAGCTTGGGATAGACTTATCTCCGTCATTGGAGGATTTTATCTATTTCCTTCTCGGCGTCGGATTAC
Organism: Kockiozyma suomiensis; assembly: GCF_038497685.1. Taxonomy (NCBI): domain Eukaryota; kingdom Fungi; phylum Ascomycota; class Lipomycetes; order Lipomycetales; family Lipomycetaceae; genus Kockiozyma; species Kockiozyma suomiensis. The sequence goes on from NW_027117671.1 coordinate 705,070, forward strand.
ACTTCCTCGCGCCCAGTCGGATTTTGGATTTCAACTGTCTCCTCTCATATATCCCCCAAAGAAGAGGCTTATTGAAGTCTTGGCTGCTGCTGATAATAAAGTCCGGAAGAGCGGAAAAAATATGATTTAATGTTATTTTTCTTTGGGAAAATAAAGCGGGGCTCCAGAGTTTTGACTTTGTCCAAACTTGACTGTTTATTGTGAGATCATACATCTTTGCTAAGTGACCTTCAGCTGTTCTTTGAGACAATTAATATTCTACAAGAATAGTACCTAAAACACTTTTTCTACCAGAAATGAACATTGCCAGCGTCTTGCACTAATGTACCGGGTGATCATCCGAAAAACCTTAACTGACTCACTGTCTGGAGGCAATGCCAAGCACTAAGTGAGAATTTTCTTCGAGCGGGTTTTGCAGAGTCTTTGCTGGATTGCACAGGCCTGGTTTTTTGCGATCTGTTGATTTTTATTGGTACGAGGGCTTGAGCACCCAAGCAATTTTAGGGTTATGACATTTTGTCCATCTGATACAGCCGGTGCATCAGATATCGGAAGATGATACCTGTAAAGACTACTTTTATGCAATTGAAGAATTATATATATTCTATGCAATTGCATATGCTGATTCTATTTGACAGTTGCAGCAAGCTACAAGAGTCGACCTTGCCTCAGCATTTTCTGTGACCTTTCTGATTATGTGCATCCAAACGACCCGGGCCATTAGCTTGCAGTTCCGCTATTGTCTGTCAACTCACCTGTACCTTCCCCATATTAGTCGAATTAGTCCTTTGCAAAAAAAAAGGTCTAGGCTCGTCCTTTGGCAGGTTAATTCCGGTGCTGTCGTAGCTTGTGGTAACTCCTTTCAGTAGCATGCTCTTCTGATACATAAGTGACTTGCTCGCCCCAGCTGTCAAGATACCCTATCCAAGTTTTTCTCTCTTGCTCACAAGCTAGAAGCTTATCTGACGAGATGGTAAGACTCGGTATTGTTACAATAATTGCAGCTCTGGCAACAGCAGCGAGCGCAATTAACGATATCCGAAATCTCCCTGACTGTGCTTACATTTGCAACAATCTCGTGACTGAACGGAATTTCAATTGTTCCAGCTTTAAATACCAGGCGTATGCAGAATGCATTTGCAAAAACAAGAATATTGCTAGCAGCATGGCGTTGTGTGCCCGTGATAACTGTCCCAGCGAGGCTGAAAAGTCTTATTCATATGTTCATAAATACTGTGCTTTCAAAAACGTCGAGTTGGTCTTTGACTGGAATTATGAAGAAGCGCTGGCATATGGAGATGCGCATGTTAATAAGTCGGCGGATTTGAATGTGACCACGCAACAATTGCAAACTTCACCAATTGAGTTTCCTGCCGCGTCTTATATTGCTCTGATTCCTACTTTTAAGGAGTATTACGGCAATTTTAGATTTAGCGAGATATATGGGTTAGTTTTCTGTTATATATTATTACTTATTGTTTTGAGTAGTGACAACTGACGGTCTTTTATTTAGTGGAGCCACTATGATTTTCTGGTTTGGTCTGGCTTTCATTGCCTTTGTGCGAAACATGCTCTACAAGATGTTTCCCAAAGCACTGACGCGCGCGTTCTATCCCGTTACCATGCTTCGCAAATACTTCGTCGTCTCGGCTTTATTCAACGGGGTGCACACCGCACCTGCGCGTATCTTCGGCGTTGGATATGCCTTGATTCCGGCTCGCGGGGAAACTCTTGCTGTTATCGGGTTTATGATCCTCAATACTATCTTTTTATTCGTCAACTATAACCTTGACAATAATAATGTTGACTGGCCAAATGCTAAGAATGTCCAGATTATGAGATTCTTGGCTGACCGTTCGGGAATTATGTGCTTTGTTCAGATACCACCTCTTATCTTGTTTGCCGGTCGCAATAATTTTTTGATTTGTGCTACCGGATGGTCGTACCAGACGTTCATGGTTTACCACCGCTGGATTGCCAGAGTAATGTATATTAACGCCGTTCTCCACTCTGTTGCATATACCGCTTATGCCTTGCATTACGGAAAGGCAACTCTAACGAAAGATTACGCGAAGACATATTGGCAATGGGGAGCTGTGGTGAGTACTAACCAAATCTTTAATCTTGATTTTTCTAACTTGTAACAATACAGGGTACTGTTTGCGGGGGTATCATCTTATTCCAAGCTATCTACACTCTGCGCCACAAATTATATGAGACATTCTTGTACATCCACATTGTCTTGGTCTCTATTTTTATTGCCTCGCTTTGGTGGCATTGTGTCGGTATAGGCTGGATGGAGTATTTGTACGCCTCAATTGCTATCTGGGCTTTTGACCGGTTTATTCGCCTAGTCCGTATTTTTGCATTTGGTATAACTGCCGACTGCGAGGCCCAGCATGTTGGCGACGTTGTGGTTCTCTGCATCCGCGCCCCGCTACTTAAATGGAACGCTCGCGCAGGACAGTATGCTTACATATACTTCCGTAGATTTAATTTCTGGGAAAATCATCCGTTTTCTCTTCTCGAGCGCAAAGGAGATAGATTTATTTTTGTGACCAAGGCCAAAGGTGGCATGACTAGGAAACTCGAAACTTATGTGTCCAAGTCTGGACCTGTCACTCTGAACGTAGGAGTTGAGGGACCATATGGAGAGAAGTTCCCGGTCGAGCCGTTTGGAACTGTGCTGCTGATTGCTGGTGGTATCGGTATTTCGGCTATTTACGGATATGCCCGAGAGCTGAAGGAGAAGGCGCTGTCAGGCCAGCATGTCATTTTGCACTGGATATGCCACGACGAGCAGACTGTAATGTTCTTGACAGAACAGCTTGCGGATCTTGCATCGAATAACCAGATTGAGATCCACATTCATCAATCGGTTCCCAAATTTGCTGACAACTTTAGAGACTCGTCGAGTGCATCTGAGAATGAGAAGGACGAGAAATCGATTGGCGCCAGCAGCGACATTCTGCAGTCGGTGGCATCATTGACAACTATTGGACGTCCTGACGTGACATCAATAATTACCGAGACTGTCTACCAGGCCGATTCGTCGGTTGCGATTGTTGTGTGCGGACCTTTTTCGTTGAACGACGAATGTAGAGCTGCCGCCTCTAGTGTACTGGATGCGAAGGGATCCAACCGTGTAGAATACTTTGAAGAGTCTTTCTCATGGGCCTGATTTCTAGAGACTTTTGATATACAACTTGACTGTACTGTTACTAGTCATATCTCGATGTAATGTGCGGCTTCAGCTGGCATTTTTCTAGAACTGTTGATTTTAGTATATTTAATGACCTCTTCCTATCATTTGTCCAATTTGCAGAGTGTGTAGAATATATGAATTTCGAACTTGGTGCGAACTTGGTGCAACGCTGGTATTGCTGATAGAAATCATAAGAATTTTTTAAATCAAGTACCGTCCTTGCCTGCATGTTGCGATGAGATGAAGCAGGTTATCAAATTTAAACCTTGGACTTTATATCTCGGTTAACGAGAGAGTTCGCTGACTCGCATAAGGTTAACGGTGTTATTGGGCCTTTGGTACACAGAGGTCAACGAGAATACTTGACATCCGATAATCTCTCAATCGATGCTCATTAGCTAAATTGAAAATGTGATTACAATATAATCGCTCTGTTTATAGATTAATCTTCTAGCCGTTACGTCGAAAGAGAAAGATGTAACATTGCACATATCTTTATTTGAATTACTTGTCAGTTCCCAAATGTTGAAATCGCCGGTCAGCAGACTGTCTTATTTAAGGCTCAGGACTGTCACGCTTTCTATCTCAGTATACAAAAACAACTACCGATCACTAATGAGAACGACTACCAAAGCAGTATTTTTAATATCAAGTTATACGCATTTATCGAAACTCGATCTGATAATACTGCTATGGACAACACGCGACAGTACTTATCCAATAATCCCTAAACCACAATATCCTGCTACAAATGAGGCGCTTGGCCAACGCCTAATTTTAATTCAAATGAAAATAAGACAACATATAACTCAGTCCCTTTTCATCATCGAAAAATCTAATTTATAAACAATAGCGTTTTTTTATGATTAAATTTTTCAAAATAAAAAAAAAAGACTATTGCTTTATAACGAATTTTATATGAATGCCTGATAGATACATGCGATCGAGACAAGAAGGCAATAAATACCATTTTCTTTTTATATATAGGCAACCATACCGATCGTAAATATTTAAAGAAGACTACACTGCAAACGCCTCTGAGTTTGCTTCGAATGACATGGGGTGCCAGCACTTGTAATGCTCGTACGTCAAATAACATCGATGATAACTCGCAATTCATTGAAAACTTTGCTAACGTCCAAAATTTCAAGCTTATTTCCAGGCGTCATTTCGTTGTCAGCCTGAGGAGTTGGAAGTAATGAGCTTGTCATAGGTTGTATCGTGATTCTTTGTGTCATCAGTGACCAGAAAAAACTTTTATCCGAGAATGCGTTAGTGGTTTAGCGGTAAAATTCGTCGTTGCCATCGACGAGCCCCCGGTTCGACTCCGGGCTGACGCAATTTTTTTGGATAAACAATGTAATAATTATAGCCAGCTTTTTTTTCAACCTTATTGATATGGATAGCAGAATGCCGCGCCGATAGATAGTAGATGATAGCTGCATAGATAGAATTTGAGTAAATTACAATAATATAGTATAAATCAGGAAACCAGTAACACCTACGACAATTGAAGAATAGCAACGAACCTAACCAGACACCATTTAAATGAATTTTACCAGAAGCAACAACCTTAAAGCAAAAAATGCAGAAATCAGAGCTGCACATGTTCGTACCAATTTCGCAGGTCTTTAGCGTACTGCTCCTCTTCAAATCCATACTCGACTGGACGACCGTTCACTGAAACGGAAGGTGCCTTTTTTCCTGGTGCAAATCTCCATACTGCCCAAGACGAGGTAAGCTGTGACTTGGCGCGGAAATTGCATTTATGAAGAGAAATCTATATCAGTTATTTGTTAGTATTCAGAGCAAATCTCAACACAAAAATAGCAAATGTAATTTCTTACGAAAAATCCTCTAAGCAAAATAACATCTCCAGGTAATAAACTGGGCAAGACCTCCTTGTGCAGATGCTGAATACACACGTCCGCACTCTCTGGTGAATCGGAAGTCTCTGATGGACCGATGATAGTAAAGATAATTTGAAAGAGTCCATCCGTTGCATCAGTAGCCGTCCCGGTCCGCTGTTCAGGCATAGAAGAACCCGTGACAACAGCCATAATATCAACTTGGGTGTTTACTTCCAGCTCATCAAGCGAAGCATAGTATGCAGTCTATATTCAGTTAGCAAAATATAGTTCTAGCTGGAATTAATCCCTACCTCTGTTTCTAAACCAGCAGTTGGTTTTTGGTATTCAGCTTTAACAGCTACTGCCTCTCTTGTTTCTTGCAGAGCCTCCAGTTCTCGCAATCGAATCTCTTCTGGATCATTGAGATCTCCTGACTCCTCGTCTTCATCCTCGTCTTCATCCTCGTCTTCATCCTCGTCGTCTGCCATTGCTTCGTCTTTATCGTCAGATTTCTCTTGCTCGCTAGCAACTGCCTCGACCGCTAACACTTCAAGTTCCTCCAATCTCTCGGCTTCTGAAGCATCTCTATCAAGCGACACAGCTCTCTCCTTTTCCTCTCTCTTGTCAGACAATAACGTTGTTGTTCCGTTACCGTTAAGTACATTTGCCATCTCTTCAAGCTCTTCAAGTTCTTCAAGTTCTTCAAGTTCTTCAAGTTTTTCATTAGCAGCGACCTCATTTTCATACATTTCCAAATCCTTCTCTGCTTCCAACATTATCAGCTCTGCTCGATCAAGCGTGGCTCTAGCCTGCTCAGATTCAAAAATTTGCATATCAAGCTCAGCTTGGCGCATCACAAGCTCTTCTCGACTAAGACCAGTAGGTGACGGCTGAATTTGATCATGAACTTTCGTTGTCGGCTCAACAATCGTTGAGCCTTCCAATCCAGTAATGCTTTCATTCATGGTAGAGTTCTCCGCCACTACTGTGGGGATGAAATGTCCAAGTGGTGATTTTTCAATCTCCTGGTCATCGCTCTCAGAAATAGGATTCTCATTCTCATATGATGGGCTCTTTAGATTTCCAAAATCTTGACTGACCTCAGGAAGTCGTCGTGAAGTCTCATTTGAATAATCAGCAGTACTTGAGACTTCGTAAGCAGTCTCTTGCATAAATTCAGTAAAGAGCTGAACAGCATTTCTCTCGTGATCAATTGCAACGTCAACTGTTTGTGAACCTATTAGGGCGTTTGTCTGCAAATTTTCATCCCTTCCTAGAGTAATAGTAGCAGTCGTAGACTCAACAGCAATATCCGCACCACTCTCTGGAGCTGTCTCCATCGCTTCTGCAGTGTCCTCTTCATTTGCTACCTCAGAATCGTCAGAAGTTGCTGACGGTTGCGTTCCAAATTCTTCGTCTTCATCGTCATCCTCATCACCAGAACTTGCAATAGGTATACTCGCGGAAATTAAGATCTTCTCCTGCTCAGATTCCCTATTATCTTTCCCCAAATCACTGGCCATTTCAGAATCGATGACTGTTTCGACAATGGTAGTGCTGACTTGCTCCAAAGAATCGTCTTCATCAACGTAGACAATCTGGCTTTGATCGATAACAATGTTCAAAGATTCAGCAATCTGAGCGGTTGTATTGATAAAGGAAATCTCCTCTGATTCATCAGCATAAACAATCAGTTCTTTGGAGATTATGATCTCATCAGGTGTGGCTGTCATAACCTCTTTGGGCGCAGCAACCGGAAATACCTCAACAAGTGGTTGATCATCATAATCGTATTCGACGAAGGTCTCGTCATCTGCAGGCTCAGCTGTAGCATGTGACAGAGGCTCAAATAATGGGAGATGATCTCCTTCCTCATCTGTGAATTCTATTATCGGACTCTGAGCTAACTCAATAAGTGGAGAATCTGATACTGATTCAGGCTGCTCCCCTTCAGAACCCTCAATCTCGGATATTTCCAGATTTGTTGAGCTACCGCCCTTAGTTAAGATGATAACAGGTTCCAATTCATCATTTCCTGGTATTTCAGGAACGTAGGTTTTATCCTGTTCGCTTTCCAAGGTCACATCGAATATGCTATGTTCAGACTGCGAATCAATTCTCTCCGAAGTTGCAGTTGACGCCTGTGAGATCGCGGCCGCTCCTGTACAAGACTCGGCAATATTCTCTGACATATTGCCGTCGTGCACTTGACTGTCGTCAAGAGATGCTTCTTCCATTGGGATTTGGGTAGCAAAATCAACGTCGATAGAATCTTCCATACCCTTTTCAAAAGTGGCATTCGTATCCATATTTATAGCCACCTCTTGAACAAGGTCAGCAGACGTGTGATTATTTGAATTAGCCGAATCTTTACTGGCATTGCCTTCTGTACTTGGATACTCAGCATCCGGCATTTCGATCTCTTGCTCAGTAGTTTCAACAGCAGTATTACTGCCACTATAATTCAATAAGTCATCTTCTACGCCTATAGGCATATGAGACTCTGGGCTATAAGGCGGAATGATATCCTCACCATCGGGTTCAGGAGCTGTCTCAAGCCTAACATGATGCATTTCTGGCCCTGATTCAGGCGCAGCAGGGCTCGAGTACTGCGGCGACGTACCGACGGATTCTCTTCCAGCGACACCAGGAAATACAGAGTTGAAATCCACTTCAGAAACTTCTACCGCGGAAAATCGTTCATGAGAATCACTCCCGTCTGCGCTTCCAAGTTGAGTAGCAGCTGAGCTTTCAACCCCTCCTTTTGAAGATGGATTTGAAATTTTCGCAAGCAGAATCTCACGGTACAGATTAGACTGAGCAGTCTGCAGATTTTCCGTTTGCCGATCTTTCTGATCTTCTGCAGTATTACTTGATACATCAAAATCTGCAACGCTTCCGAGTTGAGTAACAACGCTTACATCGTCTCGAAGACCCGTGCGCTCCTGAGCATGCTGCTCAGTTAATGCTTCAGCTATCTCTACCGCGTTCGATTTTCGACGCATAAGGTCTTTATACAACTCATTCTCATCAACTAGAAGCTTTGTGTCTGGAGGCCCGGTAGGTAAAAGGGTGTTGTTCACATTACTCTCAGTTGGCGCTGTAGTAAAAGGCTCCGCTGCCAAATTACCAGTAGATACCCGCGGAAGTGAAACCGCAGACTGATCAAGCCCCTCAGCAAACCCAGAGGTTTCTAAACCAGCATGACCAGTCAGTTCTCCAGAACCATCGTCAAAGACATACTCAGACAAGGTGCGACTGTGTTTCGATCGTTTCGGTAAAGGGCCAGAAAGCTCATCTTCAAACTCGAAAATGGCCCCCGATGTGAAAGAATCATCTGCAGAAGGTAATAGAGGCCGTCGAAATACATTTGGTGGCGTATACCAAACATTTGATTCCTGAAGAACTGAACTGTGTCGTAGTGGTTGAGGCGTCGAAACGAGAGGCGGATCTTCTGACACTGACTTTGAAAAAGAGGCATCCTCGATATTTTCCTCAGCATCAGATTCGATAACTACGTCTTTCGGTACATCTTCAAAAGCTGTTTCTGCAGCATCCTCATTACGATCGGCTACAGTATGAAATGGTTCCGAGTTATTAATCTAGATCATACCGTTAGTATTAACCCATCAAAATAGGGAACGAGAATTCACGAACTTGTATCAAAACTGTACTGTCCCAAACACATTTCCAGTCTGAGTCACTTTCTGACTTGCTTAAATCGTCATTGGCAGTTATATTCGAACCAGCTAACGAAACCTTTACTATATCTCCGATTTGCATTTTACTCTCCAGAGCTTTACCTATTGCCCGTCCTAAAAAGGTGAGCTTGATTTGACCTCGATTTATACGCTCAAGAATGTCCTCTTCTCCTAATAAGATGGAGAACTCGTGTCTCGACGATGAGTAGGGCCATAGTAGCGATACCACGCCATTGATAAATGACGACTGCAAGTTTGTGTTCTCATTGACGGCAGATATCGGTATAAGACTCATTCTCTCAAAAGATTGTGGCTGTATCGAGGCAGAATTATTGTCGGCCATTTATGTAAACGCTTTCCACGAACTCAAACAGCTCCTGAGAACAGGATCTGCGTGACCCGATATTCAGTCTTGATCTGTAATGATTGATTTAGCTGTTTTTTCCAGCAAACACGAATATAAATCCAACTATCAATGCAATCGAGTACAAACAGGACGTATTAATACTGATTGCGCTTAATAATCGAGTGATGCGTTCTCGAGACGCGAGCATCAGGGGGGGGGGGGGGGGGGGGGGGGGCGGGGGAGGAGGTAATAGTACCTTTAAACAATCCAAGTAAATAACAGCGCACGCAGCTTTGCAAGGCTATACTTGTCGCATATACTGACAGCCTTCAACTGTAGCCTAATCAAGCTTACCTACTCGTATCGATTATAAGAGCGATTATAAGTGCAACTCCTGAAATGTATCCGGATCAGGTTACGAGAGACTAAGTGTGCGCTTCGGTTCTCGAGTTAGGCGATTCAATGCCCTAAACTGGAACCCTGAGCTACGGTCCGCATAAATAACCGAATTGGATGAGCGCTTCTTATCTTAGACTTGGCTCGCAATTTCTATTGGTATTCCATTGATCTAATAAATAGAAAAATCTACTGAAAATTGATAATTGGTGCAAATTAGACATCACCAGTTGTAAAGCTTAGTTAAAACGTACTGGGTAATTTGCACCCACTGGCGCCTCTCCAAAACAAATTTCATTTAATAGAAAATCAAGCCAAAACAAAGGTAAAAGCTGGTAGAGCAGTTCAGATGCTATGTTCTATCGATAATATATGGATTTGGAACACTTTATTACGTTTAGTAAGCTTGATTAGTGTAGTGGTATCATGTATCTTTCCCAAGGATGCGACACGGGTTCGATTCCCGTATCAAGCATTTGTTTTACGATTTCATATTTTTATTTTTTTCAATGTTTAAATTGGTAGTAATCTGAGCATTGGAACAGTGAAGCATCTAATTATTATAAACTAAATTTCTACATGTTCTACTATCAGTGCAAATACATCTGTGGTATATATTATTTATTCGTTTAACAATCAAAAACACAAACAAGATCAACTGTCGCGCATAAATAACAATCTGCGGGTTAATAATTATAAAATATAGCTAAATCCATTCCAGCTACTGGTAAACTTTCCGGGTAATAAAAATCAAATAAACATAACAAAAGGCACAATTTATCAATACACTAACAGCAGACAGTTTACTGCTCCTCCTCCAAGGGCAACTCATCTTCATACTCAATCTCTTCATCAGATACAGTCGCCTCCTGGTACTGCTGATACTCGCTTACCAAATCGTTCATGTTGGACTCAGCCTCAGTGAACTCCATCTCATCCATACCTTCACCAGTGTACCAGTGAATAAAGGCCTTGCGGCGGAACATAGCAGCGAACTGATCACCGATACGCTTGAAGAGCTCCTGGATCGAAGTCGAATTTCCGACAAAAGTGGCAGACATCTTAAGACCCTTGGGTGGAATAGCGCACAGGGCAGTCTGAACATTGTTGGGAATCCACTCAACGACTAGACGAATGACTTGTTAGTGCATGCTAGATATAAAAGTATGATAAATAATTAGAGCTCACAGTAAGCAGAGTTGTTGATCTGGACATTTCGCATGTGATCCTCTACCTCCTTGACAGAAACCTTTCCGCGGAAGAAGGCTCCGACAGTGAGATAACGTCCATGACGAGGATCGGCACCAGCCATCATATTCTTCGAGTCAAACATTTGCTGAGTTAACTCAGGAACGGTAACCGATCGGAAAGAGTAGGATCCCTAAATAGACGAGTTAATAGATGGCCATCAAGGGAGAATTTTATGCTTTAACTCACAATTGAAGTCAAAGGTGCGAATCCAACCATAAAGAAATGAAGACGAGGGAAGGGAACCATGTTGACAGCCAGCTTGCGAAGGTCACCTATAATTTACTTAGAATACATCACACTATATTCCTCTCCCTTCGCCAAAATACTGCCACCGAGGTACTTACTGTTGAGCTCTCCGGGGAAACGAAGGGAAGTAGTAATTCCGGACATGACAGCAGAGACGAGATGGTTCAGATCACCATATGACGGCTCTCTGAGCTTGAGAGTTCGCGAGCAGATATCGTACAAGGCCTATCGCATATCAGTATCTATATGTTTAGCAGATATCACTTCGTGAAAGTCTTACTTCATTGTCGATGCAGAAAGTCTCATCTGAGTTTTCAACAAGCTGGTGGACGGAAAGGGTGGCGTTGTAAGGTTCGACAATCTATGTCATAGTCAATGAACAATCATTCTATAGCAGCAGCATGAAATTTGACTTACAGTGTCGGAAACCTTGGGCGAAGGCACAACAGAGAAGGTGGCCATCATACGATCAGGGAATTCTTCTCTGATTTTTGAAATCAACAAAGTTCCCATACCAGCACCAGTACCACCACCCAAAGAGTGAGTGATTTGGAAACCCTGAAGGCAATCGCATCCCTCAGCCTCTCGTCGAACAACATCGAGGACCGAGTCGACCAACTCAGCACCCTCGGTATAATGACCCTTTGCCCAGTTGTTGCCAGCTCCAGACTGTCCAAAGATGAAGTTGTCGGGTCTGAAAAGATTTCCAAAGGGACCACTGCGGACAGCATCCATGGTGCCGGGCTCCAAGTCGACGAGAACAGCACGAGGCACGTATTTTCCTCCAGCTCCCTATATCAGCAATCTGTTAGCAGTGTGACAGTCAAGAAGGCACATAAATGACACTTGCCTCATTAAAGTACACATTCATGCGTTCAAGTTGAAGATCGCTGGTTCCATGGTAACTACACAAGTTGTTAATAAATATTGTTTTGAAAAACTAAACAGAATTGATCTTACGCTCCAGAGCCGTCGACGCCATGCTCGCCGCAAATAGTTTGCCTATATTCCATTTGCCGTAAGAATCCAGTCACTACTAGGATCTCAATATGATGTAAATAATTACCAAAAAGCAGCGCCCTAAGAAATGTCCGTTAATTGAGATAAGTCCAGAGAGAATACTGGCGCACGGCCAACACAAACGCATGAGCACTTACAATCTGGTTACCACACTGACCGGCCGATAAATGAATCTAGGCAGATATGTTAGAAAATGTAGCGCAGATAATGAGTTTATCCCAGACGACGCGACCCAAGTGACAAGCAGATAGAGTAAGAAAAAGTCGTGCTAGGTGAGAGCAAAACAGAAGGGGGGAACTATGACGCGTCATACGATTTCTCTCATTGTGATAAAGGGCAATCAAAGTAAAATAGGCAACTGAGCTGCTGAAGAAGGGTATATCAAAAGATGGATCGAGTGATTTTTCAGAGAAAAAGGGTTGCTGGGGATGGATGAGCGCAAAATGGAGGAGCAGAAAGAGAAGAGTAAGCGCGGCGAGCAAAGGGGCTTCTGCCTCGCTCTGTTTGTTGTGGTTTGTTTACTTCTCGCGTTACCCAAGTTACCCGGATAACTCTATTCTGTGACAACAGCCTTCTTGCTCCCAACGCGTCTGGCTCTTTCATAGTAATCACTATATCATTACTTTGAATGTATGATATGTCTAGCTGACATCTAGAATAGTAGGTGACTGGATAGTGCTATATAGTCACCAATTTTATTCCGATAATAAGACAAAGCAGCTGCACTACCAGAACTAGAACTAACAACTACTTTGGAAGATGTATTGAACATAGTTTGCAATTCTTTCCAAAAAGACTTCTCTACTCTAACTGAAATAACCGTTACAGTATGGCAGAAACCAGGTCCTCCGTTATACAGGGCAAGCCATTCAAGCCTTGGTAAATTCTTCCTCGTCACTCATATCTCCACCAACTTCCCTACACCATTTGTACACCTGTGCCCTGAACCTATCGGCCCGTAATAATCCACCACGGATCTTGTACAGCGAGCGAATAAATTCTTCTCCTCGCTGAGCAGCAATCTGAGCCAGTTGACGCGTGTCTTGCGCAATCTCCGGAGAAAACCCAAAATCACGATCAACTTCGAGCTTCGGCAATGCAAAAAAAGGCTCTAATTCATTTGTCGTTTGGTGACGAGTTATCCGTCGTGTAATAGCTCGACCGCTATCGTCATTATCGCTGTTATCATCGTGACCGTCGCCAGCTATGCCATTTCCGTTCACATCATTGCCATCATCTTGTTCAAACTTCACTGACTCTTTCCCGTTACCATTTACACCATTTGGTTTTGAACCATTTTCTTTCGCCTCTACGTCTTCGCCATTAGCTTGTAGATCATTTTCTCCGTCGTGGTCATATAATTCTGGAAGATGTAGATTCTCATCACGGATGTAAGCTGGATTGTCGCCGAGGAACGCTGCTAGCAGCCTGTTAAGCTGAGAAACCTGAGTCTGCTCTGTGCAAATCAAGTCCAAAGCTCGACGTGCTAACGTTGATAGTGTAGTTCTGGTATAAGCCTTTGATATCCCGGGATGGCCAGGCAACTCTGAAGGGTGACCAATTGGAGAGAGAATGGCTGCGAGAGTTAGCTCGTGCGCAGATGCTTGCAATGATTAGTTCACATACCTTCCAGATCAATACCAGCATACGGATCATCGTCATCATCTTGTATGTCATCTACGTCGCCGCCGTACTCATCCTCATCATCACTAAATCTCGTGTCCTTGGGTGAAGACTTCAGACGTATGATTGCTCTACGCTTGCTGGCGTACTCGACAACCTTCACAATCATCAGAAAATAAACAAAAAAAGAAGCCCAGTTAAAATGATCACATACCTCAGTCGGCATTGCCGCCCCATAAGCCGTTCCAAGACGTCCTTCGTGGACTGTCCTTGCTTTGCGCTTCAGCTTGCGCCCGTGATTAGATACTGCAGCACCCACTGACTCGTCCGAATCGGAAGCTGGTAGTCACAAAAAAAGTAGTCAGTGATCTGCAGCTTGTAGCATTATTCAAGTTTTACTATATATACGCATACCATCTTCGCGACGTTCTAAGGCCGCCTTGAACCGCCTGGACCACAAAGGTAGGTTAGCGGATACTTGCTCAGGCTCGATTTGACTCACAGGCATACATTATCTCCTCGATTAGACTTTGATCCACCATTTCGTATAGCACGCTTCAGATACACAAACAAAACAGCAATATACAAGAAGAGCAAGTGCTGGATTTGAGGAACAGAGAAAGTAGCAGGATGCTATTGCCCGACGGTGGTCGTCTTCACTGTCAATTAACCTAACCACAGAGCGCCGCACCGTCGCCATAAACCTTATAATATTTACCCGGCCCGGTATCCCTACTGCCTCGCACTAGATATTGTTGCTTGAGTCTCTCTGTCTCCGTATCTTACCAGTTATCTCAATTATTGAATAAGATTTATCAGCTAGCTTTCATTGTATACGCTATTAAGTAATATGGCTATATCTCGTGCAATCTGATCATAACACAGCTGAAGGCAAATTGATCTATTCATATTCAACAGCTTCGACCTGGCGTTTATTTGCGTAATATAGCGTTTACTCCATATACTTGTTAAACAAGACAATTAGATTCTAGCGATTGGCTGATTATCACCATGGATCTTTATCCCATAGAGTACATGTGCCATAACCTGCCATTAATGGCACTGAGTGGGCTTACAATTGCACATAATTCCGAGCCATTGCATATAAGCACTTCAGGATTAGAATCTCCAGCTGCAGTTGATCCTGATTTCCCAAATTCGTTTGAGCTATACAAAGCATTTAACGACGATCACCATGAAGCTATATGGGAGCCAAGGGCGGTCAAGTCTGACGCGAAGCTGCAACCGACATTTCGAGTTATTGCGGTTGATAAAGTAAGTACTCCTCACTTTCGCTTGATCTAAGACTAACATAAGTAGCACTATCGATTGCCGTCTAAGAAAGCATCACCTCTGTCTCCGAGATCAACGTCTTCCGTCTCATCTGGTACTAGATCTCCTGGTCTTCATTCACCTTTATCCCCTCTTTCGCCAGAGTCCCCGCTATATCCAGATGGAATCATGTCTCAATTTTGGCTCAGAAAATATCGGAACTTCCTGCCATCAGTAGTAGTATCATTTCACGAAATTTACACGGAGACTGAGGAGGTACAGATGAAGATCAATAATGATAGTGAACTCATAAAGGAGCTAAATGAGCAAAAGAGGTACTTTGCTGAACGCAACGTCAAATTGACAGCGGTGATTGTCAGCCGAAAGTCAATTCTAAAAAGTGTGGATTTGAATGATCGAATAGCATATTTGCGCAAAGGCACTGGGCTAGATGCTCGATCAGGTTTATGCTTTGTACCTCCTAGTTCTCCAGTTGAGATTCAAGTTTTTGCGAAAGAGTGAGATCAAAATTGTTAGATTCTTGAGCCATTCTAATTTTGAACTATACAGACTGAAATCATTTCTATCTCCTTTTGCTCTCGATTTTTATGGCTCATTATTGAAGCATGCGCGTAAGAAACGTGGACACAATGGAGCTCCTGCACTGACTTCTCCGTCTATGCAGCTTCTTTCACCTCAAGGATGGAACGTGCGATACGAACTCAAGCAAGCGGTTTTTTCAGAGTATAGGCAAGATATAGATCTTGCCATCAAATTCTATGGAATCGCGTACGAATCTTTACTAGAAGTATTCAAAACAATCCCGGCTGACAGTTCACGTTGGAACGAGGCACGTGCTCTCTTAGATGCAATCGCTTTCAAGGTAAGAAAAACACCGAATAGCTTTATCATCTGTTGGAAATGATGCTGATTTGTATCAGATTTTAAAATGCAATCTGTACCTTAACTTACCGGTAATGGCGCAAAAAGTTTTCAACGTTCACCTCCAGAGTATTGCCGGCTTGGTTGAACACACGTTCTCCACGACTGAATCTTATAGTTTTTATGGATGGAAAGCACTTCAATATCAGGTTCTTGCGCAACTACTTGATCTCGTACCTGAAACTATATCACCACGTTCTGTTCCATTCGTAGGTGTTGATACGGAAATAGTCGGACCGGAATTTCCTTCGTTGAACGTCCTGCATCATACTGGATACCAGTATCTTAACGCTGCTCATCAGACCCGAATGCGGAAACAATTGAGCCGGAGCTCTATTATTGGCGTATATGATACATACATGACACTTCCGCCGGACCAGGAATACACTGTTGATCACAACAGTTTAATTCTGGGATTCTTGGAAACTGCATATTCGAGATTTGTTGGCGGAAACGAATCTCAGACTCGAATGCAGGCACATATTGCTCATCAAATGGCGCAGATATACTTCTCTGACGAAAAGTATCCTGATGCGTTGAAATATTTCTATTTAGCCGAGGGACTATATCGAAAAGAGCGATGGAATTACTTACTAGGTTATATTTTAAACGATGCAATTTATGCTGCACAGCAAGTGCAGGATAAAGAGCAGCTTGTAAGGCTCCAACTGGAATTTCTTAGTGAAGGTCTGGGCCCATGGAACAAAAATGCAGTCAATGTTCCACAGTTCATACAAACCAATGAGGAAAAACCAGATGGAGAAGTTCCCGAATACGTCATTAGCTCTGATAACATTCTAAGCTTTTGTAAGTTATATTATTGTTAATGTTACTTAGGACACAAACTGATGCCAATATAATATAGTCGATGTCAACTTTGCGTTCATGATATCAGAAACTCATGTATCGTCTACAATTGCAAGCCAGCTGACAATTCAATCAAAGCACATTGCGGCCGCCGGTGATGTGATACCGTCAAGTTTGCAAATCAATTTCAGCGGCTCTGTCAAACCTATTGTTATTACTCATGATCCGTCTGTGTCAGCTTCAAGAATTAAAAAATTGAAAATAGACGATGGAGACGATATTCAAAAAGCTACTGCGTCACTGCAATTCAAGCCCAACGACATCATGACATTTGAAATCTTGCAATTATTGAAGAAGGTGGAAACGGTTTCAGCAGTTTCTGTTCTATTTACATTTATTCAAAAATCATTTGTACTGAAATTAGCGATCGACCTGGATACGGCTGAACCTGAACGTGCTATTTCTCGTTGGTTTGTTGAGGGTATGAGATTTCTAAAACGTGTTGCTTATGTTTGTGATCTGCTAACCTCGTGGTAGATGATGAAACGCTTCATTCTCAATATTTAAGCAGTCTCGTACCCAGATCCTTAACGTGTGTACTTTATCGTTCGCCATTTATGAGCACAATACTAACATGACAGTGTCAAACCTAAACCTCCACGAGTTGTGATCATATCCAATGTTAAGGGTCCAGCATACATTGGCGAAGAGCTTTCGATTCCGCTAACTCTTACAAGTGAAGAGCCTGAAGATATCAAATTGTCGATGTCAGTTAAAGTGCAAAATGTAGAAGATCAGCTAGAGATTACAGGATTCTGGTCAGATGACGACACTAAAGGAAGCACTATTGATTTGGACGTCATAGCTTCGGGTTCAGATTCCATTATTCGAGATTACACTATGCGAATGCCGAATGAGACATGCGATTTGGTGATGGTGGTCACGGTGACATATCAGCTGTTATCTGATCCTGAGATTGATATTAGTAAAACTCATGTGATTGATTTGCCAGTAATATTTCCGTTCCAGGTATCTTATGACCTCACGCCACGCATATATCCAAAGAAGTGGCCAAGTCCATTTTTCGTGTACGATCTTCAATCTCATAGCCCACCAATTACCAAAAGATGGTGTTTATCGGCGACAATCGATGCTGTCGATATGTCACATATGGAAATTAGCGATTACGATTTCAAAATCTCGAACAAAACTGGCATTGACTTACAACTTCTCGATGGACCAAAGGAATTGACTCATGGACCGACGCCTTCGGATCCATATACCCACTCATTTATACTTGACGTGACCAATAATGATGCCGTTGAACGCAGGGTAGCGAATGCCGATGCCCTGCTTACGCTCAAATGGCGCAGAACCACTGCTAAGAATAAGGGAGAAGACAGTTATAATTTTTTTGATTTGCCGATATTGAAATTGACCTTCCCGCTATTAGAGCCACGCGTTCTTCTTGATGTTGAGTCGACCTCGTCAGATTTAGTTCATCTGGTATATTATATTGAAAATGCCACTAGTCATATCTTGACATTTTCCGTGACGCTAGATCTGAATACTGACATGTCCCTATCTTATCCGCTTCGTCACCAGCTTCGGCAGCAACTGCTCTCTAAGGATCCATCAGCAGCAACGGGAATCGGAGGCCGTCCATCACATGACGAAAGTGATAGAAGACATAGCCTGTCTCGCGACCAGGCCCCTCCTTTACAACAACATTCTATATTTAATTATGAAGGAAACAAACAGGTTGGAGTCCGGGTCCTGCCTTCCACATGCAGAAGGCTTGATTATGATCTGCTTCCATTGGCTGTTACATCTGGATGGCAGAGAGTTCCTGCGTTGAGAGTATACGACACCCATTTTAAGAAAAGTCTGAGCGTGTTCCCCGCAAGTGAAAAATTTAGAATCGATTTCAAAACTGGAGCGGTGTATGTAAATATTTCGTCGTCGTCAGAGGATCTGAGCAATAATCTTGGAAGTGAACTATAATTATTCGCACTTTTTTGGTATATTGCAGTAGCCAGTTCTTAAATGTCTCTATTTAGCAAAATATTTTACATTGCATTTCGTATAATCGAAAGTAAAAAAATAGTAATTGGCAAGAGGTAATTCTACGTATATTAAGAAAACATCATTCTCAAAGCTCATATGACTCTTTCTTTTCCTACAAGGGCAGAACGGGAATTTAGTAAGCCTCACCCTTCTCTTGCTTGGCACGTCCGTACTTCTTGAGGCGAATAGCCTGGACAGCGATGAATCCCGAGGCATCAGTAGGCTGGAAGTCTCCAATTTCGTCCATGGAACTCTCGCTAGCATCGTAGAGTTTCTCGGTCTCGGAGGAGCGGCCAAGAACCATAAAGTTGCCTTTGTAAACCGCGCATCGGACCTCACCGTTGACGTTCTTCTGCGACGGGGCAATCATAGACCGGACGTACTCGCACTCAGGAGTGAAGTACATACCGTTGTAAAGCTGACGAGAGAAAGTGGTGGTCACGAACTGGTCACGGATAGCACGAACCTCGCGGTCAAGAACAAGGCCCTCGAGATCGACGTGAGCGGAGCGAAGAATGGTAAGACCGGGAGTCTCGTAGCAGCCGCGAGACTTCAAGCCGATGAAGCGGTTCTCGACGATGTCGATACGGCCTACACCGTTGCGACGAGCGATGGCGTTGGCGGTGAGAAAAAGCTCGACGGCGTCAGTGACTTCCTTGCCGTTGTCATACACAAGCTTAACTGGAATTCCCTTTTCGAAGTAGATGGTGAACTCCTCAGGCTTATCGGGAGCATCCTGTGGGTCGACAGTGAGCTTCCACATATCCTTTGGCGGGGTGGTGTTGGGGTCCTCAAGAATACCAGCCTCGAACGAGATGTGAGCAAGGTTCTCGTCGGTACTCCATGGCTTAGCGGCGGTCTGCTGAACGGGAATGCCCTTCTCAGCAGCATAAGCGAGAAGAGCCGAGCGGCCGGCGAAACGGTTGAAGAACTCGGGAAGACGCCACGGTGTAATGCATTTGATATTGGGCTGCAGAGCGTAGAAGGAAAGCTCAAATCGAACCTGGTCATTACCCTTTCCAGTGCAGCCATGAGTGACGGCAAAGCAGCCTTCCTCCTCAGCAACCTTGATTTGAGCACGAGCGATAATGGGACGGGCGAGCGAAGTTCCCAAGAGATAAACGTTTTCGTAAATGGCATTGGTCTGAATAGCAGGGAAGCTACCGATATATTAGCCCAACAAAGTCCAAAAAAACGATTCATATATAATAATGAAGCCTACCAAAGTTCCTCAATAAACTCCCGGCGAACGTCGACCAGGACGTACTTGGAAGCACCGATTTTCAAAGCCTTAGCACGCGCAGCCTCAAAGTCCTCCTCTATAGAAATTGTATTAGAGCGATAGCACAAACTGCAAAAATTCAATTATAAGAACTGACCCTGGCCAATGTCAGCCATGAAGGCGATGACTTCGTATCCTTGTTCAAGGAGCCAAGCAAGGATGACGGAGGTGTCGAGACCACCAGAGTACGCAAGACAGACTTTTCCTTTAGAGGCCATTTTATGAATGATCTTGCGATAAGTTAAAAAAGATTCTGATTTGGTATATACAATAGCAAATCCCTTATACCAAAGTAGTAATTGTCGGCTACAACAACAAACAAGATAATTTTAAAAAGAAAAAAATCTCGAAGAGCACTTCACGATGCCGGATATTTTTCTTGCGATGACTCAAACTTTAAAATTCTGGCTGTTAACCAAATTTACCCGAAACCTGATTACATGTTAAGGCGTTTGTATCGCTTTGGGTTAGGTTACACACTAAAAGCAACAATTGAAGCTGCTTTCCGGTTGTTCAAACATAGCTTTCGGTATTTGGTTTCAATGCTATACGAGTTTGGCAAATTGATGAGTATGCAATAGAGGAATTATTTATTGTCTAGAAAGAACTTGAAAAATGCAGCATCAGAGCGGATTCACCGCTTTTTTGACTTGTACTCTGTTGACAGCCCTCTACGTCGGTGTTTTGTACATCCATCCAGGCAGTAGACCAAGTGCCACTATTTCTCGAAACGATTCAAATGTTATTAAATATCGAGTCATTGCGATTACAATAAGCACAGTTATAGCCGCAGTGATGACTTCATGGATTCTCAATGGCTGGCAGTTTTCTTTGAATCCTCTGTATATCATGGTATCCCTTCGAATGCTTCCCGCTCCGTCATTTTTCGAGCTCTTTAGATCTAGCCTGCTTATCACTGCTATTCTGTTTGTTGGACCGTTGACAGAAAAACTCATCTTCTCTCAAGGTTGGAGGGAGTTCGATCAGAGTTTCAAGACCATCTTCAGAAGCTGGATCAACTTGCGCAACTACATAATCGTAAGTCAAGCATTTCTGCAGCATATTATATAAATACTGATAACTGCGACTCAACCAGGGACCATTTACCGAAGAAATTTTTTTCCGATCTTGCATAATATCTCTAGAATTGCAATCTCGCATGTCCCCCAAAACAGCAATCTTCGTGACTCCCCTCTACTTTGGCATCGCTCACCTTCACCACGCGTACGAATCTTATATTCAAAATCCAGCATATCTCAAAATAGTCATCCTCAATTCTTTATTTCATTTCGCTTTTACAACGATATTCGGATGGTATGCAGCTTTCTTGTTTATGCGCACCGGCAGTTTTTGGCAGCCATTCATCGCGCATGTGCTATGCAATTTAATGGGTGTACCACGGGTTGGTGCCAGATTGGAAGGACCGCGATGGTATACGCAACTTTATCATGCATTACTGGTCATTGGATTGATCGCTTTCGGAGTATTACTGGGACCCCTGACAAAGTCATCGAGAGCGATTATGTAGTTATGAATATGATACATTGAAATTTACTAGAATATGCTTATCGAATATTGGCACGACATAGACGTGACAAACACCCAGATAGCTGGAGTAACGTACCGACACCGTCTAAAATCCGCATATGTGTAAACCCGATTTCCTTATAATTCTGTTAGCTCATGGATTGACTTCAGCAAATATCATTGACTTACTTTGATGTACTCCAGTCGCTCAGGTTCGCTCAGCCCGTCCACTACCTTGACAACTCGAAACATCGTGCCAATAATATCAACGGCACTGTATCCCTTATCCCAAAGCTTCCTGCGCAAAATATTCAGAGCGCTGTCAAGATCTCCAAGCTGACAAGCTTTAATCATCTCCTGCACATCTGTAGGATGAGGACTGTCGACAATCTTCCAGACATTATCCTCGTTCACATAGCCAAATCCCGCTACTGTACTTTGTAGATTATTAATTGCCTGTCTCATATCTCCTTCAGCAGAAAAAATCAATGCCTTCAGTCCACTATCGTTGTATTTGACATTTTCAAAATCAATAATCTCCTTCAATCGCTTTAACACCTGTGCATCCGTCAGCCGAGCGTAGCGCAAGATAGCACAGCGAGATTGTAGCGGTTCGATGATTTTATTAGATTGATTGCAAGCAAATGCAAAACGAGTGGTTGAAGAATACACCTCCATCGTTCGACGTAGCGCCTGCTGGGCGGCCGCAGTCATACTGTCCGCCTCGTCAAGGATAATGATTTTTTGCCGGCCAGGAGGGAGATTTACGTGCTTTTGCGCAAAAGACTTGATCCGGTTCCGAACAGCATCCACGCCTTCAGATAAATTAATAAAATATTTCAGGCAATTTCAATTTTATTCAGATGTTTGTACTGACCTCGTTCATCTGAAGCATTCAATTCAAGTACACCCTCTTTGTAATTTTCTCCTAGTAACTGACGCGCCAAGCATAGCACTGATGTCGTCTTTCCTATTCCCGGCATTCCCTGAGATATATTCAATACTATGCTTTTTAATATAATGAAGTAAGGATGCTCACTGAAATAATTATATGGGGCATATTGCCGTCTCTTGCAATAATCTTCAACCGCTCAACAGTTTCGATATTGCCGACAATATCATCTAAATATATCGGCCTATACTTCTCCACCCTTCCGCCAAATATTAGCATACTGGAAGATATGAATAACCATCAAATAGATGAAATCACCATGGCAATTCGATCCCTTCGCTTCCATCTTTGCTCTTTTTTTCGAGAATCGATCCGCGCTTCAAAGCATCGAAGGATGATTCTCCGGTACTTTCGGTCATTGCTCAATCAAATATATATTTACAACCAATGAAGAGAAGAAAAGTTATCGGGCTGATAAAGTATGTTGATAAAGTATGTTGATTATGATTGAGCAGTGTCAATATAGGAAATACGCGACGACGCGTTCGAACGCGACCTTTTCTCAGCAACTTCGTGGCTTGTAATATGTGGCTTGAATGCTGTGGCGCTGACAATAAGATTGACTCGTTATTATTTCTCACCTCCCTATTCTGTCCTTCGATTCCAAGGAGGTCTAATAACCGATCTACAAAATAGAGGTATTTTGAGCCTGATATTGAGACTGTGAATGGTTTAGCGGCGTGTTAAAGAAGGCATACCATCTGAAAGAGAGCTTTTGATAGTAGTGGTTTCTTCATATACATATGATCTCTGATCATCACAAAAATGTTTTGATAAACATCAAGAGATCACAGTATTACATTATTCGAATTGCGCGCTATATGAAGATTTAGCTTTAATTCAAGGCGCTCTGAAAGGTAGGATGCCGATGTCATCGCGTCTGACAATCAAAGAAAACACTCCATCAGAATCGGGATTTTCGGATGGCAGCACAGAAAACTCGTCAACTGACGATGACCAGCGTGCCTGGATGATAAAAGTTGGATGGTCTGATGGTAATACTGCCTGTCATCCATCAGGCGACTTTCTGGATCCGAGAATCCTAAAAAATGGCCGACTGAATTATTATAAACAGATAGATAGACAGGATTACAGATATAGCAACTACCAAACAAAACTAGGCAAGTTTGTCGCCGAGTCAGTGGATGATCTAGCAAATAGATATCCTCGTATGTATAGATTTAATGTGCAGGTCTAATTTGTTGAGCTAACATGTCATAAATGTAGATCAATACTTCATCCTCGAAGCAATACCAGAAGGCTACGCTCTATTTGATCACCAAACACAAGGTAGATCTGACGTCTATCTTTTCGGTCACCCTACAGGTCATCCTTTCAGAAGCCCAAAAGAGTTTTTACCTCATTTACAGTGGTTGATAGCAGATTTCCAGCACATTTACGCAAATTGCCGGTGTGGTCCATGTAAAACTTTGACCGCCCGACATAGTACGAAAATAACCTTTTCGCTTCCGAAAATCTCAGGTGCATCAATATGCAGTACTCCTAAATCGTTTGAAGAAATGGATATTGAGCGCAACGAGGATTTGGTTAGCTCTGCGGGAATCTACCGATTAGGGGAAATTGTATGGTTCGAATCAGATCCGAACGACGTTGATCTACTACAAACCTCAGATATAGGATACGACGGATCGAAGCGCATTCCAGCAATTGTCGTCAACCGCAAAAAAGCCCGTGAAAACGAACATTTTATCGGAAAGCTTGAGCCAGATGATGAACTCGAAATCCTGGTCACGGTATATTCGATTCTTATAATTCCTGACGGACTACTAGGCCGCATTCCTGAAGGCCGACTAAAGCCATATCTCTCCATAAACATGCCTCCCTCTATTATCAACCGCCAGTATCTTAGCCCATTCTTTGATCTTGTTAAGACTTGGACACCTATTGTACCTCTTGAAGCTACAGATCTTCATCAAGATTATGCAGGAGTTTTTCTGGGTGCAGAAAAAATCTGGAAAGGAGATGCTGTCCGTTTAGTGCCAATAGAAAGTGAGACTCTGCTAGAGCTAGGTATAACCGGCGCTGAAGTAGTTTTTATTGAACGAATATTCGTTGTTCATGGTGAATCGGCACCGCGATTTGAAGGACAGCTATGCATAAAAAACCCCGCTTACGGAAGTGATCCCGACGAGCCTTACTGGAACGGTTTACTAGAAGATGATCAATCGGCATTCCTGGAGATTGAAGAGCTTGCGGGTCGCTTTTATAGACTGAATAGTCTCGAACTGAAGTCGTTACCTTCAGCACCTACTGTTGCAGTGAGAAGAGTAGAACGGCGCAGACAGCTCTTGAAAATTAAGAATTTGGACTTCGATATTGAGGGACTGTAGAGATACTTATAGCTGTTGATTTAATATTATTTTGCCGAGTAATCTCGGTGAAAAACATAATCCAAATGCAAATCTATATGTATACATATGTATATTTAAACTGCTAATAGTTACCAAATTGTTCAACCTTGCTCCACTATATCTATAAAATTACCAATTAAAACAAAAAAAGAGCTTTTCATTACACACCCTAAAAACTTAAGGCTTTAATACCAATCATCAGTATTATTAACAACACACCGCTGAGTTCCTTCAACAGTCTCAACTAATTCACCAATGACATAAACTTTCTCGCCGCCTTCTGCCAACAATGCACTCAATTCTTCAACAACATCCTTCTTAACAGTGAGAACCATGCCAATTCCCATATTAAGAGTTTTGTTGATATCCTCCACAGGAACGTTTCCAGCCTTTCCGATCCACTTGAATACAGGCAGAACGGGCCACGTACTCCCGTCAATCTTGGCCGATAAATGAGAAGGTAGCATACGCGGCACGTTCTCGACTAAGCCACCGCCTGTTATATGCGCCATTCCAAGAATGAGTTGCTTCTTAATAGCCGGCAAGAGCGATTTGACATATATCCGCGTAGGAATGAGTAGACTCTCTTGAACAGACACAGAGGCATCCCAAGGTGCTGATTGATCATAAACGACACCAGCGTACTCAATGATCTTGCGCACAAGAGAGAACCCATTAGAGTGCACACCTGCAGATGCGAGTCCAAGTAGCACATCGCCAACAGCCATTGCATCAATATCAGGTAAAGTCTTTCCGCGCTCAACGGCTCCGATGGCAGTTCCACCCGCATCATAGTCATCGTTGTGGTAGATCCCTGGCATTTCAGCAGTCTCACCACCAACAAGTGCACAGCCAGCAAGAATACAGCCATCAGCTACGCCACTGACGAAAGCAGAGGTAACTGAGATATCGAGATGCGAACAAGCAAAGTAATCAAGGAACATGAGCGGCTCGGCTCCTTGCACGACGAGATCATTGACGTTCATCGCCACAAGATCTATACCGACGGTATTGTTGATCCCAGAAAGTTGAGCAATCTTAACTTTAGTACCAACGCCATCAGTGGCAGCCACAATAAGCGGGTCTTTAAATCCAGCAGCCTTCAAATCAAAAATGCCACCAAACCCACCAAGTTCGGCATTAGCACCTGAACGAGCCGTAGATTTGACCTTAGCCTTGATTCTTTCGACGAGCTCAGCACCGTCATCAATTGACACTCCAGCTTTGGCATAAGTGAAAACCTCGGCGGTTTTTTCGCGGAAAGCACGATAGGCAATATCCTTGCGGTACTGCATGTCCTGTAAGTGAATCTTATCAACACCTAAATACGCTTTCTTGACGGCTTCTTGAAGCGAGTCCGCAACGGCAGAAGCAGCAATTACACGACCGCCGTCAGAGACAAGTTGACCAGAGGATGTAATTGAAGTTCCAGCGTGAAAGATAAAAGTGTCATCACTGTTGAGAGGATCGACGATGATTGGCAGCTTCTTCTGATACTTTCCTGGGTATCCACCCGCGGCAACGACGACAGTGACACCATATTGACCACTGGTCTTGATTGAAATCGCGTCAAGGCGATGGTCACAGCATGCAAGAAATATCTCGGCAAGATCGGTTTCCTTTGTAAGTAAAGGTAAGATCGACTGCGTTTCGGGGTCACCGAAGCGCACATTATACTCCAAAACCTTTGGGCCGGAAGCAGTAAGCATAACACCAGTGAACAGCATACCAACGAAAGGAAATCCATCTCTTCGCATGCCGTCAATTGTAGGCTTAATGATAGTCTTGCGAATCTCATCAATGATGGAGGGAGTAGCAACAGGAGCGGGAGCGTAAGTTCCCATACCACCAGTGTTCGGCCCATTATCGCCGTCAAATATACGCTTGTGGTCTTGCGCAGGAGGAAGGTCAACAACAGTATATCCATCGGAAAATGCAAGGATAGACAGCTCGTCGCCAACGAGGCATTCTTCGATGACAACCTCGTCGCCGGCGTCGCCAAAGGCGCGATCTTCCATAATCTCCTTGAGAGCGTCGTAGGCTTCCTGCTTAGAAGTCGGTATCAGGACTCCCTTTCCAGCAGCAAGACCCGCGGCTTTGATAACAACGTTATGGTCAACAGAGTCAACATAAGCTTTGGCTTCCTCAAACTTGCTAAAGTTCTGCATGACAAGAAAAAGTTAGTCCCAGATTATTACTTCACAATCAAGAGGAGAGAGCCACTGACTTGGTAGGCGGCAGTAGGAATGTTGTGCTTCTTCATAAAATCCTTGGAGAAAGTTTTCGATCCCTCCATGCGAGCAGCAGCCTCTGAAGGACCGAAGACTCTAATACCAACTGCGCACAAATTAGAGACGGGGATGTCATTGTAGTATCAGCACCAATTACATACTCTTTCTAAAGCTAGTCTCAATACCGTCAACCAACGGCTGTTCTGGACCAGGAATAACAAGATTGATCTCTTTTTCGAGAGCAAAATTAACCAAGGAGGCAAAGTCTGCGCTGTCGATAGGAACGTTTTCCACGTTCTTGAGACCATGAGCAGTACCACCATTGCCGGGCGCGACCCAGATATGCTGGACGAGCGACGACTGAGCTAGTTTCCAAGCCAGAGCATGTTCACGTCCGCCGTTTCCTACGAGAAGGATGCGCAGAGACATTGCACTCGAGGTTTTGGGGTAGGAGATGGTTGCGTTGAAAAAATTAAAATTCGAGACCAAAAAATTTTGGTGAGTAATTCCCAGCGAAGCGAATCACATGACTCAATAACAGATTTTTTTGAGTTCTGATATTTTCAAGTTTAATAGCGGACAACCACTGCTCAACTTATCCTCAACTGTTCACAAGAAATAATCCATATAGACCGAAACAACAATGCAGCGGTCATTCACAATACGCGTGCCTTGCTCGTCGGCCAACATCGGCCCCGGCTTCGACGTCGTCGGCCTCGCTCTGTCCATCTTCCTCGAGCTCAAAGTTCGAGTGGATCCCTCTGTCTCGGGCGTCGAGCAGAATTGCAAGATTCTCAATGTTGGTGAAGGTGCGCAAGAACTGCCTACACTAGCGGATCACAATCTTATTACCAGAACCGCGCTTTACGTGCTCAAATGCCACGATATCCGGAGGTTTCCTGAAACTACATTCGTCACGATTACGAATCCAATTCCCCTCGGTCGCGGTCTTGGCTCATCTGGCGCGGCAGTTGTTGCCGGTGTCATGCTTGGAAATGCAGTTGGTCAACTAGGACTGTCAAAGGACCGAATGATGGATTACTGTCTGATGATCGAGCGCCATCCCGATAACGTAACTGCTGCTATGATGGGCGGCTTCGTGGGCTCATATCTGCGCGAGCTCGACGCTGCAGATATGGAACGCAAAGAGATTCCTCTGGCGGAAGTTCTTCCCGAACCCGCTGGAGGTCTCGACACCGGCTTGAAGCCTCCTGAACCTCCGATTGGTATCGGACATCACATCAAGTTTGGCTGGGCTAAAGAAGTCAAAGCAATTGCAATTATCCCGGACTTTGAGCTCTCGACTGCCTCCTCGCGAAGCGTTCTACCAAAGGCGTATCCCGCAAAAGACCTCATTTTCAACCTGCAACGTCTCGCTGTCCTCACTACGGCCCTCACTCGCTCCCCACCAGACGCTGACCTCATTTACCAGGCTATGCAAGATAAAGTCCATCAGCCATATAGGAAAACTCTCATTCCGGGATTGACAGAGATCCTTGCTTCCGTGACTCCAAAGTCACACCCTGGGCTTCTCGGAATCTGCCTGTCGGGTGCTGGTCCTACGATTCTTGCTCTTGCCACTCATAACTTTGATGCTATAGCTGATGAAATTCTTGCTAGATTCAAGAAAGAAAACGTGCATTGTGTTTGGAAGTTACTTGAGCCGGCATATGATGGAGCAGAATACATAAAAGGGTAGCTAATGCTAGCATTTTGTATAAAAGTTTTCGGTTTGTTTCATTCATTTAAAATGGTTCAACTAATCAATAGAGTATATGAATATTCTCAAGTATATCAGACATTTGTTCCCCACTGTCTCCTTCTCCCATCCTAAATAGCATTACAAAACAGATATTATTATATAAAACAAAAAAATTGACATATAATGCAACAGCTCAACTATGTAAAAAATGCAAAAAGTGTAAAAAAAAAAATATATAAGAATAAATGCGACTAAACCCCATAAAAAAATTGACTCCGTAAAGTTGATCTATTATATTCCAATTAAGCGCAGTACCTGAAGAAATCATTATCAGGTACACTGGTAGCCCAACTCTCGATCGTGTTTAGTGTAGTATAGATCATAGATCCGAGTCCAAACAAACAAATGAACACATCCAATCCCTTCATAAACGTTGTATTCGCACACGCGCGATAATGAAGTAATGGCGGATATATGTACGTAAGCGGGATACAAGCAAACGAGCCGATTAACGCAACAAACTTGTCTAGATCGTCAGCTCCTCCCCAGGCTACAAAGGCCGTGATCAGTACGACGCCCATGCGAAACACATTCTTCGTCCATTTAGCACGGCTATCATGCTTGCCTGACTTCGGGAACCAAGCATTCTCCATGATGCGAATTGCAGGAAAAAGTTGAAGAGGAGTCGATAGCAAAATAGCCATAGCGTAGATAAACTGCACAGAGTTGACGAGACGGTTGTCCTGAGGCATGTTGAGAATAACGACAGTCTCGACATTCGACCCATAAGCGGCATACGACAAAATTCCCATCGAAATATAAACAAAAGTGATAATCGCCATCACAATAGCAATAGCGGAATAAAATTGCTGTGGCTTATGCATTGATTCATGGATCGGGATTACAAGTCCAATACCTTCAAAAGTGAAAATCGCAGTACCAATGAATAATGTCCAGTCTTTGCTGTTAAATGCAGCAATGTCAGAGACTCCGTGTTCAACCAAGACGCGTCCATCCCAGAAGTAGACATAAGCGAGACCAAGTAAGATAAAGAAATCAGCAATCAACGCAGACAGCGATAGCTTGGAAATATTGCGAACCATTGAAAGTGGAAGGAAGACAATAAGTTGCAAAAAAATCAGATATCGCACCGGAACCAGTACGCGACAATCGGTGATAGCCATAATGAATGCTTGTAAGTTCTCTGAAGTGAAGACAGTGTAGGCAGCCGCGAAACCGATTTGAGATAAAACAATCGACGTTAAAATAAGCATGCGCACTTTTTTACCATACAAAATTCCTCCCATATCTAATCAATATGTTAGCTTCACAGTCACAAAAAAAAGAAAAACAAAAATGCAGGCATACCTCCAAAACTAGCATTGACAGCCATACGAGAGTCGATAAGCAAGATAAAGCAATAATAAGTCAAGACGGCAACGAAGAACAGAATGGCAGATGAAAACAGCATGCCACCATTATAGTAAGCCTTTGGCAAGAACAGCACACCTGTTCCGACAAATCCTTTGAGCAGCAACAGAATAGCCTTGGTAGCGCTAGTGTCTTGGACGACTTGACCCGAACGATGCTTGCTTGCGACAGCCACAGGCCTCTTTGCCAGTAAGCCGGACTCTTCGTCAATCGAATTAATGGACGAACCATCAGAGGCAAGATCTGAGACGCCAGTGTCTACAGATGACCGACTCAAATGGCGACGAAGCCGTTGCTGGAGACCATCATCGGCAGTCATTGAGCTTCGAATGGTACTAGTCTCGCCATATTCACTGAACTCGTCACCTTCAAACTCATCGTCGTCTTCCTCTAAAGATTCACCAGCAAAATGACCATATACGCTCAAGAATTCAAGGAAGTTGCGAGTCAAGAACGGACGCGGGCGAGGCTGGTTGAATGGTTCTAGAGAAGCTTCGACGATAAGGCCGCTGGCGTTAGCACTACTCTCACCCACTTGGGCACC
Organism: Kockiozyma suomiensis; assembly: GCF_038497685.1. NCBI lineage: Eukaryota > Fungi > Ascomycota > Lipomycetes > Lipomycetales > Lipomycetaceae > Kockiozyma > Kockiozyma suomiensis. The sequence continues at coordinate 735,837 of NW_027117671.1, forward strand.
ATTGCTCAGCAAATTTGCGCCATAACCGTTATTGTTCTCAGAAGTACCTCGAGCTTTTGAAAGAAGGTAGTTTCGACGGAAGCCACCAGGGATATGGATGTTGTGAATATTGAGAGTGTCGTCTTCAGACAAGGGTCGCGGGATATCACTGAACGAACGCGAACGGGGCTTGCGACTTGAGTCTACGTCAGAGTGAACACGCTGCCAGTTATAAAGTTCGCGTGTAATATCGCCGCCTTGCAGTGTCAGGTCGTAGAAATTCGGGTCAACGTCGGAATCGGATCGAGACGGTTCTTGGGACTGTGACTGGTGCTGCTGCTGTTGCTGTTGTGGCGCAGGAGAAGCGCGAGCAGAGGAGTTGATGGAAGAAATAGAACTTGATCGTTGGTGCATCTTTGAAAAAGAGTTTGCGTACGAGGCCGGGGAAGACGGCTTTGGAGAGACGAGGTGGCGGCCGATAGTGCGAACAAAGGACGGGTCGTAGTCGACCGACGAGACCGAGCTCGGGTTGAGGTTGTTTACGATCGAGGTCGACGATAAGCCAACGGAGCTCGCAGCGAGAGGCATGTTTGAGGCGGAGGCCGCGATGGAAGTGTTTGGTGCAGGACTGCTGGCTGCTTCAGGGTCACCTTGCGAGCCGATTCTGGCAGCAGGAAAAACTGCAGCCGGGCGCGATACAGTGCGCAGGGAATCGAGGGAGGAGGCGGCGGTGGCCATCGTTCCAATGGAGGAGACAGTCGCAGTGGAGCTGTTACGCCTGTGAGGGATGTCTATTGAAGAAGACGGCATTGTTTGCTGATATATCGGGATGGGAAGAGATAAAAATTGGTGTTGCGGGAAAGAGAACTAATCAGTTGAGACGTTGGGAGCAATGGAGCATAAATGTGAAGTATACGTGAACATATGCAGTAAGGTGAAATGTAAGATATTGACTAACTTCGAGGTAGAACAGTATAACAGATTAATATTGTCTTTGTCCTAAGAATCCTGAGTAGTTCAGAATGGTGTAAACAAGTATCTAATACGAAGGGAAAGAGTAAGCGAAGCAGAGCAGAGCAGAGCAGAGCAAAGCAGAGCAAAGCAGAGCAAAGCAAAGGCCTGGGGCACGTGCTGCGCTCGGGGCTGCCGCCCCCTTAACTCCTCCTGCCTTCTTCTTGATAATTGTTACTGAGGAGATATTGCTATATTGATTTTAGTAACACTTGGAGAGTTTTCTGGATGCTATATTGCCATTGTAAAAATCTATCAGACACTATCGCGACTATAAAATCGCTATCTTATCCGGATTTCCGATCTGATAACAGCGCAGGGTCCTTCTTCCCGCAGTCTTCGTCTTCGTCTTCTCTCCTCTCTTCTCTGAATCCGTAGCTCATCTGCGTATAATCAATACTAATTTTTTTCTTATTCCTCATACTTCTTGTTGGCCCATTGCGTCGTCGACAATCGCACTAGCTTGTATACGCTATCGAGCCGGGCTGGAATGATAAGCGACCTGTGTCCTGGGGCATGTCGCACGGGCTCTCAAGCAAGGTTCATCCGCGTATTGATTCCCAGAACAACCGGAGAAGCCGATATCCAGCTGCACACTCTTCCTGGAGTCTCTCGCGCTCTTTCTCTCTCCCTCTTCACGGCTTTGTCTCTCTAAACAATGCCTACTCCTTCGCTCTGGCACCGGGTGCGCGGCTGCTACAGCCCAAGGCACAGTCCTATTGCTGAGGAGGCCACTGATGAGAAAATTGCAGCTGATCCTTTGGCCGCAAAGATGGGTACCTTCTCTGGCGTACGTTCTCGATGCTTGTTTATTAATTTCTCTCTTTTGCTACGTTGCTGACTCTCTCTCTTCTAGGTCTTTGTTCCGACTACTCTCAATGTCCTCTCAATTCTTATGTTCTTGCGTTTCGGCTTTATTCTTGGCCAGGTTGGCGTCATCGTAATGATCGGTATCAACTTTTCCTCCCATATGTTCTAGACCTCGCCGTGATGCTAACTATTCACCAGCTATCCTTGTCATGTCCTACATCATCGATCTTCTCACTACCCTCTCCATTTCAGCGATCTCTACTAACGGTACCGTTCGTGGCGGTGGTGCTTACTATATGATTGCCCGGTCGCTCGGCCCTGAGTTTGGCGGCAGCATCGGTATCGTCTTCTATATAGGTCAAGTGCTCAACGCTGCCCTCAACGTCGTCGGTTTCGTTGAACCTATTCTTTCGAATTTTGGAAATGAGTACGGCATCACGTCAAAAATTCTTCCCGAGGGTCGCGTATGTCTATCTTTTTATCCCATGTTTCCCTAGATTCTGGTTTTTAACGATCTCATATCTTGCAGTGGTTTGAATTCTTGTATGCGACTGCTCTTCTTCTGCTCTGCACCGGGGCTTGCATGCTTGGATCATCGGCTTTTACGAAAGCCGGATATGTCCTCTTTGTCATTCTTGTTCTATCGACCCTCTCCATTCCTCTGTCCGCTTTCTTCACTCACGAGCACTACATCCCCGAATTTGATGTTGTCTACTCTGGGCTATCTCTCATGACTCTACAGAATAACACGCTGCCACATTTCACAGCTGGAGCTGCTGGTAGTGAAATATCTGGTACGGAGAATTTCCAAGATATTTTTGGCATCTTCTTCCCTGCTACTGCCGGTATTTTTGCCGGGGCAAGTATGTCTGGAGATTTGAAGACACCTGGTAAGAGTATCCCTAAAGGAACACTCTACGGTCTCCTCATGACTTTCTGCTTCTATGCACTTGTCATTATCTCCATGGCTGCGTCTATACCTCGGCAACTTCTCTACACTGACGTGCAAGTGTTGCAGACTGTCAACTTGTCAAAATACGTCATCATCCTCGGCGAGATGTCGACCGCGCTCTTTTCATCAATTGTTGGTATTCTTGGTGCTGCCAAAGTGCTTCAGGCTATTGCTCGTGATGATATTCTTCCGCAGCTGCGTATATTCAAGCAAGGCACAAAATTAGGTGACGAACCAATCTACGCCGTCATCTTCACATACGTGCTGTGCCAAATCACAATTTTGCTCCCGGTCAACCAAATTGCGAGTCTAGTCACAATGGCATTTTTAATGACATTCATTGTTACAAATGTTGCGTGTTTTCTACTTAAAATCAGTTCGGCGCCGAATTTTAGACCATCATTTCACTTCTTTAATTCAATTACCGCGCTTGCTGGCGGTGTCTTTTGTGTGGCCACCATGTTTGTCGTCGATGGAATTTATGCGAGTATAATCATTGCTGTCCTGATTGGGTTGTTTATAATTATTCATTACCTGACTCCGCCAAAATCCTGGGGTGATGTCTCGCAATCGTTGATTTATCATCAAGTCCGGAAATACCTCTTACGACTACGACAAGATCATGTCAAGTTTTGGCGTCCTCAAGTGCTTCTATTTGTGCATGATCCACGATCTTCATGGAACCTGATTCATTTTTGTAATTCGCTAAAAAAGGGAGGGTTGTATATTCTTGGCCATGTTGTGGTCATGGACGATTTCCAGACTGGTTTGGCTGAAATGAAGAAGCTCCAATCTGCATGGGTCAACCTTCGCGATGTTAGTAAGGTCAAAGCATTCGTGCAAATGGCAGTCGATCCGGACATTGTCTGGGGCGCAAGGAACGTCGTCATGCAAGCTGGCCTGGGTGGTATGAAACCTAATATTGCAGTTATGGGTTTTTTTGATGTAGCTTCTTACAAGAAGCGTACTGCAGCTGGCGAGACATTGACTCCCGTCAGCACTAAAGCAGAAGGCGAGCGCCGACATCCTGTTCTACAGCATTCCTACAAGCGGAAAGTGAACCTTGAATCTCTACCTACTGACGCAGTGAAACCTGGTCAATCGATGGCAATCACAGAGTACATGAATATAATTGAGGATTTGCTTGCGATGCAAGTCAACGTTGCACTGGCTCGAGGATTTAACTTCCTAGAGTTACCGTATAGCTGGGATAAGCAGTCGGAGCAGACAAAGAAATACATTGATCTCTGGCCTATTCAAATGTCTGCACTATTACTCGAGCCTAATGGAGAGGGATCTGTGCTATCGACCAATTTTGACACATATACGCTGATCCTGCAACTGGGCGCGATCTTGCACACCGTTCCCTCGTGGAAGAGATTTTACAAGACTAGAGTTCTCGTTTTTGTCGAATACAAAGAAGACGTTGACGAAGAACTTGGTCGGGTTCGTACGCTACTTGAAAGTCTACGTATCGAGGCTGAAGTCTGCGTATTCTGCTTATCTGACGGTAGTGTACCGGCTTATGAGACTATCTTGCACGGCCGCGCTGATGCCACTGGTCGAGTAACCCAAGCGCTTGCTCGCGAACCATGGTGGATCGAACTTCAAGAGGCGCGCAACTTGCTTGAGCGTGCGGATCTGATCGAGGCTGGTGCACCAATTCCGATGGCTTATCTTAATGGCGAGGTCTCCGTGCTTCCGTCGGCAGTTCGCGAGTCATTGTCGACTGCTCCATCGATGACGAATCTCACTAATATTGCAAATGCAAATGAGGTTCCTGAGCTCAAAAAGTATCTGAAGAAGCGAAGACAGACGTTAACGCAGATGCAGAAGATTGGAATGGCGTTTAGTATGCAGACTTCGCGATTAGCCGATGAGGAAGTTGAGTATGCAGCGATCGACGACTCGGAAGATGAAGATGAAGACGCAATCATTATTGGTGAGGATGTTGATGACGAAGGATACAATACAGAGAGCACGGGTGTCGCTAGCGGTAGTAGTAGGAATGGCAAGGATCAAGATTTGTCGCCGACAAATACGGTGCTTTCTAAGCGTTCTGCGTCTACTTCTAGTTCTGGAGCCACTCTGTACCGTGCACAGGCTGCTGCTACGGCCCTTGCTGAGCAGACTGAGCAGCAGCTTCAAGAGGAGCAAGCTAGAAATCTGATTGATATCGAAAACGAGGCCGGATCGTCTTCTTCGAGTGCAATGCAGTCAGAGTCTAGTGCTGCTGCAGGGAGACCCAAGTTACTTCACCAGTCTTCTCTCGCGACAGTCAACGGCACTACCCGCTCCAGAAGATCTATCCCGCACTTTAGTGGCCAGACGATGCCACACTCAGAAGTCCTTGAAGAAGAGGATGAGAGACAAAAGACAATTAGATTTGCCTCACATCAACGCGCATCGTCGTCATTGGGCTCGATTGCTACTCCTCTGCCGGCCGCTGAGAAACCAATAACCTCCGCCGCATCGGTTGCGTCTACCGCATCCTCGTCTGTCCCGTTTAAGCACCCGCTTGCGCCATCAACGACGACAGCTTCATCGTCGCGTCTCTCTCGCACTCTCACCAACGCCTCTCACTTGCCATATCACGATGACCGCTTCCTGTCTTTCAATGACTTGCCTGCTCGTGCGCAGCATTTAATCCTTAACGACCTTATGCGCGTGCAATCAGCGGATGCAGCAGTGCTTCTTGCGACGCTTCCCGCGCCTATGCCGGGAACATATAAGAGTGAGGAAGATTGTGTTGCGTATATTGAAGAGTTGGATTTGTGGTTGAATCAATTGCCGCCTACGCTCTTGGTACATAGTCAGAGTGTCACTGTGACCATGGCTTTGTGATCCCTTTTTTTTTTACATCTTTTTCCTGTTCTTGACCTCGTTTGAGGTTTTTTTTTTCTTATCTTATGAATTGGTGATATTTTATGAAAAGTTTCGACATATATTTGGTGTTTGGTTTTTTTTATGATGATTTGGGACAAATGTTGGTATACAATATATGAGTATGCCATAAAGCAAGAAATCTTTATATTTTTATGTGGAGGTTGATATTATGAACGCCAGGAGCTCTATAGTTCCTTTTTTTTCTCTTTCATGTGTGTGAGGAGGTATCTCATTTGGATTATTTTGCAGGTTTTCGAAGTTTGTTTTAGTTTAGCATTTTCTTGTGGAGAGGGTTGGATGATGATATAATTATCAGGGCATTGGTGTATGATATGTACACGTATTTTCATAGAGCTGTTTCCATTTGAACGAATTATTACTATTAAGTAAAACAGAAACAACGTAATGTTAACGTAACTAACGTATCCCGTCATGCGCAAACAATAAACTCCAGAGTAAATTCCCAAATTCCAAATTAAAAATCGTAATGTGCAACGCTCCACAAATTCTGCATCTCATAATGTAGAACATCCTACTTAAAATTTAAATACTCCAGTAACTTGCTAGGGCTGAGCCAGGTCGTAGGTTCTTGCTGTTGCTGTACAGGTGCTTCAGCAAGTCGATCTCCATTGTTCACCCAGAATAAAACAACGGCAAGAAAGCCCATAAACACCGCCATTTTTGCTGCGGTAGCAACAATCCCGTATGCCATTCTCACGGCCTGGTTGACTATCAAGAGCGAAAACCAAAGGATGACGACAAGTAATGCGACGGAGATCAGGTCCGGGTTGTCGGTTGTTAGGGAGCGAAGTGGTGGCTGCGCAAGGTCGTAGATTCGCAACAAGATGAATTGAGTGTAAAGGTAGAGTTTTTGGAGATACGGAACTGTTGAAGTGAGTTGAGAAACGGCATCATTTAGAGTGACCATTGCGCAGACGAGTGTCGTGGTGCTCAAACGATAGTTGTTTTGTATACAGCGTCGATCCAAGTAGTCAGAACCCAGGTAATCAAAGCGTTATCAAGTATGTCTTCTCAGTGTTGATAACGATGATCGCGCCGATAAGTTTAGAGCTTGGGTCGAACGCAGCTATGAATGTTAATAGTTGAAGATAAATATTGTGATTTACAAGATTAGACGTTCGTCATTGAATACAAACAAATTAGAGTTTGTGTTGCTTACCTGTTGTGTAACAACTCTATTGCTTCAGTTTTTATTGATTTTATGGTTTTATCTAATTTAAAGTAGTGAAAACTGTTTATATATTTGATATTATATTAATAGCATGATAATTACTCCTAATTAACTTGTCACCAGTCGTATAGCCAGCTTGTATAGAAATACAGTTTAGGGTTTTACAAATACCAGCACTTGGCTCAGAGCTCCCATAAATCCAAACCGAATTTCAGCGAGATATGATAATACGAGACTCTCGAAAAAAAGGTTCTTTATTTTTACGCGGAAAAGCATAGATGGATAAATGATTATATTTTATCCTAATCATATCTGAATGTTTGCTATAAGCAGGTTCACGGCGTTTCGAGCTGGTTCACGGCCATTCGTGATAAGAGCAAGATATCATGTCCTTTCGGCTTCGCATGCAAAGTATCAGACTGATGGATTAGAAGCGTCACTGTCTTATGATACGACCAGCAGAACAGAAGCTTCTGCGACAACAATAACCACAACAACAACAACAGCAGCCAGACATAAAGGCACAAAGTCAACAACCGAAAGAACGCACAGGGATGAAAAGTGGGAGCGTTTTCGACAAGATCTTCCAAGCGTATCAGAGACTCGAACAAGTCCCATTCCACGTCCTTCGATTCTTCTAATTTCAGTGCCGAAACCGGCAGTCGAGATAGATGACGAGCTATACCTGATCAATCTTTTAGCTGGTATGAACAGTCGAGGGAAATTCTACTTCTACGATGCTACTTTTTTGCGCGATCAATCTTCGGAAGCTGGGATTTGGCTGATACGTCTAGAATCAAATAATCTGCTTGCACCGTGGGAGACATACGATGAAAGATATAAATGGCTGAAAGGCGCACCAAAGGGTACCAAAATCCTCAATTCCTCTTTCTGGAGACAAGTATTTGTGCGGGATGTGCCGTATTCTGAATGGCGCTCGCGCAAGATCCTGCTTGATTCACTGCTTACAGAGAATTCAGGAATTATCTCTCGCCGTCATATTCCATTTGCGCCAAACTGGGTGCGCTGGGAAGGCGAGGGCTATCCGCCAGAGAGTTATCCACGCTCGATTGTATTTTCAATCACGAATCCGGATCTCGCGATGAGAATCGAGCGAGATGGAGTGCTACTATTTGATGAGCGAAGGGAAGCATTTCGTGCAAGAATAACAGGCCGGTTGGGACCTACGTTTGAGGAGAGAAGCGGATAGTAGATGTATACTATTGCAAATATTATTTATTGCCTTATTGATGATAGTATATTCAAATAAGCCTCTTATACTGCGGCGCGTAATCATTACTAATCATTCTTATGTAATATATCAATAATTATGCGTGACTGCTTTTATGTGTAGGGTTTAGTATGGCCACGAGAATTGTGTAACGCAAAGCCCGGGAGATTCAATCGTTTCGTCGACATCGAGCAGCAGACATAGCTACGTTCAACTATCTACAATCTTTCTATTTTCCCCCATATCATATTTCTAGTGCATTATGTCGCAGGGTGAAGTTCTGATTCTCCGTGGAACCCTTGAGGGTGAGTTGTGTCTTTTTCCGGTTTCTTTGTAGCACATGAATTCGTTGAATACTGACATGTTTTATTGGTTATAGGTCACGCTGGGTAAGAAGATACTTATATATAATATTATGAATATGAATATGTGCAACAAAGATTCTAACAAGTGTTTTGATGTCCAGCTGGGTTACCTCCCTCGCCACTACCCCCGAAAACCCCGATCTTCTGTTGTCTGCTAGCAGAGACAAGTCTCTTATCGTCTGGCAATTGTATGTTTGGGGGGGGGGGGGGGGGGGGGGGGGGGGGGCGGGGGGGGGGGGGGTGGGGGGGGGTGGGTGGTGAGTGGGGATGGTG